>NC_064646.1:263268419-263893419 GCF_023864345.2 Schistocerca serialis cubense
GGTATGAGTGTATTAGACGCAGCAGCCCGTCAGGGAATCCCGCGTCGCTGAGTTTGCGGATGAGGCCGTTGTGCCATAGACGGTCGAAAGCCTTTTCGATGTCCAGGAACACTGCCCCTGTAGCTTTGTTTATGTTGAAGCCATGTGTTAAATGTTCAACGACCCGTAGGAGTTGTTGTGTTGTGGAGTGGTGATTCCTGAAGCCGAATTGCTCCGGTCTCAGGATGTCATTTGTTATGCAGTGCCTAGTGATGCGTTTGAGAATCACCTTCTCAACAATCTTACTGAGCGAACTCAGAAGGCTGATGGGTCGGTAATTTTGTGGGAGGCTGTGGTCTTTCCCCGGCTTCCTGAACATCAGGACCTTGGCCGTCTTCCAAAAGGCGGGGAAGTGTTGGTGTTTTAGTATGGCATTCGTTATGTGTGTTAGATACTCAGTAGCTTTATCCGTGAACTCCTGGAGGACACGGTTTTGAATGCCATCATGACCAGGGGCTTTCCTAGCAGCGGAATGCATTATAGCCCAGGAGACTTCGGCTGTGCTAGCATGTCGAATGTCGTCGCGCGATGGTTGGGCTAGAATGCGTGTAACCTCTTGGTCAGTAGCAAGTGTGAACACTGGATCTGATGGTACCAGGTTCGGTGTGAATGACGCTGCGAGTGTTCGAGCCATTAGTTCTGCTTTCTCTTCCGCTGAGTATGCAGGTCCGTCAGGCCCTTGAAGAGTTGGGGTGTATATTTTCTCCCTGGTGAAGTGTCGGGCTAGCTGCCACACGCCAGGTCGTGCGGTGTCCAGCCCTTCGAGTTTTTGATTCCACTGTTGTGTTCTATGTGTTTGTATTTTATCGTGTATGATACCCTGTAGTCTGTTAATGTGCCGTTTGAAGTACGGACGCCTGGTGCGCTGCCATTGTCTCCTGAGGCGATTCCTCATTGAGATTAGGCCCAGGATTTCCTGGGGCAGGGCCGCACTGCGTTGTTGTGAGGTGCGATCAGGTATGGTGCCTGCCATTGCGTCCCGGACGGCGTTAGTGAGGGTTTCTACTGCCTCGTTAATTTGTCCTGTTTCGTTAATTTCGTGTATAGGTGGGATGTGGCTATCACGCGTTTGCTTGAACAATGTCCAATTCGCACGCCCGTAGTCCAACATCTTGCGTTGTTCCGTGTGCTGCAGTGTTTCCTCAATGTATAGTATTACAGGTTGATGGTTTGAGGGCAGATCGTTTTCAACGGCAACGTTGAGTGTCGCTGTAATGCCCTTGATGAGGGCCATGTCTATCACGTCTGGCCTGTGTCCCCTATGATAGGGAATGTGTGTCGGTTCAGTCGGCGCTAGTATAATGTAGTTTCTACCTAGCGAATGTTCGTACAGTTTTTTGCCGTTGGGATTTGGTATGCGTGAATTCCATTCTGGGTGTTTTGCGTTCAGATCTCCAGCGACTATTACTCGCGGTGAAATGTTGAGTAATGTGCTGATATCACGTGTTGAGATGCCTACAGGGTTGTTGTATACCGATATCAGTGTGGTGTAGGCTCCGTTGAACTTGACTCTGACGGCCGTAGCCTCGATTTTTTCCAGTTCAGGGAGCTCTATGTTTGTGTGCTCAATGTCTTTGTGTATGACGATTGCAGTTGCACCTGCCACGGCGTCGCCTGCTCGGTCGGTACGATAGACACAATAGCCAGGAAAGTTTAATTGTTTGTGCGGTTTAAGTTTAGTCTCGCTCAGTAGCGCGACAAGGATTCCCTTGCGCTCCATGAACGCGGCAAATTCTGCCCTTTTGTTGTGGATCGAGTCTGCATTCCAGAACAGGATCCGTGATAGTGTATGCGGGTCTGCGTTATGGGCCGGGTGTGGTATATTATTCCTGTAAGAGTGTGAAAGAGTGTTGTGATGGCAGTGTGTATGACAGCCCAGTATTGCCCGGGTTCGGCGCTCATGAGCTGGGTGATGAGTGTAGTGACGGCCGTCAGCACCTTGGTAAGGATTTGAGCGGTCGTGTGTCGGGGGAATAGTGTTTCCAGTATTCCGCCAGGTGGTGTGTTGGTGTTGGGTGTGGCAGCCTGAGGTGCTGTTGTGGAGTTAGCGGCCGCTTGTGCGGGTATTGGTGTGTTGTTAGGAGCGGCATTTGTGCTTTGTGACAGAGGTTGTGGCGCCTGTGTTACTTCTGTGGTGAGGGGGATGGTAGTGCGAGTTACAGTCTCAGTGTCTTGTTGACTGTTTTCCTGTGTGTTGCTGTTCTGTTGTTGCTGTGTGGCCTCTTGTGGTGATTTCGTGTTCCCCGCCCTTTGTTTGCGTGTACGTCTATTCCTCCTCTGGGCTTGGGGTTCGGGGGGTTCTTGTGTGGGTGTGTTTTCCTGTAAATGGTGCGTTTCTTTGCAGCACGTGATTTCCGGGAGTGGGGTCGTGTTGTTTGGGGGGATAGGTGTTGGTACCGATGCTTGTTGGGTTTCAGGTGTTGCCTGTGGTTGTTGTGTGGCTGTTGCAGCGGTTGTTTTACGTGTGTGTGTAGGGCGCTGAGGTTCCGCAGCCTGTGCCGTTCCGCCAGGGCGTGCAACCGTGGCAAACGTTACGCCGTTCCTTACTGGGTTCGGCGCTGGCCTTGGGCGTGGTATGTCGTACAGTACCCTGCTTTTGTCTAGTTTTCGCTTCAGCGCCTGTTTGTATGAGTTGCACTGTCTGAAGTTTGCCACATGCGGCCCACCGCAGTTGGCACAGCGTCGCTGGTTTGGTTGTATTTGTGTGCATGTGTTGGATCTGTGATTGCCAGCGCATCCGCGGCAGCGAGTTGCCAGGCCGCAGCGGAGGGCCGAGTGGCCGAACCGCTGGCAGTTGTTGCATTGTTGGGGGACGTTGGGTGGTTCGTAGAGTTCTACACGTACGTCCATCCGCAGAAAGCTCTTTATCTGCAGGATGGCGCGGGAATCAGCCGTGTCGGCTAACTCAACCATGTAGTGTGGTAACGGTGCGTGTGTACGGAACCCTGTCATCCGGGAGCCACTTTTACAGTCGAATTCCAGATAACAAAGGGCCGCATGTACTGTCTCGTTGGGGGTGCTGGGGTCCACTCCCTTGATCACGTACTGCTGGGTTCTCTCGTCCAGCGTTCTGTACGTGTAATGTTCGATCTTCCGATCTTTGAGGAAGGTCAGAAGATCTTTATATTCGTTGTCTGTGGCAACGTACAGTGAGGCCCTATCCCCCGAGTACTTTGCATGTAATGTGCTGTTTATGTGCCTCTCCGCGAATGCAGTGTTAAGGGCACTAAGGTTCCCGTAGTTTTGTATAACAACTGGGGGGAAACCAGTCTTGTGTTGTGTGGGCACTGCTGTGGCTTTGTGTGCTTTGTTGTTGTTCGCCACAGCTGTGTTTGCGTTTTGTTTTGTGTTAATGTTGCTAGCCTGAGATGAGCTAGTGGGTGTAGGCAACAGCGCCTTTAGGTTGCCTAGCGAGTTCAATCGCAACGATTAATTGCAGACTCCAAAAATTCGGCTTCAAGCAATGTCGTGCGAAGCTTATTTATTCTAAGCCGGCATCTATGGTTATAATAACTGTGTATGTGACGTTGAATCAGCCGAGCAGAGTGGCCGCGCGGTCTCAGGCGTCATGATGCGGAGCGGACTACGAAGTCCCTCCCGCCGGAGGTTCGAGTCCTCTCTCGGGCATGGGTGTGTGTGTGTCGTTCTTAGCATAGGTTAGACTAAGTAGATTGTAAGCCTAGGGACCGATGACCTAGGCAGTTTGGTCCCTTAGGAATTAACTCACATTTGAACATTTTTTGACGTTTGAAACTTCCACTTAGAAACATTTATAAATGACAGTGCTGGAAAACCTCTACCTTGTTTGATTTTCAAACAGCTGAGCAAAACTGAACGTACTCAGACATTTCTCTCTTTACTTATTCCGATCAACGCAAAACTGACACACAATATTTTTAGCGCAACACAATCTGACTTTCAATAATCCCTACAAAAGAATGGCCCTGACTAACAATAACCTATGTTGTTTTTGTTGTGGTCTTCAGTCCTGAGACTGGTTTGATGAAGCTCTCCATGCTACTCTATCCTGTGCAAGCTTCTTCATCTCCCAGTACCTACTGCAGCCTACATCCTTCTGAATCTGCTTAGTCTATTCATCTCTTGGTCCCCCTCTACGATTTTTACCCTCCACGCTACCCTCCAGTACTAAATTGGTGATCCCTTGATGCCTCAGAACGTGTCCTACCAACCGATCCCTTCTTCTGGTCAAGTTGTGCCAAAAGCTCCTCTTCTCCCCAATCCTATTCAATACTTCTTCATTAGTTATGTGATCTACCCATCTAATCTTCAGCATTCTTCTGTAGCACCACATTTCGAAAGCTTCTATTCTCTTCCTGTCTAAACTATTTATTGTCCATGTTTCACTTCCATACATGGCTACACTCCATACAAATACTTTCAGAAAAGGCTTCCTGACACTTAAATCTATACTCGATGTTAACAAATTTCTCTTCTTTAGAAACGCTTTCCTTGCCATTGCCAGTCTACATTTTATATCCTGTCTACATGGACCATCATCAGTTATTTTGCTCCCCAAATAGCAAAATTCCTTTACTACTTTAAGTGTCTCATTTCCTAATCTAATTCCCGCAGCATCACCCGACTTAATTCGACTACATTTCATTATCCTCGTTTTGCTTTTGTTGCTGTTCAACTTATACCCTCCTTTCAAGACACTGTCCATTCCGTTCAACTGCTCTTCCAAGTTCTTTGCTGTCTCTGACAGAATTACAGTGTCATCGGTGAACCTTAAAGTTTTTATTTCTTCTCCATGGATTTTAATACCTACTCCGAACTTTTCTTTTGTTTCCTTTACTGCTTGCTCAATATACAGATTGAATAACATCGGGGAGAGGCTACAACCCTGTCTCACTCCCTTCCCAACCACTGCTTCCCTTTCATGCCCCTCGACTCTTTTAACTGCCATCTGTTTTCTGTACAAATTGTAAATACCCTTTCGCTCTCTGTATTTTACCCCTGCCACCTTCAGAAATTGAAAGAGAGTATTCCAGTCAACATTGTCAAAAGCTTTCTCTAAGTCTACTAATGCTAGAAACGTGGGATTGCCTTTCCTTAATCTTTCTTCTAAGATAAGTTGTAGGGTCAGTATTGCCTCACGTGATCCTACATTTCTACGGAATCCAAACAGATCTTCCCCGAGGTCGGCTTCTACCAGCTTTTCCATTCGTCTGTAAACAATTCGCGTTAGTATTTTGTAGCTGTGACTTATTAAACTGATAATTGGTAACTTTCACATCTGTCAACACCTGCTTCCTTTGGGATTGGAATTATTATATTCTTCCTGAAGTCTGAGGGAATTTCGCCTGTCTCATACATCTTGTTCACCAGATGGTAGAGTTTTGTTAGGACTGGCTCTCCCAAGGCTGTCAGTACTTCTAATGGAATGTTGTCTACTCCCGGGGCCTTGTTTCGACTTTGGTCTTTGAGTGCCCTGTCAAACTCTTCACGCAGTATCATATCTCCCATTTCATCTTCATCTATCTCCTCTTCCATTTCCATAATACTGTCCTCAAGAACATCGCCCCTGTATAGACCCTCTATATACTCCTTCCACCTTTCTGCTTTACCTTCTTTGCTTAGAGCTGGGTTTCCATCTGAGCTCTTGATATACATGCAAGTGGTTCTCTTTTCTGCAAAGGTCTCTATACCTTTCCTCAATCACTTACCTCACAAAAATCTTCGTTACTCGAACTACTGCAATAGAGCGAGCGCCAATACTTCCAGCTAAATAAAAGATTCTAACTACAGAAGGCACTAACTGCTGATAGGCATAGTTATAAAATGAAAGATTTTTATAGAGAACAAACAATGTATTTACCTTAATAGTGTTCAAAAATCTATATATATGTCAGTGCATGACATCCAGTCTTACAAATTTCCTTTTTCTGACGATCACACGTCCAGATCGTCCGCTCTCAAAACTCTATCTCTCTCTCTCCCTACATCCACCACTGCTGGCGGCTCACCTCCAACTGCGCAACGCTACGCGCTGTTCACATCCAACTGCCCAACACTACAATAGCAAATATTCCAACAATGGAAACCAGCCACAGACTGCACACAGCACAGTCCGTGATTTTCATACAGAGCGCTACGTGGCGTTACCAACATAAAAACCTAAACAGCCTACTTACACGTTCAATCACGTCTTGTGCGTGGAGATCCAGTGATGTTTGGTTAGTACTGTGTATGAAACATGTGTACTGTACTTTGTTAGCATCGTTTTGTGTGTGCGTGTGTGTATGTGTGTGCGTGCATGCGTGCATATGTGTGTGTGTGTGTGTGTGTGTGTGCGTGCGTGCGTGCGTGCGTGTGTGTGTGTGTGTGTGTGTGTGTGTGCGTGTGTTATTTTAGCGAGGTTATCATGTGTGACTAAACACGAAATAATAGGTCCAGAAACAGGACTGCGGATTCAAACAAAGGAAGAAAGACGAGCCGGAGAAGGAACTGGACGTGAACTGACTAACTGTTGTGGCAGTTTGGCAACGGCGAACGGTCCGAGTGTGACGCTGAGCGCTCTGATTGGAAGAATGCAGCTATAACTCGTGACGTGTCAACTATCAAGTAATTTTAATCGAATTGCAGTCAGTATGCATTACTAGTTCTGACTTTCTTCGAATACTGTGATCTCCCCTGCGCCCCTTGGATGTCTTGTCCACTAACGGTGACGGTGAGGACTGATAAAAGATGTCTGTGGCTTTGGCTTGCCCTCCACATGCGACCTTCCCCTGTCCCTGCCCGTCACGCTTGGCTGAGTGAGACCGACGCCAGCCTAATGACCGAGGCGCCCACCTGGCCACCGCCTCTGCGTTCGACCGCTGTGCCGTGCTGCGCGAAGCCCCGCTCCGCTGCCAGATTACTGTCGGCCGGCTCTGACTCACTCGTCACGTCACGTCGTCTGACGTCACGACACAACACGCCGCAGCGACGCCGAGCGTCCACACAGGCGCCGGTAGAGCGGCGGCGCCGGGATAAGGTGCCAGCTCAGCACGCGACGTGACGACCGACTCGCTCGGCATCTGGCGGGAACGACCTTACACGTCGGCGAATCTCAGTGTTCTATCGGTTCGTGGTGTTGCACTGAGAAACGAGACAAAGTAGTCTCTCGGCCGTTTAGAGCAGGCATGGGCAGCCTCTGCTGTCCCACAGGCCTGATTTACATACCGGGTGGTTATACGAGGGCTGTCCAGAAAGTAAGTTACGATCGGTCGCGAAATGGAAACGACTATGAAAATCCGATAAAGCTTTGCAAAGATGTGTTGGGCAGTGTCGCTAGTATGACTCTAGGTAGAATTATATCGCTCTTTTCATCCATGAGCTCTTATTGAGCGCGTAAAGATGTTATAGAAAATAGTGTCTCCCGCCAAGTACGAGGGCCTGGTGAGAATTTTCCCCTGAAGCTATGCAACCAACATAACATAACTGTCGTGCGGTTTCTTTTTCAAGACAATTCTCAGCCTCATTCTGCAGGGGCAATGAAGATGTTCCTGCATCGTTTCAATTGGAAATGTTTGGTTACCCACAATACAGACCTTAATTGTCTCCCATTGAGTTTCATGTCTGCTCAAACGAACCGCTGGCTATGAAGACAACATTTTGGAACATACAACGAGCTTTAGGCCAGCGTAGAGAATTGGCGGAAAGCACTGACGGCTGCCTTCTATGATGAGGGTATTGGAAAGTTGGTACAACGCTACGACGAATGTCTGAGTCAGAACGGTGACTACGTAGAGAAGTAGCTGAAAGTTGTAGCTAACTATTACAAATTAAACATTTCTGATTTTCACTGTGATTTTCATTTCGCGATCAATCGTAACATACTTTCTGGACAGCCCTCGTAATTAAACTTACCCTATTTAACATGTTATAGCAGGCCAGTGTGGCCGTGCGGTTAAAGGCGCTTCAGTCTGGAACCGCATGACTGCTACGGTCGCAGGTTCGAATCCTGCCTCGGGCATGGATGTGTGTGATGTCCTTAGGTTAGTTAGGTTTAATTAGTTCTAAGTTCTAGGCGACTGATGACCACAGATGTTAAGTCGCATAGTGCTCTGAGCTATTTGAACCATTTGAACATGTTATAACGCGGAAACTAATTACCGTACGAGTAGCAAACTTGGTGAAGACATAAAAAATGCACTCCGTCGTCAGACCACGAGTGGCCTACCGGGACCATCCGACCGCCTTGTCATCCTCAGTTGAGGACGCGGATAGGAGGGGCGTTGGGTCAGCACACCGCTCTCCCGGTCGTTATGATGGTATTCTTGACCAAAGCCGCTACTATTCGGTCGAGTAGCTCCTCAATTGGCATCGCGAGGCTGAGTGAACCCCGAAAAATGGCAACAGCGCATGCCAGCCTGGATGGTTACCCATCCAAGTGCCGACCACGCCCGACAGCGCTTAACTTCGGCGATCTCACGGGAACCGGTGTATCCACTGCGGCAAGGCCGTTGCCCAACGTGAAGACATGGGGAAGAGAAATAATGCAGAATAAATTTAATTGAAATCCTTTCATGTGCTGCTAAAGTACATCGTACCATTACCTACCGGTACCATTACTGCTACAAAAGGGGGTCAGTATGGCGCCCATCTGAAAGCGCAGGAATGCATTCTGCACAGCAGAACGAAGCATGTCCGTAGGTATGCTGGCTACCCGTCTTGATATACTGCACTTCAGCACATTTGTTACCGTTAACGTGGCAAACACTGTCCTTCAGATAGTCTCACGAACAGAAATCACAAGGTGTAAGATCAGGTGATCGTGCCAGCCAAGCATTCGGAAACGATCGGCTGATAATTCGATCGTTTCAAAATGTGTTTCGAAGAAGCAGGTGCACTTCACGAGCGATGCGCAGTGGAACCCCATCCTGCATGAAAGCTGTTGAGTTCAGTTCCTCTCTCCTGTAGGCCGTGTGTAACATGTTGACGAAGCATATCGCAGTGACGCTGGCCAGTCACATTGCACGTCTATGGTCCTTGTTGGCGCCTACCTGTTCAAAAAAGAATGGGCCAATGATGAACGTAGCCGTGAAGCCACACCATACGTTGACACGTTCGCCATACAGAGGAACTTCATGCACAGTGACTGGAGGTGAAGATCCCCTCATTCGGCAATTTTGTGTGTTCACCTCACACGTCAGTGAAAAATGAGCTTCGTCTGTCCATATGATGGTCCGGAGCCAGCCCTCGCCAACTTCAATCCTTGCGAGAAAATGGAGAGTGAAGTGAACACGTCCTTGTGCGTCCTGTGGTGCAATCTGCTGTACGATATGGATCTTGTAAGGATACCATTTGAAAATGGTTCGAAGCACCTTCCGTACAGCGGACCTCGGGGTGTTCAGCTGTCATGACGCAGCACAAGCACTGCCTGACCATCGGGAACTGCGCGCAGCGTTCTGCCATAGTAACAGCGATTTTATCAACCACCTGTGGTGGAACGGGTCGTCGGCATCCTCTCGGAGCGACGCCCAGTTCGCCACTTGATTTGAACTACTTCATCATGCTCCGGACAGCGGGTGGAGAAACAGACTCTTCCGTAGTCCTTTCAGCCGGCGATATTCTCGAAATGTATCTGCAGAATTGCTCTTGTTCTGATAAAAGAGCTTCACCAACAATGACCTGCTCATTTTGTCCAAGATGATATCAACAAGTGCACTGCGACTGATCACGTGTGTGACACCATGAACCACGATGACTGATCGTGACACCTGGTGGCCATAGTTGGAATTGGACGGTGGCGCTGTGATGCATGGAAATCATGCACCCCATACTCTGGACATTAATACTATAACGTATGTTACTCGCACGGTATGTAGTTTCCGTGTCATTACGTGTTAAATAGAGAAGTTTAATTATAACCACCCGGTACTTACTGAACCCTTTGAGTTCCACCAATATGGAATGTAATTTTATGGTTATTCACCTTAAACTTTATTAACATAGTAAGCAACGAATATAAGAGGAAATTGGCGAAAGTAAACAATATATTGTTTTAACCCTTAACGTTCCAGGTGTGGTCTCACAGACCGCTAGCATTTATTGTAACTCCGTTGCTAATGCATAGGGATGGGGTTGTTCTTTCCTGAAGATGCAGTGATTTCCTTTGTCAGTTGCAGCTTTAATGTGACTTGAACCTATACTATTGCTAGTTCCTTCGTGCTAACGATCTCTGAGACCACACCTGGCGCTTTATGGATTCAGTAGCCAAGTCTTTATCTGCTGTTCATGTGACGGCCCTGACTTTGAGGATACTGTTTTAAAGCAGTTTCAGGATAATTTATAAAGTGATGTATGGTTAGATGGTGACAACGAAATTAAAATTGAACGCAATTCGTAAAGGAACAGTGCAAAACTGAAGACGAATTTGTTTTGCCTCCTGTGAAATCCTTGGATAGATGAAGCCAGTGGCCAGAGTGATGAAGAAAGAATTGTAGAAACTGAATCTTTAGCTAAAGGTTCTGCTGGAAATAAGAGTATTTTTAGTTCAAAGAAATATCGTTGATCGTCGAAGCATCTTTCAACGATGGCCAATGGCGTTATTTTTCCGCATGTTGGACATAAGTGTAGTGAATGCAATCGTCCTTCGGAATTCTTACAAAGACGTTACTAAAGTGTGCAACTTTAATTTTTTGAAGAAGCTTGCAAACTCGTTTGTGACAGCACAGATAAAAAGCGAATCAACAAATACCACATAGCTCTTAAACTTCGTGTATCCATACAAAAATTTCCAGCGAGTGCAAAGGAAACCTCTTACAAGAAAACTAAAAGCCTGAAAATTACCATTGTAATTTTCGTTTTTCAAAATGTTTTATGGGTGTTTTTTATGTTTATGTTATTACATGTATAATAAACAAAAAATATGGCAAAAAGTGGAATTTAGAGTGCAGGTTATTTGACTTTTCATAGAATTAACATTATCAGGTAATATTATGTTCACTTCGTGCAGTTTTTTTGTTTAAATGCGACGTTTTCGTAAAAATAAATTTTAAAATTTATTTGAATGTATTTTTTGTGTGGTTTTACTTAAGACACAGAACTGTTTCACTGAAACTGTTGAATGCACTTTTTATGGCTATTTAAACACTGCGGTCTGTCAATCGCACCTGGGACTGTGTGACAAAAAAATGACATGGGGAGCTAAGGACTAAGAAACTGGTTTCAATTTGAACCCGATAAGATATACAGTTTTCAACCATCCATCATTTCGTTTGATATATATTAAAGTTAATTCGATTTGCTTCTGGACACAGTCCCAGATCGCGAAACTTTCATGAACTCATCACGCCTAAAATAAATTACATTCCTAAGTAACAAGCAAGTATGGACTTAAAATTTAATAAATTTTGTATCAAAACTAAGTACTGCCCCAGTAGTCTCATTGCAAAACCACTCACGCAAGTGGAAGCTCAAGTTTACAATAAGTTTATTGATACGTATTTTCACCGTCAATGACCTTCTCAATACGGCAGCACTATACAAAAAGAAACGCATTTCAAAATTACGTAGCGCACTCTCCGCACCGACTGTTACTTTGAGCACTAGAAACGACTGCTGGAAATCACTAAATCAAATTCATAGAAGTACCTCATTGTACGACTGTTTTTCTTGCAACAGCATCAGTGATTTCGTACCAAACGCACTGGTACTTCAAAAAATAAAAAAACCTAGAAAATGGTGGTTTCAGACAGAAACCACTGGCACTCAAAGGCGTTGCTCTTGCGGGCCGCCTCTTCACGTGTCGCGACAGCAGCGTCCCTAGCGCACAAAATAACAACTATCGCGTCCATGATGTTCATGTTTGTGTGGTAATGCACCGAAATGACTGGCACTCCTTTTCCAACATGCCACGGCAGCAAAACGTGCCTCAAAACATGCGTTTGTGAAAGTACATCCTTTTTATATTCACTCCATCGTCATATTTTTGTATTTATTTACCCTTCGTGAACACTATTTCTGTACTTACGAGTTTTAGAATAGCTGTATTAAAAACTTACATTGAAGAATTCTGCAGCTTTGTCAGTAAAGAAACAATGTTCACAACACTTAAATAAATACAAACTTTTGAAGATGGGATGCCAGGCATATTGAAATATCATAGAAATATAGACGCCTATAGAAGCAACTAGTTGCAGCGAATTCATTATAAATGGCCTTCAGTGTCAACAGTTGTAGTGCTCTAGGAGATCCACAGCGTACAAGAATTATTTACTGATGTTAATACGAGAAAAATATATAAAAGCAAACTGCGGCAGTGAGACAATGCCAGTTGAGAAGCAATTAGGTTTTGGCCACAGGAAGGTCATTCGAGTCTCTCCACATATTAGCAAGCATTTTCTAAATATTTGTCCAAAAGCATTTTTGATTACTGATAAAACAGGCCTGAGTTGTTTCTCAAACATTAAATAAATTAAGGCATCATTTCTTTCTTCATTCTGAAATGTTTGGAATCATTAATCGCTTAAATATCGGTTATATTATACAAAATCCAAACTGGAAAAATCCGAACAACAGCATGGCGAATTGTCAAACCGATAATTCTCACCCACACATGCTCAATATGTGTTAGTAATAGAGAGAATATTTTGGTTAGCATCAACACTGATTATTGATATTTCTGGTGTTGACAATACGAAAAGTCTTCACAGCATCATGTTAGGCAAAATATAAAATGGTTATCATCTGATGATAAAAACCATGAATAACACACTGTCATCATATCGTAATGTAAATATGTCGTCAATCTACAAAAACTGTGTTATTCAGTGCACACATTCGTATTAAAACTGTAATCGCGTTAACGGTGTCAACAGTTTCATACTGCGCAGAGGCTGCTCAACAGCTGATAACTGTTATCTTCTCTCTCTGTTACGAAGTTCTTGCCGGCCAGTGTGGCCGAGCGGTTCTAGGCGCGCTTCAGTCTGGGGCCGCGCGACAGCTACGGTCGCAGGTTCGAATCCTGCCTCGGGCATGGATGTGTGTCATTTCCGTAGGTTAGTTAGGTTTAAGTAGTTCTAAGTTCTAGGGGACTGATGACCTCAGAAGTTAAGTCCCATAGTGCTCAGAGTTCTTCCGCTACCGGACTGTTGCCCATCCAGTACAGTGCCAAAACTGATCAGGAACGCCTGGGAAAAAGACTGAGTGATCTCGTGTAAGTCGCCCCCTTATTCACGGCCGCTCAGGGTCACTGTGAGATGGCGCTCCATTTACAGATAAGAGGCTCGACTCCTCCTGCTGGCAGACATTTTCTCCAGCATTATTTGGCCGTCAGGCGGAGGAGAGGTGGTGACGTAAAGGTACCGATCACCATACTTTGTTCCAGCGACCTGGATCACGTTAGAAACCTCTCCTCAGCGTCTCAGGAAATGAGGGCATGTCACACTGTTGATTCGGAAGTACAAGAAAAAATGTTATACTTACTTTTATCCAACCAGCGTTATGGACTTGACGCGGTCAGTTTGTGTGTAGCAACCGGTTTATCCCGGTTTCAATTTGGTGTTACTTTTTTGAAAAAGAATTTAAATTATCTTATCTCGTTGGGGAGTTTTTCATCCTTCCTACTGAACTTTAAATGGAGTACGATTCTTGTAAAGTATACCGCACTAACGTAGATCCTGCCCTTTATTAGTTCTTTTTATAAACTATAGTTGCACGTCGTAACTCAGAACTTTTAATAGCTTTTATCTCAAACCACTTTGCAGCCATCAACTTGGTCCTTCTCCGTGGACAATATTGGCACGAATAATAGTTCTTACGAATTTATAATGGTTCAAATGGCTCTGAGCACTATGGGACTTAACATTTGAGGTCATCAATCCCCTAGACATAAAACTACTTAAACCTAACTAACCTGAGGATATCACACACATCCATGCCCGATGCAGGATTCGAATCTGCAACCGTAGCAGCAGCGCGGTTCCGGACTGAAGAGCCTGGAACCACTCGGCTACAACGGCCGGCATGCATTTATATTGGTTTTAATACATTGTAAGGGATTACCAAGCCTTTCCATCAGCTCAGCTATCGTTCTATTTGTCTAATTATCCGCAGATGCGCATGCGCGCTCCACATGACACCTCCCTCCTTTCTATGTCTCTATTGGGCGCTTCTGTATTTGCGTATTCACACACCGCCTGTTAGTACACACTCCATTGGGCGCGCTGGCTGCGGATAAGTGAAACCTCTCGTCAAATGCGTTGCTTTCTGCCGACTGAGCTGTTTAGGTACGACACGATTTGCAGCCGTATTTTATTTCGTGTCAGTTTCATGGTAAGCATTAAGATACTTTTATATTGGATTCTTTGAGGGATTAACTACAATTTATGATTGCATAACTGGGTCTATACCAGTATGTTTTCCAGTCAATTTTAGGTAACTGAGGGGCAGTGATCTGCTAAAATTTTATATTATTCCATAAATGGTAATATACCGTGTGCTCTTTGACCACTATTTCTGTAAACGGGGGCCCGTTAGCTCACTACATACTGTTACTCATGGTGACTGAAATTTGTTAGTATTTTACCTATGTGATAGACTTCCGTTAGCAATATCTTCTTATCAGCTTTCGTCACTTCTAGATATCACGGGAGCGTAGCACGGAAGCATTCTATGTCATTTTATGTTACTTCATGACTCACCTCCGCCGCCTAGCGAAAAATTGCTGCATTTGAACACTGTGTTATCCCATGCGGTTTTCTCGATCGGAACATGACTTTATTTGCTATGTTCATCTTGTTTATACTTTTCACTTTAGTTACGTTTCCTTGCCCAACATGAGTCTTTGTATGTACACTACTGGCCATTATAATTGCTACACCAAGGACACTGCAGGTGACAAACGGGTATTCATTGGACAAATATTTATTACTAGAACTGACATGTGATTACATTTTCACGCAATTTGGGTGCATAGAGCCTGAGAAATCAGTACCCACAACAACCACCTCTGGCCGTAATAACGGCCTTCATACGCCTGGGCATTGAGTCAAAGCTTGGATGGCGTGTACAGGTAGAGCTGCCAATGCAGCTTCAACATGATACCACAGTTCATCAAGAGTAGCAACTGGCGTATTGTGACGAGCCAGTTGCTCGGCCACCATTGACCAGACGTTTTCAATTGGTGAGAGATCTGGAGAATGTGCTGGCCAGGGCAGCAGTCGAACATTTTCTGTATCCAGAAAGGCCCGTACAGGACCTGCAACATGCGGTCGTGCATTATCCTGCTGAAATGTAGGGTTTCGCAGGGATCGAATGAAGGGTAGAGCCACGGGTCGTAACACATCTGAAATGTAACGTCCACTGTTCAAAGTGCGGCCAATGCGAACAAGAGGCGACCGATACGTGTAACCAATGGCACCCCATACCATCACGCTGGGTGATACGCCAGTATGGCGATGACGTATAACCGGCTTCCAATGTGCGTTCACCGCGATGTCGCCAAACGCGGAAGCGACCAACATGATGCTGTAAACGGAACCTGGATTCATCCGAAAAAATGACGTTTATCCATTCGTGCACGCTGGTTCGTTGTTGAGTACACCATCGCAGGCGCTCCTGTCTGTGATGCAGCGTCAAGGGTAACCTCAGCCATGGTCTCTGAGCTGATAGTCCATGCTGCTGCAAACGTCGTCGAACTGTTCGTGCAGATAGTTGTTGTCTTGCAAACGTCCCCGTCTGTTTTCTCAGGGATCGAGACGTGGCTGCACGATCCGTTACAGCCATGCGAATAAGATGCCTGTCATCTCGACTGCTAATGATACGAGGCCGTTGGGATCCAGCACGGCATTCCGTATTATCCTTTAGAACCCACCGATTCCATTTTGTGCCAACAGTCATTGGATCTCGACCAACGCGAGCAGCAATGTCGCGATGCGATAAACCGCAATCGCGATAGACTACAATCCGACCTTTATCTAAGTCGGAGACGCGATGGTACGCATTTCTCCTCCTAACACGAGGCATCACAACAACGTTTCATCAAGCAACGCGGGTCAACTGCTGTTTGTGTATGAGAAAACGGTTGGAAACTTTCCTCATTTCAGCACGTAGTAGGTGTCGCCACCGGCGCCAACCTTGTGTGAATGCTCTGAGAAGCTAATCATTTGCATATCACAGCATCTTCTTCCTGCCGGTTAAATTTCGCGTCTGTAGCACGTCATCTTCTTGGTGTGGCAATTTTAGTGGCCAGTAGTGTAAGTTTGTACAGAAACGCCACATGATGATAGAGCTAAAATGCTGTGAAACCGATCGTGCCTATAAATAAAGTACTTACGATTAATGCGGTCTTTTCTTTTCAAAATGACAAAACTATTAATAAATATTCAGCCTGCCGGAGTGGCCGTGCGGTTCTAGGCGCTACAGTCTGGTGCCGAGCGACCGCTACTGACGCAGTTTCGAATCCTGCCTCGGGCATGGATGTGCGTGATGTCATTAGGTTAGTCAGGTTTAATTAGTTCTAAGTTCTAGGCGACTGATGACCTCAGAAGTTAAGTCGCATAGTGCTCAGAGCGATTTGAACCATTTCAATAAATATTCATGGAACGTTAGACGACTTGGGACTCAGAAAAAGACAGTCGCACCACAAGGGACTCCTTTTAGCATCACCGAATGTACGCTGACGGACTGTGACGGTTGGCAGTCCTGCTGTGTGGTAGTTGTCGGTGTGGGGCACGTGGCGCGCCGTGACCTTGAGGGCGGCAGTGAAATTTTTACGCGCCCCCTCCCAGCGCCGGCGCCCCTCAGCTACGGCCAACCCCCGGCCGTTCGATCCGCCGCGCCGAGCCGCGCTTCTCCTCTGCTCCAATAAACGTCGCCTCCAACTGCGTCGCCAGCTGTAAACGCCGCCGCCGGCGCAGGCCGCGCTGATGTTTCACGCCCGTACGTGGCGCCAGACGGCTAATGCTTCATGCTCGCGCGTCGCGCCCCTCCGCTGGAAGTGATAAAAGTGGCCACCAATCAGCGGGGCCCCCCTAGCACACACCACGACCGTCCACATTGCTCGAACTGGGTCTCCTCCGTGACCATGCAATCCACCGCTGCGCGTGTCGATCACGCTTATACTGTCGTGTCATGAAGTGAAGTACTTGAAATTCTAAAATTAGGAGGGTCAAATATTATCTGCACTTGAGAGAATTTAGGACTCGTACTGAAAGGGTACAGTACCGCCCGACATTGAAAATAGGTACAACATTCTTCGTTATTCTTGTAAGAACAACATATTTTTTGTAATAATAACTGTTTCACTTATACACCGAAGCCGGATACCAGTGTAGGAAAGAAGGACAATTTATTTGAAACTTCCTGGCAGATTAAAACTGTGTGCCGGACCGAGACTCGAACTCGGGACTTTTGCCTTTCCCGGGCAAGTGCTCTACCGTCTGAGCTACGCAAGCACGACTCACGCTCCGTCCTCACAGCTTTACTTTCGCCAGTACCTCGTCTCCTACCTTCCAGACTTTACAGAAGCTCTCCTGCGAACCTGCAGAACTAGCCCTCCTGAAAGAAAGGATATTGTTCAGACATGGCTTAGCCACAAAGGTCCCGAGTACGAGTCTTGGTCCGGCACACGGTTTTAATCTGCCAGGAAGTTTCATATCAGCGCACACTCCGCTGCATAGTGAAAATCTCATTCTGGAAACATCCCCCAGGCTGTGACTAAGCTATGTCTCCGCAGTATCCTTTCTTCCAGGAGTGCTAGTTCTGCAAGGTTCGCAGGAGAGCTTCTGTAAAGTTTGGAAGGTAGGAGACGAGGTACTGGCAGAAGTAAAGCTGAAAACGGGGCGTGAGTCGTTCTTCGGTAGCCCAGTTGGTAGAGCACTTGCCCACGAAAGGCAAAGGTCCCGAGTTCGAGTCTCGGTCCGGCACACAGTTTTAATCTGCCAGGAATTTTCATGTCGGCGCACACTCCACTGCAGAGTGAAAATCTCATTCTGGACAATTTATTTATTTAATTGATCACATGTGCACTCCCAGAAAATAAATCCCTATATCCAATTTGGTGAGATCTGCAAAATGAATGAATGTATGGTCTGGTCATCTGCTAACCGCAGATAGTGAATATGCAATATATGATCATCTCTGTGACGGTCCTTTGGTCACCTTTGATGGAACCAAAGATATGAAATTTACCTGAGCTTTGAGCGCCTGAAATGTGGCTGACCAATACGGTAGCAAGGTGCTCCCCCACCTCAGCAGAGGTGCGAGATGACCTGAAGAACGGCCACGTTTCAGGACTCTGGCGCTGGATCTTGTGTTGGTAAGACCTGTCCTAGGTGTGCTCCGTAAATACAAAAGAGTGGAGACAATGGTATGTATGTGAAATACTTAAGAGTAGTTTGTAATAATTATTTCTCTATTTCATTAACTTTTGGGGGGAGAATTAAATTTCAGGCAGGTTATATGAAGGGGATCGTAGTAACCTTGAGAAGTGACCAACGGTCACAATGAAACCACGTGTAGCAATACGTTGAAATACTTGCGAGTGCTAGTACTAAGCTGAAATACTTCCGAGTGCTAAAGTTTAGCTGAATTAGTGGCGTGTGTACTGTAAGTTGGAAATATTTAAGAAATGGCGTGTGGAGGACTTGAAATTAGAGACGAGCACTTCCACGTGGTGAGTACTGCGTGAGTCTCAATCTATGTATGAGACAAAGGATAAAGAGAAGTACTCGTCCAAGGTATCAGTTGAGGAATCGCGTGTGTGACGAATATGATCTTAATATTACTTTGCGTGTTATGTTTCCGTGTGACGCTAGATTCAGACTCTAATACTCTGAGAGAGAAACAAGGTGAGTCAGCCGTCTATCCAGCAACGCCACTTGGCTTGCATTGCACACGAAGACGTGCATATATCCTCCAGAGTTCTTAGTAGGAAAGAAAACTTACGTAGTGGGGCAGTGTCGTGTGAAACTGGGATGAATGCTAATTGAAGTGGGAAAGCTGAAAGTGAAGTGATTCTAACGTTGTGACTACTCTTTGTTATGCATTCTATGTTTCCAGTGTGATGTATTTCATGTAATTTAAGTATGTGTGATTTGCATCGGAAAATAGCAAGATAGGATCAGAGACACTGGGTTATGCATATTGCTTTTTGTACCGCTCGGTCTGGAGTAAATTTTCGTGATGGCTCTGAGCGCTATGGGACTCAACTGCTGAGGTCATAAGTCCCCTAGAACTTAGAACTACTTAAACCTAACTAACCTAAGGACAACACACACATCCATGCCCGAGGCAGGATTCGAACCTGCGACCGTAGCGGTCGCGCGGTTCCAGACTGTAGCGCCAGAACCGCTCGGCCACCAGCGGCCGGCAAATTTTCGTGATGATGGGTGTGGGAGTCGAAGAGTGAGATCTAGCAAAAGATCCACCATCCTATCCAGAAAGTGCACTGTAGCGTTAGATAATTACGAGTCCATAAGATAGAGAATCACCAATGTAAAGCCATGTCCACTGGGCGGAGTTTCTCATGTGTAACTGTTGTATAAAATGTAATGCTGTGTTTAGGTTATCTTTGAATCATAATAGAATTTATCGGAATAAAAAAGATAGTGAAAAGAAAAAGATTGGTGGCCTTGTTCTTCGAATAGTGTGTAGTCATGATATCCAGAATTTATAATGTGTGTGCCATTCATATTCAGTGCGATGACCACGTGTTGATCAAAGCCGTTGGGTAAGAAAGACAATGTGGTATTGCCAGTGCGTAGTGCACAATCAGAGTTGTGTAAATTAGTAATAGATGTACGTTATCCGTTTCCGTTGCGTAATATTCAAACAGGAGAATAATTTGTAGCTTAATTGTGAGTACTAGAGCTCATAATCAGTCATTGATGTTACTCGATAAATAAGAATAAATCCACTCGCTTGGCAGACCACTCATCTTGCAGGGCTGACTGCTTGATGCCACAGTATGAGCAAGGCACGTGGGTGCCTCTCAGTACGAAGGCTTGCAGACAGTCGCTTTTGCCTCTCTCTGTTTGTGAGTGCAACAGGAAAGGAGATGACTAACAATGGCGTGTAGTACGGCAAGAAAGGAAGAATGAATTGATTGTTGGTGTTGATAACGGTCATCCTCCTTCACCTCCTCTGCATCACTGCAGATGACGTGTCACTGAGCACATTTGTTCTGTGCATGCAGTACACGTGAGGCGCCTAGTTGTTTCCACTGCACTGTGTGGAATACGAAGGTTCTGTTATGGTTCACTAACCTGCTGTCTTCAAGTTGATGTCGCCAGCGCAGAAAACAGCACGCAGTTTGTAGGTTCTGTATCTCGAGGCGGAAACTGACTTTTAGCGAGGTTCTGTTCTGAAATAATGTATCACTTCTTTGGGATGCCACTCGCGTATTTTAATATAGCCACGCGAGAAGACTACATGATCTTAATACACCACCTTCTGATACAGCAAAGTACATGATCAAACGCAATGCTTACGAAAATGTATCTTTACACTATTTGTGGCACGTGTCTGTGCCTCATGACTACCGGAGTGAATCTTTTAATACTGAATACTGGCAAACACGACCTGCCACAGACAACATGACTGTACATCTCGACTGCCTAATCCAGAGTGAAGAAGAGGAACTTAAATAAAAATTGGAAACACATCCTACGACAGACAACATGTCTGTTCTTCTCGACCAGAAAAGGCGTGACCCGAACGCTTCCAAAGTGCTTCGTGTGCCATTTCGTCAGTCTTTTGTTTTTTTAAATTGTTTTAATAATTCTAAAATGACTGATTGATAGTCAGGTGTTGAGAGATATTTATATTAAAAAGTGAAGTCTTTCCAATGAGTAGTTTAACTATTAATAATAACTATACTTTAACGTTTTGGCGCCCTTGCTCCGAACACAGCAGCCAGTAACAGAGCAGTAGCATTATGCATGCGGTCTTTCTCACGGGAATGGTACCGAATTTAACATTTGTCACAGGTACCTCACACCACATTTCGTCATCTATATACTTCGTGCATTTCCACTGCTCTGGGAACAGCTTCTTGGAGCCTAATATGATGGCTGACTAAGCAACAAATATTACAGTAGTATCCTCCACCATGCTCCGTACGATGTCTTGCGGAATATGTACGTAAATGTAGATGTAGAAGTCTCTAATGTAACATTGTCTAACGGTGTATTGATGTATGATGTTTGTACAGTGTTATTATTAGTTCACCAAATATTGATGTGCTGTATTTACGAGGGTTGCCCAAAAAGTAATGCGCCGCAGTTTTTTCTTCAACTGTTCTTTATAGAACATAATGAGAATTACACACACGAAAGAATGGCGTTTTATCTACACACCCTATTTTTCCACGTAATCTCCATCCCGTTCTTTGGCCTTCCTCCAGCGCGAAACTAGGGCGTGTATGCCCTGTTGGTACCAATCCTTGTCCTGGTGGTGGAGCCAGTGCTTCACTGTGTGAATCACATCCTCATCGTCCTAAAAATATCTTCCACATTGGCATCCTTTAATGACCCAAACACGTGAAAGTCCGAGGGGTCTACGTCAGGGCTGTCAGATGCGACAGCCGTGGATGGTCTCCCCGACCGCTGCAAATCGTGGAGCTCCACTGAACCTCGTTGTGATGACCTCACCCTCCGTGCCCAGCGACTAACTGTACTTGTGTCGACAGCAATGCTCCATAGACTTTGCACAAGCGTTTGTGAATATTCCCCATAGTTTCTTTCACTGCAGTGAGAAATTCAATGACGGCAAGTTGCTTGTAATGTACATCAGTTACAAACGCCATTTTGAAACTGTCCTGCAGCTACGCTATCTATGGGAAGTGACGGAAACTTGGCGCGATCACACACGAGACTTCAAATAATGCATACGTAACGTTTCGCATTTTTAGCATTGTTATCGGCTGAGAAAAAAAAATGCGGTGCATTACTTTCTGGGCATCCCTCGTCATTTCGAAACTGAGAGTGTTTTATTGACCTGTGTCGAGAAAATAGCTGCCCAGCATGAAGGAGAGAGTAATACAATCACCTGTATTTTGTGAGTCAACATCCAGTCTCAGAAACACGTGCGAGCATTTTAGGCATTCCATTATTATCGCCTTAATTCTTTGACACGTTTTAGAGAGAGGAAAAGAAGGAACAGTTAAAATGAAGCCACACTGAAAGTAATTTTGTGGTGTTTAAAAACAATGTGAACCTTGGACAGACTGTCGAGCGACCTTCACAGAGAGAACTACCAAAGAGGATTGCAAGCAAGCCTTTGGAGACAGGGACTGAAAGAAAAAAATATCTCTATGAACTATTTTCTGGAGAAGAAAGTATTTGCCATTACATCTCCTGCAAAACTGCATTTGCTCTTAAAATTAAAAATAGCTGCCCCATTAAAATGTTGTGCTTCAGCATGTACATTATTTTTCAACATATTGGCCTTCGTTTCCAATACACTTCCAACAGTCCACAAGCCTTCATATTCATGCCAAGAGGAATGTTTTCGCTTGGTCGTGAAGCAACTGCTCCACAGCTTTTTGCACCTTCACATCTGAGGAAAATCATTGATCTTGCGCCACATCCGTAAGCGGCCCAAACAAATGAATTGGAGGAGTAAGATCTGAACTGTAGGCTAGGTGTTCCAACAACTCACAACCCAGTTTCTTGACGGTTTCAACGGTGATCTGTGTGCGGGTGGACGCTGTCAAACAACAGCAAAACTTTATTTTACAACAGACGTCCTAATCTGCTGCGAATTGCTGGCTTTAGTCGGTTTCCAACAACTCACTATAAGACTCACTGTTAATCGCGGTTCCCTTTGCTATGTGCTCTTCCAGTACGGGCCCAACTGCGTCCCAAAAAAAAATTGTTAATTTTCCCACCAATGTCAGAACCTTGAATTATTTTGGTATTTTGTGGTGCAAGGTGTTTCCTCTCCATACTCTGGGGTTTCGTTTCTGGCTCACAGTGGCAAACACATTTTTCATCACCGGTGACGATCTGTGTCAAAAATGAGACGCTTTCCTTGTTGAAACAGCCGAGTTAACATTGGCAGACGTCAACTCACTTTACCTTCAGTTCTCGTCTACAGCCGCGCAGGGTTAGCCGAGCGGTCTCAGGCGCTGCAGTCATGGACTGTGCGGCTGGTCCCGGCGGAGGTTCGAGTCCTCCCTCGAGCATGGGTGTGTGTGTTTGTCCTTAGGATAATTTAGGTTAAGTAGTGTGTAAGCTTAGGGGCTGATGACCTTAGCAGTTAAGTCCCATAAGATTTCACACACATTTGAACATTTTTTTTCTCCTCTACACTGTCTTCGCATCCACCTCGCAAAAACTTTATGGAATTCATCGTACATGATGTGATAGGCATAGCTATGAGTGATATACAAACAAGACACGACCATTTTGATGACAACTCGGCTAAGGGCTGAAACCATCTCTTAAGCTTCCTGTATCTTTTAGACAGGCTGTACTTGAGGTTGAAGGGGGGCCCTGCTCCTTCTTCATGTGTCACACTCGTCCAACCACTTTCAGACATTTTGATCCACAAATAAACGCTATTACGTAACACGGCACAATCCTGTATCGTGTTGAAAGTCTGCGGGAATTTCATCCCCTTTCACCTCGTCCGACCAAAGAAATCGAATCACTGTTTGTTGACCCTCCCTTTCGCGAACCGTTAGCGGAGCAACTCCCCGCTACTGCCCGCATGTATTCACATGTCACTGAGCTCTAAGTAAGATACTACTTTATAATCACATTTTAAATAGTAACAGCTTTCTTTAAATATTATGCAGTCTGTTGCTACTATATTTAAAATTTTATTTTATCTTACATAAAAGTATCTAGTGCTCCGTTGCTGAGTGTTGCACTCGCTGCCTGGACTCCAACCAACAATGGCAGCACCTGTGGAAGACGTCTGGGTCGGTCGTCGAAAAATATTGTGCACGAAATGGAAACAACAGCTCGTCAGCACGCCCTGAGGCTCACTGCACAATTGCGCTGAGATAACCTGAGATCATAGGTATTGAGGAAACAGAAAGAATGGAATATAGTGTGAAATGTTGATCTGGTGCCCTACGGCACCGACCGGCGGATGTACCCAACAAATCCATTTCAGGTCTTCCATCCAAGAACAATCTGTCCACATTCTGAGTCTATTTCTACTTCTACACTGTCCTAACATTGTGGCTAAGGGTTTGGAGAGCGTAAGCCAGCGCTAGTTACTGAACTTTGCGATTGAGTAAAGCTACAACTCCAAGTTACTGTAAAGAATTCCAATGGCTGCGATTAGTACAAGAAGCAGTTGTCGAAATCTAAGTTTTGGGATTTCGTCTCAGGCTGGTCGTTATCAGTTGTGGGAAGAGTACTTCTACTAATCGGTAACGCGATAGCTTTATAGTTTCAGCGGTGGCAAGTACGTGAACAGCGAACTTTGAGAATGATGGGTTCCATAGCCATTATCTGGTCCCTAAATACGACAGTTTCACTACAGGATCCTTCGTTAATTTAAATAACTATCGCCAACTCTTAATGCTGTTCACACATTCTAATACGGTATACGTTATCAAAGATGACGATCTAAAAAGTTCCTAACTCCTTTAAAACACCCAATCTGTATATTCATAGACATAAAGTCGAAAAAGGTCATTAATAAACAACGATTGTCTCTTGTCACAGCAACATTAATACCGAGGATATCGGTATCAAGTGACATTCCTTCTTTTTAATGTAACATCGTCTATTTTTGTAGCTAGTTAACGTAAATCTGAAAGAGGTGAATTCACTACATTTCTCTGTACTAAATTTGATTAGTAGTTTCAAGGAAATTATAATATTTGTATCCTAGGATCTCTCTGTTTTGAGTAATAAGCTTTTTTCTGTCTGATGATAACGTTTGTTACTTAAAACCCAAATAAGGAAATAATTCGCATCGCATGAAGTGTGCAACATTCTATGTCTTCTTTACCCCTCACGCCTTATTTCGGTATTAAAGCACATACTTCCTCAGACAGAAAAAACTTTGATGTTCAGAACAATGAAATTTAAGTTATAAATATTATAACTTCTCAGTAGCGATTAATCGAAGCGAGCAACGCCATTGAATTTCTCTCTTTCAAATTTACGATATTAGCTGCAGAAATAATTTTCGTTTCTTTAAAAAGAAAAAAATACGAAATTTATACATATGTATCTGGAAACAACATAGCTGTGACAAGAGGCTCTGCATCATTTAGTGATGATTTTCTCATAATTCATTTGCATGGGAACATGTTTCTTAGGGAACCGCGCGTGGTAGACGTGTGCTCTTGGGCGCCCTGCCACGGCTATAACTTAAACAAATTTACACTAAGGACAACACACACACCCATGCCCTAGGGAGGACTCGAAATTCTCGTCGGAGGTTCGAGTCCTCCCTTGGGCATGGGTGTGTGTGTGTGTGTGTTGTCCTTAGCGTAAGTTAGTTTACGTTAGATAAGTACTGTGTAAGCCTAGGGACCGACGACCTCAGCGGTTTGGTCCCATAGGAACTTACCACAAATTTCCAAAAAATGTTTCTCAGGGGAATGGCGGCGGAACAGGATACTTAATACTTAACAATTTTTGTAAAATAAAGAAGCACAAGAAGTTTTTCTTAATAGTATAAAAAATTACCCTTAGTATAACGTAACATATCTTGCTTGAAAATCAGCTAAAACTATGAGTTATGCATTTTTTTCGATTTTTCTGACAAGTACTTCTGTCCCACCTGCAGGGCAGAATGAGAGATGACAGTTCTTGGTGAAATTATTACATAAACGTTGAGTTTGTTAGGAACATCATATTAAAACTAAGAAAAACGTATTTAATGAGCAATATAGTCTAAGGAACATGAACCCTCCAAACAATCATTAACAATAAGAAATATTCAATGTCATCTTGAAAAAAGTACACTTATGTTTAATACCAAGTTACTGTTGCTGTGGCTTTATTGAATCCCAACGCTCGTGCACCAGATTTATTTTTTGGCTTTCGAATAGACAACATAGAATGCGTAGTATTATCCTATAACCCAATCCTGCCCAGCTAGACGAGATTCTTTGTCAAATATCTGTGTAAGCCACTTCTTTCTGCTAATTGATAGGCTAATGAACTGACAATGAGATCTTTCATCGTTGGACTAAAAATTCTGCTCTCCATTGCCCTCAGATATGCTACTAGCTCGTCTTTTGTATGCGCTGAACACATTCTTAATTTCGTATCTGATTTGCTAATTCTATAGTTATAATTCGTCTTATCTTTACGAATGTGTCTGTCGAACTTTGATTTGTGCACGTTAAACTCGTTAGATTTCCGTATACCCCCATTTCAGAAGATAAAACAGCTGACACTACATTTCCATTGATTTAATATCCAGTTCTTGTCTATCAGAATTATTTGTTTTAAAATCTGCTTGCATCAAAAAAATATCGTGGCAGAACATGACACTATTCCGTTTTGTCCCGTCCCCTTCCGCCCCAAGGGCACATTACAGGCTAACAACTTTTATGGGACTTAAAAGCTGATGCGGTTAAACATATTACGTAACTAACGTATAGCAAATTGAATGCATTTAACATAATATGTCCTTTAAAGGCACACAGTTAACGGTTTCTCTTGCGTTTTAATTCGCCAGAAGTCAATTGGAAAAGTGAACGACAACCGTTCACTTACGGGTTGGACTCCAAGTCAAAGTGGCTGTCACATTACCTTCCATTCAAAAACGTAGCTACATTTCACTACAAGAGGATGCAGCATTCTGAAGTCTAGAAAACGCCACAGTCCCGTTATGCTAAACTATACAGTTCAGTCCCGAGTTCCCCTATATACTAAATACAGTGAAAAGCCAAAGAAACTGGTACACCGGCATAATACGTTAGAGCCCATCGAGCACGCAGAAGTGCCGCTACACGACGTGGCATGGACTGGACTAATGTCTGAAGTAGTGCTGGAGGGAACTGGCACTATGAATCCTGCAAGACTGCCCATAAATCCAGAAAAGTACGAGGGGTGGAGATCTCTTCTGAACAGCATGTTGGAAGGCATCCCAGATATGCTCAATAATATTCATGTTTGGGGAGATTGGCGGCAGAAAAATTGTTTAAACTCAGATGCTGCTGGAGCCACTCTGCAGCAATTTTGGACGTGTGAGGTTCATATTGTCCTGCTGGAATTGCCTTAGTCCATCGGAATTCACAATGGACATGAATGGATGCAGGTGATCAGACAGGATGCTTATGTACGAGTCACCTGTCAGACTCGTATCTAGACGTATCGGGGGTACCATATCACTCCAACTGTACACGCCCCACGCCATCACAGAGCCTTCACCTTCTTGAACAGTTCCATGCTGACATACAGGTTCCATTGATTCATGAGGTTGTCCCCATACGTCCATCAGCTCGATACAATTTGAAATGAGACTCGTTCGACCAGGCAACAAGTTTCCAGTCATCAACAGTCCAATGTTGGTGTTGACGGGCCCAGGCGAGGCGTAAAGCTTTGTGTCGTGTTGTCATCAAGGGTACACGAGTGGGCCTTCGGCTCCGAAAGCCCACATTGATGAAGTTTCGTTGAATGGTTCGCACGCTGACACTTGCTAATGGCCCAGCATTGAAATCTGCAGCAACTTGCAGGAGGGTTGCACTTCTGTCAAGTTGAACGATCCTCTTCTGGCGATGTTGATCCCATTCTTGCAGGATCTTCTCCCGGCCGCAGCGGTGTCGAAGATTTGGTGTTTTACCCGATTCCTGATAATCACGTTACACTCGTGAAATTATCGTACTGGAAAATTTCCACTTCATTGCTACCTCGTAGATGCTGTGTCCCATCGCTCGTGCGTCGACTGAAACACCACGTTCAAACTCACTTAAATCTTGATAACCTGCCATTGTAGCGGCGGTAATCGATCTAACAACTGCGTCAGGCATTTTTTGTCTTAGATAGGCGTTGCCGACCGCAGCGCCGTATTTTGCCTGTTTACATATATCTGTGTTTGAATATGCATGGCTATACCATTTTCTCTAGCGCTTCGGTGTTGCTCCAGGATGTATTATGAACCATCTCTTTTCCTGGATGTGTAGAAATACATTTAGGCAGTGATTTCACCATTATGGCGAAAATTTTAATCAAATGGCAATCAGACTGAGATGATCGAGGTTAGTCAAACAATATACTCCACACGAGATCACAATGAAAACGTTAATAAATTTCATTATTAATTGTTAGCCAAGAATATTCATGTCACGCAGTAGTTTTCTGCTTATTGCTTTACCTGTATCTCAAACCAACAACGGATGAATACAATTTCTGCACGATCGCCGTCTGATTAATCGGAGAGGAGGTAGGTGAAATGAAAATAACAAATTTGTACTAGCACATCCTTTTTGTGTGTGTGAACATTCATCTACAAGAATTACTGTAGCCATAAAGTTAATCAGAATATCACGTAATAACAAGCGATACCTAATTAGGCCGCTCTGGTGAAAATGCCGTTAATTAAAGGTAACAATTATGGGAAACTGCGCAACAACCGCAATTAAAATTAAAATATTCTTTCTTTGAGAAGTAATGGTACTTGCGCGCTGATGAGCAGAATTAAATGCAGAGTAATTTATTATTGCTATTGTCAAATAACCGTTTCAACACAGAGGAACGGACCAGTAATTTAGAGTAGTTAAGTTATAAATGCACACAATTATAATTCATTTGACGCTTACTGGGCGATGGCGGAGCAACAGAGATACCATAAGACTGAAAATAGCTGCATGGAAGGACACGAAGGAATGATGTGACCTACACATTAAACACCTGTGCAGATATTTCCCTGTTAAACCGTCTCACAGAATAGAAAATATCAGTAAAAGCTACGCGAGTGGCATAACGCAAAAGTTCAGAATACAGTGACCTCAGAAAGTAAGTTATACATCTCGTCTCAAATTATGACCATTGCGCAACAAGGGTGACGGCATTGTCAGAAGAGAGTACATCTTCCTGGTTTCCTGCAGAGACAGTTTAGCAGAGGCACATTTAGCAAGTGCATCATAGTATGGAAGTGAAATTGCACGGCAACTGGAATGCAGGATAGTAAGTTTCTCGTAAGCAAAGTGTCCAAATTGCATACGTTTTCACCATCAAATTCTGGTGACACACGGACCAAATGCAGTGTCGTGTCCAGTCGTAGTGGAAATGGTGCAACAATTTGACCAAGGCTGGCTGATGCTGATCGGGGAATCCAAACCTTGCACCATGCGATTTCCATCTTTCCAGCAGCTGGAAAGAACATCTGGGATGAAAGATCGAAATGAAACCAAAAACACATTATTTTAATAAGCATAAAATTAATGATTCACGACTAATGTCCTCAGATGTATCATATTAGCAAAAGTACCTAAACACAAATAAATGGTCTTGATCGACGGTTGATATTGAATAACTGCCTCCTATAGTTCGCGCCAAATACACTAGCACTTTGGGTAAATACGTTCTCGTCGGATTTCAATCACTGTAGAGTACCAGTCTAAGTCCAGGCGGACCAAACCTCAGATGGCAATCCTTGGACATACCCACAAATGAAACTTCCTGGCAGTTTAAACTGTGTGCCGGACCGAGACTCAAACTCGGGACCTTTGCCTTTCGCGGGCAAGTGCTCTTCCATCTGAGTTACCCAAGCACGACTCACGACCCGTCCTCACAGCTTCCATTCTGCCAGTACCTCGTCTCCCACTTTCCAAACTTCACAGAAGCTCTTCTGCGAACCTTGCAGAACTAGCACTCCTGGAAGAAAGGATATTGCGGAGACATGGCTTAACCACAGCCTGGGGGATGTTTCCAGAATGAGACTTTCACTCTGCAGCGGAGTGTGCGCTTATATGAACACAACCACAAACGTCAACACAACCACAAATGTCAACAACAACCAGCATATACCAAGTACTGACGCCCAGAGTCCGTGGGAGGACAATGTCAGAGTGGTGGAGAGTCTGGTAGTGGCTGGAGAGTCTGTATCTTCCTGGTAGGTGCGGCGGCTGCAGCTGCTGGATGTCAGCCTAAGCAGCGCTCCAGCAGATGGGTATAGTCCGGTCTGCTTGCTGGCATATGACAATGTTGAACGAAGTGCAGCCATGTTTGCTGCGCTTCTAGTGTCGGTAAGAGCACCGTGTGTAGGCAAATCGGGTGCTGTTCGCTTATGCGGTCACCGCTGGAGTTGCACAAGAAAACAAAACGGCGTTGGCATTACCAACCAGGAGCGTTTACGTGTCGTTTCCGAAGTAGCATTGTCTGCAGTGCTCATTTGATATGCCTGTGTTGCTCGTGGAGAAGCTGTCTCTCCAGATTCACCAAGAACGAGGACGTTCACAGAGCGGTTCTTGAATGGCTCCATGACCAAAGGGCAGACTTCCAGCGCCGAGCAACTGAACCATGGCAAAACGCTCCAACCTTTGTTGATAGAGACTTAGTGACTGTTGAAATATGGTGTCATGTAACTGCGCTTGACGTATCGTGATAATGTGTAACTTACTTTCTGACGTACCTTCGTATTCTTCAAACTGAAGATACAGGCAGAGGAAGGGAGCATTACGAGGATAGTTAATGTCATCAAAACATCACATAATACTGTCATAGACTCATTGGCTGTGTGTCCTCATGCATCATCCATCATGAAACAACAGTCTACCCCTACGTCTACATGATAGCTATGCATTTCGCAAGTAAGTGCACTAGCAAAGAGTCCATCGAACAATCTTTAATCTGTTTCTCAGTCATTCTTCCATTAAACAGCGCACGGGAAAAACGAGCACTTAGAGCTTTTCGTGTGAGCTCTCATTTCTCCTTATGTGGGTGAGCACCAACAAAATATTTTCACACGCTGAGGAGAAAGTTGGTGACTAAAATTTCACAAGAATGTCCTGCCGCACCGAAATATCCCGTTGTTATCATGACTACCACCAAAATTCGTGTATCATATCAATAGCACTCTCTCTTGTATTTTTCGATAACACAAAACGAGCTGCCCATCCCTGAACTTTTTCAGTATCCTTCGTCAATCCTGTCTAATGCGGATCCCACATCTCACAGCACTACTCGAGAAGAAGGCAGACAAGTGTAGTGTAAGCAAACTCTTTAGGAGACCTGTTACATATTCTAAGTGTTCTGCCAACAAATCGTAGGCTCTGGTTTGGTTTTCCCACGACATGATCTATGTGATCGTTCCAGTTTAAATTATTCTTAATTGTAATCAATAACTACTTAGTTCCGTTTTCAGCCTTTAGATTTGTGTGATTTATCACGTAACTGAAATTTAGCAGATTCCTTTTTGAGCTCATGTGAATGACTTCTCACTTTTCATTATTTAGAGTCAACTGCCACTTTCTGCACCATAGAGATACCTCGTCTAGATCACTCTGCAATTCGTTTTGATAATCTGATTGCTTTACAAGTCGATAAATGACACCATTGTCTGAAAACACTCTAAGAGGGTTGCTCAGATTGTCTCCTACATTGTTTGTGTAACACTTTCTTGGGGAACGCCAATTGTTTTACTGGACGACTTTCCGTCAGTTGTTATGAACTGTGACCTTTCTGACAGGAAATCACGAATCCAGTCACACAGTTGAGACGATACTCCGTAGGCAACCAATTTAATTAGAGGTCGCTTGTGAAGAACTGTTGTCAAAGCCCTTCTGGAAATAGAAAAACATGGAATCAATCTGACATCCCCTGTCAATACCATTCACTATTTCGCGAGAGTAAAGAATCCGTGTTGACTATTTGTCAATAAATCGGTTTTTTTTCCGAGGTGATTCATAATGTTCAAGCACAGTATATGTTCCATTCCAAAACCCCACTGCAAATCGAGTTAGTGATACAAGTCCGTAATTCAGCGATTTACTGATATTCCTCTTCTTGGTTATTGGCGTGACATCTCCAACTTTCTAGTCTTTTGGTAGTGATTTTCCTACTATGTACATGATTACTAATTGTGGAACTATTGTATCACCATTCTGTGGAAAGAGTCTGACTAATATACCGGTATAATCTGGACTGGAAGCCTTGCCTTTCTTAAGTTCTTTAGCTTTTCTAAGTTATTCATGCTGGCAATTGTTCTTGATTCGAATTCTGGAATATTTACTTAGTCTTCTTTTGTGAAGGAATTTCGGGAAACCGTGTTTAGTAACTCTGCTTTAGTGGCATTGTTATTAGTAATATCACCATTGGTATCGGGCTGTGAATGTAGATTGCGTCTAGCCACGGGTGTACTTTACATACGGCCAGAATCTCTTTGAGTGTTCTGCCAGATTTCGAGACAGAGTTTTGTTGCGGAAACTATTAAAGTGTCTCGCCTCGAAGTTTGCGCTTAATTTCAAGCTTCTGTAAAACTCCGCTAATCTAGGGAATTTTACGTTCTTTTAAATTTTGTATGCTTTTTTCGTAGCTTCTGAAATGGTGTACTCACCTGCTTTGTTGTTCCATAGGTGATCGGACCATCTGTTATTAATTTATTGGTACATTCCTCTCAATGGCAGTCGATACTATTTCTTTGAATTTGAACCACTTCTGGTCTACGCTTACATAGTCAGACTGAAAGGAGGGGAAACGATCTCTTAGGAAGGTGTGAAACGAATTTTATTATTTTTAATAGATATATTTTATGTTTATTTTTGGTGAGTTTGTTTGTTACGATATTCAGTTGAGCTACAACAACCTTGTGGTCACTAACCCCTGTATCTGCCGTGATGCTCCCTACCCGGTCAGGATTATTTATTGCTAAGAGGCCAAGTATGTTTTTGCAATCTTTTACATTTCGAATTGGCTCCTGAACTTGTGGTTCAAAATAATTTTCCGAGAAGGCATTCAGTACCATTTTGGGCGACGTTTTATGCCACCATCGACTTTAAATATATATTTTCGCCAACATTCTAGAATTGATTGAGGTCATCACCTATTATGATTGTACGAGTGGGGTACCTATTCGAAATGTCTCAAGTTTTCTTTGAGTTGTTCAGCAACTGCATCACCTTAGACGGGGATTCGGTAAAAGGAATCGATTGTTAATTTATTCTCGGTGTCAAGTATAACTTCTACATAGACTAGCTCACAGAAACTATCCACTTCAATTTCACTACAAGTTAAACTACATCTGATAGTAATAAATATACCATCACCAACTGTATTTAATCTATCCTTCCCGGCGGTTAGGTCCTGTGTAAAAAATTTCAGCTGAACTTGTGTCTGGCTGTAGCCAACTTCCCATGCCTATCATGATTTGAGATGCAGTGCTTTCTATTAGTGCTTAGAGCTCTAGTTCTTTTCCAACACAGCTACGAGAGCTTACCACTACAATATTGATTGTTCCTTTGCCTGCTGTTTTCCTGAATTCGTGCTGCACCCTTTGAAACTGAAGTCTTTTCTGCACTTTCCCGAGACCCTCTAACTTAAAAGATCTCCCAATACCTTCCACACATCCCACGCTACCCTTATTACCATTAGTACCAACATTACCAAGCAGCTAGCTGCATACTGTGCTCTTCATGGTATCTGGAAGCACCTGTTCAACATCTGGAACGACTCCTCCCGATATAAAGACAGATTGCACACTGTATTCTTTCCCCTCCTTCGCAGCCAGATCCCTAAGGATCCCCATTATGCGCCTAGACTTGGAGCCCCTAGATACTGGTAATCCCACCCTCTATGAATCCCCAACCTTGCAACAGAGAGGATTCCTCTGGAGCACTGTGAGCGACTTTATCTAGATCAAGGACTTCGCCAGCGACAGACAGCACCAAAACATGAGATGAACTGGGCAGGCGCTCTGACTAACCCCTCCGAAAGTATTTCGCTGCTGGCCACATCTTGGAACACTCCTCAGTGGACCACAAGTGAGGGATCAACCTCAGTGCAGGCGATATCCATGGCAGCCACAGTAGTGGACCGAGCAGAAGACATATGGCTGGTGCTCAGATCGCATCGTCCAGTTCCCCCACAGTGATACCCGTTAGCAACAGCGTCAGGCTGCGTGACCAAAGTCAACACCACCTAGAGCTGTGAGCGAAAGGTTTCTGTTCATATTAGCCGCTGATTTGAAAGTCGTCACTCGACTGTGGGATCTAACTACTGCAAGCTGCTCTTAAAACAGCAGTTCATGAATTACACAGTTACTAAAGCGCGAAACCGTGCGTGGGTCCTATTCAATATCTTTTCGCAAGCGCACCGAACGGTCTTGTTTTCGATGGAGAACCCCAACATTATTCTGTAAGCATTTCGGAAGCGATGCCGAACGGTTCTAGCAAACCAAGACGCTATTGTCAGTTCTCCTCGCGGCAACCAATCAAAAGCAATCTGCCGCAGATCCGCATATGCACACTGCAGTGCCATAGCAGCACAAACATGAAGCGGCTAGCAGCCGACACAGGCACGCTATTCTTCGCAGTACCGAAAAGTGTGGTTAGAGTGCGTAATTCTGTTAAATTTTCGCTGACCACTTGCTTCCATGAATCCATGATAGCGATAGGAAATTGACTGTGTTCTGGAAACTGTCATAAATGTCACATTATGTCATTTTATTCTCATTCAAATCGACCTCCTGTTTTGGATTTTACGTTTCGGAATTTGAGTTAGGAATAGAGTGCAGTATCACATTGTACAAATACGTCTACAGAGTATTCGTCATTTCGTTCTGTTTTTTGTCATTCCTTAGTTGCTTCGGAATTCATGGAGGTACGTTCCGTCTCGCAACTAACTGAAAGCAGTTTGTTTATTCTCACACGCGTTTCGGTTATTTTTATTTGTGAAGATGCTTCACAAATAAAAGAAGCGTAACGCGTATGGCAATAAACAAATTGCCTTCAATTAGTTGCGCTTCACAGATAAAAGAAGCGAAACGTGTCTAGCAAAAAACAAACTGCCTTCAATAAGTTGCATAGACGGAACACACATCCATGAACCCGAAAAATTGTTTAAAGGGTGCCAAAGAGTAAGTAGATGCATAGAATGTGGTTGTAACTCGCCTCTAGAGATCCATATGATGAAGTAATCTATCTCCCTATAAGGTAAATCAACGATTAAGTTCTTAAAAACAAAATTAAGAAAACGCCATTTCGAGAGCGTGTGGCGAGTGCAGTTACAGAAGTTCGTTGTAGTTTATAACATGCGTCAGATGAATCAAAACGTTTCATATGTGGTGGTATAGTCTGAAAATATTGTGGCGGGAATCTTTCATCTTTTGTCTACTGTTGTTAACGATTCGATTGCAGATCAATACTTGTGACAAGCTAGAGTATAAAGACGATTGCTGCTTGTTTCATTCGAAGTAATTTAAGTTACGCTTTTAGATTCTTGTCTGACCACACATTCGGAAATCGCCACGTATTCAGAAACAATGGTGAATTATTTGTGACAAGAAAAAATATGAATGTCACTGTCAGTAGTTTCAAACACAGCAATTTCATCTTTTATTTCTTAAACCAATGGAAGTCGCGAAACCGAAGACACTCAATACTGAGAGATTGCGCTCTTTTGTGAAAACAATAACGAATATTTCAGAAATATACTTAACTTTAACGATTAACGAAGTATCAGAACGTGTTACAAACATGAGAAAGAAAAAAAATATTTTTGTACCCCTTTCTTACTGGAATTCATTGCCTTACCCGCTTGGCTGCTACAACTAGCACGCCCTGCTCGCTTAATTTCACATAATTCTAGTCGAGAGAGAGGCAGCCTGACTTCGTTGCGGAATGATGCGGGCGTAAGCCGTAAAAGCATGAAAGTTTGGATGGTTTCCTCTATCAGGTTTCACAAAATTCCTTCCCACTGTTACTTAAAAGTTTTAAATGCTTTTCGATGCCTAATAAGTAAACCATCTGCGGAAAAAGTACACGAAGTCACTAGTAATTTCAGCTAACACTCATATGATATACGTAAGAATAGTCGACCTTTTGAAACTTAATGATTTTTTAAATTCTTATTTACGCAAAAATAATAGGTACTTTTGAGAATATTGACGAAAACTGTTTTTTATGTTATAATCATTCACACTAACAGCAATATAAACCACATTTCTAACAAAGGAAAACAGTCTATTTTGAACTCACTTTCCGCCTGGATGCGTCCTGGTGATTCTTCCGTAACACATTTACTAAATCCGAAGCTAAAACCGCTCAATATGTCTAAAATAACAAATTCTAGATGTAATTAAATCACACTGAACCGAACGAGTGGGTCGTACCGAAACCTAAAACCACTTGGTACACTTGTCTAAAAATCGGCATGAGGACCGATTGGTAACAGGTCTCAGAAGCAACTTCGGATAAAGAACCAAAAATAACGTCACTACCGAGATTAACCTACTGCACCGATCGATATTAACTATTCAGAATATGGCCCCACACAAACACGCACGAAATAAAGGAAATGTAAAGTAAGACACTTTTTATGAGAATCTATGTCAACTCACAGTACTTTGTAGTTTTCTAATTAGTTCTTGGTTCTTTGAGGAAAAGGTTCCGGTGTAATGTTCAGATACCGATGTGAAATTTGAATAATTGTTCTGAATGTAGAATATTGTACGAGTTATATAAGTATTAAAATTATTTCAACAGTCTGTCTGCTCCGATATTTTTATTATTTGGCAGCCGACTTGAAAATTTCTCATTTTTGCTCAAAACTTCGGTCATTTCCAAATCAAGGTTTTCCTATCTCAGATTGACGCCTTTTGCCTCATCAACACTGAAGTTTGTTACATTGTTATAAAAGTAGTCTTCATAAGAGCATTATTAAAAAAGTACTCTGCATAAGCACATTCTCTGAATCGCGTCATGAAACCTATCTACAAAACACTTTCCTGCAAAAGATCCGGAGTTCGAGTCTCGGTCCAGCTCACGATTTTAAACAGTCAGAAGCTTCTACACTCCTCTACAGAGTGAAAATTCCATTATGGGAACATGCCTCAGACGTGTCTAATCCACGTCTGTGCAAAATTCTTTCGTACAGAAGTGTGGAAGGTAGTAGATTTGGAGGGTAGTAGGTTAGGTACTGGCAAAAGTGAAGCTGTGAGGACGGGTCGTGAGTCATGCTTCAGTAGATCAGTTGGCAGACCACTTTCCCACCAAAAATAAAAGTTGCGAATTCGAGTTTAGGTCCGGCACACGGTTTTAATCTGCCAGGAAGCTTCATTTTCATAGCTTTTAAAAACTGACAATCACACATACTCAGGATTAGGTTTATGGGTTGCATCTCAGTTTTAATAATCCAGCAGTTGGCTACTCTGCAGGGTACGTGTCTCACCCTTTGTTGCCGTAGTTGGTTGTTGCCCTCGTGTAATGGCTGCGCATTGCGCCAACAAATGTTTTTCGTTACTTTCATATAAAATTTTATGTTGCGGAAATAAGTTATAACTCAGGCAATAATGGGCTAATGAATTTCAATGTTATTCCATTGTGTACTCTGATGTATTGGCAGTGTTGTGGTATATTAACTCATCGACATTCCTACAAAGCGTTTCCATGCGTAGACAAAAGCTACAGTCTTGTAGTACGGGGCAAGTTTACGCTTCGCAGATAAGGTAAAATTTCGCAGTTCGTAATTTTACTCCATCCGTCATAATTATCAGGTTTTTCCTTGATATGGAGCTATAAATGTTTATGAACGTTACAAGTGGATGTTGTACATAGATATTAGTCTTCAAAAAGCCATTTTTTCAATTTTAGAGTCTGCAAGAGGAAAAGCTAACGGAAGCCATGCACTCCAGAAATGCTGGAAGCTGCAAAAGAGGGCTTCAAAAATGTGAAGTCTAAACGACAAGTAGCGAGGTAGCTCGGAATAAGTGAAGCTTCCCTCAGAAATCGCCTTAAAGAGGGAAGAGGCCCTTTCAAGTGTACTTCTATCTCTTTTGGAGACCGTTGCCTACGTAAAGATAAGTTTTTTAGGGTTTTGAGGTAAACAAACTGGGAAGATTCGGAAGAACTGTTAATAACGAGCAGGAAATGAACTCGCCGAACAGATGTTATTATGGTATGTCATTGAAATATTTGGAAAGATTAGTTCACGACCACTCTGAGACGAATAATATAAAAACAAAATTCGACAAGAACACTAAGTTGGCTGGAAAGGACTTGCCTTATTGTTTCATGCAGTGACGAAACCTTAGCCTTCGTAAATCACAGAAAACTAGTCTTGGACGTGTGATGGGGTTCAACAAAGAGCAGTCGAGCATCTTCTTTGATAATATTTCGTCGCTAATGGAGAGATATAAATTTGAATTTCATCGCATATTTGACATGGATGAGTCGGGGATTACAACTGTTCCTAACAAAGTTCCGAAAGTTATTGCAACATGCGGCGGGAAGCACATAGGCAAAATTGCATATGGAAAAAGAGGTCAACTACTAACGTTTGCATGTTGTATGGGAGCTGGGGGGAGTTACATCCCTACAGGAATACTATTTCTTCTGGAAAGGATGAAGCAGAGCTTGAAGAATGGTGCCCCTCCTGGATCACTAATGATGTGTTCGGACACTCGGTACATCAACTCAGATCTGTATCTCACATGGCTACAACATTTTGAGAAACAAACACAGCCAGCAGAAGAAAACCCGGTGTTGTTAATTTTGGACAACCACCCTTCACATTTGAGTCTGAATACCACCCTTTATTTCATGGACCTTGACATTCATGCTCTTACCATTCCTGCACACAGCAGCCACAAATTGCAACCATTGGATTGCTGCTTTTTCAAGCATCTGAAGAACTTTCATTCAAAATAATGCGACCAGTGGCTCATTAACCACCCTAGATATGTAATTACGCGAGAATTAAATGCTCAGTTGTTTCTAAACGCTTATCAAAGGAGGCCACAATGACGAATGAGCAAAGCCGTCCAAGATATGTGGCATTTATCCAATCGATCGTCACATATTCATCGAGGAATATTTTCTGCCTGTTACAGACCACAGTGACAAATTTAATGATCTTTGCAAAGCCAAAGTTCACAGACATCTACAAATGAACCACAACCAGGAACAAGTACCTAAGTTTGTCCAAAAGAAATAATTTCTTTGCCAAGAAGAAAAGATCGCCGAAAGAGACAGAAGAAAGGGAAGGAGTCAGAAACAGTATCCGGGGCCCCATTCAAGAGGCAACAGGTTACAGTACGCTTGTTCGCCCACTGCTTGAATACTGCTCAGCAGTGTGGGATCCGTACCAGATAGGGTTGATAGAAGAGATAGAGAAGATCCAACGGAGAGCAGCGCGCTTCGTTACAGGATCATTTAGTAATTGCGAAAGCGTTAGGGAGATGATAGATAAACTCCAGTGGAAGACTCTGCAGGAGAGACGCTCAGTAGCTCGGTATGGGCTTTTGTTAAAGTTTCGAGAACATACCTTCACTGAAGAATCAAGCAGTATATTGCTCCCTCCTACGTATATCTCGCGAAGAGACCATGAGGATAAAATCAGAGAGATTAGAGCCCACACAGAAGCATACCGACAATCCTTCTTTCCACGAACAATACGAGACTGGAATGGAAGGGAGAACCGATAGAGGTACTCAGGGTACCCTCCGCCACACACCTTTAGGTGGCTTGCGAAGTATGGATGTAGATGTAGATGTAGAATCGACAGAAAAGAAACCAAAGAGGAAACAGTTTGATTCAAACCAAACAAACAAAAAGAAAGCAAAACAAAACTTACATAAGTCGTCGGAAAATCCGCAAACTTTTCGCTGCCCAGACTTTACTTAAAAGTACAATCCACCAACAGAAGACTGGCTTCAATGTCTCAATTGGGTTGGGGTGGTAGCATGAGTCCTGCTCTTGTTATGAAGATTCTGGAACTTTGTGACTACTGTTAAACAGGTTTTTTCCGATTAAAATAGTTTTGTAGGCTTTTGTTTACAGGATCCAGGGATTGTACATTACCTCAAATCTGGTATCAACAGTAACTGTTATATGCTGAGAAAAAAGGTATATTACGTGTATGGGCGCTACAAATTAAATAAAGAAGATGAACTCAATGGCGCATATGTTTTTCTCATTTAATTGTAATGTGCAAATTTACCCCACTAGAAACGCTCCCTTACCCCACGGTCGGGTAAGACTGTGCGTTTGCATTACGTTTCTTACTAATTACGAATTATAATTGAAATTGTACATATGACTTTCGGACTCTTTTATATACTAGGCAAAATTCAGATGAAATGGCAGTTAAAATATAATAGTAATTTGTGAAGTTCCCTTCAATATATCGCTAATTAAACCTTAAGCGCGGTGTTGCCCCAGTGTATCAGTTACTCACATATATGGTATGTTTTATGGCACCCATTTGCTAAGCGAACCACAAAACGTGACCATCCGACGTTATTAGTCCTGGCGCGAGCAGCTACTGTTGCATAATTATACATGTCGCTACCACTGAAGGCGCGACGACTATGCTCGGATTTATACGAAGGTAGAAACTTTAACAGTGGCAGCTATTTAATTACAATTTATACAAAATAGATACATATTATTTACAACTTACGTCAGATAGGTGTGTACAGGGTATTTCAAAGTTTTGCTGTACAGGCCGCTGTTGATGATGATGATCGGTTTTGTGGGGCGTTCAACTGCGCGGTCATCAGCACCCATATAGAGTCCCAATTTTTGCACAGTCAAATTTTTTTTACACAGTCCAGTCTAGCCACTGTCACGTATGATGATGATGATAATAACACAAATACCCAGTCCCTGGACAGGCCGCTATTAGCGAAGCGAAAGTAATAGGATAACTATAGCAGTGGCTGTTGTGGAGCGGTCTAGTGGCTGTCGAGTCTCTGTAACAGGTCTGTGGTTCAAATGGCTCTGAGCACTATGGGACTCAACATCTTAGGTCATAAGTCCCCTAGAACTTAGAACTACGTAAACCTAACTAACCTAAGGACATCACACACACCCATGCCCGAGGCAGGATTCGAACCTGCGACCGTAGCGGTCCCGCGGTTCCGGACTGCAGCGCCAGAACCGCACGGCCACCGCTGCCGGCGTAACAGGTCTGAAATGAACACTTACTTCACCATATGAATCAAGCTGATGTCACAGACGCTGTAGTGCATATGTTGAATGCTACAGCACTTCGTAGCCCCTTCGACCGAACAAATCAGTCACAACTTGCGTCATGTGCAGCAGAGCATTGTCCTGTAAGATGATTTGAGGGTCCTGCATGAACGTCGCCGCTTCTTTCTCTAAGCTGTTCATTATTAGAACACATCCTGCTACAAGCTTAGAGAAACAAACTCCGTCATTCCCTGCAGAATCCGCACTGTTTTTGCTGGACAATGCTCGGGTGCACGTGGCGCAAGTTTTGATTGATTTGTACGATCGCAACACCACAATCCCAGGGCATGAGCCATTGTGACTTCATCTTGATTCCTAAGGTGAAGAAAGCGCTACACGGCATACACTTCAGAACTGTTACAGAGACTTGTCCTTTGTTCCTTCGGACATGCATGCATATCCGAAGGAACATTGCATCGTAAATTCCAATAAAAAAGGCACTGAAATATCGTGCAAGTTACTTTCAAGTAAAATGCCTGCCTCCCATGTACGAAAATATACTTAATGGATGTAAGAGTACAGGTTGGTGACATATGGAAGTTTTGCTCTAGTCGTGACTCGTGCTCGGATAGCCTAATGGTAAGGCGACCGGTCTCGAAAACCGAGAAATCCGTGTACAAGTCCTGTTCCAGCACAGATTTTCATTCGTGTCGTTCCATTATACAGATGGTGGTCGTCCGTATTCGCAACTGCGAATATATTTCATGTATTTGCGATATTGAGACGTGCGTTATCATGAAGCAGCAAGGAACTTGATGCATCATTCCACAAGGGTGTTTCTCGACAGACATGCTGCCCATAAACATTTTCAATTCTCCGATGGATGTATACCGGTGTTTGTACTTCGGCAGCCAAGAAAAGAATAACAGCGTGTTGGTCTTGTTTGAACGCATTTAGTAATAGCGTCACTATATCTCACGTTTTCGGACTTATGGCGAGCTCGCCGGAAAGAAACCGAAGCCACACAAATGCCGATGCTTACATATCCGCATCGGAGTCCCGCTACGTTGGATATACGCTGTAGCAACACACTCAAACGGGAAACTTTTTGATCATCCCTTATATTTTTACGGTATTGTAGAGAGTGTATTTGATGGTTACTAGGTCTGGTTACCATTTTAGTTGGCAGTAGGGGGTCAGCCCAAGATCTTTTATTGTATTAGTTTGTAAGGTGGCTATAATTTCGCACCTTACAAGAGCTGATCCACATACTTTGCCGTGATCTACAAACACAATTAGGTATCATTTGATAGGTTGTACATAGTACATATGAATATATAAAGGAGACTGACATTGTCACGTACGCCTTGTAAATAACTGTTAACGCTTATTGCATGAAAGGTGACGGAGTGTCTCTATTATCAGAACGGCGTAATTAATGATTGCCTATACTAGTAGAGGCTTGAACGACGGTGGAAATGAAACGGCAGGCGGAATTCAAGCCCTGGATGGAAGGCCCCACACAGGTGTGTTGGTCCTGCTTAAACAGAGGAAGTAGCAAGACGGACGTTGGGACACCTGAGCGCAGGGGCTCAGGTGTCGCGACCGGCCGGTTCCGTAGCCAGACGGGAAGGATTATTCTTTAGAAACTACGAAAATCTTGGACGCAGCAGAGAGTAACGATGAAGCGTCACCTTGGAAATCATGCAGGAGGGGTTATTTCCGCGAATTTTACTGAGAAGCGTACCATTGTACGAGTATAGGCTTCTCCTCGCAAACTTTCCGCGCTGGACGACAAAAGACTAAAATATGGTTGACAGGCGTTCGGAACAATCTGTAAAGAGGGAGAATATTCCATGGTTTCGGGAATATGATTCGTTTTCGGAATTGCGATTGTGGGGAGCCGAACCTTGCTGGGACGCCAACGGTGGAGAGACGAGGTCTTCCGTTGTGAGCGCCCGTGTGTGACGGTCGCTCGATATCACCTTTGTTGGTACAGACGGACTTGCTGTCTTTGCTCTCAGGAGAGTTTATAGTTAGAACGGTTAGGAACTGTACTGTTGCTAACCTGTACGATTCTGGACTTCACCTCCGGGTAGGAAGTCGTCGTTGAGTACACAGCATTCAGCAATTGAGAGCCCTTCCTCTGCCTGTATTTATGTTGAGACGTTATCTGAACTCGGTCCTTGTGGCTTGGAGTTTGCGTTTCTCGTGTGTAGAACGCAGAGAGGAGAAGACAATATTAGAGTATATTAGTCAGAGGACCACCTTCTGCCGTCCTACTGTATGAAAGAGTTTATTTGTGACTGGAGTTCTTCCATCGTCGCAGACGAGTACGAGAACCATCACTTCGACGCACCGGACGCAGTACATACAGTGATATCGCAAATTGCTTCGGCTTATTAGGGCTATAAAAGCTAAACAGCTGTGATCATGTTAGTTTATTTCCACTGAGGTTCAACACCACCGTAGATCATCTTTGAAACTAGTGTCTTCTAGTGTTCGGTACGTAGATGTTGTCAGTCATTTCGCGTTATTGATATTAGACCGCGCAGTCATAATAAGGGGCAGAGTTGGGCAACTGATTAGTATTTTTACTTAGGAAATGTAAACTTTGTAATATAAAGTTACACTACTGGTCATTAAAATTGGTACACCAAGAAGAAATGCAGATGATAAACGGGTATTCATTTGACAAATATATTATACTAGAACTGACATGTGATTACATTTTCACTCAATTTGGGTGCATAGATACTGAGAAATCAGTACCCAGAACAACCACCTCTGGCCGTAATAACGACCCTGAAACGCCTGGGCATTGAGACAAACAGAGCCTGGATGGCGTGTACAGGTACAGCTGCCCATGCAGCTTCAACACGATACCACAGCTCATACAGAGTAGTGAATGGCGTATTGTGACGAGCCAGTTGCTAGGCCACCATTGACCAGACGTTTTCAATTGGTGAGAGATCTGGAGAATGTGCTGCCCAGGGCAGCAGTCGAACATTTTCTGTATCCAGAAAGGCCCGTACAGACCCTGCAACATGCGGTCGTGCATTATCCTGCTGAAATGTAGGGTTTCGCAGGGATCGAATGATGGGTGCAGACACGGGTCGTAACATATCTGAAATGTAGCGTCCACTGTTCAAAGTGGCGCCATTGCGAAGAAGAGGTGACCGAGACGTGTAACCAATGGCACCCCGTACCATCACGCCGGGTGATACGCCAGGAAGACGATGACGAATACACGCTTCGAATGTGCGTTCACCGCGATGTCGCCAAACACGGATGCGACTATCATGATGCTGAAAATAGACCCTGGATTCATTCGAAACAATGACTTTTGCCATTCGTGCATCCAGGTTCGTCGTTGAGTACACCATCGCAGGCGCTCCTGTGTGGAATGCAGCGTCAAGGGTAACCGCAGCCATGGTCTCCGAGCTGATAGTCCGTGCTGCTGCAAACGTCGTCGAACCGTTCGTGACGATGGTTGTCGTCTTGCAAACGTCCGCACCACTGACTCACGGATCGAGTCGTGGCTGCACAATCCCTTACAGCCATGCGGATAAGATGCCTGTCATCTCGACTGCTAGTGATACGAAGCCGTTGGGATCCAGCACGGCGGTCCGTATTGCCCTCCTGGACCCACCGGTTCCATATTCGGCTAACAGTCATTGGATCTCGACCAACGCGAGCAGCAATGTCGCAATACGATGAACCGCAATCGCGATAGGCTACAATCCGACCTTTATCAAAGTCGGAAACATGATGGTACGCATTTCTCCTCCTTACACGAGGAATCACAATAACGTTTCACCAAGCAACGCCGGTCAACTGGTGTTTCTGTATGAGAAACCGGTTGGAAACTTTCCTCATGTCAGCGCGTTGGCTGTCGCCATCGGCGCCAACCTTGTGTGAATGCTCTGGAACGCTAATCATTTGCATATCACAGCAGCTTCTTCCTGTCGGTGAAGTTTCGCGTCTGTAGCACGTCATCTTCGTGGTGTAGCAATTTTAATGGTCAGTAGTGAATTTTTAATCTACAATAAATATATAAGGTGGGAGAACGTTTATCATTTAGTAGGATTAGTTGCCTTCATCATTCATTTATGTTTAGATTGTAATTTATAGAATTAAGATGGTTCAATTGGCTCTGAGCACTATGGGACTTACCTTATGAGATCATCAGTCCCCTATAACTTAGAAATATTTAAACCTAACTAACCTAAGGACATCACACACATCCATGTCCGAGGTAGGATTTTAACCTGTGACCGTATCTTTCGCCCGGTTTCGGGCTGAAGCGCCTAGAACTACTCGGCCACAGTGGCCCGCTATAGAATTAAGAGATCCTAAAATCTGCTCCAGGGGCAAGTCAGACAGCGCCAATGATTCAAATGGCTATGAGCACTATGGGACTTAACATCTGAGGTCATCAGTCCCCTAGAACTTAGAGCTACGTAAACCTAACTAACCTAAGGACATCACAGACATCTATGCCCGAGGCAGGATTCGAACCTGCGACCGTAGCGGTCGCGCGGTTCCAGACTGAAGCGCCTAGAACCACTCGGCCACACCGGCCAGCAGACGGGGCCAAATCTTCATTTTAGCCTTTATTATTTTCCGTTGCGCACATTCATTTTTCACCCGCCTGGAGAAGCATCTTGGAAGTTAACTGTACTGGACGGTTGTAGATGGTGTGGTACAACTCGTGACTCCCAAAGTTAAGGGTGTTTCGCCCTGCATTTTGTTGGGGTTTATCTTCAGCGGTTGCTGGGTACACCAATGGGAAAACTGTTTGAGATGGAGCTGGAGGTATCGCTGATACTGGCAGCTACCTGGGCTAGGGGGCTGTCTGCCCTGTGCTCGGGCCGAGGCGCCTTGTGGAGGTCAGCGCCGCTGCTATCGCCGGGCCGCGCGCTGTTGAGTGTGCAGCCGGCCCGTCACGCGACACGGCCACAGCTCTGTCAACAGGTTCCTCCTGATTACAGGCGGTGCCCGAGTGTCGCGTCACGCCACAGCTTATCTCCAGAGATTGGTAGCAGAAAAATATTTTAGACTGTGTGCGCAGACAGAATTACAAGCCTCAGTCACATTAATGTGACCACCGCCTATGTTCGATGTCCGCGTGTAATAACCATTTACGGACGGCAGATGGCAGCACTAGCAGTGGAGGATATATAAAGCGTGTCGGGGGAAGGTGGAAAAGAGTGCAGTCATCGTCGTAATGGGAAACGGAGCGATGTATCTGACGTTCAAAAGGGCATGAACATTGGCTTTCGGGCCAAGGATGGAATAATTTCCGAAACATCTAAGTCTGCAAACTGTTTTGGTGCCGCCATGGTTATACAATACCATACATGACAAAATGGCGCTTTCCAAAATGGGTGCCGATGCAGCTGTGGTGCACTATTGATGACAGGGGTGAACGACGGCTGTGTACGGGCGAAGAGAAGTGCAGCCGTTGAGCAACTGACCATCCAAATAAATCCAGAGGCTACCAACACTCCCTCCTCAACGACCGTTCAGGGAACATTGCTGCGTACGGGCCTCCATGTCAGGCGCCTTGTTCGTGGATGCATGCTGGCGACAAAAACTGAAATTTGGACGCGAATGCCGCAACTGGACCTCTGCTAAGTGACTACAGGCAGCATTTTCAGGCGAATCTCGTTTTGTGCACCTTCGGAAACGTTGCCGTTGGTGTGTAAGGCGTGACGCGTCTGAGAGCAACAATCGTCGGGATGGTCCAAGCCGGCGGAGGGAGCATTATGCGCTGGGGGATACTTTGGTTGCATTCCCTGCGTGATCTCTTCATTTTGGAAGGAACACTGTATCAACACAAGTCTGCATTTATCCTTGGGGACCATGACAACCCAAGCACGCTGTTTTTCCCCGGAACGACGGCATATACCAATAGGATTATGTAGCGTGTCATACGGTTCAGAGTGTACATACATGAGTTTACCGAATCCGCCTCGTCACAAAACGGGGCCTCAACGATAGGGCTGTCCGCAGCTCGTGGTCTCGCGGTCGCGTTCTCGCTTCCCGAGCACGGGCTCCCTGGTTCGATTCCCGGCGGGATCAGGGATTTTCACCTACCTCGAGATGACTGGGTGTTTATGTTGTCCTCATCATTTCATCATCATTATCATGAAAGTGGCGAGATTGGGCTGAGCAAAGTTTCGGAATTTGTACGGGCGCTGATAACCGCGCAGTTGAGCGCCCCACAAACCAGACATCATCATCGACCGGGCTTTTTGCACCATGGGTCCTCAACCGAGAAACCTAGAGCAGCTGGCCACGGCACTGCAGTCAATATGGCTCCGCATCCCTCTCGGTGCCTTTCAGAACGTTATTGACTCTCCTCCTGCAAATGTTGCAGCAGTCTGTGCTGCAAAAAGTTGCGATAACGATTCCTTTGAGAGGCGATCACGTTAATGTGACTAGACAGTGTAAAAACAGCAAGGATGGGTCTTGAACGTCACGACGACGTCATCGCTGGGGTAAAAGGGCATGTTCGGATTGGACAAGCATGGAATGGAATGGCTCTGAGCGCTATGGGACTTAACGTCTGAGGTCATCAGTCCTCTAGAACTTAGAACTACTTAAACAACATTGGCACGAATAATAGTTTATATAAATTTATAATGGTTCAAATGGCTCTGAGCACTATAGGTCTTAATATCTGAGGTCATCAATCCACTAGACTTAGAACTACTTAAACCTAATTAACCTAAGGATATCACACATATCCATGCCCGAGGCAGGATTCGAACGTGCGACCGTAGCAGTCGCGCGGTTCCGGACTGAAGCGCCTAGAACCGCTCGGCCACCGCGGCCGGAGGACAAGCATGGAGAATCAGTGTCCTCCTCCAATGATTTAAGAAATACACGGGAAACCAACATATGGGTGACCGGTGTCCTCACAACAGCGAATCCATAGCCTTAAACACTACGCCGACTTACCCTATTGACAGATTTATAAAATTCACTGTGTAACAAAAATGTATGGTCAAATTTTCAGGACGCATTCTTCATACAAAGAGGAAGAAAATACGTGATATGGACCTCGCTCTATTTCTGTGTTCGTTCAAAAATGGCTCTAAGCATTATGGGAGTTAACAGCTGAGGTCATCAGTCCCCTAGAACTTAGAACTACTTAAACCTAACTAACCTAAGGACATCACACACATCCATGCCCGAGGCAGAATTCGAACCTGCGACCGTAGCAGCCGCGTGGTTCCGGACGGACGTGCCTAGAACCGCTCTGCTACCGCGGCCGGCTCTGTGTTCGTCCTCAATTCTCAGACTCCCCAAGGCATTAATCATCAACTTTGAAACGAAACCCTCATCCGTGAACAGCAGATCTGCGCAAAAGTGAGGAATGACACATTATGGAATGAACCATTCGCAGACGTATACTAGTGCAGGAAAATCACGTGCTGATAGTGAGTGAATACAGCAGGTTCTCATGTAACACTGTCCAGACAGTTTGTTCAACGTTACGTGTTGCAGCTAATTGTTTTAATATTTCGAGAGGGTACCGACGTCAGCCGTAATCGAGCCTGAAATAATTCGGTGGCGGAAGTTGAAAGCTTGCTACTGACCGGGACTCGAACCTGGTTTCCCTCTTTACGTGAGCGGGCGCCACAACAGCTTCCGCCTATCCGAGCACGCTCTCCGTTCGACACAAATTCTCATCCTATAAACACACACCGACGCTCCTTGGTAGCGTGCTGTAAGTTGAGGTTTTGGGTAGGACGGGGAAAGTCCTCGGATAGCCAAAGCCGTTTAGGTGACCGGTCGTATAAAGCGGGAAATTCGGGTTCGAGTCCCGGTCCGCCCCATATTTTCAAGTTTCGTCCTCGAATTATTTATGTGCCCATTCTGTTCTGTCCGACACGTAATGAAATGTATACATGTGGCACCTGTCGGATGACGCACATATACATTGCAATTGTGTTAACAGTGAAACTAGTGTTGGCGTCAACTGCAGACATCCTCGTCCTTGTATTGCTTCCACCGTCGCGAGTAGTAGATTTAAACGTCTCATGCTCCCTGAGATGACGATAAATTCCTCCTGCGAGGTAATGTCACTGTGATAATCCACCCGATACAAACGTTGAAGGCCGTGGCCATTACCAGATACCAATCTCTAAAGCAAATGATCATTTGCCAGGTCAGTACTTGAGTACACTTCTATTGCACCAGTGGCAGATGCTGGGTAAGTGCACGAGAGCACGTGAACACCCTAACTTTCGACACCTTGTGGTTTTATTGGTTATTTTTCTCTGAATGCTGTTAAACGTAACATAGATGCTTGCAGTCTGCTCAAGAGCCGGCCGCTGGTGGGGGTTGGGTTGGGTTGGAATGTTTGGGGAAGGAGACCAGACATCGAGGTCATCGGTCTCATCGGATTAGGGAAGGATGGGGAAGGAAGTCGGCCGTGCCCTTTCAAAGGAACCATCCCCGCATTTGCCTGGAGCGATTTAGGAAAATCACAGAAAACCTAAATCAGGATGGTCGGACGCGGGATTGAACCGTCGTCCTCCCGAATGCGAGTCCAGTGTCTAACGACTGCGCTACCTCGCTCGGTCCGACCGCTGGTGGCCAAGCGGTTCTAGGCGCTTCAGTCTGGAACCGCGCGACCGCTACGGTCGCAGGTTTGAATCATGCCACGGGCATGGATGTGTGTGATGTCCTTAGGTTAGTTAGGTTTAAGTAGTTCTAAGTTCTAGGGGACTGATGACCTCAGAAGTTAACTCCCATAGTGTTCAGAGCCATTTGAACCATTTTTTTCTGCCCAAGATACGGCGCTTAAGTCTACTGTGCTATGCACCTCTAAATTTGGTGAAACACGGCATCAGGATAGCGAGCACACCTTCTGTTGTACACATTTTAAGGAGATTTTGCGCATGCACAGCTCGCGTGACGTAATAGCCTTACAGGCCAAATACATATAGATTTGATAAACAACATGCGCGGTTCACGATGTGCACCGATAGCCCTTGCCACTCAATCAGAAGTTTACTTCAGTGCCACCAGGTGGTAGCAAATGCAGCAGACTTTTATCACCGATCGCTCGGCATAAATCCTACTAGATGATAGCATACTCCTCAAATATGTTAATTCAATCACTATATTTTCTTTCTCCGTCCGAACAGGCCTTCGAAGGCCCAACGGTACCGACCGTCCACCGTGTGATCCTCAGCCCAAAGGCGTCACTGGAAGCAGATTGGAGGGACATGTGGTCAGCACACCGCTCTCCCGGCCTTATCTCAGTTTACGAGACCGGAGCCGCTGTTTCTCAATCAAGTAGCTCCTCAGTTTGCCTCACAAGGGCTTAGTGCACCCCGCTTGCCAACAGCGTTCAGCAGACTGGATGGTCACCCATCCAAGTGCTAGCCCAGCCCGACACCGCTTTACTTCGGTGATCCGACAGGAATCGGCGTTACCACTGTAGCAAGGCCGTTGGCAAGTCACTTACTATATGTTGTAGTAAAATTAAGTCGGAAGTCAGAATATGTTAATGTTGCACTGGCAGTAAACCTATTTTGTGGGTTCGTGTATGACTTATACCATATTAAGCTATGAGTTTTATCATACAGTAAACTATTTGAGGCGCAGAGAATCATAAGGGTCCAAAGCACATCACCGTAGATTGAGAGACTGTAGCATTTATACATGCTTCTGAAATCTATTGATCGCATGGCGAGTCAGGTTTATCTGTGCAGGAGGACCACACTGTACATACGAAAATTTATGATATTCACTTAAATGTGGGATCGACGGCTGTATGCTTTAAGCCCTTATGGATCTCAGTGACTCATTTGCATTCTAGTCAAGTGACCATGTTGGTATCCAGTACTACTTGAGTTAATCATTTCCACAAACCGCACTTTATGTTTGGAATTGTTTGTTTAGTGTGCGGGAATCGGCTTTCGGGTGCAGTGTAAACATGAACTATGTTGAATCTATTTTAAATGCTAACAGAAAAGTAAAGCTGTGAGGACGGGTCGTGAGTCGAGCTTGGATAGCACAGTCGTTAAAGAACGTGCCCGCGAAAGACATAGGTCCCGAGTTCGAGTCTCGGTCCAGCTGCCAGGAAGTTTCATATCAGCGAACAATCTGTTGAAGAGTGAAAGTCTCATTCTGGCAACAGAAAAGTAAATTACCAGATAAAGTTAGCCGCAAAGGAACTAGGGCCGCCGATGACAGGTCCTTTCATTGAGAAAGTGACGAAATCAAACAAGCATGACTACAAGCTAACATTTAACAAGGAAGTGTACAGATAGCCCAAGTTGTGTGTGGATACAGCGTAAGAACATCTGATTTTCAGCCCGGAAGGAAATTCGTGAACTAGAACATCTGTTAGGGATGATGGACATTTGTCCGAAAAAATGGAATAGCACGAAAGCTCCTACTTATACAAAAATGCGGAATGGAGAGTTGCGAAAGCTTACACATTTTTCTCGTTATTGCCCTAAACTGTACTTAATTATATACAAAACAACAAAATTCCACGAAAACCATTCTTTCTTTTGTTATATAAGTTATCCACTTTATTGTTATTAATATTATTATTGCTGTTGTTATTATTATTTGCAGTGACTGTAGTTACGTCAACTTGTTGATAAGCAACACAGCAGGTGCTATTTATTTCACATTCTCAAATTTATCTGAATCTAAAAATTTGTGAATACCCAGAAGAGCCGTCACTGCATTGCACTGTACCAGAAACCAGGGCCTTGATGGACTCTAAACACTTGATGTTATCTGCTTCATGCTAGTAGAGCAGTGAACATGTCATCTTTACCTTCAGTGCCTTAGAAATGAATTTAAGAATTACGGCTTACTGCACATTCTAACCAGACAAAACTAAGATGGTATTTTGAACATTTCATATAAGAAAGGGTTTCGTGTTTTGCTGGTATGATATATTTCTGCGTGTTTTCTCTGATTAATGTGATTATGAAGAGACGTAGAAAATGAGCTCTAATATTAGATTATAATGTTCCCAAAACCTCGTCCATACAACACTGTTTATTCCTTTATTTGTGAGGAGTTTTTTGAATTTTTGCCCATACTTCTTTTTTTTTTACAGGAATGAAAATATGGTACAATTGTTTGTATTACATGTGCAAGCGGCCACTTCCAACCTTGTGTCATTTTCAAGCACGTATCTTAAGCTTCCAGCTTCATTTTACCTTGTAATACAAGTCTGGTACATGTGAACACAAATACGTTTTACTTCTGTGCGTACGTGGCAGAAAAGCCATACATTATTATTGTACATGGTTACGTCTATTAACTGTGTCAACCATACGTCTACCATCTGTACTCGCACATCCATTACGTGTATTCCAGTACAGATCAGACGTGTGATACACATAATGGATGTGCGAGTACAGATGGTAGACGTATGGTTGACATGGAAGTTTGGGTCTGGCTGTGAGTGGTGCAGGGATAGCCAAATGGTAAGGCGACCGATAGCGATAAGCGGGAAATCCGGATTTCAGTCCCGGTCCGGCACAAATTACCGTCGTCGTCATTCCATTCTACACCCGATGGTAGTCATTATTCGCTTATGTGATTTCATCTGATGTGTTTGGCAACGGCTGTGGCCGCCGCAGTGCTTCATCAGAGTAACACACGCACTGCAATATCGTATTCTTCTCTTCCTGGTTGATGACTTCCTCCGAGGTGGTATACTGGTTAACCATGGACTTGCATTCAGTTCAAATCCTCGTCTGGCGCCAGCGGCCCCGTTGCGCCCTTGCTGGCTTTCCTCTCGCCTCTTACGCCTTTTACTGGAACAGAGCATTGGCGACCCCGTTACTGCGACCGCCAAGCGGCGGCGCGACGAACGACCAATCGCGTGACGAACGGCATTCCCCCCAGCCAACCGGCGCCGCTCGCTGTAAACGTCCCATCCCCACCGCGCCTCCACCCACTCCAGCCTTGGCCGGATGCCTTTATAGCCGCTTAATGAAAACTATACGGCCTAGCGCCGCGTAAAACTCGCCTCGCACTTACGGCGTTCAGCCGGTGACAAGGACTGGTTTTTTCCTCCCCTCTCGCAGTAAATTCCGCTCGTCGATGGTCGCGGCGGATTACTCCGTTCCCGAGTAGAGTTGGCGACGCGTTTACAGCCTCACACGTAACCGTCGCCCTAATGTGTCCATTAGAGTCGACCCGCTACGTCACGCGGAAAATGCCGCCTTTCTAATGGAACGCCTCGCGGCGAGACGACGTCGTAGCGTCAATGTCAGCCTCGCTCAGAAGTGCGCATTTATAAGGACGCCGGCCGTACTCCTGGAGATTTTAATTTCGAGAGCTGGCACGAACCTGTTACCGCAGTAATTCGTCGTTAAACAGCCGGCACAACGCATCGGCATCCGCTACTGTCCGCTCAGCTGAGATGAGAGTCCACAAAGCTGCATTATGGAAGTTCAGAAATTACAAAGTCCGTCGCATGGCACGTCAAGCACGAGGGACATATGCTGTTATGTAGTGAAACTCATTCCACTGTCTGCACTGGAGGAGTCACGAAATAGTACATTCTCTGTGAAAGACCGTAAATTCTTATGTATCCAACACCTCATAAGGTTGCAGCCTATCTTTGAATGATATACAGGGCATTCCATTTATTCAGACAATTTCAAAACAAAATTTTAAAAGAAGTGTTAAGCAAATTTTGTTTAACTGCGAAGGGCATACTAACCAGTATAATTTCTTACATTTAACTTTAATCGTTATTTGAACAGTTCTCGGGTATCTGACGGGGTAGCGTCGTAATTTCTCCACAACACACCTACACACACCGATTTGTACCTAAATGCCTTCCGTTGCCACGACAACTCCCAGCGTGAAGGGGTTTTGCGCACACGTGTTCACAGGGCACGATCGATATGCGATCAGGAGAGCCTTCCCGCAAAACTGCAGCGCCTCGAGACAACATTTCGAAAAAAATGGGTACAACCAAAAGCAAATAATACACGCACTCAGACAGACTTCGCCAAGAGAACAAGGAGAAGAAACAGAAGAACACAAGTCATTGCCGTGCATTCCGTTTGTCGGAAACACCTCAAGAAAAATCGGCAGAATCCTGGGGAAACACAATGTGAAATGTGAAACGTCCCCTTTGAACAACTATACAAGACTGTGCTTAAACTGACATACAAAATTTTTAGCGCAACGCAATCTGACTTTCAAAAATCCCTACGAAAGAATGGCCCTGACTAACATTAAACCATACCTTTCAGAAATCACTTACCTCACAAAAATCTTCATTACTCGAACTACTGCAATACAGCGAGCGCCACTACTGCCAGCTAAATAAAAGATTCAAACTACGGAAGGCACTAACTACTGATAGGGATAGTTAGCAAATGAAAGATATTAATAGAGAACAAACAATGTATTTACCTTAGTAGTCATAATATATGTAGCAGTTCATGACAAATTACAAAACTCCGCCATCTCTCTCCCCACATCCACCACTGCTGGCGGCTCACCTCCAACTGCGCAACGCTACGCGCTGTTCACAGCCAGCTGCCTAACACTACAATGGCGAGTATTACAACAATGCAAAGCAGCCACAGACTGCACACAGCACAGCCAGTGATTTTCATACAGAGGTGGCGTTACCAATAAAAAAACCTAAACAGCCTACTTACATAGCCCCCATGCTCCCCACAAAAAATTTTACAAATTGGTTTGGGCAGTGGCCAATACATATTTTTGAAAAAATTTTTCATAATTACAATAACAAAGATATCAAATGCACACACTTATTGATACAATGTTGGTCAAAAGCTAAAATTTTCTCACAGTCCATAAAGACAGTCCTCATCATTCGTCACAGTAAAATTGCAGTGGTTTTCTCAAAGTCTGAGCAGTAAAAGAAAATGCACACAGAAGTAGTGGATTTCCATGCAGTCTTGAAGAAGTAGTGTTGTCCTTCCAACGGAAAGACAGTGCTGACTCTCGACATGCAGACAGGTAATGCGCCACAACAGAGCAAACCCACAGCAGAGTCAGTCGAAGTTTTGAAGAATATTGGTGGGTAGGTCATCACAGAGCAGACCCACTGTAGTCCTGGTAGAGATTACGGTATTGGTGGGTCATCAAAGGTGCAGACCCACGGCAGTCCTTGTAGAAATAATGGTATTGATGGATCATCAAAGATGTAGACCCACTGTAGTCCTTGAAGAGATGGCCAGCAGCCATCTGTTGTGAGTGTGCAGGTGCACAATCACCACTGAAGAGTCTTGCGGATAATATAGCAAGTCCATAAACCACCACTTGTGCACTCACAAAGTTTTTGGAATTGTCCTTAGAACCAGCAATGCTGTTATCCAGTCCCTTGCTGAATTATTAACACACGTGCAAACACTATCAGTCCCTACTTCTCACATATTGTCCATATACTATGACCAACAGAAACGTGTGCAGTGAAATGGAATTTACATGTTAATAATATGATGAACTGGTGTCAAGTACAATTTTATAACATAAGAATACAATAACAAAGGTACAAAATACATCATTAAAGAACATAACAATACAGATAACATTTGAAGTACAGGCTTTACAACAGAATGGAAATAAACATATACATCAATGTTACAGGAATTATGACATGAGTACATAGATAAAAGACCAGAATAACTTTCGGAATATAAACTTCACACATGAGCATTAAAACAAAACAGAATAAATAATGTCTAAACATCTTTACAAAGAAAATAACATATTATAAATGCAAATTATATTTGAGGATAACAGTATTCCTCATCATAGTGAATGTAGCTTAGTACTAGAACAGAAAAAAATTTCTATGAAACAGTACACAGAGACAGGAAGAAAAGAAATACACAAGGGTACACAAACACATAGCATAATAATACAAAAGGAAGGGACAGGGTTTGTTTTACTGCAGTATTTTGCAAACAAAACTTTCTTTACTTCTTGGAGATCTCCCTTCATTCATCATTATTCCCAAAAAGTCCTATCTATAACTGCTTTCTGTATTCTATTCATATTTCTTTCAAAATAATTATTTCTCAGTGCACAATACTCATTTATACCAATTCTGTTTCTTATATCTTCTCAATGCGTTTCTTCCAATTCATCGCAACTCATTCTCTTTTATAGTCTACCCCCTCTTAAGCTAACTTAAATCTACTGAGCTCAGATGCTAAACTAAGGGACGAGGCAGTGCAGCAGCACAAAACAAGTAACACAAACATCAATGACAAAATATTCAAACTGGCAAAGCAATTGCAATATTACAACTAATATAAGGCAACGAGCAGCAAACAAGAAAAATAAATCAGTAGTAAAACTGGCTTAGCAGAGTAACACAAATTAAAATTCAGTAGCACTATGCCTGGCAAACAGCAGCTTATATCTAAACATGACAAAGCTCAAGCAGAAAAAATATTACACTGAAAATGACCATGTCTAATACCTATGTCACATCTTAACACTAGAGTGATGCATCACAATTTATTCTAGAAAAGAAATTACCAAGTCATTAAAAATAGTATTTATGCAGTTCCTGTGAAGGGAAATGTCTATTTGTGCTCTCTTTTCCAAGAAAGTTTATCAGAAACGTATTCTTTACTGGGTCCGTAGACAGAAAATAGTGGTATTAGTACATCTACTAAATTTTATAATAAGCAATGCTGCAGTGCAGCTAGAAACTAGATATGAAAGAAAATGAGCAAATATGTACAAAGGAAGGCATGAAACATCATTCATTAGCCATATGGCATTTCATAAGGTAGTAAAAAATTCTCTCAATTCTTGAGAAACACGCTTGTCATAATCAGGTGTGCAGATGTAAGTATCTTTCCAAGTAATGAGCATGTCGTATTTGCGGTGCTTTCTACAAAGGTATGTCAATAGCGAGGATAATGGCCTCCCTTTTTTTCCCACCTGTGCTTCTGGAAGGCACACGCTAATGGCTTTATTTTTTCAGGCGACTGTCGCCCAGCTGGGTACCCACGCCGCATTAGGTGCAGGTGGTCACTTAACTTTCTTACCGAAATATTTACGACACCAGTTTTCGCTACAGTGACCGTCTCATATAAAAATTTCACAGGTCGAAAATTTATGTGACAAATGTGTAGAAACAAATTCCTGCAAATATAACAGTGTCCAAAAAATTTTCGTCGGCATTGTGGTACATTCAAGCATTTACACACATTTCATAACTCTTAAAGTACGATTCTTGGTTTCCAACATCCTCTTTCACAAGTCAGAGTCCCTAACCACTAATCATTATTCCTTACCTTATTACACATATACATATTCGTCGACACTTTTTCAATATTTTAACATAATAAATATGTAGCATAATCAAATTCCTCATTTAGCATCAGCTTATTGATCATAAACATACCTCAACAGCATAATACACATAGTCATCGTAATAATAACATCATAACACCTCAGTCAACTCTCAAAATCGTCGTAGCTTCCTCCAATAATTTCAAAACCTAAAAAAAATTCTCTGCTCATGTCAAAAGTGTCATCTGCCTCAAACGTACTTTAAAAATCATAATCCCATACCAAATACATCATTCAATGCTCTCATAATATCACAATGGGTCCAAAAAAATATGAACAGTTCACAAAGTACAGACAAAATACAATTTCGTAAGTGTGAAGTTATCCAACTGTGTAATTGCGTAAACATCTGTCACTGATGTAGTAAAAAAAAGTTTCTTTCTCTGTTAAATGATCAGATAGCTGTGTAATTCTGTGTTAGAGAAATATGGTACCGATGTGTAAAGTTGTATAAGCAAATACCATATTAGCTAGGGCTCCTTGTGCTTGCCAAACACATGGTACACAAAGTAGGCATGTACCCCCCTGAGGATTAATGTAATTATACCCTCAGGTGTTACAGATTATTGCAATGGAATGAAATGTATCACGGAAAAACTTCGTATCATTGTACTTCAAATATTTTTAAAAATAAATGTTTTAAGTACAAAATTAATCACTAAAATGCGTGTCCTGCAGCGCTAAATATACGTCTTGCTGTAAGATAATTCTGTGGAAGTGTCGTAGTTATCGTCCTCCGAAAGCTAAGTTCTGCAGAAGTCAATGTACTTACCTCATCATAATCGAAAGTGAAATTCTTTGGGTAGAGATATCGTAGTTATTACGTACCTTACAGTGATCAAAAAAGTACTATAATGTAACGTATTGTTGTGCTACAGAAAAGGCTGTCTTATTGTAGCTATACCACAAAGTTACTAATAAAACATGTTTTACTTTCCAGAATAAAACAGAAAACTGTGCAGATATAAAACAGAAACACTGCAAAAGCAACATTGTAAATTGTCACTCATTAGTAGCGTCGTGATAAAATCGTGTAGCTGTCACATAAACTAACCACTGTGTCATCTGGTATCTCACTGAAAGTACTTTAAATCCAGAATATATTTTCAAGTAAACCAAAATGTTGCATTAAAATCTCATTAGCAGTACTGGTAAATGTTCTAAGTATGTGAGCCTTACAGTCGTTACGTAATCATGCAACTAACAAGCAAGAATGTACACACACAATAACACTGTGATGTCTGTTCACTATAACAATGCATTCGTAATTTCTGTTTAAATAAGTTCTCTTGGTTCTAGACTGGATATTTAACTTCAAACATTGTTGCATGTTAACAGTTTCTTAGGTCTGACAAAGCATACTAGTAATGTAAAGTGTCCCCCCCAGTAGCTGAGTGGTCAGCGTGACGGATTGCCGTCCTCTGGGCCCGGGTTCGATTCCCGGCTGGGTCGGAGATTTTCTCCGCTCAGGGACTGGGTGTTGTGTTGTGTTCATCATCATTTCATCCCCATCCGGCGTGCAGGTCGCCCAATGTGGCGCCGAATGTAATAAGACCCGCGATATGGCGGCCGGACCTGCCCCGCGAGGGGCCTCCCGGCCAATGACGCCAAACGCTCATTTCCATTTCCAATGTAAAGTGAAAAGTTATATGGCAAAGACAAAGTTAAAAAGCAGATTATCTTTCAATAAACGGTTTTATATGTGAAGTGTGGTAAAATCCTTTACTCTTCATAGTAATCAGAGTTTGAACTTGAATGCAATTGTCATGTGATATTCGTCGGTAAAGAATACTGGAATTTTTCTCAAGGTTAGCGTCTATGTTATTTTTCTCTGGGCCAGCTGGCGCAAGCGGCTGCATGCGGTGCGAGCCATTGTCTGTTCCTTTGTTGGCTCGCGTCGTTATTGGGATTAGGAGACCTAGCTTCTACAAATTCACGTTGTCGAAAGTGCCCTGCTCTGTTTGAATCCCGCCAGTTCTGATGAAATTCATGTCTATCGTTATGATTATATCGTCTGTCGTCATGTCGGTAGTTCCTGTAGGTTCTTTCTTGTCGGTCATGTGGTGGAGAACTTCTCCCTGAATCGTACCTGCGCACTGAACTGTTGCGTCTGAAGTTATTCTGTCTCCCTTGATAATAATTGTTTTGGTTCCCATATTGACTGTTTCTAAGGTAATCTCTGTCATATTCATTACTACGGAAATGCGATCTTTCTCTGTAACTATTATTACTCTGCCAGTGGTTGTCATATGGGTGGTGTCTGTTTTGGTCACGATTTGCGTTGTAAGAATAGACTTGTCGTGTCCAGTTATTGTTTCTGTCGTCACGGAATTGTGACGGATGTGACCTGCAGTGATTGTTTTCCTGTTTTCGCATCCGACAACTGTCTGTGTCAATTTCTAATTCTTGTAGGAGTCCCTGAAAAGCTTCAATGTCGTCTTTGCAACGTCCTGCCAAAATAATATTTCTTAAATGTTCTGGCAATTTCATTAAGCAAATGCGGATGAGTTCTGAGGGGCTGTATGGGTTTGACAGGTATTGATTCTTGTGCAACATGTCTTCAAAATATTTGACAAGACTGGAAAATTCAGATTGTTCAAAGTGTTTCGTCATCATGATGCTATGTTTTACTCGGTCTTGTGTAGCTTGAGACCAAAATGCTGAGAGGAAGGCATGATAAAATTCTCCTTCACTGTGACAATCGTGAGTGACCAATCGCATTCTTACAGCTGGTTCATTGTCTAAGTAGCCACACACAAATTCTAATCTGTGCTCTAATGACCAGTTGGGAGGAAAACAATGACAGAATTGATGGAGCCACGCTTGTGGATGAATGTCGTTGCCAGAATTCTTAAATGTTTTGAATTTACGTGTAGTAATGAACAGCTTATAGTCAAAGTCATCATGTCGGCGAGTCGCATATCGGTCATTGTTACGTCGTTTCGGCGGTTCCATTTCAAAATTCGGTGCACCTTGCCAATTTCTTTCATAATTTCCGAAATGCGCTGTGTTATTATTTTGTGGCTGTTCTGTATTTGTATGTCCCTCTTCCCGTATTGGGGCGTGAGTGTCCTCTGAAATACGTAACTCTTGTATTAACAGTGTCAGCTGATCTTGTACTTCCCGGATTTCTCTTTGGTGTTGCGTATTAATTTCATTCTGATTTTGTTTGAATTTCCTAATTTGTTTGCACTCTTCTGTGTCATTCAGATTATCATCTACCTTCGTAGATAAATTAGTGACCTGATCCGAAAGTTCGGCTACTTTCTCCGATAGTGAACACATTTCCTCAGTGTGTTTTCCTGAACCAAGTTTCAGAGTGTCCATTTGTGGTGAAATCTAATCTACTGTGTCCTTTAAGTTTTCTTGAGTTTTTGCAAGTTGCGTAACCGAATCGGTAGATGCAACTGAGTCAATTTTAGCTTGCAAGGTGTCGTGATTTTCATGAACAATAGTTTGCAGTTCTTTTATGGCTGCTTCGTGATTCTGTAATGCATTTTCATGACGCGAAAAAATAGGTTGGAAATGCTCACAAATTTGTGTTTTTACGTCATTACAGACTTTTTGACATTTCGATTCGATGTTATGTAACTCAGTAGTTAAATCTTCACGTGTGTGTTCAAGCGTGGTGTCTAACTTTTGAAGATTTTGTTCCATTGTGTCTAACTTTTTAAGATTTTGTTCCATTGTGTCTAACTGTAGCTGTGTTTGTCTCTGATTTTGTTTCATTTGTTGCATTAATTGCAATAATAATGTATTAGTGTCTGGAATCTGTTCCTCTATGCTTTTCGGCAGTGCATTTGCACCGGCAACAATCACATTTTGACAAACAGAAAATGTGTCTTGACTTATTTGAGAAAACGGTGAGGACCCAAAACCTGAATCTACAGTATTTGCGAGATTGTTTCCTGTCATTTCGGATTCCTGAGGCAAGCTGTTGCCGACCGATCGATCGATAATGCTGCCCTGTTCACTAATTGTTTCACTGTGTACACCATTATTTGCAACCCGCTCCATTTCCCTAGGCGCAATTACAAAATTGCTACTTTGAACATTAGTTAATTCATTACTCTGCGGCGCTAACACACTGCTTTCGTCTTCACTGTCATTTCTCAGTTTACTTTGGAGCCTAGTATTACGTTTTTCACACGCCATAATTTTCACAATATTTCACACGATAACACAGAAAAGCACAATTTGAAGAGCAAAATAAAATAACATAGCAATGGAAATAATGTCTACTTAATTGCAAGGGCAGCTGCGAAATACTTGGTGCAAATCTACATGCATGCCACAACTGTTTTACTGTACGACAATGAAAAACTACAACTACAATGGAAACTCTCTCTATAATTACGCGCTAGCAATAAACAAAAGCTACACTAATTACACAAACTACAAGAAAAAAATCAGAAGATTCCAGTGAGTTATCCTCGGCTAAGGGTCGACATATGAAACGTCCCCTTTTTAAAGAATTATACAAGACTGTGCTTAAACTGACATACAAAATTTTTAGCGCAATGCAATCTGACTTTCAAAAATCCCTACAAAAGAATGGCCCTGACTAACATTAAACTATACCTTTCAGAAATCACTTACCTCACAAAAATCTTCATTACTCGAACTACTGCAATACAGCGAGCGCCACTACTGCCAGCTAAATAAAAGATTCAAACTACGGAAGGCACTAACTACTGTTAGGGATAGTTAGCAAATGAAAGATATTAATAGAGAACAAACAATGTATTTACCTTAGTAGTCATAATATATGTAGCAGTTCATGACAAATTACAAAACTCCGCCATCTCTCTCCCCACATCCACCACTGCTGGCGGCTCACCTCCAACTGCGCAACGCTACGCGCTGTTCACAGCCAGCTGCCTAACACTACAATGGCGAGTATTACAACAATGCAAAGCAGCCACAGACTGCACACAGCACAGCCAGTGATTTTCATACAGAGGTGGTGTTACCAATAAAAAAACCTAAACAGCCTACTTACAAATGTGTATTCCGACCCCCTGCAAAAACCGTGACTCTACTGGGTTTAGTGAAAGGTGACCTAGGCCTTCAAAAACCAGGCGTTTCTCAGATTCCCTGTCAGTGCGGAAAATCATACATTGGGGAGACAGTCCGCACTGTAGAAGAGAAGTGCCGCGAACACAAGAGTCATACCGAATTACGCCAGGCCACTTAATCAGCCGTGGCTGACCATTGTATAAAAACTGGCCATACTATGGACTGTCGTTGTTGTTGTGGTCTTCAGTCCTGAGACTGGTTTGATGCAGCTCTCCATGCTACTCTATCCTGTGCAAGCTTCTTCATCTCCCAGTACCTACTGCAACCTACATCCTTCTGAATCTGCTTAGTGTATTGATCTCTTGGTCTCCCTCTACGATTTTTTACCCTCCACGCTGCCCTCCAATGCTAAATTTGTGATCCCTTGATGCCTAAAAACATGTCCTACCAACCGATCCCTTCTTCTAGTCTAGTTGTGCCACAAACTTCTCTTCTCCCCAATCCTATTCAATACCTCCTCATTAGTTACGTGATCTACCCACCTTATCTTCAGCATTCTTCTGTAGCACCACATTTCGAAAGCTTCTATTCTCTTCTTGTCCAAACTAGTTATCGTCCATGTTTCACTTCCATACATGGCTACACTCCATACAAATACTTTCAGAAACGACTTCCTGACACTTAAATCTATACTCGATGTTAACAAATTTCTCTTCTTCAGAAACGATTTTCTTGCCATTGCCAGTCTACATTTTATATCCTCGCTACTTCTACCATCATCAGTTATTTTACTCCCTAAATAGCAAACCTCTTTTACTACTTTAAGTGTCTCATTTCCTAATCTAATCCCCTCAGCATCACCCGATTTAATTTGACTACATTCCATTACCCTCGTTTTGCTTTTGTTGATGTTCATCTTATATCCTCCTTTCAAGACACTGTCCATTCCGTTCAACTGCTCTTCCAAGTCCTTTGCTGTCTCTGACAGAATTACAATGTCATCGGCGAACCTCAAAGTTTTTATTTCTTCTCCATGGATTTTAATACCTACTCCGAATTTTTCTTTTGTTTCCTTTACTGCTTGCTCAATATACAGATTGAATAACAACGGGGAGAGGCTAAAACCCTGTCTCACCCCTTTCCCAACCACTGCTTCCCTTTCATGTCCCTCGACTCTTATAACTGTCATCTGGTTTCTGTACAAATTGTAAATAGCCTTTCGCTCCCTGTATTTTACCCCTGCCACCTTCAGAATTTGAAAGAGAGTATTCCAGTTAACCGAACTATCAGTTTAATAAGTCACAGCTGCAAAATACTAACGCGAATTCTTTACAGACGAATGGAAAAACTGGTAGAAGCGGATCTCGGGGAAGATCAGTTTGGATTCCGTAGAAATGTTGGAACACGTGAGGCAATACTAACCTTACGACTTATCTTAGAAGAAAGATTAAGAAAAGGCAAAGCTACGTTTCTAGCATTTGTAGACTTAGAGAAAGCTTTTGACAATGTTGACTAGAATACTCTCTTTCATATTCTAAAGGTGGCAGGGGTAAAATACAGGGAGCGAAATGCTATTTACAATTTGTACAGAAACCAGATGGCAGTTATAAGAGTCGAGGGGTATGAGAGGGAAGCAGTGGTTGGTAAAGGAGTGAGACAGGGCTGTAGCCTCTCCCCGATGTTATTCAATCTGTATATTGAGCAAGCAGTAAAGGAAACAAAAGCAAAATTCGGAGTAGGTATTAAAATTCGTGGAGAAGAAATAAAAACGTTGAGGTTCGCCGATGACATTGTAATTCTGTCAGAGACAGCAAAGGACTTGGAAGAGCAGTTGAACGGAATGGACAGTGTATTGAAAGGAGGATATGAGATGAACATCAACAAAAGCAAAACGAGGATAATGGAATGTAGTCAAATTAAATCGGGTGATGCTGAGGGAATTAGATTAGGAAATGAGACACTTAAAGTAGTAAAGGAGTTTTGCTATTTAGGGAGTAAAATAACTGATGATGGTCGAAGTAGAGAGGATATAAAATGTAGACTGGCAATGGCAAGGAAATCGTTTCTGAAGAAGAGAAATTTGTTAACAGCGAGTATAGATTTAAGTGTCAGGAAGTCGTTTCTGAAAGTATTTGTATGGAGTGTAGCAATGTATGGAAGTGAAACATGGACGATAACTAGTTTGGACAAGAAAAGAATAGAAGATTTCGAAATGTGGTGCTACAGAAGAATGCTGAAGATAAGGTGGGTAGATCACATAACTAATGAGGAGGTATTGAATAAGATTGGGGAGAAAAGAAGTTTGTGGCACAACTTGACTAGAAGAAGGGATCGGTTGGTAGGACATGTTTTGAGGCATCAAGGGATCACAAATTTAGCATTGGAGGGCAGTGTGGAGGGTAAAAATCGTAGAAGGAGACCAAGAGATGAATACACTAAGCAGACTCAGAAGGATGTAGGTTGCAGTAGGTACTGGGAGATGAAGAAGCTTGCACAGGATAGAGTAGCATGGAGAGCTGCACCAAACCAGTCTCAGGACTGAAGACCAGAACAACCACAACAACAACATATTCCAGTTAACGTTGTCAAAAGCTTTCTCTAAGTCTACAAATGCTAGAAACGTAGGTTTGCCTTTTCTTAATCTTTCTTCTAAGATAAGTCGGAAGGTTAGTATTGCCTCACGTGTTCCAACATTTCTACGGAATCCCCGAGGTCCGCTTCTACCAGTCTTTCCATTCGTCTGTAAAGAATTCGCGTTGGTATTTTGCAGCTGTGACTTATTAAACTGATAGTTCGGTAATTTTCACATCTGCCAACACCTGCCTTCTTTGGGATTGGAATTATTATTTTCTTCTTGAAGTCTGTGGGTATTTCGCCTGTCTCATACGTCTTGCTCACCAGATGGTAGAGCTTTGTCATGACTGGCTCTCCCAAGGCTATCATAGTTCTAATGGATGTTGTCTACTCCCGGGGCCTTGTTTCGACTCAGGTCTTTCAGTGCTCTGTCAAACTCTTCACGCAGTATTGTATCTCCCATTTCATCTTCATCTACATCCTCTTCCATTTCCATAATATTGTCCTCAAGTACATCGCACTTGTATAAACCCTCTATATACTCCTTCCACCTTTCTGCCTTCCCTTCTTTGCTTAGAACTGGGTTGCCATCTGAGCTTCATACAAGTGGTTCTCTTCTCTCCAAAGGTCTCTTTAATTTTCCTGTAGGCAGTATCTATCTTACCCCTAGTGAGACAAGCCTCTACATCCTTACATTTGTCCTCTAGCCATCCCTGCTTAGCCATTTTGCACTTCCTGTCGATCCCATTGTTGAGAATTTTGTATTCCTTTTTGCCTGCTTCATTTACTGCATTTTTATATTTTCTCCTTTCATCAATTAAATTCAATATTTCTTCTGTTACCCAAGGATTTCTATTAGCCCTCGTCTTTTTACCTACTTGATCCTCTGCTGCCTTCACTACTTCATCCCTCAGAGCTACCCATTCTTCTTCTACTGTATTTCTATCCTCCATACCTGTCAATTGTTCCCTTATGCTCTCCCTGAAACTCTGTACAACCTCTGGTTTAGTCAGTTTATCCAGGTCCCAGCTCCTTAAAATCCCGCCTTTTTGCAGTTTCTTCAGTTTCAATCTGCAGTTCATAACCAATAGATTGTGGTCAGAATCCACATCTGCCCCTGGAAATGTCTTACAATTTAAAACCTGGTTCCTAAATCTCTGTCTTACCATTATGTAATCTATCTGATACCTTTTAGTATCTCCAGGATTCTTCCAGGTATACAACCTTCTTTCATGATTCTTGAACCAAGTGTTAGCGATGATTAAGTTATGCTCTGTCCAAATTCTACAAGGCGGCTTCCTCTTTCATTTCTTCCCCCCAATCCATATTCACCTACTATGTTTCCTTCTCTCCCTTTTCCTACTGACGAATCCCAGTCACCCATGACTATTAAATTTTCGTCTCCCTTCACTACCTGAATAATTTCTTTTATCTCGTCATACATTTCATCAATTTCTTCATCATCTGCAGAGCTAGTTGGCATATAAACTTGTACTACTGTAGTAGGCATGGTCTTTGTGTCTATCTTGGCCACAATAATGCGTTCACTATGCTGTTTGTAGTAGCTAACCCGCACTCCTATTTTTTTATTCATTATTAAACCTACTCCTGCATTACCCCTATTTGATTTTGTATTTATAACCCTGTAATCACCTGACCAAAAATGTTGTTCCTCCTGCCACCGAACTTCACTAATTCCCACTATGTCTAACTTTAACCTATCCATTTCCCTTTTTAAATTTTCTAACCTACCTGCGCGATTAAGGGATCTGACATTCCACGCTCCGATCCGTAGAATGCCAGTTTTCTTTCTCCTGATAACGACGTCCTCTTGAGTAGTCCCCGCCCGGAGATCCGAATGGGGGACTATTTTACCTCCGGTATATTTTACCCAAGAGGACGCCATCATCATTTAATCATACAGTAAAGCTGCATGTCCTCCGGAAAAATTACGGCTGTAGTTTCCCCTTGCTTTCAGCCGTTCGCAGTACCAGCACAGCAAGGCCGTTTTGGTTAATGTTACAAGGCCAGATCAGTCAATCATCCAGACTGCTGCCCCTGCAACTACTGAAAAGGCTGCTGCCCCTCTTCAGGAACCACATGTTTGTCTGGCCTCTCAACAGATACCCCTCCGTTGTGGTTGCACCTACGGTACGGCCATCTGTATCGCTGAGGCACGCAAGCCTCCCCACCAACGGCAAGGTCCATGGTTCATGGGGGGGACTCGGGACTATGGACTATGAAAAACAAAAATACTCTGTCAGTCCTCCTACTTCTGGGACTGCGTTACTAAAGAAGCCATCGAAATCCGACTACAGGACGATCTAATTAATACAGACAGCGGCCTTCAGCTTAGTCAGGCTTGGAACCCTGCACTGAGCCTGGAGAGAAAGATGCGGTCCCAGAGATCGAGGACGGCCCCCGACGGCGGCAGCAGGGCGATTGCAGACCCCAGTTCGGACCCAGACGCCGCTTCCGCCACCACCTCCAGTAGCCGCCGCGCCGGCCGCACTGAAGACACCAGGAGAGGAACGGTGGAGGGGGGGTAACAGCTAGTATATATAGGGCGCCGAAAGGAGCAGCACAGCATTCGTCAGGAACCACCTGAAGATGGCAGCGTGTACGTCTGCCGAAATATTGTGGAGAAATTACGACGCTACCCGGTCGGATACCCGAGAACTGCTCAAATTGGAAATACGCCGGGAGAACTTCAGATCGTTTACTCGCTATGATGATGAGAATAGCAGTACGTCTTTTTTTTTTTAAAAAAAAAAAAAAACCTACCTTTTCATTCTGTAATCTACTTGCTCTCCTCAGAATGTGTTCCAAACCCCGTTACAGTGTGCCATTCACGTAAACATGACGTTATTAAATACGTAACAAAAAATTGACTTTCATTCTCCTCTACTAGCACACCTGCCATGGTAATGTAACCCGTGCACTTACTAGATTTGGCAATAAGCAAATGAAAATAGAAGGATACTGTACACTGGTCATTAAGTCAATTGTTATTTTCAATAGATATGTAGCATTCCTACCAATTTTTCATGGTGTACACTTTACTCTTACAAACATTCTACTAAAGACAATTGACTCAATGAAAGGAATGTATGTTCCTTAAACTGGGTGAGTCACATTAGACATAATACTCCTTTCATTTCCCGAAACAGAGTTCTCAGCCGGTGACAGTATGCATAAGGGCATGTAATTTTGTTTCTTGGTTATTACTTCTATCTCTTGGCTTAACTGAACTATTGAAATGAACTCTCAGGCTGAACAGGCCTCGAATGCCCGAGAGTACAGACCGACCGCCGTGCCATCCTCAGCTCATAGGCGTCACTGAATGCCGATGTGGTGGGGCATTTAGTCTGCACACCGCCGTCCTGTATATTGCCGGTTTTCATGACGGGAGCCGCTACTTCTCAGTCAAGTATCTCCTCAGTGGGCCTCACAAGGTCTGAGTACCCGCCGCTTACCAACCGCGCTTGGCACAACATGGCAATCACCCATCCAAGTGCTAGCCAAGCCCGACAGCGCGTAACTTCGGTGATTGACAGGAACCTGTGTGACCACTGTGGCATCAAAAGATTAGTACATTGAACCACACTTATTAAGACTGGTGTTGAAATTACTCTGTAAGTATCCGAGAAACGTACTAAATACTAAAATTGAAATCCAAGGCGCCCGGGATCAGCTGTTGCAGTGGAACTAACGCTAAATTGGGCTCTCATGCTAAGCTCTTTTGCTGTACGTAGCAAGAAGATGAACCTATACTACTAAGATAAAACGCATTTCCTCTTGGCTTCAACAGTCAGCTACGATTTTAGTTAATTGAACAATAACCTACCTTCATGTGTACCAGAATGTGCCTTGGAAAACTACTTAACATTTGTTGACATACTCATGTTTAGGTGAAAAACTTTTGTAGAAACAAGTAGAGAATGCAAAGGCTTGATGCAACTACAGGGACTGTCATCAGAGGCCCGCTTGTCGGTGGTTACACTGCAATAGCGGTTTTCGGCCGCCTTGGACTCATCAATTAGAGAACTGGAGACTACGCGCCACGGTTATGTAGGTTACCCTCTATGTTATGTTGCACTGTCTGCATCCATAGCCCTTCATTTTTAATAAGACGAACGCTGTATACTGACATAACTTTACATTATTATACACACATCAAAAAAAGTTTTGCATCACCTCGGTTCCGAGAGTTCCGGAACCTGTACAGAAAATTGGAATAGAGATCAACATAAACATCATTTCCGCCCTTTATTGCTCTTGACAACCACACATTTCATGTTGTACCACCATAGAGTGAGGCCTTCAAAGGTGGTAGTCCAGATTGCTGTAGACACCTGTACCTCTGATACCTAGTAGCACGGACCTCTTGCATTGATGCATGCCTGTATTCGTCGTGACGTACTATTCACAAGTTCAACAAGGTACTGTTGGTCAAGATTGTCCCACTCTTCAACGGCGATTCGGCATACATCCCCCAGAGTGGTTGGTGGGACAAGTCGTCCATAAACAGCCCTTTTCACTCTATCCCAGGCACGTTCGATAGGTTTCATGTCTGGAGAACATGCTGGCCACTAGTCGAGCGATGTCGTTATCCTGAAGGAAGTCATTCACATGATGTTCACGATGGGGGCGCGAATTGTCGTCCATGAAGAATGCCTCGCCACTACGCTGCCGATATCGTTGCACTATCGGTCGTAGGATGGCATTCCACGTATCGTACAGCCGTTACGGCGCCTTCCATGCCCACCAGCGGCTTACGTCGGCCCCACATAATGCCAACCCAAAGCAGCAGCGAACCTCCACTTTGCTGCACTCGTTGCAGTGTTCCTAAGGCGTTCAGCCTGACCGGGTTGGCTCCAAACACGTCTCCGACGATTGTCTGGTTGAAGGCATATGCGACACTCATCAGTGAAGAGAACGTGGTGCCAGTCCTGAGCTGTCCATTCGGCATGTTGTTGGGCCCATCTGTACCACGCTGCATGGTGTCGTGGTTGCAAAGATGGAACTCGCCATGGACGTCGGGAGTGAAGTTCCGCATCATGCAGCCTATTGCGCACAGTTTGAGTCGTAAGACGACGTCCTGTGGCTGCACGGAAAACATTATTCAACATGTTGGTGTTGCTGTCAGGGTGCCTCAGAACCATAATCCGTAGGTAGCGGTCATCAGCTGCAGTAGTAGCCCTTGTGTGGCCTGAGAGAGGTATGTCATCGACAGTTTCTGTTTCTCAGTATCTCCTCCATGTCCGAACAACATTGCTTTGGTTCACTCCGAGACGCCTGGACACTTCCCTTGTTGAGAGCTCTTCCTGGTACAAAGTAACAATGCGGACGCGATCGAACCGCGGTATTGACCGTCTAGGCGTGGTGGAGCTACGGACAACACGAGCTGGGTGTGTGCCTTCTTCCTGGTGGAATGACTGGAAATAATCGGCTGTCGGACCCCCTCCGTCTAATAGGAAGTGCTCATGCATGGTTGTTTACATCTTTGGGTGGCTTTAATGACAGCTCTCAACAGTCAAATGGACTGTGTCTGTCATACAATATCCACAGTCTACATCTATCTTCAGAAGATCTGGGGACCGTGGTGAGGCAAAACTTTTTTTGATGGATATATTTCATTTTTTGTATGTCTCTTTGGGCCTTTTTTATTTATAGTATGGTTGTATTAATATTTTATTTTGAACTATGGTTTAATTAATTGTATTTCTTGACAGTTTCATTATACATTTTTTGTTATTTTTGTTTCTTGACAACTGCATTATATGTTGCATGTCTTGCTTTTGTGTTTTTTTTTTATTGCTCTGTACTAGGTCTATATTTGCTAATGCCGTGCATTAGGAACGTGGTTACAGCGTTATTAATAGCGGGTGGCATTTGGGTGGAAACGTTGGGGTGCGGCCTTGTTATTAGCTATGATTTCTTCGGTGGTCCTCCCCAACCGCCTTCCGGCGGCGGCCACTCTCTGACGTATATATGTACGCAGGAGGCGTCTCATGGCGGTTCCCGTGGCAGTCTGTTGAGCTATCTTGCTAGACTTCCGCAATATGTGGCGGGCTGGATATTTACATGCCAAGCTACTTCCGAGGTTCACAAATTGGCGTTTTAATTTCTTATGCCTATGCTACATGTCTTGTCGTTCGCAGGTGATTCATAGGTTATATTAGGCTGGCAATGTGTGCTTATTTGCGGTTACAATCATGTTTCTTCGGCTAGGTCCCGCGTGCCCGGTGTGGTACTGTTTGACTCAGAGAACCATTTCACGGCTCACCCACACGGCGCCTTGCATGCTATTTGATGATTTTCTCGGAATTTTTACATGACTGGTACGACTTCCTCGTAGCTAATCAAGATAAAACCTGATGTTCACATTTGTATGAGTCCTTTTAATGTTAATTAGTTTTATGAAGGACGCTCGTTGTTTCCTTTGCTTTTTGTAGCTCCCGAAGATGGGATTTACAACTTGAATACGATTTTATACAAACAAAGGATTTGCAAATAAAACTGGAATCGATTAATTTATCACCTTTGCAAAAAGTTCCAACCTCAATATGAACAAGTTGTACTTGTGCTGTCAAGCGCTTTTGAATATAATTATAAAAACGTATCGATCCATTACAGATGTTTACTTCAATATGTCGGTTCACACAAAAGTAAGAGGGTTAGACATTTAACAGTATTTCATGCTTCTCCCAGTGCTATCATTCACCAAACATCTAGATTTAATATCTCGAAACATACACAAAATTAAACGATTATTATGTCTTCGCGACTCACACTGTATACAAAGTTTTACAAACTCCTTCTGGGTTCAGTGGGGGAGGTTATAGCTTTAGTTTTAAATATGTTGTTGTTGTTGTTGTGGTCTTCAGACCTGAGACTGGTTTGATGCAGCTCTCCATGCTACTCTATCCTGTGCAAGCTTCTTCATCTCCCAGTACCTACTGCAACCTACATCTTTCTGAATCTGCTTAGTGTATTCATCTCTTGGTCTCCCCCTACGATTTTTACCCTCCACGCTGCCCTCCAATACTAAATTGGTGATCCCTTGATGCCTCAGAACATGTCCTACCAACCGATCCCTTCTTTTGGTCAAGTTGTGCCACAAACTCCTCTTCTCCCCAATCCTATTCAGTACCTCCTCATTAGTTACGTGATCTACCCATCTAATCTTCAGCATTCTTCTGTAGCACCATATTTCGAAAGCTTCTATTCTCTTCTTGTCCAAATTATTTACTGTCCATGTATCACTTCCATACATGGCTACACTCCATACAAATACTTTCAGAAACGACTTCCTGACACTTAAATCTATACTCGATGTTAACAAATTTCTCTTCTTCAGAAACGTTTTCCTTGCCATTGCCAATCTACATTTTATATCCTCTCTACTTCGACCATCATCAGTTATTTTGCTCCCCAAATAGCAAAACTCCTTTACTACGTTAAGTGTCTCATTTCCTAATCTATTACCCTCAACATCACTCGACTTATTTCGACTACATTTCATTATCCTTGTTTTGCTTTTGTTGATGTTCATCTTATATCCTCCCTTCAATACACCATCCATTCCGTTCAACTGCTCTTCCAAGTCCTTTGCTGTCTCTGACAGAATTACAATGTCATCGGCGAACCTCAAAGTTTTTATTTCTTCTCCATGGATTTTGATACCTACTCCGAATTTTTCTTTTGTTTCCTTTACTGCTTGCTCAATATACAGATTGAATAACATCGGGAGAGGCTACATCCCTGTCTTACTCCCTTCCCAACCACTGCTTCCCTTTCATGTCCCTCGACTCTTATAACTGCCATCTGGTTTCTGTACAAATTGTAAATAGCCTTTCGCTCCCTGTATTTTACCCCTGCCACCTTTAGAATTTGAAAGAGACTATTCCAGTCAATATTGTCAAAAGCTTTCTGTAAGTCTTCAAATGCTAGAAACGTAGGTTTGCCTTTCCTTAATCTTTCTTCTAAGATAAGTCGTAAGGTCAGTATTGCCTCACATGTTCCAGTATTTCTACGGAATCCAAAATGATCTTCCCCGAGGTCGGCTTCTACTAGTTTTTCCATTCGTCTGTAAAGAATTCGTGTTAGTATTTTGCAGCTGTGGCTTATTAAACTGATTGTTCGGTAATTCTCACATCCGTCAACACCTGGTTTCTTTGGGATTGGAATTATTATATTCTTCTTGAAGTCTGAGGGTATTCTGCCTGTTTCATACATCTTGCTCACCGGATGATAGAGTTTTGTCAGGACTGGCTCTCCCAAGGCCGTCAGTAGTTCCAATGGAATGTTGTCTACTCCGGGGGCCTTGTTTCGACTCAGGTCTTTCAGTGCTCTGTCAAACTCTTCACGCAGTATCGTATCTCCCATTTCATCTTCATCTACATCCTCTTCCATTTCCATAATATTGTCCTCAAGTACATCGCCCTTGTATAGACCCTCTATATACTCCTTCCACCTTTCTGCTTTCCCTTCTTTGCTTAGAACTGGGTTTCCATCTGAGCTCTTGATATTCATACAAGTCGTTCTCTTATCTCCAAAGGTCTCTTTAATTTTCCTGTAGGCAGTATCTATCTTACCGCTAGTGAGATAAGCCTCTACATCCTTATATTTGTCCTCTAGTCATCCCTGCTTAGCCATTTTGCACTTCCTGTCGATCTCATTTTTGAGACGTTTGTATTCCTTTTTGCCTGCTTCATTTACTGCATTTTTATATTTCCTCCTTTCATGAATTAAATTCAATATTTCTTCTGTTACTCAAGGATTTCTACCAGCCCTTGTCTTTTTACCTACTTGATCCTCTGCTGCTTTCACTACTTCATCCCTCAAAGCTACCCATTCTTCTTCTACTGTATTTCTTTCCCCCATTCCTGTCAATTGTTCCCTTATGCTCTCCCTGAAACTCTGTACAACCTCTGGTTCTTTCAGTTTATCCAGGTCCCATCTCCTTAAATTCCCATCTTTTTGCAGTTTCTTCAGTTTTAATCTACGTTTTAAATATAGGCACGTAATATTCAAAAACAAAGCCTCTCAAGAAGACCCCGAGAAACTTCTCGCAACATACCACGTAAGAGTTTTACAAAAATTAATTATTAATCTCAGTTTACAGCAAGACCTAGTCCTTGCTCATACCTCGCCGTGTTTCCATACTCTGCACATCGAGCTGCTCTACCCGGGCGCAGCTCATAACAGTGAGTGCCATGGAACCATGGAACAGCTGTGCTGAAAGGTTTCGGAGGAACGACTGCCTTGCGCGGGTAGTGCTCGAGTTACTTACCACTGGACCTCCACATGTGATCACAGAACGTGGAAACTTGAAATTAGCCCATCGGTATAGCAGGATAGGCGGCTATCTGTCAGATATGACGACACCCTGCATTGCCGCTGCAGGCACTCACACTTCAGCGCACTTTTCCAAATGCGGTGCTCCAAAGCAGACGATCCCTACGTGTTCCCATGTTGGCCCAACGACATAGTCCATTACGATTGCAGAGGACACAGGATTACCGAGATTGTAGTATCGATCAAGGTAACTTGTTTCCTGGTCGAATGAACCACGTTTCTGGTCACATCAGGTCGCCGATCGTGTCAGGATACATCATCTAGGTAAACCGCTGCTCGAAACATGCACCACATCACGATCACAGCCCAATAGGAGCAGTATTATGGAGGCAATTTGGATTTCCATAGCTTCTGCGGCAATAATCGAAATCACCATGGCAGTTTTAGAATACGTGACTATTACTGCAGACCACCTGCTTCTCTCGCGTTTCATGGCTTCCCTCTGAGATGGCACAGTTTATAGCACAGGAGGACGCATTTAACCCGGCTCAAATCACCGTCTGGCCATCCAGATTTAGGTTTTCCGTGTTTTCTCTAAATAGCTTAAGGCAAATTCCAGGATGGTTCCTTTGAAAGGACATGTCCGATTTCATTCCGCATCCTTCCCTAATCCGAGTTTGTACTCCGTCGCTAATGAAGTTGATGTCGACGGGATGTTAAACTCTGATCTTCCTACCTTCCTTTGATGATTTTCCCGACGGTGATGGCATCTTCCAGCAACACAACTGCCCATGTCACGCGGCCTTAGTGCTGCAGTACTTGAGGAGCGCATAATAGTAACGTGGCGTTCATAAATTGGTTTCCAAATTCATTTAATGTAAATCCACTGGAATAGACCTAGGATGCTATAGGGTAACAGCTCGGCGCCCACAGAAAATAGGCCAGTAATTTACGGGTTATATGACGTGTGCATAGACATGATGTGATAGATACCTCGGGAAAACCAGCAAGAACTTGTAGAATCTGTACCACGCAGAATAGCAGTTGTAATGTGTTCCAGAGGTGGATCAGTACTCAGTTAAGTACGTGGTCGTGCTGTTGTAGCTCATCGGGCGTTGGTTTTATGATACGCAGTTACTGATGGTGAGGTTCTATGTTGATTCGGAGGCGATGATATTGTGCTGTAGCTAATGATCATGGCAACGCTATAGCTAATGCTTTGTTCCCGTTACTGCTGGCGTTGATAGTCTCCTGATGCGGTTACAGATTGGGGACATCTGCAATTTCAGCAGCAGCAGTAGTAGTAGTAGTTCCCAGTGGAGTGAGATGACGATCATGAGTGGTAGGGTTTTAAATGGTGTTTTGATCACAGGAGGGAGGAAGGGTGTACGCCAGAGGAAACAGGGCTAAGGATATAGGCCTGATGGGGAGAAACTAGAGGGTTCCTATGCTTTGAAATATGAGCCACATTTGATGCCTATTTAATGTAGATGTTCAGATACGGAGTCATCAAATTGACAATCAAAGGACATGTTGAAACATCTTGAGATCAGTAAGCAAATTGTGCTTACTCTTTATAGAATTTCTCTCTCATAAAATTCACTTAAGCCTGACATATGTTCAGTTCGTCCAACACTGCCTGTACTATTGTCTTCCTCCATACTAATTTATTTCGATAGTCAATGTTTTCTAAATTACTAAATGTTCTTATCTGCTACCGTATGTGTCTACCACCAGTAAATGCAAGTTTCATATTGACACTGATGTACAGTTTAACTTCCGTATTCCCCTTTCAGAACAATCAATGATCTTTTCTACTCAGTTTCTGAATCACTTCCCATATGTAATCTATTTTCAAGATATTCTTCAGTACTGTTGTCGTGTGATTATTTTAACTGATTGAGTTGTTGTCTGATTGAGTTTAAGACGTTATGTCCTCTCTTTCGTTGACGGTGGTCCTCTGCTAACACTTTCCTCTTCCCGTCCTTTCTCTCTCTCTCTCTCTCTCTCTCTCTCTCCCTCTCTCCCTCTCTCTCTCTCTCTCTCTCTCTCACACACACACACACACACACACACACACACACACACACACACACACACACATTTTCTTTATGTTTTCGTAACATAGCCTCGTATGTTCCCTTCACATTTATTTACAGTTTTGCTTCAAAATATTCAAGAACTTTACTACTTCACTGTCTAAAATCTAAAATGTCATTTACCGTGTGTGTGTGTGTGTGTGTGTGTGTGTGTGTGTGTGCGCTATACTATCCATGCGTAATATCTTTTTCCATGATTCATAAATTTACCGGTTTCGGCTTGTGTAAAAGCGATCTTCAGAATTTTTGGCCCCCTATGGCTGGTACCAGCGGCTCCTCGGTCGTCTCGCGATGCCGCGATCGCACACTCAAAACGTGTGGTATCACGAGACAACCGAGGAGCCGCCGGCACCAGCCATAGGGGGCCTAAAATTCTGAATATACCTTTTACACAACCCGAAACAGGTAAATAAACAAATATTATTGCGATTTTTACTGTTAATTTTAACTTTTTCAATGATGTTCATCAGTAGTCCATACTCTTCGATGACGAACGTCAGTTATAGTCTAATGATTCCTTCTTAAGCCAGCAACTATTTTACCACATAAATTAGTGATAAATGACAACGACATTTCTAAATGAAATTAGCAGCGAGAGAACAGACCAAGTATGTGGGAACGGTGTAGGTGGGACACGTGTTTTGCAGAGCTGATGGACAGATGGCATTGCTTGGATGGATGGGATTATCAACTGGCGGTACTGAGTCTATTCATTCGAGTGCACGAGTTGGTGCTATGGATTTGGTTTTGCGGAAACGTGTGTGATGGATATGGGAGAGGAATGCCGATAAAATCAAATCTAAATTTCGTTTAGTTACAAGGATGCTGACTTCCAAAGTTTGAGACAATATTTGACTTCCTTTCCACATCAGCATCAGTTTGAAAAGTATATTTCAATGTCTAAATCATAACGACAAAATACTGACAGGAATTATTTAACAAATGAATATAAAATAATGAAACGAATTAATAATATAGAAATGGAAAAACTGGTAGAAGCGGACATCGGAGCGGATCAGTTTGGGTTTCAGAGAAATGTAGGAACACACTATGCAATGATAACCTTACGACGATTCTTAGAACATGGGCTGAATAAAGGTCAACTCTTCTTTATAACATTTATAGAATTAAATAAAGCTTTCGGCAATGTTGATTGTAATACACTTTTTGAAATTCTAAGAGCACCACAGATAAAAGTAAAGACCTAAAGAAAGCTTTTGCCATCGTTGACTGCAATATATTCCGTGTAATTCTGCAACTTTCAGGGATAACTTTAAAAGGAAACTCATGGTTATAGCATTTATACGTTTAAAGAAAGTTTTTCACAATATTGACTAGACTGCACTCTTTGAAATTCTGAAAATGTCAAGAATAAAATATGTTGGTGACAGTTTGTCTACTGCTTCTAAAAGAAATCATACTCCAGTTGCAAGAGCAGGACATGAAAGGGAAAGAGAGATTAAGAAAGAAATAACCCAGCGTTGTAACCTATTCTTGATATTATCCAATCTCTACAGTGAGTAAGCAGCAAAGAAAAGGAATGAGAGATTTTGAAAGAGAATAAAAGTTCAGGGCGACAAAGTAAAAAGTTTGAGATCTGCCGGTCAGATTGTAATTCTGTGAGGGTCGGCAAAAGACTTGAAAGAGCAGCTGAATGGAATTGATAATGTCTTGAAAAGTATTTATAAGAATAACGTCAACAAATGTAAAACAAGGGTAATGGAATGACGTCGAATGAAATTACGATTAGGAAGTGAGTCGCTAAAACTACTAGATGAGTTCTGCTATTTGGACAGCAACGTAACTGACGATGACTGGTGTGGAGTATAAAATGGAGACTAACTTAGGTGCAACATGAATTCACGTATGAGGTATGCGGCCATGTTGAAAAAATGTGTATTCGCAAAACGCTGGATCGGTCGCTGGGGAAGGTTGTCATTGACTGGATGCAAACTGACTTTATTCTTCCAATATTACGCATTTCGAAAACTGCCGTCATCAGACATCCTGGAAATAATGTTGCACACAGATACAAAAGTTACATGTTATAGTAACATTGTAAGCGTCAAATGGAGACTGGTAATAGAAAGTGAAGCGTTTCTTAAAAATAAATATTTGTTAATATCGAGTAATGCTTTCAGACTTATCACATTTTTTCTAAAAGTATTTGTGCTCAGTGTAGCCTCGTGCGGAACTGAAACGTTCAAAAATGGTTCAAATGGCTCTAAGCACTATGGTACTTAACATCTGAGGTCATCAGTCGCCTAGACTTAGAACTGCTTAAAGTTAACTAACCTAAGGACAGCACACACACCCATGCCTGAGGCAGAACTCGAACCTGCGACCGTAGCAGCAGCGCGGTAACGGACTGAAGAGCCTAGAACCGCTTGGCCACAGCGGCCGGCACTGAAACGTGGACGATATTGAGTTCATATGATATGAAAGCAGAAGCTTTGGAATTTGATGCTACAGAAGAATGCTGAATGTTACGTGTAAGCCAAATTACTTAGGAGAAGGTACTACGAAGGAAATAAATTTATTGTGCATATAGACGAAAATAAGAGATCAGTTGTTATTGCACGTACTGAGGCATCACGGAGCAGTTCACCTGATAACGGAGGGAACTGTAAAGAGCCGGCCGGAGTGGCCGAGCGGTTCTAGGCGCTACAGTCCGGAACCGCGCTACCGCTACGGTCGCAGGTTCGAATCCTGCCTCGGGCATGGATGTGTGTGATGTCCTTAGGTTAGTTAGGTTTAATTAGTCCTAAGTTCTAGGGGACTGATGGCCTCAGATGTTAAGTCCCATAGTGCTCAGAGCCATTTGAACCATTTTTTGAACTGTAAAGGGGTGCAGTTGTGGGGCCCTGCCCACTCGTCGCGTATAGGGTGCCTAAAGGATGCTGCGTTCTCGGAATGCTGTACAACAATCCAAGCAAATAACATTAGCAGTTTTATTTCAGTAAATCAGGTTGACAACACCTAACTTGAATGCAGAAGGGTGTTGCAAGCAATGGGGAACATAAATCGGAGTCCTTGCTATACACAATGTTCAAACAAGCAATTTGTTTATTTATTTAATCACATGGTGATTTTATACAATATACAGTTGATACAAGGCAAATGATTTTATACAATATACATATGATATAAGACAAGATTAAACCTTAAAGTCCGTGTTTTTCAACCATTTAATTAAGCTGGGTATGAGACTGAATAAGTCATCGGGAATTCCAGGATATGAATCAAGTGGACAGCGTGGGACTAAATGTTCAGTTGTCTGCTCTTCTTAATTACATTCACACATTAATGAACTGATCCAGTCCCATTTGTACCTGAAGTAGCTACAACAACCATGTCCAGTCCTTAACCAGCTCAGGCGGCACCAAAGTTTCCTCGGTAGGTCAAAACCTTTTGGCTTCTTTGTGGGATCAAGGTGATGGGCTCTTGTTCCCAATGTTTTTGTTGACCATTCATGCTTCCAGCTTTCATTTAGATCCAAACAATCCGCTATGAGTTGCCCTGCAGTAACACTTGCTGGTCTTGATCGCAATCGTTGCTGTGGCGGATGTCAGAATTCCTGGTGTAGTGGTAGATGCAGAGATTTTCTTGGCCGCCCTCAGTAGAGCTTGTTTCCGCCTTAAGTGAGGTGGAGGGATGTGACTCAGTGCAGGTAACCAGTAGCATGGGGCTGATTTGATGGAACCAGTAATGCAGCGCATTGTGTCGTTAAGTTTTGTGTCTACCTTCTTCACATGTACACTTTCCAACCAGACAGGTGCACAGTACTCGGCAGAAGAGTACACAAGACTGATGCCAGTTAAACGCAGTCAGCAGAGGTTCCCCAGGTGGTACCACTGAGCTTAAGCAGTATGTTGTTCCTTGCAGCAACTTAAGCTCGGTGATGTGCTCTTTGTAGCTCAGGGTTCTATCTAGAGTGATTCCGAGATATTTTGGGACAGGATTGTATCTCAACGTTTGTCCATTGAGCAGAACTCTTGATTTGTAGTTCGCAGCACGATTCGCTAGATGGAAACAAGAGACTTCCGTTTTTTATGTGCTTCTGATCAATCTCCAGGTCTTGCAATGGATGTGGATCACTACAATCTGATATCGTAGCACTCTCTGCTAGGTCGTGCTAATACTCTGTGAATCCTGTCCACTGATGTCCGGGCGAGGCTGTCAGGAGCGTCGCTTAAATTCAGTTCTTACAGAGGTCGCTCGTGTCGTGGTCCTTGTCAGCGGACTATTGGGTGACGTCACCTCACCGCCTTCTCTGATCTTGCGTTCTTTCTCTTCGTTCCGGCGCTTGTGGTTACGCCAGAACAGGAATGGAATATGTAGAGGGACACCGAGAGATGAATACAATAAGAAGGTTCAATAGGCTGTAGGTTACAGCACTTACGCAGAGCTGCACAGGCTTGCACAGGATTATTGTAGAGAGCTGTATCGACCCAGTCTTCAGACTGAAGACCACAGCAACAACAGTAACAACAATAATTATAAAGAAGAAAGGTAACGTTTGTTTCTAGTTGGAAGCTCAAGGCCTAATTGCAAGCATACACCGTGGATGGGATACCGCGACGAAGCCCGCCTAGCGGAAGACGGGACAGGTTTACGCACAGAGCGGATCGTGTTATGCGGGGAAGCAGAAGCGGAAACGGGCAGGCGCACTCCTGCGGGCCGAGCGTTTCGTGCAGTGGCGCCGCGGTCCGGCCGGCGCGGTCGATGCTATCGCGAGGAAACACGCCGTGTCGGGGCGTGTTCCATTTACGGCGCCGATACCCTTGTCATTTCGCGTTACCGCCGCCGTACCCTGCTGTGTCCGTGTCCGTGTCTGTGTGCAAGTGGAGGAGGAGAAGGAGGCCGCGAGGAAGCCCGGCCACGTAATGGCGGCCGACTTAGGCGGTGGGCAGCGAGTCTGCAGGCCTCGGGAGTGACTAGTTAAGTGTCTTGCTCTCGGGAGGAGTGACCTGTCTGCGAGAGTTTGTTGAATGGTCGGGTCTCACATTCAACAGATAGTTGCAGTACAGGTACAATTCCAAGTAGAACGTAAGTACGTTCCACAGGGTGCAGTGGAGCAAGGTCTGGGTTATGAAAGTGCAGAATTACAATTTAAAATTTGGGAATTTGTGGTAAAATCTTACTGGACCAAACTGCTGAGGTCATCGCTCCCTAAGCTTACACACTTCTTAACCTAACTTAAACCAACTTACGCTAAGGACAACACACACACACACACCCATGCCCGAGGGAGGACTCGAACCTCCGACGAGGGGGAGCCGCGCGGAACCGTGACAGAACGTCTCAAACAGCGCGGCTACCCCGCGCGGCACAATTTAAAACATTTGAAAATTAAATACATATTTTTTGCTACCAAGCATTTTTAAGAAATACAGTTGAAATGCGATGGAACATTGAAAAACAGTTTACGGAAGTACAATAATTCAATGTAGCTCCTGAGAGACACGGCACGTAGAAAATATACAAGTCGTCAACACTTAAATTCCATACTTGCCATTCAGTTACAGATTAAAAACAGAAACGAACCCGGTAATCTAAAAAATATACAATGTTAACGTTTAAATAAATTACGGGGATGCAGCCGCGTGGCATCGTCGACAACTGCACGTATTTCCACAGGTGCGCATCCTGCCATTTCCTAAGTAAATATGCAGCAAATAAGTGTTGTGCAGTTAAATTTAAAACTTCGATTAGCGTAGCCATCCCGGAAAGATCACACACACACACACACACACACACACACACACACACACACACACACACACACACACCTCAGACACGGTTGGCACCAGACAAACCAAAGACGACCGATGCCAGAAGTTATTGATAGTGAAAATTAATAATCAATGGGTGAAGTAGCATTATCTCCTCCCCTCTGTTTATAGGCAAGCGAGAGAGCAGGATTGCACGCAGAATTTAAACAAAGATCTTCTCTTTTTAAAAGGTTGCTTGCTAACTTACTTTCAGTTATTTCCTTAATAACGCTATTTCAGTAGCTACAAGTGTATGCCATAATCTCCGTGTTGTTAAATTCCGTAGGATGACCAGTATCAAGGGAATGTTACACAATAGCATATTTTCTAGCTATTGTAAGCATGTTTGACTCTTAATCACCGGTCCCCCACAGTCCTGACTGTCTGACCAGTGTACCAACATGCCACAGCTGCAAGCTGTACCGCACACACTCACATTACGCAAACCGAGGTCAAACTTTACGGAATCTGAAAGACCCTTATCTTAAATAGTGCTCGAAAAACACATTAGACATCATATTTCCGCAGATTCGACCAGTCTGTTGGAAATGCTGTCTGCATAAGGCAAACAAGGTCGTAGCCTCTGGTGACACCTCGGTGTCATCATCTCTCTCGGTTGCTTGGTAGCTCACTACAACCATTCTGACAAAAGGTGAGCTCTAGATGGTTTTTCTCAGCTGAGAAACTCTCAACGTGAGCTTTTAAACCAAGGTACGAAATACCCCTTCGCACTGAGCCGCATGATGACAAGTGTCAGCCCGTAAGTGGAAATAATCTTCCTCTGAACATTATATCCCAACATACCATCAACCTTCCTCCTGATTAACTCGTGAAGGAAGGGAACTCAGCCGTCCTTTTCCACTAGTGTGGAAATAATATTCGGGTGGACTGAACTCACATGTTTTTAAAAAACGTTCAAATTCTCGCTGCCACGAGGTCCAACAACAAAAGTATGGTCGCCACACCTGAAAAAACATGCGGAATTCAAAACCTCTGATTCCAAGGCACATTCCTCGAATTTTCCGGAAGACAAATTGCCGATGATAGCTGTCAACGGTTGATAACGATCTTCCAATCGCAACTCCATCTATCTGCCCATAGTAAGTGGAAGTCAACACATGCCAAAAAAGCTTAATTCAACACCAATGGTAACGTCAGTTAACCGTAATGAATCAGGCAGAGGAACGCGAGTAAAGAGAGAGACCACATCAGAACTTCTAGAATATCAAAAGAATTCCATGCAACAGACATAAGAAATCCACCGAGTTCATGATATGATGGTCGCACCGACTTACTATAGGGCTCAACATAGTAGCTAAGTTTTTTGCCACATGATTTGTCGATGCAGCAATGTCACAACCGGCCTAAGAGGTACCCCTCCCTTGTGAACCTTCAGAAAGCCATATAACCTAGGTAGTACTGCACAAAAAGCTAGACTCTTGACACACTGCTGCGACAAGGACTTGCCTGCAGGAGACTCTTAGCCTTTCTTTAAACCCTTTTTGTTTGGTCAGCACCGATCCTGCGATACAATGAATCAGTCAGTGAACAGTGCATCGTTTGAATGTAATCCTCGTTTGCCAGAACAACTGTACCATCACTCTAGACCGCAGTTAAAATAACAATATCTGGATTTTCTAAGTAAACGTAAGGCAGCCCTCTCAGCTCTGTTGTGCTACCCTTGGGAGGAAGTACACCAGTCAACACTCTACATGTCCTCCTCTTAGCCTCCTCAGCAACATCGGGAGCTAGTCTGGAAATGGCAATGTGCACGACGTAATCCAGCTGCATTCCTGGAATTTATTTGAACGTTGTATACGCCAAAAGAAACTCACATCTAAATTTAGCATTGGCCAAAAGAGAAGGTTATAATCATTACGGAAATAACTTCCAGCTGTGATTGTTATTTTCCTTCCAGCCCCGTCCCTGATATGGATACTATAACCCAGTCCCATCTAGATGTTAGCTCTACAGAATGCGTTAGCAAATTCACAAACCATACTCCGTAGAATAATTATCATTTGCAGGAGAATACCCCATAAAATAAAACTCATTCACATCAAGGCTGAACATTTAAGAAGCATATCAGTAAAGTAATTTAAAAATTATGCCTCATCACTATCATGAGGAGCGACACTTACTTTCTAAAACTCCAACGGCAATACTGTAAACATATAATAACTTTTAAGACAGAGCTACTAACCACTACAAGATATTTCTTAAAATACAGAGATAAAGCACAAGCATAGATTAGGAAAATGTCAGTATGGAAGTTAACGAGATTGAGCCAAAATACTACACATAAAATTTTTACAGTTCGCTCCCTGGCCGTCATTGTGCTCCAGAGTACTTAATCATTTCAATGTAGAAAATATCGATATAAAACGTTTGTCAATTTACCACTTCCTACAACTGCTCCATACACCATTAGCGCTCGACACCCATAGATGTTGCGACAGATTCTATTGTCACCAATGTATATCTCGCATAAGGACCGCAAAGACACAGATATCATGGTTCATACGGAAGCATATAGACAGTAGTTTCCACTTGCGAATGGAACAAGTGAGGGAATTATTACTGGTGCTACATGGTACCTGTGGTGTCACCGCCAGACACCACACTTGCTAGGTGGTAGCCTTTAAATCGGCCGTGGTCCGTTAGTATACGTCGGACCCGCGTGTCGCCACTATCAGTGATTGCAGACCGAGCGCCGCCACACAGCAGGTCTAGAGAGACTTCCTAGCACTCGCCCCAGTTACAGCCGACTTTGCTAGCGATGGTTCACTGACAAATTACGCTCTCATTTGCCGAGACAATAGTTAGCATAGCCTTCAGCTACGTCATTTGCTACGACCTAGCAAGGCGCCATTTCCGGTCACTATTGATGCTGTAAAACATGTACCGTCAAGCGCAATGTTCACCAATTATGGATTAAAGTTAAGTATTCCAACAGATACATACTATTTTTGCTAGTCTCATATCCCTGACCCGTTCCAGACCTCACGCCAGCCTGCGTGAGCTTAAACAGCGTGCCCTTTGGCCTCCCGTCCTAGTGGATTGGCTGTCTTGCCAGTCCACAAAAGTACCCTCCACCATGCTCCAGGAATATGTAGGTAGATGTAGATGCACCAGTTGATGACTGCCATTCCAAATCACGAGGTTGAAACAGTAGCATGGGCTGTAGAAAACAATTGGTTACTAATGTTTGGATCTCCAGAAGAGCTAATTACGGATCAAGGGTCAAATTTCAGGTCCACGTTAATGTAGCTTTTACGTCGGCAACTGCGGATCTGTAAATTGAGAACAAGTGGTTTGCATCCACGTACTAATGGCAGATCAGGACGGGTGCATCTGAATATGTGTAAAATGCTGAGTCGCTACGTAAATAATCATCACAATGATTTGTCTTTTTGTTGCCTTACGTAATTTCTGGCTTGACGAAGATTCACGAGAGCTCGAAGCTATCGTCTTTCGAGGTGATCGGTAACTTGAAGGTGCCTTGAGCTTTCTAGGTGGTGAAACCTCATTTCGGGCAATTTCAGCAATACAAAATTTCAGGGAAAACTTTAAAAGCGGTTAGGCGCCAAGTGCAGAAAACGAGAGTCCTAGTGCAGCAAGAAGGTACGGTACAGTGTTATGTAAATATATGGTGTCCATTTATGTAATATGTATCGGACTTGTCCGAAAGAATAGACATACCGCGGAATCCGCAGTTGTGATGCACATTAAGTAAATTGAAGGTGGAGGGGGAGAAAGGAACGGAGAAAGGGAGGAGAGGAAAGGAAAGTATGTTACCAGCTGCATCGGGACTTCACGCAGGTTCAGCTGCGACAAGGGATAATGTGTGCCGGACCGGGACTCAACCCCTAGATCTGTTTATCAAAATTGTGCGGACTGCCTGGGTACTCTCCCGGGTCTGCTCTAGTTCCCATACAGTGCCACCCATCTGCAGCCCCCCCCCCCCCATGTCCTCATGTCCTCCATGCTCGCTAATTTTAAACTTCCACCAGAGGTTGTGGATTCATTGCCCATCGAGGCGAATCAGTTATATGAATGTGTGGTGTCTGTTCTTTTCGACAGGTTTGAACAGTACCGTCGGTGATTAGTGAAAAACGGATTGTAGTCCCGTCAGTGCTAAGGATTCGGCCAGGTGTGGTTAAAGTCGTACCAACCCAGACCGTTCTGAAATCTACTTGAGTATCTTGCAATCAGGACTGTATCACGGGTGAAGTCTTTATGAGTCCTGTCAAGATCGCCAAGTCTGCTGATGTTTGGCTTCATATGGATTGTGAAAGTGACGTTTCCTGCCTGCTATCATCTGCCCTACCACCAGATTAAAATGATCTGATTTGTTAGTTTGCTCTATGGACTGTGGCAGCATCGGTGTTCTTCGCGTCTAGCACGGATTTCGATTGCGCCGCGCGGGATTAGCCGAGCGGTCTGCGGCGCTGAAGTCATGGACTGTGCGTCTGGTCCCGGTGGAGGTTCGAGTCCTCCCTCGGGCATCGGTATGTGTGTTTGGCCGTAGGATAATTTAGGTTAAGTAGTGTGTAAGCTTAGGGACTGATGACCTTAGCAGTTGAGTCCCATGAGGTTTCACACACATTTGAACATTTTTTGAATTTCGATTGCATATTAAAATTAATTGATTAATGAAGGGAACAGGGGAAGACTAAAGACCAGCAACAGTGAGACAACTCAAATAAACCTGGATACATTCTTCAAAACACGTAGTTATGCGAGGCAGTGTCGTTACACGAAAAGAAAGGAACATGCCACCATACAAATTTGAATTTTACAGTGATCCGAGGAAAGTACATAAACCACATAAAATACAAGAGAAATAATGGTAACTATCCTAGTAACTAGAGAGAAATGGCTCAAATGGCTCTGGGCTCTATGCGACTCAACTGCTGAGGTCATCAGTCGCCTAGAACTTAGAACTAATTAAACCTAACTAACTTAAGGACATCACACACATCCATGCCCGAGGCAGGATTGGAACCTGCGACCGTAGCGGGCGCTCGGTTCCAGACTGTAGCGCCTTTAACCGCTCGGCCACTCCGGCTGGCAACTAGAGAGAATATTGATGCATTAAGTTAGGGACGAATCTCCAGGATTAGTATCACGAACGAAGGTTACGATCCATGAGTAGCCACGCATTGTGAGCACATAGGAGCTGCATGACAAACATTATTCTCTAGCAACGGTGGTACCGTGAAGCTAATTCCTCGCGATGCAAATCACGCATTTGCAGGTTAATCATGGACGGAAGTGCTACAAGCATTTTACCTCGACGTCTTGGGTAAATCAGCACGCAACAGTACGTCGTTGCTTCCAAAGTGATGGGAAAAAACGCATGCATCGCGAATATGGCGGCAACTACCGCACTGTTGCTGGTCACGAAGTGAAGCCTACTAAGAACTGCAAGGAACTGAGGCAGAGTGGCCGTCTCTCAGCAGTATTGTAACCTTGCGGCTTCCTCCGAGAGGCATAGGTCCCCTGCTGCCAACTTAACAGGAGGCGTACATGCTGATGATCACTTGGTGCTTTTGCACAGAGGATCAGTTCGGTCCGTCCACACGTAGTTGGTTTTCCTGGAGACGGCGCCACCACTCTGTCCGCATTGCCTCAGCTTGAGTTTGAACTAATGACTACTGGAATATCTATAGATTTACGAAATCTCGTGCATTTTAAGACCTAAACAATTGATGATCGCGTCAATTGCTCTACCCCTGCCATTCGATAGTCCTCTATTCTGGGAAGCTGCCGGTGACTTCCGCTGGCCTGGTAAAATTACTTTTATTCTATAAATATGCAGGTTAAATTTGTTGCATCTTTAATTAAAGGGTGTACAGCCCAGCGCCTCCTGCCATTGACTTGTAATTGCATAAGCAGTGCGAATCTTTGGTTGGGAAAGCATTTTCAGTATTATTTTACTTTCTCTCTCTCCCTTTGTCATGGGATTGGATTGGGCAGCTATAGGGACTTCGTTACATGCTTTAAACGTCTCCGAAAGCCGCTGTCTTACACCCACACCACTAAAATTAGAAATACAAGTTCTATGTTTGAATATCTTCTTTAGTTGTTAAAGATGCATACTTGATGATTTCGTACGGGCCTCTTTGGCTCTATTTTCCTGGAGACACTAGATATGAATTTAATCAGCATTCGGTTGTCAATCCGCGCTATGTTTCACATCAAATTTCCAGTGACACCCAGGCAAACACGTGGTACTTCAGCTGGCGTATATTTAAATAATTTTTAAAGATTGTTTAACGGAATGTAGGTTGTGTGGACTGAGACTGCGTGAAAATCGACTTCATGCAATCTAGTACCCAACATTATTTTAATTCCTAATACAATACGTTTATTTTTGACCTCTAGAAGCTGCGAAAAAACCATTTTTAGATACCTTTATTCGTTAACGTGACGAGCGTGATGTCTGTTGTTCATTGCGTGATCATTTTGGTGGGAAAATTTAAAATGAAATATATGCGTTTTTACGATAAACATGATTTTTATCATATAAAAAATAGCTCTTGGTTGTGATAATTACACTACTGTCAATCGTTTTACCCTGACTGATAAACAGTGGAAGGACCCAGAATTAGAGGAGGATGCGCAAAAAGTTTTCACGGACTGAGAAGGTAACTGATGTTATTTCAGGAGTTATGAATTCGAGTCAAATTTACCAAAAATCCTGGCAGGATGAGGGCCCTACCCTGACTTGGTTGCATGCACTGATCAGGCTGGGAAGGGTCTCGTCAAGTCGTCGTATCTTCCTCTGAGACAAGTTGTCCCACAACGGTTGTAGGTCGTCCTTGGTAAGCTACATATTGGCACCAGGACGACGCTGATGTACATGCTGGTGGCATACTTATTTTATCTGGGGATCGTGCTGGCTACGGGAGTATAAACACTTCATCTAGACACATCCGATGTGTAGACGAGCATTATTATGTTGAAAAATGGCAGCAAGATAATCTCGCGTGAGAGGTAACACATGAAGATGCAGGATGTCCGTGACCAATAGTTGGACCGTCAAAGTTCCCTCACTTGTTACCAGCCTTGACCCGAAGAGAGGATGTCACGAATAATACCGTTGTCCCTCTCCAAAACAGAGGAAGAATGGAACCTCTTCATAGGACACCGCAATACACGCCCACAATAATCACTCGGGATAATACAGAACTGTATTTCATCACTGAATACACTGCGACGCCATCCGTTAGTGCTCCGTTGTTCCCGCTCACAGTACCACTCCAAACGCATTCGTTTGTGTTGTGCTGTTAACGGCAGCATAGGCATTGAATGGTAATTCACTAGTTTGCAACTGCAAGTCTCCAACCAATGGTGAGGGTTGACAGAGATTGTACTTCTCTTCGGATGCCAGGCGAAGATGCTTGGGGCACAAAATGGCGATCCTCCCTTTCAGTGGTCAGACGTAGTCGACCGAAACGATGAGTATGCCAGCCCCCGCGCTCTCGTGGAGTCCAATACTGGGCTGCTGTCACATCCGAAAACCCCACAAATCTGAATATTCCAACTTTGGATGAAACACCGTTTGTTTCATAACTCCAGCAGAAATATTTTCATTTACCCCTGTGAGAACGTACATGAATCCATAATTAGCATTAACGACTGCGGATAAAACCATACTGAAAGTTTCTTTGCGCTGGGCAAATGGAGGCCGACATTGTGGCCCCTGTAATACTCTAGCAGATGCTGATAAAGTTAATTCGCACGAGACCGCAGATTATATGTGTCCCTCACAGTGATTACTCGACATCTGTCACTGTTCGAGCTTCCCATATACCCCACCAGGCCTGATGGCAATACTAATAACGAAGAACACTAATGGTCGTTCTACATGTCTCAAAGAATTTCAACTACTGTCTTTTACATACCACACCGACTTCTGATTACTCCATTTTTCCGTGAGCCAGTGGAGTTACAATATGCCATTTTTAAAACTGAAATAATTATTTTTGCATGCTCATGAATATCAACTATCCGTTTCTTTCTAGAAACATACATCAAACGTAGGATTACTAAAGGTTGCTCCTATGGTTGTGTGTGATATCTGGACCAAATTGTATAATAAGTGCTTGGAAGGGGATCAGGTAGACAGGGAATGGGAAAGTCTGTAATTACTTCAGTCTACAGTATGTTTCGTTCACAATTCATATTAAACACTTCTAGAGGCTGTAAAAGGGAGTTGTCTTGGGGTACACCTCCTTCAACAACTTTATTAAAAATAGCTACTAGTGCCGCAACTACTTTAGGTCCTCCGTACTTCAATAATTCCATTAATTTACCTCCAAGGTCGGTTGCCTTTCCACTTTTTTATTTTTGACCGGCCTGATGAGCTTTGTTGTGAGCCACCCCTTCCGCAGGATAAATCTCCACCTCATTCTGCTCTTCTCCAAACGTATCCCTGTACTCTATAAAAAGATCTTAAAATTCGTCTTCCACTCAGAAATGGCAATAATTCTAGCTCCTCTTCCAATTTTAGCACGAGCTCGCACTTGATGTATATATCGCTAAGCTTGCGATGTCTTGTTGTATCCAACCAAATGTTCTACGTCGGCACATTTCTTCCCCCACGACCCCTGTTTACCTTGATTAATCGCCATTTCTACTTCTCTCTTAACTGTATTGTAGTGATCTCTATCTTCTTGCTTCTTACCATTTCTGGTAAGCAGTTTTCTTCTCTTCAGTCATTTCTTTTAATGCCTCAATCATTCACTCAGTACCGTTCCCTCCTTCTGCTCTTCCAGCAGCTCCCAGTAAACATTATTTTATATCCTCATTCAGCGATGTTGCAGTTCCGTCCTTGTCCAGTCTGAGTTTCTGCTCAGCCCGTATCTGGTATAGATCTCGTATATTTCAGTCCTACAGAAACCCTAACGTCAGCAGTGGTATTTCTGTACTGACTCCTATCTCCTGCTCCACTCTACATCTTTGGATACTAGCAAGATTATGACTTTTTATAGTACCGTGTGGTGATTTGTTACACATTCTGGTCCTCGAAATACTCTCACATCATGAACTACCGATCGTCTGTCCTAATTCGCAATTACTAAATCTATATTTGAATTAAAAACAGTCTTGGTTGCAAATTGTACCCTTATTAACGGTGAGTTGCTCCTTCGTGGGGCATCTTCAGATAGTCTAAAAAAGTTTATTAATGTCTATGCGGGTTCGTCTAATCCGATGCCTCCTTCAATCTACACTACTGGCCATTAAAATTGCTACACCACGAATATGACGTGCTACGGACGCGAAATTTAACCGACAGGAAGAAGATGCTGTGATATGCAAATGATTAGCTTTTCAGAGCATTCACACAAGGTTGGCGCCAGTGGCGACACCTACAACGTGCTGACATGAAGAAAGTTTCCAACCGATTTCTCATACACTAACAGCAGTTGACCGGCGTTGCCTGGTGAAACGTTGTTGTGATGCCTCGTGTAAGGAGGAGAAATGCGTACCATCACGTTTCCGTCTTTGATAAAGGTCGGATTGTAGACTATCGCGATTGCGGTTTATCGTATCACGACATTGCTGCTCGCGTTGGTTGAGATCCAATGACTGTTAGCATAATATGGAATCGTTGGGTTCAGGAGGGTAATATGGAACGCCATGCTGGATCCCAACGGCCTTGCAGTCGAGATGACAGGCATCTTATCGGCATAGTTGTAACGGATCGTGCAGCCACGTCTCGATCCCTGAGTCTACAGATGGGGACGTTTGCAAGACAACAACCATCTGCACGAACAGTTCGACGACGTTTGCAGCAGCATGGACTATCAGCCAGGAGACCATGGCTGCGGTTACCCTTGACGCTGCATCACAGACAGGAGCGCCTGTGATGGTGTACTCAACGACGAACTCGGCTGCACTAATGGCAAAGCGTCATTTTTCGATCCCTGCGAAACTCTACATTTCAGCAGGATAATGCACGACCGCATGTTGCAGGTCCAGTACGGGCCTTTCTGGATACAGAAAATGTTCGACTGTTGCCCTGGCCAGCACATTCTCCAGATCTCTCACCAACTGAAAACGTGTGGTCAACGGTGGCCGAGCAACTGGCTCGTCACAATACTCCAGTCACTACTCTGGATGAACTGTGGTATCGTGTTGAAGCTGCATGGGCAGCTGTACCTGTAGACGCCATCCAAGCTCTGTTTGACTCAATGCCCAGGCGTATGAAGGCCGTTATTATGGCCAGAGGTGGTTGTTCTGGGTACTTATTTCTCAGGATCTATGCACCCAAATTGCTTGAAAACGTAATCACACGTCAGTTCTAGTATAATATATTTGTCCAATGAATACCCGTTTATCATCTGCATTTGTTCTTGGTGCAGCAATTTTAATGACCAGTAGTGTAGTAGAGAGCCGTTTTAATGTTTTTAAAATGTCGGAAAAGAAAATGCCTCTGCGGGTTCATCTGAGTTGACCCGTGGTTCTTTCTTGCGCAGAGCTGTTTTACGGCTTTTAAAACGTAGTAAACATATTTTGGGATAATCTGAAGATGCGCCAATCAGGTGAAACGCGTCGATAGTAGAAGAGTAAGTTGCAACCAAGACTGATTTGAATTCAGATATTCCACATGTACCAGACGTCCCAATGGAGTGGAAGAAATTTTACTGAATCTATTCTTGATCTTAAATTCCTGTAAATTGTAATTGCGTCCCTCAGTATCCATATTACCACTCATTTGTAGATTGTCCGCCGTATGTGTTAGTCCACATCGTCCCACCAACTCAAGCTTTCCTAGATCCCAGTTACGTGTATACTGTCCACCTAGCAGTGCACCATTCTGCAAAACTACACGGGGGCGCCCTGCGTTCGCTTTTAGCTATCGGGTGTTAATGGGGTAGCAAATAATTCAGCGGCAATAACGTCCGCACCATCTCATTCCGGCTGCGTCATGCTACTTCCAGCGCTCCGTTTCATGTTTTGCGACGGGTGATGTACGTCCTGCCGGGATGCCTGTCCATTGTCCATCACGTCCCCCCCCCCCCCCCCCTCACATTGAGAAATTGGTGTCGCATCTGAAAACCGGGCAAATACACGCATGCTCCATTTGCCTCCAATTACGGAGAGGCATAATTCATGAGGCGCAGCGTTTCTGTTGGGTCTGCACGACAGAGCTGCAGGTAGAGTAACGGATGAAAAAGCCGCGGCGTATGTGCGACGGCGTCCATTTGCATGCGTGAACTATGCACGGAGCGCGTGCCAGCGCGCCACACATCATCTGCACGGCCTTTGGCTCGCCGGCTTTTTAATCGTCGCGAATTTATGGTTCTGCGTTGCAGAATGTGTTAGCAATAACTTTGGTCTATCTCTGTTGCTTTCGTCGTTTACGGCCCTGACTTGAAAGTGCGCGTGTACCTGACTACTCAGAAGTTCCTGCTGAAGATATTCTGCACTGGACGTACGAGGCGATACTCCTTGAATTTCAGTGAAGAAACACAGAAGCAGCCACTCCAATGCTGTGGATTGGAAGTGGGTCTGGTAAAGACTTGTTATTAAAGACTACCATGATTTTGAATAGGGTCTAGTCATTGATTTAGAGAAGGAGTATTTGGTCACTTGAGAAGTAGTTGAAGACCTGGCGTTATGGTTAGTAACATATTTGGACTATTGTAAATATTTATGAGTCATTATTAAGACAGATGGGGCTGCTAAAAGGAAATTGAGGACCACATTGTCCAAGGTAGGCAAGTAACCAAATAAACTATGTAACCAAAAGTATCCGCACACCTCGCTGAAAATGACTTACAAGTTCGTGGCCCCTCCATCGGTAGTGTTGGTTCAAAAAATGGTTCAAATGGCTCTGAGCACTATGGGACTCAACTACTGTGGTCATTAGTCCCCTAGAACTTAGAACTACTTAAACCTAACTAACCTAAGGACAGGACACACATACACATCCATGCCCGAGGCACGATTCGAACCTGCGACCGGAGCGGTCGCGCGGCTCCAGACTGTAGCGCCTAGAATCGCTCGGCCACTCTGGCCGGCGGTAGTGTTGGAATTCAGTATGGTGTTGGCCCTCCCTTAGCCTTGAAGACAGCTTCCACTGTGGCAGGCATACGTTCAATCAGGTGCTGGAAGGTTTCTTGGGGAATGGCGGTCCATTCTTCGCGGAGTGCTGCACTGAGGAGAGGTATCGATGTCGGTCGGTGAGGCCTGGCACGAAGTCGGCGTTCCAGAACATCACAAAAGTGTTCTATAGGATTCAGGTCAGGACTCTGTGCAGGCCAGTCCATTACAGGGATTTTACTGTCGTGTAACCACTCCACCACATGCCGTGCATTATGAACAGATGGTCGCTCGTGTTGAAAGATGCAATAACCGTCCCCGAATTGCTCTTCTACAGTGGGAAGCAAGGAGGTGCTTAAAACCTCAGTTTAGGACTATGCTGTGATAGTGCCACGCAAAACTACAAGGGATGCAAGCCCTCTCCATGAAAAACACGACCACACCATAACATCACCGCCTCCGAATTTTACTGTTGGCACTACACACGCTGGCAGATGACGTTCACCGGGCATTCGCCATATCCACACCCTGCCATGGGATGGCCACATTTTGTACCGTGATTAGTCACTCCACACAACGGTTTTTCACTGATCAATTGTGGAATGTTTACGCTCCTTACACCAAACGCGGCGTCGTTTGGCATTTACCGGCGTGATGTGTGGCTTATGAGCAGCCGCTCGACAATGAAATACAAGTTTTCTCACCTCCCGCCTAACTGTCATAGTACTTTCAGTGGATCCTGACGCAGTTTGGAATTTCTGTGTGATGGTCTGCATAGATGTCTGCCTACTACACATTACGACCCTCTTGAGCTGTCGGCGGTCCCTGTCAGTCAACAGACGTGGTCGGCCTGTACGCTTTTGTGCTGTACGTGTCCCTAAACGTTCCCACTTCACTACCACATCGGAAATTAGTGGATTTAAGGATGTTTAGGAGTGTGGAAATCTCGCGTATGGACGTATGACACAAGTGACACCCAATCACCTGACGAATTTCAAAGTCCGTGAGTTTCGCGGAGCACCCCCTTTTGCTCTCTCACGATTTCTAATGACTACTGAAGTCGCTGATATGGAGTACCTTGTAGCAGCTGGCAGCACAATACACCTAATATGAAAAACGTATGTTTTTTGGGGTGTCCGGATACTTTTGATCACTTTGTGTAGTTAAATGGAGCACATATATTACATAAAAACGAAGATACGATGTTTAAAAATATTGTATAAGTATGGCCACGTAGGCAGCAGAAATATGGGAAACAACCGAAAGAGTAAATTGGAGCATATTGGAGTGGAAACGGGATTTTGGAGATACTGCTGTACTTTAAACATAGCTGCACAACAGCAACGGTTCCACGTAATAAAATTATAAACAGCCGACCAGTTGCAATGGATAAAGAAATCTTTACCTAGGTTTCAACAAATTTAAATTTGTCTTCTTCAGAAGGTGGCAATTTTACATTACGTTGATACTACGGGATAAAATTAGGAACGAAGCCTTACGTAATAGAATGAAACTAGACACCACTGCAACGGATACCATCAAAGCAAAACGGGTGAGATGGTGTGATAGTTTGATCATTTGTACCGTTTTGATGACAGATGTGCTAAGAAGATGAGAAAATTGATTCTAAAAAATAGGAAAAGAACACTCTAGCTAAGAGGGACATCCATCATGGGACGGATGTATACAAACATATTCCTTAGACAGAGCTGATACAAGACGTGCGGCCGCAGATCAGAACCTTGTGGAACAATACCTGGCGCCTATCGTACCAACAAAAACAAAGGCACGACTGTGGTATTTCCTTGGTATGTACCACAAAAAGTTTGGTTTCCATGTTTCGCCTCCGTTTTAACCATGGACGGTTTCCACTGCACATCTACAGGCTACACTTGATCGATTCGCCCCTATATGATTGCGGCGCCGAGGAGGGCATGTGTCACATAATTTTCGGCTGCGCAGAGTGATACCACGCGACAACCGACTACCTGCAGTGCTTGGTGCTTAATGAACAATAGCTTTCTACCAGCGTCAAGTCACTATTCACAGTGCATTATGTATAGACATATATATCACTTTTTGGCAGTTGAACACACCATATTTGCTCTGTACACAAAAATGTAAATATTCTGTACTACCCTTGAGTGTGTGTACCAGGTGATCAAAAACTCAGTATAAATTTGAAAACTGAATAAATCAGGGAATAATGTAGATAGAAAGGTACAAATTGACACACATGCTTGGAATGACATGGGGTTTTATTAGAACCAAAAAATATAAACATTCAAAAAATGTGCGACAGATGGCGCTTCATCTGATCAGAATAGCAATAATTAGCATAACAAAGTAAGACAAATCAAAGATAATGTTCTTTACAGGAAATGCTCAATATGTCCACCATCATTCCTCAAAAATAGCTGTAGTCGAGGAATAATGTTGTGAACAGCACTGTAAAGCATGTCCGAAGTTATGGTGAGGCATTGGCGTCGGATGTTGTCTTTCAGCTTTCCTGGGGATGTCGGTCGATCACGATACACTTGCGACTTCAGGTAACCCCAAAGTCAATAATCGCACGGACTGAGGTCTGGGGACCTGGGAGGCCAAGCATGACGAAAGTGGCGGCTGAGCACACGATCATCACCAAACGACGCGCGCAAGAGATCTTTCACGCGTCTAGCAATATGGGGTGTTTTTTTGGTTCTAATGAAACCCCATGTCATTCCAAGCATGTGTGTCAATTTTTACCTATATATCTACATTTTCCGTGGTTTATTAAGTTTTCAAATTTATATTGACATTTTGATCACCCAGTATGTGCATGTTAATGTATCTGATTGGATGTACCTTACAAATTTTAACATATCATGCATTGGAGACCGGCTGAGTGAGTAAATTTTAAAACCACAGTAAAATAACCGAAAATAGTATAAGAGGATACCAGAAAATAACGTGGGAAGGAGTCAGAAGAGCTATGTCAGGGGAATTTGCATGTAGAAGATTGCAGAAAGAAACAACTAAAATGTTGTATTAAATCTTAAAAATACAAAAAAGTAAATCATTTCGAAAGTAAATTCTTAATCACATGCTTTGTAAAGTGGGACGCCTCAATAAAACTGATAACAAGGGAGTAAAATACGGGACTGACATTCACTGGAAGACCACTCAAATAGCGTGGTCCACCTACCCGTGAACAACTTATAAAACTCGTTCGACCACGACTTGAGTATTGCTTATTAGTGTGGGACCCGGACTAGAAAGGATTGATAGAGGAAATAAAGAAGATCCTAAGGAGAGCAGCGCTTTTCTTCACGGTTTGTTTAGTAAGCTCAAAAGAACCATGACAATATTCACCCGATTGCAGCTGCAGAGGCGTTGTGTACTGTCGTGTTCTTTATTGTTAAAATTTCGAGATTGTGCCTTCGTAGAGGAGGCAAACAACATATTCGTCCCTCCTATGTATCAGGGACGATCAAAAAGTTTCCATTAGAAGGCTGCAGACTTCAGAATCGGTATGCCAATCAGATAAAATCGCCGTGAGCATTGGTGCAATTGCCCCACCGAGGCACCGGGTTGAAGCTATCAGTTTAATACAACACCACGTCCTGCTGCATGAAGAAGTCCGTAAGCTCCTGCTCCGCGACCTCGTCCGAGAGGAATCGTCGAATCTTAAAGGGCTTTAGTAGGGATCTAAGGCGTGATGATCGCACGGGAAGAGATCAGTAGTATAGGCCGGGTGGTCAAGTGTATCCCAGGTGAGCTGCGGTAACTTCTGCGATATGGGAACGTGCGTTGCCATGAAGCAACAACACCACTTGTCGCGTACCTCTGGACAACGGTGGTTTTCGACCGACATGCTGCCCCATACACATTCCTTATTCTCCTGTGAGTCTCTATCGGTGTTCATCCTTCGGCAGGCAAGAAAAGAATGACGGCACGTTAGATCTGTTTGGATGCATCTGTTAATAAGGTCTCCGAACAAAAAGTTTATCACGCTAGTGCGCACCACTGATGAAGCGTTAAGCCTTTGCAGATGGCGCAGCTATCGAGTCACCTGCTCTACCGCGTGTACACTGTATCCACATGGGCACAAGGAAAAAGTGATCAGTGAAACATTTGTGTTTCAAGCAGACATTGTACGTAACATGACAGAATGGCAAAAAGTGGCAATCGTGTGGCCATGGCCATACGTTTTATGAAGTTGCTTGACTTATTAGTGTTTCGCGGTGGACTGATTTGTCTGCAAGCAGTGATGTAGCACCCGTGACCACGAAACACGACGTTGGAATTGTGGTCGGGAAAATATCCTGAAAGTGACCGGAGTCGAATTTCAAGGTGTGTGACTCAAAACCGTTTCGAAACCCGACAGGAATTGCTGCAGTCTGTGAATGCAGGTTCAGCCCAAACTGTTAGCAAGAGATCATTAGGACAGGGGCTGCATGCAGTGAACATTTGGACTCAGTCACCTCGCAAGAGGATATTACTCACAAAGGGATATAAAGACGACAACAGCAAAGGTCATCGGGCTGGAAGAACATGTGACTGGTTTTCTGAATACTTCCCCAACTTTTATTGGCCTGCAGAATCAACTGACTTGAACCCCTTAGAAAACCTGTAGGACGTATTGGAACAGCTGGTAGAACGCCGACATCACCATCCCCGCAATTTGCTTGAATTGCGCTACCAAATCCTCAGCGAGTCGCTTAACCTGGATGCGATGTCACTGCTCAGCTTTGTGATCTCACTTCCTATCCGTTTGTAGGTGGTTGTCAAGTCCAGGAGCGGAATTACACACTATTAAACAATGCTTGTAGTGATTTCTCTAGGCTTAACTAATTTTTCGTCCGGTGATCCGATAGTTAGCTGACGCAGACGCTTGTAGTGTGGTCAAACCGAATGACGAAGAGCAAGTGGCAGAATCGAGGATCGCAAAATAAATGAGGCCCTGATTTTCGAAGAACGGCGAATCACAACAGAGGCGAGAGTGGAAAAAAATGATAGTCAGTCACGCATCAGTTTTCAGCATATCATACGACATTCTTGAAATGACAAATGCCGCTCCGCCCCCCCTCCCTCCCCCCCCCCCCCCCGCCCACTCCTTACTGAGTTTTACGATACTCACACCCACTCGAAATGTGTGCCGAACTAGGGCAGCGGTGGAAATGTTGCGGTATTGTCTGGTCAGTCGAGATGACTTCCGTAGCCACCTAATCACCATGGATGTGTGTTGGATGTATCACTATGACTCCGAGAGCAAAGCAAGGAGTGCACGTATTTAAAATCACTACCGCCGAAAAGGCGAACAGTCAAGCATCAGCGGGTAAAGTGATGCTGAGTGCCATGGTCTGATGCTAATACATTCTGCTCGTAAGGGACAAGCCATCACAGGATCATGCTGTCGAAATATTCCGATTAGGTTGCTTTAGGCTGCCCAAAGGGCCAAAGGTATTGTCCACAATTCGTTCCCCCACCCCCGCCACCTCTTCATCCACCGGAGCCCCTCCCCTCCTCTGGCAAACGTTTCCAGAGTGATGAGGAGCTATTTTTCAGTGTGTAATGTTTCCTGAACAGCCAAAAGGCACAACCAGGTCATCTATAGATGGTAAGAAATGTGTTCCTTGAAAAGGACTTTTGCGTCGCAAGACACGATTGTCACACTTGGTGAACAGTTTGGTGGCTGAAACAGCCCCTTAGTTTGTGCCAACCGAAGTTCCATAAGACTTTACTTTTATCCAACACAACACTTCATTGTACAACCAGTCACCACAGTCAACCATACGGAATAGATGGACACATGAAACCTGGTAACAGGTCGGTGAAAAAAGATTGTGAACCATTTCTTCTAGGGTTTAACCGCGGAGTAGTGGTATTTACTAAAACTGCATTATTCAGAAACGTTGCGGCCTTTGCGTTGAGATACGTCTATAGAGTGAGAAGATTGTGAGTTTAAGAGTGATGCCATGACTTTTGAATGATTTAGACACTACTAAATGCAATTCCCGATCTGCTTGCACATTCAGGCGAAGACACTATGGAATTACTTTGCGAGCTCAGCTTGATTGGTTATCTTTGTGAAGAGTAAAAAGAGTAATAACGAAGGAAATTTCATGTCTCAAATGCAAATGCATAAAATATGAAACGGAAACGTGGTAATTATGCAGTTACATTCCATAAATTGGTATAAAACTACATCAAAAAATCTGAAAAGTAGGATATACGAAACTATAGTTGAGAGCATTGCTATGTGTGGTGCTGAACTGTGAGAAATCTCCAGTGCCAGTAAGAAGAAATTAAGGCGAATGGAAATGGAGTTTCTGGAGTGAGGTGTGCTACGCAGGAGAGGGCCAAGCAAGAAGAGGACTGACAGGATGGAAGGACATGGAAAGTTGGATGTGAGAGACGCCGCAAGACGTAGAAAACTCGCAGAAAGGAGAATGAAAAGCTAAAGAAAGAAATCTCTTAATATACAGTTTTGATTTTACCAAATAATTTCTGGTAAATGCCAATGCGACTCCAACGAACTGGTCATCCCTGGTCACAGCCGGCTGCTTCCTTTTGTCTGGTGTTTTGTTTTTACTATGTATAGAATGAAGCCTTGTGTATTTATTTTGAATACTACCATTGGCACCTTGTTATTAACATTAGACGAAGTCTCTGTTTCCCCATCTCTCGTTTTGCCTGAAATCTGTAGTTCATTAGCTGTAACGATAATCTGATTTTTTTTCATCGGTCTCACATGTTTGCCCCTCTTTTCGAGTAATTGGTTATCCCATCAATAACTGCAGTTTCTCTGCCAGTCAATTCTTGGATACCCCTTCATGTGGTTTTTAGAATCTCATATGAGATATTTGTATTTTTTAATACTTTTTTCTCTATAAATTTTGAAGTTGATTTTAACTAATTTCCCGATGATCCAGAGACTTGAAACTTTCAAAGTAGCTCAGAACTGGATGACACTGCTTCCTTGTTTGTGCGTGGCAGAGGGTACTTTGTGTACCACTGCTATTCCGCTTTCTCCTGTTCCTGTCGCGAATATTTCGCAATAAAATGATTGCTGATAAGCTTGATTCTCTTTAATTGTTACTTTAAACGGATATTCGCGAGATTTACGTACAAGGAAGCTATGTATTGGTTAGGTGAAGAGAAACTAAAATAAACTTCAAATCTAAAGTAACCTCATCAAAATCTTTGAAACAATTGAAAAATTTCACACACACAAGACTAACAAGCAATAAATAATTTGTTAAGTAAAAACCTTTTAATATAACAAGTTTTTAAAGAGGACTAAAATGTATAAAATAATTTCTTCCGGATTCCTAACCACACACAGACAATGCTGAAAATCTATGACTGGTTATTTTTAATACAATGAAAATACTTGTAAAGTCCGAAACGGAAAAGGTTGGGCGCATGCTATAGATAATAGAAAGGAGTGTAGAGAATATCTGTCGTGTAGAGAATAGCTATCATGTCATTTGCAGTACAATAAAAGTGTTAGTGACTACAATGGACTATTCGCGCATTAGTTACCTATTGCACGTGCCCCACGTTTTCCGTTTTAAATTTTACGACTATTGTCACAGCTATTAAAAATTCACAAGCACAAATTTTCAGGACTATCTGTAATGGTTTAGGAATCTGTATGAGGCTAGAGAAATTTATTTTATACTTTTTAGTCCATTTTTAAAACATGTAATATTCAAAACTTTTTATTTAAGTAATTATTTGTATGTTAGTCCGGCTATTGTTCTGTATAAATGAATACTTAAATGAATGTTTCAATGCTTGTCTCATTTGCTTTAATTTCCGATGATCGTGCGACGCAGACTGTGATACCTTCCGACTTTTTATCTACACCTCTACTTTGAAAATAAAAGCTCCCACAACTTAAATAGATGAAATCCAAGATTTGCTCTAGAGCGGTATGATTACTAACCAAACTCGTTCTGTGCCCTGCAATATCATTTATTTTGTCTTTGCTGTAGATATTTTTGGTGATATAATTTTATTATAAAAGAAAAGTTCATCTAAGAAGCCTGCGTTCCAGAATCTCCTGTTGCAAATAATGGAACAGAAGGAGATGCAGACGGAAAACCTGTTCAAACAAAAACTTTGTCCGGTAGCGGACAGTTAGAACCGATGTCTAGCGTTACAGATGAAGCCCTGCCAATGGTCTCAAAGTGAAAGAGGAATTTTGTTTTCCGACGACTAAGAGAGTGGAAGACCCAGACAGACTGAAAAGTGAAAAATTAATTATGCAAGTTTAGAAGCACAGAGTGGACAGCCCCACAACTGAGCTGTCAAATATTCCATGGGACTCCCTGGTTACTGGAAAATCTAACTTCAGCGACGGGTCACATGGACGTAAAAATTAATCAAGAATTCTATTCCACTAACACTGTCCACAATGTTCGTAGAGGAAACTATCAGATCCTTAAACTGATAAAGCAGAAGAAGAATACATGTTAATGGAAATTACTTGAAGTAACTACGTTCTACTGAACTCATTGCTGTAGATAAAACTAAACAATGAACATAATACAGCAACTTCGAAACCGTCTGAAAATCAGTCATAATCATAGTAAAATAATGTATGAATAAATATTAGACAAAAAATTATACAAAGTAACCATGTATTTACGGAACCAGTTGTTGTTCTGTATAAATGAATATTTAAATGAATAGTCCAGTGCTTGTCTCATTTGCTTTAATTTCGGACATTTTGACACTGAAGTTAAGCCATGTTCCATTGCAAACGAGATAACTATAGGGTAAAACTGCTATGGACTACTATTGGTCAATTAATATTGAAACTACTTGGCACATTGAAGCTGTGTGCTAGACCAGTATTCGAAACTGTGATCTGTACCTTTCTCCGTCAAGTACTCTACCGGCTGAGTTATCCAATCACAATTCATGACCAGCCATCAGAGCTGTATTTCCGCCAGTACCTCTTCTTCTGCCTTCCAAGTTTCACATAAGACCACCTCGATACTTTACGGGACTAGCACTCTTGTAAAAAAAAAGGATTCGACACACAGTTTACACAGTTTTAATCTGCTAGGTACTGTAGCTTCATATCAGCGAACATTTCACTGCAGCGCGAAAATTCATTCTGGTAAATTCATAATGTTTTCAAAACCAAGTTTATGACTTACCTAAAAAAAAAACAGCTTCTTATCAATTCAACAGGGTCTTAGATACAGAAAGTGAAGCAAGAGAACTACTGACGGTGGTGGTCTTACAAATGGGTGTCAGTGATGACGCCGATAGGATGCTTCGCCGAGTAACCTTCAAACCAGATTTTCGTAAGGGCCACAGGATACAGAATCTGGTAGATTTTACTAACCATGCAGTTCTTTTGAAAGTGGCAGCCTAAGTTTCGCTTCCTATTTAACATATTGTTTTAAAGTTATTTTTGAACTTGTTGCACTACTGATTCGTACTACTTCCCGCTTCACCATGAAGTGTTCACACATTCGTTGTGACCGTGTAGTAGTTCATGTAGTTGCTAATGTATTGCTCTTAGAACCGGCTAACACTGTTTCTGATCTTGTATGTCCTATCTGATTTCCTAAAGAGGCTTCCGTCAGCCTCTGTTTTTTGTACTAGTACACTGGTTACTTTATTTTGCGTTTATGTTTCGCAAGTTTTTTTTAACACTTTGGACAATTGCCGGCGCAAGCTGATAGAGCTACGCTTCAGCTTCTGCAGTAAACGTGTCAGACGTCTCCCAGTCTTTCTTATCAAAAGTATGACTTCACAAGTTAATATGTTTGTTAAAGAAACGAGAAGTTACTTCATACTTCACAATCGGTGGGAAAAATTACATGTATTGTAATGATTAATCCAAAGCTTTCTTCTTACTTTTGTTATTAAAATAGACATATACATTGTCCGTCTATTTTCGTAGTTTTGTAGCAACAGGAAACTAAAGAGCCATATTTTCTTAGATACTTTTATTATTATTAGAACTAAAATGATGAAATCGAAATGGATGCACATCAGATAGGATTATAGTGGACAGCATTAAAAAAAAGTGGCAAAGTGAGATTCGGTGATCGAAGGAGTAGCCCATCAAAACGTAATTTCACTTAGCCGTGGTTTCACCACATGAATTTCTTAAAAGACATTTTAATCCCAAGACCTATGCATAATTCCTTGTCAGTAGAAACAGAACCACTGAGCCAAATAGGATTATCTCAAGAAGTTTCACTTTTCAATCTGTCTGTGTCACAAGATCATCATTCTGAGAGGTGGTTACTAAAGCAGGTCTATGAACCATCAAATGGTTCAAATGGCTCTGAGCACTATGGGACTTAACATCTGTGGTCATCAGTCCCCTAGAACTTAGAACTACTTAAACGTAACTAACCTAAGGACATCACACACATCCATGCCCGAGGCAGGATTCGAACCTGCGACCGTAGCAGTAGCGCGGTTCCGGACTGAGCGCCTAGAACCGCTAGACCACCGCGGCCGGCGATGAACCATCGCCATCCACTATTAAGAGTTTCAACCCTCGTAGCTTCATATGTTTTTACTGCATGAAAATCGGAAAAGCGGTTTTTCCCTCTTCTTCAAGCAGTCGCGCATTCCAGCCCGGTGCCTATTGTAAGCTCTCGGCTGTGAATGAGGTCATTTGTGCACTCAGGTGGAGAAAGACGCATGCACCTACACGCATGCCTTTACTTGTGCTTGGGGCAAGCAGTGGCTCATGGTGACTAAGGGCATGACGTACAGTTGTAAATGCACCTTACGTATAAGAAGTTGCCATAGCTTTAATTTTTAACAAGTTGTTGTAACTGCAGCAGTAGCAGACGATAGTCCTGTCACACAAAGATGCACCCGGTTGTAATATCGATAGGTTAGAAGCAAGAAACACGCTGAGCCTCGGATATAAGTGAGGTAGACCTCTTCAGCAGTTTTATGTTGATGAGAAGAGTGACAATGAAATTTTTAAGCTTAAGCTTAAGCTTTCTGAGTGGAAACAGTATGTGCCGAAACCTCTCGCTAACAATGTGACTATGAACTCTGATGTAGAATAATCTACTTTTGAATACGAACATCAGCTGCTTAAATTACTTTTAATGTGTGTGATAGTGAATCTGATTATCTGTAAATGAAACTTAATCTAATGAATTGTTATCAATAATACGCAGAAGTGCTTTTCCATTAAACATTTTGTTCCAACAGAATGACTAACTGTCGAGTATTGACACTGTACCGTGTCAGAATATGCACTTACAGAATTTTATGAAAATTTTATAAATGAATATTGTTCCTAATTTCATCTCACAAAGTTCGTTTAGGCCCTACAGCTATTTCTTACCTTTGCAACGGATAACTCACCTCTGCTTTGTCTGCATACTGCAGGAATAGGAAGTATTCAACTGCATGACAGTGAAATAAATCACCGCATGACTAATTACCTTATACCCGCCCGGCTAGCCGCGCTGTCTGACGCGCTGCTTCCAGAGTAGGAAGGAATGCCGGTCCCAGGCACGAATCCGCCCGGCGGATTAGTCTCGATGTTCGGTGTTCCGGCCAGCTTGTTAATGGTTTTTAGGCGTTTTCATCTGCTTCGGCGAATGCGGGCTCGTTCCCCTTATTTCGCCTCAGTTACACTATGTCAGCGATTGCTGCGCAAACACTGTCTCCATGTAAGCGTACACCATAATTGCTCTACCACGCAAATATTTGGGGTTACACTCATCTGGTAGGAGACGTTCCCGGTGGGGTCCACTGGAGACCGAACCGCACAGTTACCCTGGGTTCGGTGTGGGGCGGCGGTGGGGTGAGTGGACTGCTGTGGCCTGTTGTGGGGTTGTGAACCACTGAGAGCTACAGCGGGACGAAGTCTCTCCGTCGTATCTAGGTCCCAGGTTTAATGCACAATACACGTACAATTACATAATCCTTTGCTTTACGCTGCTTTCGCAAATGAAAATTCTGTCTTCCCAAAATGCAGCAAGCTGTCCACGTAATAGTGCAAGGCGTGATGGCAAGGTAATGTTACAATTGCATTCAAAGCTTGAGTGAAATATGTGCCGATTTACAAAATGGTATTTGGGAATTATATTAAAGTCCTTTAGAAATCTTATGTGTGTGAAATCTTATGGAACTGCTAAGGTCATCAGTCCCTAAGCTTCCACACTACTTAACCTAAATTATCCTAAGGACAAACACACACACCCATGCCCGAGGGAGGACTCGAACCTCCGCCGGGACCAGCCACACAAAGTCCTTTAGAAGTGGCTCTTTTTTTGTCATACACCTTAAAAATTAGCTTATACAATGCATTTAAATTACGTGAAATTTGCTTCTTGCTTCTCAAATGAAATGTTTTTAACTAAAGTAGAAGGTGAGGAATATTAATCACGATTCTGAACACATGACTGATGATCCGCCCTGGTTGCCAAAAAGCAGATATTGTTAAACACACTGTGATCTTCACAATAATTACTCGGTTAGTGGTTGCAGCAGATAAAACTCAATGCATATTACCTTTTTCCAAAAGTGTCGCTTCTCTGTATAAAATCATTTCAGAATTCCAACCTCTACATTCAGTTACACCGGGGAGCATTTCAAACAAAATTCATTCTCTGTTCGGCATGTCCGCCATGGAAGTTCCTCGCTCAGCGGCGACTCAACTGTCCGCACATCCCCCCCCCCCCTTATCTCTCTCTCTCTCTCTCTCTAGCCCGCATCTCGTGGTCGTGCGGTAGCGTTCTCGCTTCCCACGCCCGGGTTCCCTGGTTCGATTCCCGGCGGGGTCAGGGATTTTCTCTGCCTCGTGATGGCTGGGTGTTGTGTGCTGTCCTTAGGTTAGTTAGGTTTAATTAGTTCTAAGTTCTAGGGGACTGATGACCATAGATGTTAAGTCCCATAGTGCTCAGAGCCATTTGAACCTACCTCTCTCTCTCTCTCTCTCTCTCTCTCTCTCTCTCTCTCTCTCTGCAGCCAGCTCACCCATTCGCTCGTGCTCTACTGATAATACAACCTTTGGTACCCAAAGAATACGTACCACTCGGGTGTCCAGGCGTCCAAAGACGCTCATAGTGGTAAATATTTCAAGTTACCAAAATGGTTCAAATGGCTCTGAGCGCTATGGGACTTAACTTCTGAGGTCATTAGTCCCTTAGAACTTAGAGCTACTTAAACCTAACTAACCTAAGGACATCACACACATCCATGCCCGAGGCAGGATTCGAACCTGCGACCGTAGCGGTCGCGCGGTTCCAGACTGTAACACCTAGAATCGCTCGGTCACTCCGGCCGGCTTCAAGTTACCATTTTTCATGACGCACAGCTTTCGGCATCATCATATACGTTAACGAAAGTAGGAAAGAGATTCTGGCCAGCTGGTATCCTCTTTTTTGTAGATACATTTCTGTTCTGTGCTTGCGTCTTCGCAGTCTTGATCCACACGTGTCAGATGTAGCAGTTAGCTTAAACGATGTGCGCACGCGAGACAAATTACCCGACGTACTGCTCCACAGATTTAACCGGAAACGTTCGTTGGTGAACTCGGATTAATTCTTTCCATTACCGCACCAAAAAATCAGTCTATAAAAGGGTCCCCAGCCCAGCTTCGATGTAGGGTTAAAGTTCTCACGACTCCAAAGCCAATAACTAAAAGCCCTGTAGCTATGTGAATAGTTTCAGGACAGATTCCTATACCTGATCACTGGACTGGACGTTTTCACCACTAATAGTTCATTACGCGGTCCGCAGCTCGTGGTCGGGCGGTAGCGTTCTCGCTTCCCGCGCCCCGGTTCCCGGGTTCGATTCCCGGCGGGTCAGGGATTTCCTTTGCGTCGTGATGGCTGGGTGTTGTGTGATGTCCTTAGGTTAGTTAGGTGCACGTAGTTCTAAGTTGTAGGGGACTGATGACCATAGATGTTAAATCCCATAGTGCTCCGAGCCATTTGAACCATTTAGTTCATTACGCGGCTGCCAGCAACTTCCTGTGGCCAGTAATCATTACAACAAGAGAACGAGTTTGCAGCTTAAAGCGAATAGAGGAAGACTGTTCGTTATGAATAGTATCCCGAGCAGCTGTACATTCAAAACTGTTATATTTGGATACTGGCATGTACACTATCCGGTTTCTGGACACTGATCCCAACTTTAGGTGCTACTGTAATAATTAATACAGACTAGATGCGATTCCAAACAAAATAAATGAACATAGAAGATCTGTTGAGCCTGCAACACAATCGTCGGTCAGGCTTCGGTTGCGTACGACAAAAACGTGCACGTTACATGGAAACGTTAACAAATTTATCACGTAGGATGAGTGAAGCTGCGCGGGTGACGCATGAAAAATGTGCGGTCAGCCGACGAGACTGGAAGTAAACAGGGCCTGACCGAATTTTAAAAAAGAAGAAAAAAACCACACACAGCTAAATTCATAAATATGCACTCGAAGACTTGACTACTATGAATGGCCAGAGATGTGGCAAAAATGCTGTTGCAAACTATTACAGTGTAAAGTCACGCCAGCACGCCAGTCGGGAACAACAGAGGTCAGAAGGCCGAGAGGTCAGCCAATAGCACGCTGACCGACCTCCCTCCAGGATGACAACGCGACAGCAGCGGCCCCTACGTGAAGACGACATAAGCGCCGCGCCCGACTGCTGGCTGCCCACTTCGGTAGCAGTTTCAAAGTTAGCCACTTGGTTAGCCGACGCATCGTAGCCTCTTCATTAGCAATCTCTACGTAGTACAGATAGAGATCAGCAGTCACTGCAGTTCAATTGACAAGTCACTAGGACCAGAAGTGTTACTTGTGTTTGTCTATTCTGAAGAAGACTGATTATTTTGTATGTCGCCCTTTGCTTGTGACACATATGTGTAATTGCACTTGTGGATGATCATGTCTAAAGGACTACAAGAATTCTCAGATGAAAGTTAAGTATTTGTTCTTATCTTGTTGTAATAAAACTCATTAATACGAGTTGTTTGATTGAGTGTCTAGCCAACCGAGTATGCAGGATTCCTAGACACGACACAAACAACCAAAATGCCAGTTTGAGATTTGGAAATTTGCCATATAGGCGCAGTGACCGTCACATGTCGATTACAACCACCATGACTTGGACGATGACAGTCGTGTGAAGAGCAAGGAGCTGCTCTCAGTACACACACGCCATTGAGTGACAGCAGCATGAAACAGTGCCGAAGGAAAGTGAAGAAAACGGAGAAAACTCATTTACTAACATCTCCGACTCACCCCAACACTATCTCAAAAAGCAACAGAATACAAATAAATCTAAAACACACGTAATCGGTTAAGCTGAAACATGTGATTCGCAATCCAATAAATGTAACTGCCAAGAAAAAATAATAATAATAAAAGATAAAAAATGTGAAGCGCAATCCAATAGAAAAAATAGTAATAAAACGGTAGTGCAGGTTATATAAAGTAAACAGGAAATAAAAATACTAGAAATGAAACACAATGACACAAGACATACAGGTTGGTCAGAAACAGTCTGTAAAGCTTGTAAGGGTGTTGCAGAGCAGGTCGTGATGAGAAATAATTGTTGAGAAAAAAATTCTATACTTTGCGCCATTTCCGAGTAAACTAGCATTGAATTTAGGCAATCGTTCTGCCGCTCATTCAGATTAAAGCAGCGTGCCAGACACAATTAGTGTCAGTTGTTGTCATAAAGCAGATGACAGCGCACGAGACTGATCAGCCCTTGGCACGAGGCCCATCCTTACTACCGTCCCATGTCCGATTTTTGTATCGCTCTCTTGTTCTGTTTTAGGAAAGCAAAGGGGGGGACACACTTAGCGATACGTTTCTCTGGCGATCCGTTTGAATTTATGCACGCATTGGCCTAATTAAACTACTTTCAGCGTTAACGAACTCGGGAACGGCACAAGGTATCGAATTTTTTTTTCTCAGCAATTATTTCTCAGCACAGCCTACCCGCAAAACCCTTACAGGATTTTCAAGCTGTTTCTGACCAACCTGTAAGAAATATATAGAAAACCGCAATGTCAAAAATTAGGAAACTATGAGTATGAAAAGTTACAATTGGATGAATACATGTAAAACCAAAAATTAAGCACAGTTTCCATAATATGGAGTGCACAATTCAGAGCAACGGTAAAGTCAACGCGGCTGGCAGACATCGTAAAATGTGCACTTGGTACACCTATCTAAAGACCTACATATAAGGTATGAACACATAAAAATAAAAATGCCGAGGGGTGAAACGAAAATATAGTACTCAAATTTCGAAGAAGACAAATGTAATTTATTGGCTTCAGAGAAAAACTCGCTAGGTCCATCCTGTCCAGTAAACACCACCGCCCAACTACTTACCTGGGTCTACAACTTCTGTCTGCTAAACGCCTGCGCAGTCGCTAGACGTAAAAATTTGCCTAGAAAACTGGAAAGTTCAACTCGAAATCCACATCCGCAAACGGGAAATCACTTTAGAAATCTCACACTTTTAAGTACTGCAAGAAATAACTCTGTTGGCCACGACAGATCACCTTCTACCGCCGGCCGGTGTGGCCGAGAGGTTCTAGGCGCTACAGTCTGGAACCGTGCGACCACTACGGTCGCAGGTTCGAATCCGGCCTCGGGCATGGATTTGACTGATGTCCTTAGGTTAGTTACGTTTAAGTAGTTCTAAGTCTAGGGGACTGATGACCTCAGATGTAAAGTCCCAGAGTGCTCAGAGCCATTTGAACCATTTTTCACCTTCTACCAACTTCTAGAATACAACTTTTGCCCCAAAGGCCACGCTACTTCTACACATCATGAGATCAGCCGGCTGACCCCACGATTCCGTGAACTCCAGACCGCTCCATGCAGCCAATCCGAATCAAGGGCAGTCGTTCTCACTGGCCATTTCCTGCCCTCGCTAATGGAGGTTCTGTAAATTAGTGCTTCCTGATATAACTTTTAAGAATTTCTCTGCAACGGGTGCCGGGAAATACCGGCTGCGATTGGAAAATAATTCGCCCTTAAAATTAGCGTTATCATCTCCGGCGGCCACCCATTTCGGAGGATTAAGAAGAGGTCAGTCCAAAATCAGCAGGCTGAAAACAAACTCTCTTCCCCCCTGCAACCGGAAACTAGCCTCCTACAGAAGCGGACATATCTAGCACACATGGGTTTCCAGCTAATGATGTGTCACGAGGTATTGTATGTACATCATATTGTATCAACCCACATTTATGCATGCTTGGTGTGAGGGGTAGCTAGGGAGAAGCTAATATTTGTGTACTTATTTACCAAGTTTTAACTAAAACTGAGATACTCCAATAAATCCAAACAAATGAATAGCACAAATTTAGAATTAGAAATTGTACAATTTAACATAAGGTTGAAAACTATTAAGCTTCACCTCATTCCTGTGGTCCTGTTTCAACAGAGATTAATAAGCACAGTATTATCTAAAACAGAGAGAAAAACATTTGAATTAGCAGCTGTTGCATACCAATAAACTAACATGAATGGGCATTTACCATAGTTGTCCAGGAAATGAACCGCTATTTAAAAAATACTGCGAAACAAATGCTCAACTATAGAAGATGAACAAACATGTTTAAGAAACAACGCAGAGTCGACTTTATCTAACCGTAATATATTTAAACCTGCGCGCCCAAGCCATCCCAAATAATATTCGTAAGTCACAAATCAGGCCAGAATCCAATAAACACGAATATTTGTAGTATAAACAGACAGAAAACCTTAGCAATGAAGATAGCTTGCCGTTTTAAAATTCATATAAAAGAATATAAACACAATATGCACCAGAAAAACTACACTGCTTCAATGAAGACAGGAGAATTGAATTTGCTTTTGACCAAGCACACAGTCCGATTCCACCCTTCTGCTTTGACAGGTGGCGTCATGTGTGACGTCATGAGTTGACGATGTGAAGGATGTACGCGGCCTGTTATTAATTGTTATCTGTGTTTTCTTCGTAACTGTATTCCCTCACACGTATATGGTAGTTTCTTTCCGTATTTGGCACGACTTCGATGGATAAGGTTAGGCAGGAACTTAATGAGCACAAGTTAAGTAGCTGCGAGTGAAACGAATAGTGATTATAATTCTCATGATCTTTCATACAATTATTGGGCTTTTTTGTAATGTGCCAAGTTTGTTGAGGGTTAAGTGCAAAGCTCAAATTGTTGTGAGTGAAACGGGTAGCAGTGTTGTTTATCATTTTCGTTTTTACAAATATTTGTCTGTTTTTGCCCAGTGTGTCGTCGCTGAATCGCTGGCTATAGGGAATCACTTGATCTTATGGAAGTTATGTCGTGTCCTGTGGCTCACTCTTCTTGATATTTGTTTCTGTGGACTAGTTTGTACTAATGGTTCTGCTGAATGGGATAGAGTCTTTGTTATTCATTGGTTATTTGTTTTAGATTTTTTATCAGTTAATTTTTGTCTATAGTCCGATTCCAATCTTTTTTAAACATTTTCTTTTTGATTATTCTGGAGGAATTTGTGTCGTATTATTTTTCGATTAAATCGTTATATTTTTTGGTGGAGGGGAGGAGGGGTCTTGTAGCCTTGCCTTCGTTTTAGCTATATAGTTCAAGTGAAATACGAATATTTCATTCTGCTCTACGACTTTTTGGTTTGTTTTACTTTACAGGGATTCATGTGTGCTATTAATTATCCAATCCCAAAGAAAGCAGGTGTTGACAGATGTGAAAATTACCGAACAATCAGTTTAATAAGTCACAGCTGCAAAATACTAACACGAATTCTTTACAGACGAATGGAAAAACTAGTAGAAGCCGACCTCGGGGAAGATCAGTTTGGATTCCGTAGAAATACTGGAACACGTGAGGCAATACTGACCTTACGACTTATCTTAGAAGAAAGATTAAGGAAAGGCAAACCTACGTTTCTAGCATTTGTAGACTTAGAGAAAGCTTTTGACAATGTTGACTGGAATACTCTCTTTCAAATTCTAAAGGTGGCAGGGGTAAAATACAGGGAGCGAAAGGCTATTTACAACTTGTACAGAAACCAGATGGCAGTTATAAGAGTTGAGGGACATGAAAGGGAAGCAGTGGTTGGGAAGGGAGTAAGACAGGGTTGTAGCCTCTCCCCGATGTTATTCAATCTCTATATTGAGCAAGCAGTAAAGGAAACAAAAGAAAAATTTGGAGTAGGTATTAAAATCCATGGAGAAGAAATAAAAACTTTGAGGTTCGCCGATGACATTGTAATTCTGGCAGAGACAGCAAAGGATTTGGAAGAGCAGTTGAACGGAATGGATGGTGTCTTGAAGGGAGGATATAAGATGAACATCAACAAAAGCAAAACGAGGATAATGGAATGTAGTCGAGTTAAGTCGGGTGATGCTGAGGATATTAGATTAGGAAATGAGACACTTAAAGTAGTAAAGGAGTTTTGCTATTTGGGGAGCAAAATAACTGATGATGGACGAAGTAGAGAGGATATAAAATGTAGACTGGCAATGGCAAGGAAAGCGTTTCTGAAGAAGAGAAATTTGTTAACATCGAGTATAGATTTAAGTGTCAGGAAGTTATTTCTGAAAGTATTTGTATGGAGTGTAGCCATGTATGGAAGTGAAACATGGACGGTAAATAGTTTGGACAAGAAGAGAATAGAAGCTTTTGAAATGTGGTGCTACAGAAGAATGCTGAAGATTAGATGGGTAGATCACATAACTAATGAGGAAGTATTGAATAGGATTGGGGAGAAGAGAACTTTGTGGCACAACTTGACCAGAAGAAGGGATCGGTTGGTAGGACATGTTCTGAGGCATCAAGGGATCACCAATTTAGTATTGGAGGGCAGCGTGGAGGGTAAAAATCATAGGGGGAGACCAAGAGATGAATACACTAAGCAGATTCAGAAGGATGTAGGTTGCAGTAGGTACTGGGAGATGAAGAAGCTTGCACAGGATAGAGTAGCATGGATAGCTGCATCAAACCAGTCTCAGGACTGAAGACCACAACAACAACAACATTAATTATGTGGTAGTTTTCGTGGGTTATCTAGTATCACTGTCTTCGTTTGAACTACGTAGGACCAGCGTACACTGCGATTGCACTTCTGTGTGTTTTTAAATATCTTTTAGGTTTATTGTACAGGCTTTCCTGTGTGCTATTTTTCGATTATATCCTTGTTTTGTAGAGGTGTATATGGTATCGCTGTCTTCATTTGAGCTATACAGGTCAATTGAAATTCGATTGTAAATTTGTGTTTTCTGTATATTTTCGTTCAATTAGTTCCACAGGAATTTGTGTGCGTTATTTTTGGATTTGTTTGTTGATTTGGAATGATCTTTTCTATATCAACCTTTTTCTTAGTCTGTCTCGCCAAAAACCCCTTCATTCCCGCGGTTGTCGCGTAAATTTCATCTATCTGATTAAATATTCATCTTCATCTTCTTTTTAGGTATTAGGCAGGAATTGCCTGTTACGGTACCCATCTCTGTCGGGGTCTTCCTCTGTCTCTTCTCCCATGGCACTTACAATTTCTTGCCTTTAAGGGAAGTGTATCATTCTCCATTATTTGTAGATGTTCGCTCCATTTTCTTCTGTAATCTCGAATTTTATCATTGAGGCTAAAAATTTGCAATTCTTCGTTAATATCTTGATTTCTTAGCCTGTCTTCTCTTGTGCAATATTTCAAGCGTTTTTTAAGTTAATTTTCGACTGTAATGGTTTATCTTGCGGCAGTCAGCATGAAGAATGTTATCGGTCCATTATTAAATGTTACCTGTGGTTGTTTTAGTAAAGCGTGTAAACTATCCTCTCTACACCAGATATAACCTCAGGTGTCAGAGTAGGTGATGGAACCGGTCCTTGCTCTGTTCCCTTTGCGTCTACGCTGACTACAGGTTACAGGCACTCATTAATTAGTACAGAGTCCTAGGATAATAGACAGAAATACGCGCGAAGAAAAAAAATTACGAATGCAGCTATTGGCAAGCGCCTCACACGGACACTGGAGTTAACTGAAGCACAAAACACACAGTACAAGAAGCCCCACAGCACAGATGATAACTCTAAGCAGCTTCTAGTACAGTCTACACGTTAAGATATTCACCAAGGGAGTCCATATGCCTTAGCCATTCCACTTTGCCTGCGGTTGAGTAGATACCAAACAGCAGACGTAATACCAAGGCCGTCTTCCACCAGAATCGAAAGTCGATTTTCTCGGGCACGTAAACTGACAGAATGGCAATGCAAACTTTCTCTCATAGTGCTGTACAATTCCGGCTGCTGCTTGCGGTGTCCATGTCCCACATAACCGACCATCGTTGCTGTTGGACGGCCATCCTTCTCTTATTGGTCGGCACACACTGAGGCAGAGCTAATCCGGGACAGCCGTCAGCGCTTTTGTGGCCCCTGGCGAGAAGCTAGCCGTTGCTTAGCTACGGACAAAAAGAAGCGACACATCGAAAGCGCGCACGGCTTGTTTAGTAGGTTTCGTTAGGACTATGCGACGTTCGCAATACACAACTTTCAGCAGCATACGGAGTCAGGCTGGTGACTATTGATAAGAACAACCGCCTTCAAGTCTGTTTAATGCGAACTCTCATTCACTGAACTGCACGTCTTCGCCATGTTCAGTATAAACATAACTCCGCACATATTTTGCCAGCAATCTGGAAAGCTCGGAGGCTCTCGAGGCAGAAATGACTTTGTCGGTGTTAGTAGGAAACCTTTCTTTCAAGTTTTCCATTTTTTCCATTAACAAAGTAACGACTCTCCACTATACGGTTTCGCACGAAGCCGATATACTTTTATGTTTCACTCGTATCGCACTAACATGACATTCGGGTTGAGGGAGGTACGGAATGCATACGGTGCTCAAAAAATGGCTCTGAGCACTAGGGGACTTAACATCTGAGGTAATCAGTCGCCTAGACTTAGAAATACTTAAACCTAACTAACCTAAGGACATCACACACATCCATGCCCGAGGCAGGATTCGAACCTGCGACCGTAGCAGCAGCGCGGTTCCGGACTGAAGCACCTAGAACCGCCGGCGCATACAATGTTCTTGATCTACTGAACCACGTCACTATCAAGCTTCTTCGAGTAAAAGCAGGTTTGGCATGGCATTACGCCGTGTATTACCCCGGATGTGCTGGAATCCGGAGAAAAAAGTAAAGCTTCAGAAGTTCACACGGTAAATTATTACAAAAATAGTATCCTAACGGCGTTTACTTAATTTACTATTTTTATCAAAACTTTTATGGTGTATTACATGGAAGTGATTCGATGATGCCGAAACCATCTTCCTGGAACTGACTGGCTGAAAAAAATAAAAGTTTAAAAGGTGGAATGTATTTCTCAATGAGACGCATTTAGAAGGTTCTTTTGAGCGATTGAGCTAAGGAAACAGCTTAGCAGTGTCTTAGAACAGCAGACGAAGCATGGCGGTTGCGGGCATTTGCACTAGATGCTTTAGGGTACCTGAAGTGCAGGAGTACTGGGATTCTTACGTTCTTATGTAATATATTATGTACAATAGCTAATTCGAAATTTACAGACAGTATTTAATACGACGGCTTGCTGAAAAGTAATGCTTCCGAATTTTTAATGTCAAGAAGCTTCAAGATTTTTAAATAAAACAAACTTTATTAACATTCTGTATCTTTGTTCATCGTGTCTACATATTCGTTGCTGAATATAATCGCCCTGGCGACCGAGCATAATTCTTATTGATTCTCATTAAATGTAAATGTCGTGTGACTAGGGCCTCGCGTGGGGTATAGCGTTCGCCGGGTGCAAGTCTTTCGATTTGACGCCACTTCGGCGACTTGCTCGTCGATGGGAATGAAATGATGATGATTAGAACAACACAACACCCAGTCTGTGAGCGGAGAAAATCTCCGATCCTGGCGGGAATCGAACCCGGGCCCTTAGGATTGACAATCTGTCGCGCTGACCACTCAGCTACCGGGGGCGGTCATTGATTATTATTGATACGGTTACTGCAGAAGGTCTGGCTTTGTTGACGGAGCCACAACCTCATCATTGCTTGCACCGCTGCATAGCTATCAAAGTAAAGTCCTCGAAGGAGTTCTTTAAGTTTTCTAAACGGATGATAATCGGTTGGGGCCAAGTCGAGACTGTATGGAGGATGATCGATGACACTGAATCCAAAGCGTCAGATTATTGCAGATGTCGCTGCGCTCGTGTATGGTCTGACATTTTCATGCTGAAGGAGAGGGCCCTCCGTGTGTGCACGAACTCTTCGAATTCGAAACACGAATACAAAAAATGGTTCAAGTGGCTCTGAGCGCTATGGGACTTAACTGTTGTGGTCATCAGTCCCCTAGAACTTAGAACTACTTAAACCTAACTAACCTAACGACATCACACACACCCATGCCCGAGGCAGGATTCGAACCTGCGACCGTAGCGGTCAGGCGGTTCCAGACTGAAGCGCCTAGAACCGCTCGGCCACAGCGGTCGGCAAACACAAATACAGCATGGTGTTTCTCATGCATCGAGATAGATAGTTACATTACACACCGCCACGTTACCCGCAACAATTCATAGCCCTCTAGCGGCAGAGGGCTACAAATATGCAGACATAAAATTCAGAGGCATTACTTTTCGGCACAACCTCGTATTTTTGTTAACTGACGTTATTCACCACTTTCTCAGTGCGTCGATTGCAGATTCTGAAATGCGGTTTCCAACAGGAAACTTTTAGGTGTGTAATTATGTGTAAGCTCCAAGAAAAGACAGGTATAAGGACCAAGAAGGAGCAACAAGAATGAAAGACGAAGGACGAGATCCTAGGATTAAAAGGGCTGTGTAAGAAGCAATCACAGAAGTAAAATATAGGTTCAGGAGTCGAATTAAAATTCCACGTGAACATCGACGATAAGGTTGCCTGACTATTTTCCCATCCTTAGTGAAAGCGAGGGACGGTTGTAGGACGTACCGAGTGAAAAGAACTGTCTACGGAGCATAGAATATGCAATGAGAGTATACCGAAGAAGAGGAAGGCAACGACGAATAGCAGAAATGATATTAGAGAGAAATTTAACATGCAAACTGGGGAAACCGTAGTACACAAAGTGAAAGAGTTCTGCTACCATCTACGAAAAGTAGTTAATGAAGAAGTAAGGAGGATACTTATAAGTATACCGACACAGGCGAAGTTGACGTTCCTGGTCGAAAGAAGACTACTACTACCAAACAGTAGCCTTAATTTGAGGACGAAATTTCTGAGAATGTACGAGGGTGAGTCAAATGAAAACTTTAAATTTGTAATAACAAATCGAAATTTCGCACCGTTATCCTGTAAGTTGGTAAGCGTGCGACAAAAAGCGTGCAGAATGGCCTGTAGGTGGCAGCATAGTGCAGATGCACACGTACTGTCGCAGTATCAGTATAAAGATGGCCACCCCACTTGCGACTTGCACCAGGGAAGAACAGCATTCTGTTATTCGGTTTTTGCATATTGAAGATGTGAAACCTATTGAAATTCATCGACGAATGAAGTTTCAGTACGGTGATACATGTTTGTCACAACAGCAATTCTACGAATGGAGTAGGAAGTTCGCAAATGGTGTGACTTCAGTGGAAGATGCTCCTCGTCCAGGTCAGGCACAACGAATTGTGACTCCACAGAACATTGCAGCAGGTGAAGCCATAGTGAAGGAAAACCGCCGAGTGACACTGAATGACATTGCAGCATGTTTACAGGTTAGTCATGGGTCAGCACACCACATTGTGCATGATGTGCTCCAGTTTCAGAAAGTATTGTAAGAATCACAGACCTGCATCCACCATACCCACCAGACCTTGCCCCAAGTGACTTCCATTTATTTGTGGGAGGAAAGAAGTTCCGTTCTGATGAAGAGGTACACCAAGCGGTTCATGAGTGGTTGCGCGGACTACCAAAAGAATTTTTTTCTAAAGTAATTTATGCACCTTGTAAGCGCTGAGGACTTGCATTGAGCGTCGGGGAGATTATGTTGAAAAGTGATACAGCTTTGTACCACTTCTGCACAATAAATAATATTTAAAAAATATTTAAGGTTTTCATTTGACTCACCCTCGTACATCTGGAGTACAACACTGTGTGGTAGAGAATCATGTACTGTGGGAAAACCAGGACCCAAAATAAAGCGTTTGAGATGTGGTGCTCTAGAAGTATGGTGAAACAGAGGAAGACTGGTCAGATAAGAAATGATGTTCTCCGCAGAATCGGCAATGAAAGAACTACGTGCAAGACACTGCAACTAAGAAGGGACAGGATCATAGGACATTCGTCAAAACCTCCGAGAATAGCTTGTATGTTGCTAGAGACAGATGTAAAAGATAAAAACTGTATAGGAAGAAAGACTGGAATAGTTCAACAAAGTTCGGTCTAGGCCTCCATGTGTAATATTTTACGTTTCCCTCAGTAAATGTGTTTGGCTTTGGGTGAAAGCGTTCGCCTGCATCATCTTCAAGATATGTGCGGCACATTTGGAACCAGCCACCTTTCTCAGGTGTTGAAAGTGAAGACACAATCAATAAAGGAAGTAAGTTCAACATACAAGAAGCTTACAACCAAAACTTTCATATGTGAGAAATCACATCAGGCGAAATAAACTGATTTTAAATTACTGGTTTTTCATTACAACTGATCTAATCTTTATACTTCGTTTTCACATCTAAGTGTAGTATTTTAGAGGTAAAATTGTCAGCGATGTTGATTAATATCTTAGATAAGTGTACGTACTTTGCAGTGATAAATGTCTGCTTCAGCTGCGAAACATTAAAACACGTACAACGAACTTCACGAGGTATGCGTGTTTTTCTCACTTTACATGGTTGATTAGGGATATACGTGGTTTCTTTTTTCCTCACTAGAGCGCAGCACATAGATCATTACCTCTCATTCGCTTCCTAATAGTTCAGATACGAGGTTTCTTTTACCTAATAATGCAATAAAATATTTTTATTTCTTATTTTTTATTTATTATATTTTTATCTTTTATATAAACTAGATTTTCCATCTCATCTGACGATATGGGTCCACAATCACACTTTCATTTTCTTTTTTCTCTTCTTTTTTTAAATTTTCGCTTATATTACTTACTTACTTCCAGTTTCATGTTCCTGCCTATAGACACCAGCAAATACTGTAATGAAATTAAAAACCGCGAAATGAGAAGCAATAAATCAAATTCTGAATTCATCAGTTAAAAGCTCGTGCTACTAACGCTGTGATAGAAGTTTAAAAGTTACGTCTCTCTGTGTTTAAAAGCAACTGAAAACCAATCAACGAACGTGAGTACATGACAGATCACGTAACAACGTAGTACACACCAAAACTGTATCCACACACCACCGCAAATCCCAGTAGTGTGATACTGACGTATACAAGTTAACCTTTTCACATATGTTAATAACAGCCACTCATACAGTTGCAGTTGACATGCATATGGTGAAGAAACGCCAACAAAACACAGAAAAGATGCCGGAAACAACGGCAATAAACGTATAACCAATACTGTGGCTTAAAGTAAATGAGGTGCTGTAAAACTATTCACACACCAGTAATGTTTACAACAATACTTATGTTGCATATTTTAGAACACAGGCAAACTCGCAGACGATAGTGATATTGACGCTGTAACTACATTGGGAAAAAAATTAAACAAAAGTGCTTTGTATCAAGATGGAGCCATGGTCCGTATTATTGTCTTTATGCAAACACGTACTAATGGAAGAGTGTCAAGATACAATGATTGTCTAGTCATGTGATTGGAGTATGAGCCACTTTATGTGGTACAACTAATTTTTTTTCTTTTCTTTCTTTTGTTAATGGTAAGTTTGGACATCATGTTTTTATTTTCAGTATAAAATGATCACTGTTTTCCGAAAATATTGAGTAACTGTAACCAGTGAAGACACACGTACGACTTGGCTGTAACTTCATAAATTTTTGTTAGTGATCACACGTTAAAACTAGGAGATAATGACGTATTTGAGTTCTAGTTCATCCCTTCGAAGGTAGCGAAGTTAGGAAGAGTACTTTGAAACGGTACGTGTCTTATTTCGCAAAAAACGTTTTCTACTCATTCACGGTACTTGCTTTTGATAACAGTAATGCTTCGGTTTCGCGTCGGGTTTCTTCTAGCGACAGCTTTATTTGTAAGTTAACGGTGCTACCCAACAGTATGGATAGGTTTCCTGAAGAGGAGAAAGCCGATATTCACTCCGTGTACGGTTTCATTCAATGCAGTGGAAGAACAACACAACTGTGCTGTACTGACCTGTTGCCACGGTAATGCCAACGATATCACACTACATTTGCATGTGATGGCTGTGGTCTTACTCGGTTTCATGTTGTACGTTTTAGTGACTGCACATTACAAGCTTTTCCACTGTTTCGAAAATATTTTTACAGATACAAAGGTAACTGGGATAAGAAACATAGTAAGGAATAATTACATCATTAGTTTCCATTTAACCATCATAGACTGAGAATTACTTACACCAAACACTCGGAAAATGTCAATGAACCACATCGGAAATTTATTCAGGTGCAGTTCTGGTTCACTTTATACACAAAATGTTTTCGGAGAACAAAGTTTGTACAATTTTGTCGTATGATGACATGATGGAGACCGTGGCTGTTGTTTGTAGACAAATGTTGATGGTATATATATATTAAAAAAACTTTATAATTAATGTAACAATATCAACTCAAAAAATCAATGTCTCTGTACTAGTGTAAAAGGCATTACAGTTGCGTAAATGAATATATGATCCTTTCCAAACATAGGATATCATCGTCAAATGTTACGATATATTATAGCATCTTTGATACTCAAATGTTTGTAAGCTCTTTGTATGTATCAAAACATGTGGTACAAATCTTCTCAGTGACAAATCTAAAGCGTTCAGTGAGAAAAATTTACGTGTGGAACAGGAAAAATGCAGTGCGAATGTATTCACATCCGTTGGACGAATGTTATGAAAACAAACACTTCAAACTGACATTTCATGTAAGTCACATGCAACGAAAATCTATAACGCAATCATCTGTGTGTGACGTGTTTACAATCATGTATTATTTATATTTTAGGACTATTAATCAGTAAAACACATACCACATGTCATAAAGAAAGCGTGTAAACCGTCTGAGGATGAATCACAACGATTCGAAATCGGTAACGGTACCCTTTGAATAAAGGAACTGAAAGTAAATTTGTGGCTGGTTGCTGTCCCAACACCATCAACAAAGTTTGTACCTGATTTTTTTTATTGATATATCTAGCTTAGCTATATTAGGGTAATTAGGCCCCCTCTCACGTGTAACATTCTAAATATTTTGCGCGAATTCGTACTATTAGCATATAAGGTTACATTTCAAAATTATATATATATATATATATATATATATATATATATATATATATATATATTCAATATAAAGTATTGACATGTAAAAAGAAAACAATAAACACAGTCCACATTCGTTCATGAGAAGTACAATTGTAAACACAAATTACAGGAAGTTAGATTTAAACTACATCGACGGGAAAAAAGAGAAGCACCAAGAAGGAGTTTCAATATAAAAGAAAGTTGATGAGGGTCTTTCTACAGCTGAAAGATGATGTCTACTCATATTTCGCTCCTGTTGCATAAGGGTGGCACTAGCACCGCCACTGTGAGGATGCATATCAGGTTTGTGTCACATACGTGCTGTAACGGTCGTGAGCGTAAGCTGCCACTGAGACTGGACGTGGTGAACTGACGTCAGTCAAGAATGCCTTCAAGGGATAAAGACGCCATTATCAACACATCACTGCGTTTGAACCAGGTCATATGATAGGACTAGGAGAAGCTGAGTGTTCCTTCTGCGATGCTGAAGAAAGACTCGACAGGAATGAAGCCACTGTACATGACTGCTGGCAGGGGTGGTCAGGAGAATGTACGGTCGCAAGAAGACCGGGCTGCGGACGGCCACATGGCACTACCGAGAGGGAAGACCTCCGTTTCGGTGTATGTCCCTGGCGCAGCTGCAGCAGCAATTTGAGCAGCAGTTGGCTTCCCAGTGACACAACGAACTGTTACAAATCGGTTACTTCAAGGAAAGCTACGAACCAGACGACCCACAGCGTACATTCCATTGACTCCAAACCACCTCCATTTGCCACTACAGTTGCGTCAATCGAGAACTCATTAGAGGGCAGAGTGGAGGTTTGTTGTGTTTTCCGATGAAAGGTGGTTCTGCCTCGGTGCCAGTGATAGCTGTGTGTTGGTTAAATGGAGATTAGAGATTAGGTTAGATAAAATTTCGTTCCACAGAACCAAGAAAAGGTGATTCTCGTGGGTGTGAAACAAGTCAGAAAATATAGTACAAAAAACATAAAACACTTGAATATAATACTCATTACCCTTATCCTTTGTCAAAATATTGTCAGAATATGTGAATACATTACAGTAAACTGGAACTGCTAATGTTTACGGAATTAATACACTGTCAGAATGAAACGTAGATATGATATTTTAATAAGTGTATCATACATAAAATACCCAATCGTCACTATTGTGACCCCTCAACACTGTGGTAGACGTCAGAAACGACATATGGTTCAATTAATGAAATTTTCTCGGGCCTCCAGCCGTATCAACTGATGCGGCTGAAGACCCGAGAAAATTTTATTAATTCTTATCGCCGCGAAGCCGTGTATTCATACATGACATGTGGTTCAGATTACATGTTAAACTGTAGGTCCCCTTTAGCTCGTTGTGAACGACTGTCAGGTAGGGACATGGAAGTCGGTAAGTGATATACCAATTAAAAGTCTTGCATCAGGCCACTGAGTCACAGGAAATTATTATTATTAACAGGCAAATGCATAAGTAAAAATTTGGCGCTCAGTAACACAATTAATAATAGGATAGAATTGCTGATACCGGAAATAAAACAATATTTTGCCCAGACAGCATTAACAATAATTTATAAGTCAAATGGGCAACAATACTATATAACATAACATATTCTAAAACACATTCATATATTACTTAGATGAAATAATTTTGCTTCGTCCAGATGAACTATACAAGTAGGCTCCAACTAAGTAGAACACCTTGTTTAGTTCTGTGATTAACATTACAGGCAGAGCACTGAGACGAACAACTGACTCACTGTAGTATATACAGTCTGCTACTATCATCCTTCATCTGCCAGCCTACCTCCAGAAAACAACACAACCACACAAAACTAACTACAATTAGGTCATCAGAGAAGCAGTGGAATACACAGTAAATAATCACCAGAATGTAATTTCACAATTAAAATATTACAGCCGGCCGGTGTGGCCGAGTGGTTCTAGACGCTTCAGTCTGGAACCGCCTGACCGCTACAGTCGCAGCTTCGAATCCTGCCTCGGGCATGGATGTGTGTAATGTCCTTAGGTTAGTTAGGTTAGTTAGGTTTAAGTAGATCTAAGTTCTAAGGGACTGATGACCTCAGATGTTAAGTTCCATAGTGCTCAGAGCCATTTGAACCATTTTTTAAAAATATTAAGCTCTCTTGCACCAGGGCCCTGACGTGGAATTCTCCAACTCACTTGACAGGGCCTCGCCCTGTTTTTATACAATCACAACAGGCACAAGCTCACATCACCTACCTCACCGCATACCGCCACACTAACAAAGCGCCCAAATATTCTCAATGCTTGCTGCTAACAGATATGGCTCACAGAAGCACACGACACTTAGTGCTGTGCATTCTCTTGCCATAAACATCTCCGCCCTTCCTCCTCAGTGGCTGTGAGCTGCTATCTTCTCTTCTGCATCAGCAACAGGACGCAACCCGCTACCCATCTCAACGACGTCCAAATACAGCTCACCGCACTTCGCGTTGATTGTTATGGAATGCTGCCGTATCACGCTGCTCGGATCCAAGGAACTCTCCTTTCCGTGCTGTTTTCTTCGGAGGCCGTCAATGAACTCTCCCGCACACCTACACAAATCGCCCAGAGAGGTTCTCACATTGGTGCCTATGCATAGCGAGCGGCATGTCGCGGAGCGCACGAACACACGCTGCCAGAAAACTCAGCAGCGGTGGCGAGAAATTCAAATGTGTTGAAAAGTCACGGCAGGAGATGTTCCGTCTTTGCCCAACCGTAGCCAGCTACACTGTCCACAGAAGAGGCATCTCTCTCCTTTTTCCAATAAGTAGGCTTCACTGGCCTCGCACTACTGCTCTAACGCAAGCTAAACATGCAGATCTTGAGTGTTTTTTTCTTATATCTCTTTTGTACCACGTGACCCAACCTTCGATACATACAGAATCATTCACACACACAAATGCACCCATGATTCCAATACAACATTTACGTTGGTTGTAAACTTATTACTTACATCATGATTTGCTCCCATCATTGCCATGAGATTGGACTCCAAACGCCAATTCAGTATGGAACAAAGAACATTCACGCCGCCAGACAATTTTCCTACCGTTCGCGGCTTACATAGCGTAACTTGTATTATTCGTGGCCCTGAACAATATACACTACGCCAGAAAAGTCGTCTGTGCGTAGATACTTAACGCTATCCGTGTGAAGCCACACCGGGTCACCAGTGTAGTTTTAAGTCCCACACGGCGTTTTTCTATCTACACTCCTGGAAATTGAAATAAGAACACCGTGAATTCATTGCCCCAGGAAGGGGAAACTTTATTGACACATTCCTGGGGTCAGATACATCACATGATCACACTGACAGAACCACAGGCACATAGACACAGGCAACAGAGCATGCACAATGTCGGCACTAGTACAGTGTATATCCACCTTTCGCAGCAATGCAGGCTGCTATTCTCCCATGGAGACGATCGTAGAGATGCTGGATGTAGTCCTGCGGAACGGCTTGCCACGCCATTTCCACCTGGCGCCTCAGTTGGACCAGCGTTCGTGCTGGACGTGCAGACCGCGTGAGACGACGCTTCATCCAGTCCCAAACATGCTCAGTGGGGGACAGATCCGGAGATCTTGCTGGCCAGGGTAGTTGACTTACACCTTCTAAAGCACGTTGGGTGGCACGGGATACATGCGGACGTGCATTGTCCTGTTGGAACAGCAAGTTCCCTTGCCGGTCTAGGAATGGTAGAACGATGGGTTCAATGACGGTTTGGATGTACCGTGCACTATTCAGTGTCCCCTCGACGATCACCAGTGGCGTACGGCCAGTGTAGGAGATCGCTCCCCACACCATGATGCCGGGTGTTGGCCCTGTGTGCCTCGGTCGTATGCAGTCATGTTTGTGGCGCTCACCTGCACGGCGCCAAACACGCATACCACCATCATTGGCACCAAGGCAGATGCGAATCTCATCGCTGAAGACGACACGTCTCCATTCGTCCCTCCATTCACGCCTGTCGCGACACCACTGGAGGCGGGCTGCACGATGTTGGGGCATGAGCGGAAGACGGCCTAACGGTGTGCGGGACCGTAGCCCAGCTTCATGGAGACGGTTGCGAATGGTCCTCGCCGATACCCCAGGAGCAACAGTGTCCCTAATTTGCTGGGAAGTGGCGGTGCGGTCCCCTACGGCACTGCGTAGGATCCTACGGTCTTGGCGTGCATCCGTGCGTCGCTGCGGTCCGGTCCCAGGTCGACGGGCGCGTGCACCTTCCGCCGACCACTGGCGACAACATCGATGTACTGTGGAGACCTCACGCCCCACGTGTTGAGCAATTCGGCGGTACGTCCACCCGGCCTCCCGCATGCCCACTATACGCCCTCGCTCAAAGTCCGTCAACTGCACATACGGTTCACGTCCACGCTGTCGCGGCATGCTACCAGTGTTAAAGACTGCGATGGAGCTCCGTATGCCACGGCAAACTGGCTGACACTGACGGCGGCGGTGCACAAATGCTGCGCAGCTAGCGCCATTCGACGGCCAACACCGCGGTTCCTGGTGTGTCCGCTGTGCCGTGCGTGTGATCATTGCTTGTACAGCCCTCTCGCAGTGTCCGGAGCAAATATGGTGGGTCTGACACACCGGTGTCAATGTGTTCTTTTTTCCATTTCCAGGAGTGTATATGTGAACGCTAACAACAGCAAATACTGTAGAGATTTTGATACGGTTTTCGCTAATAGATAGATTGATGGGCGCTTATAACCGTAGCAGTTTAGGGCCCTAAAACCATAATCAAAAACCACTCAGATAGGTTGATGCATGAGGAACGTTTGTGTTTATAATTTATTATCGCTATGCTAAACAAATCTTCAGGCCTTAAGTACTTAACTGCTCGCCATGCGAAGCAGGGATAAGAGCAGGTACAGGTGTCTATAAATTACACACAAATTTGCATCACTGATAAGTGGTTTTCGAATTCCATCTCGCCCTGTAATTCCATTTCCATGAAGCTCCCTTCGTGTTGTTTTGGTGTCGAGCCGGCCGCTGTGACCGAGCGGTTCTAGGCGCTTCAGTCCAGAACCGCGCTGCTGCTACGGTCGCAGGTTCGAATCGTGCCTCGGGCATGGATGTGTGTGATGACTTTAGGTTAGTTAGGTTTAAGTAGTTCTAAGTCTAGGGGACTGATGACCTCAGAAGTTAAGTCCCATAGTGCTCAGAGCCATTTGAACCATTTGAACGGATAACACGATGTTAGATCGCTCCTTAAAAATACTCTCTAAGATGAGGAAACAGTGATCTAATTTCGGTTCGAACGTATCGTGACTGAATCGAATGCAGGTACGAACATTTTAATGAATGCTTGGTGTTAAATGGGTTCTCGCATTGGTGCCTATGCATAGCGAGCGGCATATCGCGGAGCGCACAAACACACGCTGCCAGAAAACTCGGCAACGGAGGCGGGAAATTCAAGTGTGTTGAAAATCACGGCAGAAGATGTTGCGCCTTTGCCCAACCGCAGCCAGCCACACTGTCCACAGAAAAGGCCTCTCTCTCCTTTTTCAATGAGTAGGCTTCACTGGGCTCGCACTACTGCCGAACAAAGTCAGCGACTGTCCCCGTTGCGATCCGATCTGGGAACAGCCGCAGGCGTAAGATGGCGGTAGGAGCAGTAAGGTGAGGCGAGGTGAGCTGAGCTGGTCGTGTGGCAGCGTTTATAGTTCCGGAGGGGATTCCCCTAGGCGAGGGAGTGCCGTCCGCCATTACCGCGGGGAGGGGTGGGGGGAGAGGTGCTTGTAAAACAGCGCCGAGGGGTGGGCTGCTCGTAAAGCCCGCCGCTGATAAATTTAATATTAATTTTACGGCGGTGAGAGGGCGCTAAAGGTCGTGCCGGGGCAGCACCGGCGTACGTGGTAGACCGCAGGGCCGCCAGCAATACCTGCGCCGCTGCCGGCTTCGATTATCGCCCTTAGTTACCCGGCCACAGAGTTCATTTCTCCGTGTCGGCATAACAGTAGCTCGTCGCCTATGCTTGCCCTGTCTCGGAGTATCGGTACCTACATCGAGAGTGTGCAGCCAGGAATCTCGGGACCCTGAAATGATGAGCCAAGCGCGGCGTAAGGTTACTCGTCAGAGGGTGCTACGTAGCAATAGCAATCTACATATACTGACCTATATCCGTACTCTGAATACCACTGTGAAGTGAGCGGCAAGGGATACTTCCCAATGTAATACGTACTAGTTTCACTAGTAAAATTAGAAGCAAGGTCAGCATTCTCCGTAATTTTGATGATTTATTAACAGCAAAATCGATTTTCGATCACTTAATGATCATCTTCAGTGCTGGAAGTTGAAAATCTCCGCATAGCGATCAGTGAATAAGAAAAGATACAAATACACCTGAGCATAAACCAGTTGTTGGCAAGAACATACCTTTAGCGTACAAATTAAAGCTCGTAGGCACTGGTGTCTAGGTATTAGCAGTAACAGTAGCTATGAAACGATCACAATAACTGAAGCCGCTGTTTACCTTCACCTATACAGTAGACCTCGGTGTGACAGGGGCTTGGAACGCCCTCTATGTGCCATGTGTCACGCGAAGACTTAACATTCACTAGTGTATGGAACACAGGAAAAATGCCTCCCTCAATGCCTCCAAGCACACAGTCGTTAGCTACATTTTGTATTCGCTGTCTCTACAGGAGCGTTACATGAGAGGCCATCCATAGCAAATTCATAGGTTCATTACTTAATATTGTTTCTTGAAACTTTGTAAGATTTCACGGGTTAGTTGGCACCTATCTTCAAAATAGTTCCAGCTGAAATTTTTTAAAATTTCAGTGGTGCTCTCCTGTCGCACGAAAAAAAAAATGGAAATACTCGTGCTGACATTCTCTATATATATCCTGTAATCACAACTGGTTTTATTTGGTATGGATTCCCACACTTGGTTAATGTTCGTTCCAAAATTTAATATTTTTAACTAGCCACCCGCCCCCGCCCCTGCCCCTGTTTCACACGGGTACCACTAGCGGTAATCTCTATATCTACCACCTGAAGTCACCTGCTAGCGCCCGTCTGTATGTGGACGTTAATCTCAGGAGCTGCTGAAGGAATTACGATCCAGTGTTCACTAATGGAGAAAGGTTTTTGTGTGTAAATGATCAACATTTCGTACAAATTTTCTGAATTATGCTGTATTAAAGTCATGCTGTGAAAACGATGGCACTGCCACTTACCTAACAGCGGTCGCAACTGGAGGAAGCAGCAAGGTCTTGAGTTAGCAGAAAGTGTGACAGAATTCGCATCTCGTTTGCTGATCTAATGGAAAAGCGTTCGGCAAGCAATCAAAAGGCTGCGAGCCCGGAGGCCTTTTTTCACTCTGTCTTTAACAAAGCATTCATCCATGAATGATGTGAAGATTCATAAAAAACGAAACGTGGATCTGATTCCACTGTACACCGCAGTTCCGCTTCTCCCGGTTTGATAACTGGTCAGGAAGATGCAAGTAGCCTACGTGTCACCGAGCGAGATGGCACAGTGGTTAGCACACTGGACTCGCATTCGGGAGGACGACGGTTCAATCCCGCGTCCGGCCATCCTGATTTAGGTTTTCCGTGATTTCTCTAAATCGCTCCAGGCAAATGCCAGGATGGATCCTCTGAAAGGACACAGCCGACATCCTTCCCTAATCCGATGAGACCGATGACCTCGCTGTTTAGTCTCTTCCCCCAAAACCAACCAACCAACCTACGTGTCATCCAATTGACTGCAGTCGTTTCAGAACAACTGCCTAGCGAAAAACCATACGAGTCCAAAACCTGTGTTTTCCACTTATTTATGCACTGAGTAAAACGAAGGGTGAGATGCAGCTTTACTTCGATTATATTAAGAATGTTTTGCAGTTGTGCAGCAAATGACAACTTGAGGTTTCGTGCTTTACTTGAATCAAACACGATGCTGTGCGTGGTGGGCGAAAGAAATATGTTTGGAAAAATTATACAGAAGACTGGTAAACGAATTTCCACTGACGAGAAAGATGTTTAGGGTTTTAAGACGTGTGTGGAATCTTCCTGATTGGAATTCAGAAATTTCTTGCGGATGAATACACATGATTTCGAACTACTACAACGGACGGTTCACGGACGGGTTTTGAAATACACTACTGGCCCTTAAAATTGCTACACCAAGAAGAAATGCAGATGATAAACGGGTATTCATTGAACAAATATACTATACTAGACCTGACCTGTGATTACATTTTCACGCAATTTGGGTGCGTAGATCCTGAGAAAACAGTACACGGAACAACCACCTCTGGCCGTAATAACGGCCTTGATACGCCTGGGTATTGAGTCAAACAAAGCTTGGATGGCGTGTACAGCTACAGCTGCCCATGCAGCTTCAACACGATACCACAGTTCATCAAGAGTAGTGACTGGCGTATTGTGACGAGCCAGTTGCTCGGCCACCATTGACCACACGTTTTCAATTGGTGAGAGATCTGGAGAATGTGCTGGCCAGGGCAGAAGTCGAACATTTTCTGTACCCACAAAGGCCCGTACAGGACCTGCAACATGCGGTCGTGCATTATCCTGCTGAAATGTAGGGTTTCGCAGGGATCGAATGATGGGTGCAGACACGGGTCGTAACATATCTGAAATGTAACGTCCACTGTTCAAAGTGCCGTCAATGCGAACAAGAGGTGACCGAGACGTGTAACCAATGGCACCCCACACCATCACGCCGGGTGATACGCCAGTATGGCGATGACGAATACACGCTTCTAATGTGTGTTCACCGCGAGGTCGCCAAACACGAATGCGACCAGCACGATGCTGTAAACAGAACCTGGATTCATCCGAAAAAATGACGTTTCGCCATTCGTGCACCCAGGTTCATCGTTGAGTACACCATCGCAGGCGCTCCTGTCTATGATGCAGCGTCAAGAGCAACCGAAGCCATGGTCTCCGAGTGGATAGTCCATGCTGCTGCAAACGTCGTCGAACTGTTCGTAGCCGCGCGGGATTAGCCGAGCGGTCTCAGGCGCTGCAGGCATGGACTGTGCCGCTGGTCCCGGCGGAGGTTCGAGTCCTCCCTCGGGCGTGGGTGTTTGTGTTTGTCCTTAGGATAATTTAGGTTAAGTAGTGTGTAAGCTTAGGGACTGATGACCTTAGCAGTTAAGTCCCATAAGATTTCACACACATTTGAACATTTGAACTGTTCGTGCAGATGGTTGTTGTCTCGCAAACGTCCCCATCTGTTGACTCAGGGATCGAGACGTGGCTGCACGATCCCTTACAGCCATGCGAATAACGTGCCTGTCATCTCGACTGATAGTGATACGAGTCCGTTGGGATTCAGCACGGCGTTCCATATTACCCTCCCGAACCCACCGATTCCATATTCTGCTAACAGTCATTGGATCTCGACCAACGCGAGCAGCAATGTCGCGATACGATAAACCGCAATCGCGATAGGCTACAATCCGACCTTTATCAATGTCGGAAACGTGATGGTACGCATTTCTCCTCCTTACACGAGGCATCACAACAACGTTTCACCAGGCAACGCCGGCAACTGCTGTTTGTGTATGAGAAATCGGTTGGAAACTTTCCTCATGTCAGGACGTTGTGGGTGTCGCCACCGGCGCCAACCTTGTGTGAATGCTCTGAAAAGCTAATCATTTGCATATCACAGCATCTTCTTCCTGTCGGTTAAATTTCGCGTCTGTAGCACGTCATCTTCGTGGTGTAGCAATTTTTATGGCCAGTAGTGTATGACCACCATTTCAGACTACCAATTCGTGCTCTTAATTCACTGCAGATTCTTCGAACCATGGGCCGAGAGTTCTTCATCTTTGTAGAATCGCAATAAATGTGAGCAATAACGAAAAGACAACGATCTCGTCAGCAGGCTACGATGGGAGACAATTTGAAGTAGTCAACTATTTTTAACCAATAGTTCCTATGCAGTCATTTGAGAAAAATCTTCTAGCGAAAACATTAGATCAAAAATATGTCGTGTTTTATTTTTCATGTTTCAGGTGAAAAGTTTTCTGATAAATTACTTCAGCAACTTTACCAACTTTCCTTCGTTTACATACAGTACGTTGTTTTATCAGCGCAGCTTTCTACATTCAGCTTTGAGCATCTGGTCACGATTCTTTACTTAGCATGATGGCGAAGAAGCCTACCACAAAGAGTCCACAACAAAGAGTTGTGGCAATGAGTTTCAATATTTCGTCACAGTGCGTACTAAGCCTCAAAAGAGGAGGACTAACGCAAGCTAAACATGCTAACCTTGAGTGTTTTTCCTTATTTCTCTTTTGTGCCACGTAACTCAACCTTCGATACATACTGAATCATTCACACACACAAGTGCACCCATGATTCCCATGCAAAGTTTACGTTGGTTGTAAACTTAATACTTACATCACGATGTGCTCCCATCATTGTCATGAGATTGGACTCCAAACGCCAATTCAGTGTGGAACTCATAACATTCACGCTGCCAGACAATTTTCCTACCGTTCGCGGCATACATGGCGTAACTTGTTATTCGTGGCCCCAAACAATGTATACTACGCCAGTAAAGTCGTCTGTCCGTAGATACTTAACGCTATCCGTGTGAAGCCAGACCGAGTCGCCAGTATAGTCCCACACGGCCTTTTTCTATCTATATATGAACGCTAACAACAGGAAACACTGTAAAGATTTTGATACGGTTCTCACTAAGAGATAGATTAAAGGGCGCTTATAACAGTAGCAGTTTTGGGCCCTAAAACCATAATCAAAAATCAATCAGTTAAGTTGGTGTATGAGGAACGTTTGTGTTTATAATTTATGACCGCTATGCTAAACAAATCTTCCGGCCTTAAGTACTTAACTGCTCGCCGTGCGATGCAGGCGTAAGAGCAGGGACAGGTGACTATAAATTACATACGAATTTGTATCACTGATAAGTGGTTTTAGGATTCCATCTCGCCCTGTAATTCCCTGCCCGTGAAGCTTCCTTCGTGTTGCTTTGGTGTCGATAGTGTTCGCAAGTGCCACATTCAGTTCTGTGATGGCTTTTGCAGCTGTCGTCACTTACTTTTAGGCACATCCCTGTTCAATGACCGTCTGTCCCTACCACACGACACATACTTTTGGCCGCGTTGTGACTTAGCAGATAACTTTTCCCGCTGTCCCTGTATGCGGTATAAAACTTCGTATGGCGCCCCTGGAAACACGAAAAACTTTCGCTGCCTTGCGTATGGAAGCAACCACAATACAAACACCACCCATTTGCTCACGTTAGAATTCACTTAGGTCCGACAAAATGTAGTCACAAGTGCACAGAATACTGCCTGACCGCGACTGGCATTTTCAGTGTATTGAGGGCACTGCACAGATGCTGTTAGTGGTCGTGGTCGTGGTCACATAAAACAGCACTCTCACAATAAACTACGTAATAGCCACGGTAACATTTAAACTTAAAGAAATAATGTCGAAACAAAAATCATATATAAACATCAAATGCAATGAACGTGAAAGTGTCTCACAATCGGCAAACAGGGAGAATGATTTGATTCAGATATAAATAATATTCTGAATCTGAAAAGAAATACTCATCCGAGAAATCTACTTTTGCGTGTCTCCTAACCAAGGAAAGTCCCAATGCAGAATCATAAATAATAATACTGCAGTTTTGAGTAATGGACACATCGAAGAAATTAAAAACTGTAATTATGTGCCCCACAAAAAGAATAAAGTCTTCAGCGAATACAGAAGTCTGAAAAACATAAGAGTTCCATATTGCCTTTCAAAATATTTGTTATGTTTTTCGATGTAAATAAATCTCTTCACCTGTACAACAAGTTACTACTAGTATTCTCTGTCTGCCCTTCTCGCAAACAGCAAACTACTGTATATCGCTGGTTGAACGCAATATTTGTGCGCATGTGCAAACCATATAGTTACTTGGTGCCGCTAACTTGCCGTCTGATTATTCTTTATTGATGTACCTTGACCGACATCTGCTGGATGCTGTGTGTAATATGAATATATAGAGTCTTAACTTTCATGTCTACGATTTTCTCTTTGAAACGTCCGCTTTGAACAATTTATACAGGACTGTGCTTAAACTGACACACAATATTTTTTTAGCGCAACGCAATCTGACTTTCAAAAATCCCTACAAGAAAATGGCCCTGACTAACATTAAACTATACCTTTCACAAATCACTTACCTCACAAAAATCTTCGCTGCTCAAGCTACTGCAATACAGCGAGCGCCACTACTGCCAGCTAAATAAAAGATTCAAACTATGGCACTAACTACTGATAGGGATAGTTAGCAAATGAAAGATATTAATAGAGAACAAACAATGTATTTACCTTGATATCATCATATATAAATATAGCAGTTCATGACAAATTTCAAAACTCCGCCATCTCTCTCCCCACACCCACCACTGCTGGCGGCTCACCTCCAACTGCGCAACGCTACTCGCTGTTCACAGCCAGCTGCCTAACACTACAATGGCGAGTATTACAACAATGCAAAGCAGCCACAGACTGCACACAGCACAGCCAGTGATTTTCATATTGAGCGCTACGTAACGTTGCCAATAAGAAAACATAAACAGCCTACTTACATAGAGAAAACATAAACAGCCTACTTACATCTTTTCTAGCATTGTATCTTTTTATGTGTATTACAGTGTCATCACCTGGTTTCAAAACGTAGCTTTTATTTGTACCAACTGCTATTTAGTCCGACTTCGCCGCCGTCTGCTAGCGTCTCCTCTTCCCCCTTCTCATCCTTACAACTACGAAAGTTTCACCAGTGCAACCCCATTTCACACACTTCTTCCCTTTTCCTCCCATCCCATTCCTCCACCTCAGTGACTTAGCCACACTCATCTTTCCACCTCCATCATGATCATTTTTACGCTCCATATCATCATCATGTCTGTTGGTACAAGCTGGGCAGATTGTCGTTCACCCGTTAGAGCCTGCATGTACTTAATCGACGGACCCACACTACACAAATACTCCTTCGAACAATATTAACGTTTGCTTCATAGATCACAATCACAGGACACGATAAAGGATATACGGCGTGTTCGATCGTTCCGACCTTGCAGCTGAAAATAGCTTCCATGCAGGGAACAAAAAAATTAGCTTTATCTATGCAGGAACTAACTATCAGCATGGAAGATACCAAACAACAAAAAACATACTCAAAGAATACAAAAACAAAACACACATAAACTATATGTTCAAAAGAATCCGGACACCTGGCTGAATATAACTTACTAGTTCGTGGCGCCCTCCATCGCTAATGCTGGAATTCAGTACGGTGTTGGCCGACCCTTGGCCTTGACGACAGCTTCCACTCTCACACGCGTAAGATCAGTCAGGTGCTGGAACATTTTTTTGGTGAATGGCAGTCCATTATTCACGGGTTGCTGCACTGAGGAGAGGTATCGATGTCGGAAGGTGAGGCCTGGCACGAAGTCGGCGTTTCAAAACATCCCAAAGATGTTCTATAGTATTCAGGTCAGGACTCTGTGCAGGCCAGTCCATTACAGGGATGTTATTGTCGTGTAACTACTCCCCCACCGACCGTGCGTTACGAACAGGTGCTCGATCGTGTCGAAAGATGCAGTTACCATCCCCGAATTGCTCTTCAACAGTGGGAAACAAAAAGGTGCTTAAAACATCATTATAGGCCTGCGCTGTGATAGTGCCACGCGAAACAACAAGGGGTGCAAGTCCCTCCATGAAAAACACCATAACACCACCGCCTCCGAATTTTACTGTTCCACTACATTCTCTCGCAGATGACGTTCACCGGGCATTCGCCGTGCCCACACCCTGCCATCGAATCGCCACATCGTGTACCGTGATTCGTCACTCAAGACAACGTTTTTCCATTGTTCAATCGTCCAATGTTTACACTCCTTAAATCAAGCGACGTGTCGTTTGGCATTTACCGGCATAATGTGTGGCTTATGAGCAGCCGCTCTACCATGAGATCCAAGTTTTCTCACCTCCCGCCTAACTGTCATAGTATTTGCAGTTGATCTTGATGCAGTTTGGCATTCTTGTGTGATGGCTTGGATAGATGTCTGCCTCTTACACATTACGACCCTCTTCAACTGTCGGTGGTCTGTGTCAGTCAATAGACGAGGTCGGCCTGTACGCTTTTGTGTTGTACGGGTCCCTTCACGTTTCCACTTCACTATCACATCCGAAACAGTGGACCTAGGGATGTTTAGGAGCGTGGAAGTCTCGCGTACAGACGTATGACACAAGTGACACCCAATTACCTGACCACATTCGAAGTCCGCAAGTTCCGCGGAGCGCCCCATTATGCTCTCTCAAGATGTCTAATGACTACTGATGTCGCTGATATGGAGTACCAGGCAGTAAATTGCAGCACCATGCACCTAATATGAAAAACATATGTTTTTGGGGGTGTCCGGATACTTTTGATCACATATTGTATATAAAACACAACGCCTCTGGTGCCTGGCGCGACTGTCTGTAAATGCATTCAGACGGCACGCGCGATAGAGCACTACGTAACTGCACCATATTGCCACAATACCCTATCATAAATAGCATTACCATCAATAATTATATTGTAACTACGAAGGGCGTTCAATAATTAATGCAACACATATTTCCCTGAAAGTACAGTTGTTTTATACAGTATTGCAATACATTATATTATTCTCCACTCTTTTGGCTACAAAACTCTGTATTGCGACAGCCTTACGCTACATCACAGAGGGCCTCTATGACTGCGAGGAACCACTCTACTTGTCGATGTCGGAGCTATGTCTTGCTGCATAAGTAACCACCACAACATCGATGCAGGGCTTCACGCTAAATGCACCTTTCATTGGGCGAAACAAATGGACGTCGCAAGGTGCTTGATGAGGGCTGTATAGTGGATGTGGAAGAACAGTCCAATAAAGTTTTGTAAGCTCCACTCGGGTGCGCCGACTTGTGTGAGGCATTGCGGGTTCATGGAGATGGATAAGTTCGTTTGCATTTTTGGGGCGACGAATAGTCTCAAGTGCCGGCCGAAGTGGCCGTGCGGTTCTAGGCGCTGCAGTCTGGAACCGCAAGACCGCTACGGTCGCAGGTTCGAATCCTGCCTCGGGCATGGATGTGTGTGATGTCTTTAGGTTAGTTAGGTTTAACTAGTTCTAAGTTCTAGGGGACTAATGACCTCAGAAGTTGAGTCCCATAGTGCTCAGAGCCATTTGAACCATTTTTTTAAGTCTCAAGTAGCTTCAGTTCCACACCTGTGCTCAGGTTTGTGCCACCTTGTGGCAATAATGACAGACGCCTCTCCTAACATCTCACCGTGCTTTTGTTCACTTACAGCGCCTATGAATATCTGCGATGCTCAGGTTTAGGCAAAAAGAAAGTCAATGACAGCTCTCTGTTTTGAACGCATCTTCGTCACCCACACCGTTTTAAAGGCTACGTTAGCCCCGCCACCCATCGGAAATTTACGAAACTATAGTGGCTGAAGCGGGAATGTTCCACGATATCTAATGACAAATTCCGCATTATTTCAACCGAAATCGCCCGAAAAAGAAAATGTGTTGCATTACTTATTGAACGCGGCTCGCATAATACAATTCGCCTAAGACATTTTAAAAGTCATAAAAATTATTCATCAGACTGTTTTTCTGTTTTTAAAGTAACAACATTTTTCCATGTGTGTTTATGCATTCTAAAACTTCTTTTAAATATGTATAACATTTGGCTGAAGAGCGACTATATCCGCTACAAGTTCGCCACATCGTGGGGAACTGAAAAAATTACAAAGGAAGAAAAATCCTGTTCCACGAGTGCGTCCTGAGCACTCCATCTCACAAAAGAGCTGCTGATGTGAAGTTTTATATGTTGATCGGCATGTGTTTTACTTATACCGACTTGGATATTTATTTCACCTGTGACGATTTGTTTTGCAGCATCCGTACACATTATAAATCAAATTTCCTCGCGGGGTTTTTCTGCCTGTACGTGAAGGCTAATCTCAGGAACTACCGCAGAGATTTTGGACTGTTTCACGAGGAAGGTTTGTGTATGTAATTTATTGGTGCTACGCCAAATAAGTCGTGCGGCTGTGGATTTGTTGGCGGGTGGGTGTTTAGCTATTCGTAATTATACTACGTATAGTTGCTAGTGCTTTAGATAGTTGTTGTCTGTCTTTTATGGTTAGTTTTGAATGCATGAGAACGGCCTAGGGTCTGAAAATAGCCGTGTAAATTTTTTGGTGCACTGGGAACTGCCATGTAATAAAATTCTAGAATGACTCGCACGAGAGCAATCTGCTTTGTAGACAGATGACTTTTCCTAGTATCGTACCAATGAACCGAGGTCTGCCAGATAGTTTACGTACTACTGGCCGTACGTGGTCACTTCATTACATATTCCCGCAAGTTGTTACGGCCAGCTATTTGTGTGTGTTCGCACACGTCTATTTCAAAGAACTGGTATTGTTGCTTTTAATTTTTGTAGTGCGGACAAATCTATATTTCAGACCATTTAAAGCAAGTTTTCACTTTTTAAATTTTTTTCGTTCTTGCCAAGACATACCTGTATACTTGCGCTCCATTTTTAGGCAGTTCATTATCATAGATAACTGCATAAAATCAGAGATTATTATTAACACTACCTTCCATTTCTTTAATATAGAATCCTCACTGCAGTGGTTGCAACAACTTCGATGTGGCACACCTGAAGTTCCTTCTCCATGTTCTGACGGCTCCCTATTCAAGCTAGTATATAACTCTTCCCTACCAAGAAATTCTCTATCCAGCCCGACATGATGGTACTTTCACCAATAAGCACAAGTTCGGTGCTGATTCAAATGCTTTTCTGAAATCAAGAAATACTGAATCTCATGATGGACTTGATACATGGCATTCAGGGTATCGTGAGACAGAAACGCGACGTGGCTTTCGCATGACCGGTGTTTTCGGAATACACTCTGGTTAGGCAGCAGAAGGTCATTCTGTTCGAAATACCTCATTACGAAATGCGTCATTGCGTGTGAGCTCAGCTCACTGCTATGTCAGCTATTTGCTCTACGTCAAGCTTAACTAGAATCTGCTTGGATGCTACTGATTTACTTGCACCAGAAAAACTTTGTGACTACAGCAGCCTGTTATGCTAGCTATTCAGCATCATACGAGTACACTGCATACACTGACAAAAACGAAATCGCAAGATGGAGTTATGCGACACAAACGCAAGTTGACAGGCCTGTTTCTCTTTTCTAAAGACGATGTCTACTCAAAGTTTGCGCCTGTTGCATACGAGTGGCCTAGTAGTCTGATATGAGGATGCATATAAAGTTTGTATGAAACACACGTTGTAATAGTTGCGAGCGTTAGTAACCTTTGGGGTTGAATGAGGGAGTTAATGTTAGTCAAGAAATCCTTTAAGGCAACAAAGATGCCATTATCAACACCTCTTTAAGTTAAAACGAGGTCGTGTAATTGGGCTACGGGAAGCTGGACGTTGCTTCTGTGATAATGGAGAATGACTTCGCAGGACGGTAGCGACTGTACGTGATTGCTGGCAGGGGTGGTCACCAGAAAGTGCAGTCGCAAGAAGACCGGGCTCTGGATGGGCGTGTGGCACTACCAAGAGGGGAAGACCATCCCATTCGGCCTACGGCTCCGTCGCATCGTACTGCATCTGCCGCTGCAATGTGACCAGCTGTTTGCACCACAGTGATACAACGAGCTATTAAAAATCGGTAACTTCAAGGACAGCTCCGAGCCAGACGCCTTGTAACTCGCATTCCACTGATCCCAAACCACGCCATCTCCACTTCAGTGGTGCCAAGCGAGAGCTCATTGGAGGGCAGGGTGAAGGTATGCTGTGTTTTTTGATGACAGCTGGGCCTTCCTCGGTGCTGGTGATGGCCGTGTGTTGGTTAGAAGGAGGCCAGTTGAGGACGTGAACCCAATATGTCTGCGTGCTAGACACACTAGACCAACTCCGGGAGTTATCGTCTAGGGTACGATTTCGTATGACTTCACCCCAGCCGGAGTGGCCGAGCGGTTCTAGGCGCTACAGTCTGGAAACGCGGGACCGCTACGGTCACAGGTTCGAATCCTGCCTCGGCCATGGATGTGTGTGATGCCCTTGGGTTAGTTAGGTTTAAGTATTTCTGAGTTCTAGGGGACTGATGACCTCAGGAGTTAAGTCCCATACTGCTCAGAGCCATTTGAACTATTCGAACTTCATCCCACCCGTGGTTAGCCCATGAACTCCGACTGCAAAACTGCCAATCTGGCGATTCGACCTGCTGTGCTACCATTCATGAACAGCAATCCACAGGGTGGCTTGCAACAGAACAACGCTCATCCACATACCGTTGTTGTAGGCCAGCATGCTCTACAGAGTGTCTACAGGTTTCCTTGGCCTCTCGATCTCCAAATTGCTACCAATCGAGCACATATGGGACATCTCGGACAACAACTTCTGTCCCATCCACAAACGGCGTGAATCGTCCCTGTATTGACCGAGCAAGTGTAACAGGCGTGGAACTCCATCCCACAAACTGACATCAAGCACTTGTACAACACAATGCAAGGACGTTTGGATGTTCACACTCACCGTTCTGGCGGTTACACTTGCTATCGATGTACCAGCAATGACGTATACCGCACCTTGCAATATCAAAAATGGTTCAAATGGCTCTGAGCACTATGGGACTTAACATCTGTGGTCATCAGTCCCCTAGAACTTAGAACTACTTAAACCTAACTAACGTAAGGACATCACACACATCCATGCCCGAGGCAGTATTCGAACCTGCGACCGTAGCAGTCGCGCGGTTCCGGACTGGAGTTCCTAGAACCACGAGACCACCGCGGCCGGCGCAATATCAATCACTTAGATACGATACCTGGACAACTGAATTCTTGAAATTTAATTACTGTACATTAATTATGTTTTAGTGTTGCGATGTTTTTCTATCCGTGTAGAAGTACATGCGCTGCTTCTGTAGTCACCTACACCCTCCCTGCTCTCAGCGAAACGACTGAGTTTATAGGATGAAACTGAAGGCTTTGTTTTTCATTAGCAATGGATGAGCAACTATCGACTGCATAAGCACGTGCAATGTTGAGTTCCAACTGTCATCACAGCCCCCGCCATAGCCATCTGTTAATTATGAAATTACTTTATTTATAGTGTAGATGCACAACGAAGAAATGTTGGTTAAAAAAGTCAGGGTAATCCCATACTCAGGGAATGAGCATTGCCGAGCTAATGAAGAAATGCTACACAGCTGTCGCATGTAACGTCCTAGAGGAAGTGCGTTGCCTTCCTCCGACCTGCTATGAAGTGTCACGTGCGTATCTGCGTTATGAGGCCTTGATCAGTTTAGTGACCAATTTGCATTGTTATGGGTGAAGGAAAGGGAGATTCTGAATCCCGGTGCTGGAGCGTATCTTGCACCTCTCGTACAGTACCACGGGAGCCGCCGAGCTTGCCCTCATTTCACGAGACATTACATTGGAAATGAATCCAGGACAATGGTGTAAAGGTAAGTGGGAGGAACTTTATGCCACCACTTCTCGCCTCCTTCCCGACGAGAAGTGGCAGTGAAAATGTTCAACCACCAAGATGCGAATCAGTGTACTTCAGAGTTGAGCGCCACTGCACAGGCGTGCGTTAGCGGCCTCAGCCATACAGGAGAGTAAACCTTGGTTAATAGAAGTGATAATCAGTTGCTCGATAAAAGAATAAATTCAAAAAATTTCAGGAGAAGAAAACAATACAGCATTGTAGGTCATCTAAGAATGAAATAGATAGAAACAGCATGGAAGCAAAAGCGAAATGGCTGTAGGGAAAACGTAAGGATCTCGAAAAGGATATGGTCGTCGGAAATTCAGATTCATAATATAGAAAAGCCATAAAACTGTTTGCGAAGTTAAAACGAATTATGTGAAGGATAAGAGTAAAGAAAGATACATGAGAACAGGTCGAAAGATTACATCTACGACCCCTCTACGAAGGAGACGGGACAAAAGATACAGCTGTCGATTTGGAGGTCAATACAGATTAGTAGTTTAAAAGTTGCCTGTAAGATTTGTGTTCAAATAAATTAGAACAGATGAAGCTGGAATGGGACACATTGTAACAAAGATATGGATAGAAGAATCAGTGTGGCTTTTGATACTGAACTTAGGCAACAAAAGAAGGAAATAAGATGTGTCCATGTATCGTCCACGGCAGATTTACATACTTTTCCCCTACTCTGTGTATTAATCATTTCACTGAAACTTTGATGATAAGTAAGGGAAGAACGTTCAGCAGCACAGTAACTTCTCTTTTCGGAAAAATTACTATGTAAATTCCGCATGTGTTAATACGTGTGTGTTGACAGGCTGTCACATTAATGTTTCCAGTCACATTAACGTGACCACTTGTCTAAAGCCTAGATTACTACCTTTTGCTCTGCAGACAGCTAAGAGACGTGCAGGAAGAGAATAAATCTTGAAGGTACCGACAAGGATGTGGAGATACGTCGACTTCAGTGCCGTGCTCACCTGTCACTGTTCGATGGCCGTCCATTTGCGGTACTGGCGTGCAAATTCCAATCTTCGCCACTGGTGAACAATAAGTAGCATGGGTTCACGGACCGGGCGCCTGCTGCCGAGGCCCATACTCAACAACTTTTGTTGAACGGTCGTTGTGGAGACTCTGTTGGTTGCCCCTTGATGCATCTGGGCGGTCAGTTGCTCAACAGCTGCACGTTTGTTCGCCCGTATACATCACCACAGCCGTCGTTCGTCTCTGTTATGGTCCGTGGTGCATCACAATTACCTCAGCGCCAGTTTGGGATGGCGCCACTTTTCCATGCACGGTATGTTTTCACAAAGTTGGCACGCGAACAGTTCACAATGTGCCCCAGTTCGGAAAAGCTTCCACCCTTGGCCTGACAGCCATTTGGAAGTCAGATTAATCCCTCCGTATCCTCGTTGTAACAATGAATGCACTGTCTTCCGCATTCCCCCATGACACGTTTTATACATTCTCCGCTGCTAGAGTTCCCACGTGCCTTCTGTGAGCTGTTATTGTACGTTCATGTCGAACATAGTTGGTAGTCACATTAATGAGACTGTGTGAGGGATTGCAGGGAACTCTCACTTCTGATTTGGTGTTATGCTGCTTCATGTTCTTAGAGAATACGATCTTTATTGCGATTTGACTTCATACATCTTGATGAAATGGTGGGCAGTAGTTAATGCTCTTGTTTACACTCTCTACGGAAGGAATAATGGTAAGCTTTACGTGCATTCAAAGTACTAGGGTGCCGATTTAAACGACTCCACTAAAAGAGCAAGGTGACAGTGGGCCGAGGGGAGCGCGATTTTTCTGCGGGACCGGGGCGGAAACATTTCCGGACAGACGAGTTTCGTAGTCTCATTGTGTAGGCAAGTTGGTTGGCGCCGGTCGGGAGGCAGCCGCGTCCAGGTAGACTGCCTAGCGCCGAGAAGTCGCCGTTGCGATGGCCAGTGCAATGTAGACCGGCAACAAAGCAGAGGATGGGCCCTTGTTAGGCAGGAATCCAACAAAACAACTGTGAGCGTTCTGCGAATTTCTGTGGGACAGGTCACTGGCGCCCAGACGTCCAGACTCTGTTACAAAACATATTTGCGAAAGCACAAGGCTTTTAGCGAGTTTATGGCCGTTCTTTGGAAACTTTTGAATGGACGCAACAGGGCAGATAACAGGCTTTTTATGGAGGGGTGTGGTATCCTGGTCATGTTGTTAGCAAAAGACACGGTGTTAACGCGCGGGAAAGAGCCCGCGAAGCTGAATCTTTTTTCCTTCTCTCTCAATTAACTTTAAAGTCTCTGATTGGTCAGATCGGTGTATGCAGAGCAAGGGGCGCTCTCCGAGCTTCAAGCACCGCCATCCAGCTTGTGATTGGCTTGTGCTAAGGTGGAGGAAGTCTAGGATGTAAATGGGCTTTTGCTGCGAAGTGGACAGAAAGAGATCACTCTTGTACAAGCGCTTCGCTAGTAAAGAACTGCAGGTCTCTACCTAAACGGTGAGACTTGTGTCCTTTGCTACTGTGCCACTTAGAGCCTGTGCCAGTCACCTTCTAGGTTCAAATGGCTCTGAGCACTATGGGGCTTAACATCTATGGTCATCAGTCCCCTAGAACTTAGAACTACTTAAACCTAACTAACCGAAGGACATCACACAACACCCAGTCATCACGAGGCAGAGAAAATCCCTGACCCCGCCGGGAACCGAACCCGGGAACCCGGGAGCGGGAAGCGAGAACGCTACCACACGGCCGCGAGCTGCGGACGACGGTCACCTTCTGAACCATCAGAGGTACTGCTTCTAGCATCACGCACACAATGAGTGATGCATGGGTGTACTTATTTGTGTTGAGTCGCCCGTCTAAACATTTGACATATTCCGTCATGCACAGTCGTGGCACGGAATCAAATTGGTTTGGCAGACCAGCAAACGGGTCCACCTGCACACTGGAATTCAACGGGGTTTCAGAGGCTCATAGGAAAGTACCTGCGTTCTGAATTAACCAAACGCAAGACCGCGTACTTGCATTTGTTGGGCGGACGATATTAATAACAGATTGTGGCCGTCCATGACTTCAGACGCTAAACGCATCGTGGTGAGCTGCCCTGACCAGCAGGAGGGTAAGGTATTCACTGCTACAGCGTAGCGCTCCAATATATGTTTGTGAGCACCCTGTTCTTTCGAACCATATTTTTCTTTTTGGAATGGTAGAATATAGATACTTGATGGTAGCGTAGTTTTTGTGCCATAACCCGGATTCACGTGTATGAAGTCCGATAAAGTATTCCGGTTAGTGTCGTGTGTCGATCCCGAGCTGATCACTTTGTCCACCGTAGAACCCATGTTAGTGAAAGCGTTTGTCAGATAAAAATTTTTGTGTGACGTTTGTTTAATTGTTTTCGTTGTCTTGTGATGTTAAGGATGAATAAGTCTATTGTCATTTAGATCACTTCTCCCTGAGTTCTGATTAACAGTACCTTCCCATTTTATTATTAAAGCCTAGATTTGAAACGTAAGTAGAAGGCTTTCAACTGGGTCGGGTACATATGATCAGTCATTATTTGTATGGAATGACTGTACAATGAAAGCGGCGTCATGGGTACGACGTTGGGTGCGGACGGCGTGAGAGAGCGCCTGTTCTCCACAGTCAAAACCATCTGGTGGCGTGGATGGACTACAGAGCGCCTTACTGTATCAGTGGGTGAGGTAGGAAAGGCCATACTGCTGCACAACGGCCTTCATTATTAAAGCGGTTGGCTGTCTGCCTACTAATTTGTCCAGTACTGTCCACGCCCGGAACATTTAAGCTACTGCCAGTTTGAGTAAGGAATCCTGCCGCATTGCAAAGTGTCTGACGCCTCTGCGACGCTCCCAGACAGCAGACCGTCAGCAGCGTCCCAGCTGCTGCTCGCTTCGCTGCCGCTGTCGTTTCGGCCCGTAAAACAGCGCCAGCCGCTGTCAATATTTGCTATGCGTCGCCAGTGTTTTACGTCATTACTGGCTACATCGTTCGTTCACCACAGCCTCCGCCACACGTACGTCAAACACGCGTTCCGCCGCATCGCGCAACATTATTCCGTATCGTATGGGCTCATTTGCATGTCGATGTATATGCGTTTACATTGTGTTCTTCAATATCGAGAAAAATGGTGGCAGTGATGTTTCAAACATTGACGCGCTTCTCTCCACGGCCCGGGCGCGCTGGTGTTGTTCTCACTGTGTCAACGGTGAATTTTGATGGGGATCAGCTTTGGCACAGTTTTGGGCGCGAAAGCGGGAGGAGCCTGAGGGTACCGTCATTCCAACGAATTGTCGATGTACGTCACTGTACTCCAATGCGTTCGTTTTAATCAGCAGTTAACAGAGCGCGGTGTGTGCTGTCACAACACAGGCATACACAAACAGTAACCAGTCTGTTGAAGAATATTTCGGTGCCTGCGTTACAGATCACAGGGAGAACGCGAGCTCCAAAATGTTGGATGTTGTTCAGGGATATTTTTTCAGTATTTTGTTATCAGGGACTTCATCGTCTCCGGTGTCTCGTTATAGAGCAATAATATAGTCATGAAACTTCCTGGCAGATTAAAATGTTGTGCCGGACCGAGACTCGAAGTTGGCACCTTTGCCTTTCGCGGGCAAGTGCTCTACCAACTGAGCTACCCAGGCACTACTCACGACCGGTCCTCACAGCTTTAATTCTGCCAATACCACGTCTCCTACCTTCCAAACTTCACAGAAGCTCTCCTGCAGACCTTGTAGAACTAGCACTCCAGGAAGGAAGGATAATGCGGAGACATAGCTTAGACACAGCCTGGGCGATGTTTCTAGAATGATAATTTCACTCTCCAGCGGAGTGTGCACTGATATGAAACTTCCTGGGAGATTAAAACTGTGTGCCGGACCGAGATTCGAACTCGGGACCTTTGCCTTTCGCGGACTAAGGTCCCGAGTTCGAATCTCGGTCTGGCACACAGTTTTAATCTCCCAGGAAGTTTCATGTCAGTGCACACTCGTGGAGAGAGAAATTATCATTTAGAAACATCGCCCAGGCTGCGGCTAAGCTATGTCTCCGCATAATCCTTTCTTCTAGGAGTAGCTAGTTCTGCACGGTCTGCAGGAGAGCTTCTGTGAAGTTTAGGAAGGTAGGAGACGAGGTACTGGCGAATTAAGCTGTGAGGACCGGACGTGAGTCGTGCTTGGGTAGCTATCCGGCACGGTAGCTCAGCCTGTTCGGTCAGAGGGTTGGCGCCCTCTGTAATAAAAGACGGACCAACGATGAACTTGAACAGGTGTCATGGGACGTCTCCCCCCCCCCCCCCCCCCCCCCCCACCGGACAAATGCAATGAAAAAAAAGGTAGCTAAAATCGTATAGCTCGTATAGCTTTTGAAAGACAGGGAGTGGGCTGGAAAGTGGTTTCGATCTGAACCCAGTGGAAACTTCAAAAAGCTCCCATCAAATAACATTCATTTTACAACATTTGAGATCCAGTGTGCAATACTGACTTACTGAAAAAATGTACAATTAAAAACACAAAAAACTCACAACCGTTAATAAATTCAATCCTTAGTCAATTAAAAACATCATTACATCTGCAAAAAACTCGCTGAAGGATATTCACAATTAAATTGATTTACTTTAAAACTACACTGAATGTGTCTAATATCTGCATGTGTGCGGCTGTTGCTAGAATAGCTTTAAACTTATGTTATTGTATTTTTCTAATGTTTCTGTGGTCGAAATGCCACAAATTCCTCAAGATGCAAGACCCTTTATATTTGGATAAATTCCTTTGGACGTACCAAATGAACAATACTGAAGACTTTCACCTAGATTTTCAACGTAGAAAGGCCTACCGGAGCAACTTAAAGAATATAGAATAGATTAGGCATTTATAAGAAAACAAATCTTAAAACATTATTGCAGTAATTTAAGTTAATATAAAATCACAAAATTTCTTTGAAAGAAAGGACACTGAAATCAGCAACTGCCAAAATTATTTTTCCAATAACTGTTTGAAATTTCACTATCTTTCAATTAACTATCTTTCGGACAGAATGATTACTAATCACGGCCCAGCGGCCAAGATAGTAGGCAACCACACATTACATAAAACATAGCCAACTCAGAACTGTTAAAGAGGCATTCTCATATAATCAAAGGCAGCTTTATGTGACGGGACAAAAGTTTTTGAGAGCCTTCATAGATTCTTAGTCGCTTCAACGTATTAATTTAGAGGTTGGAAAGGTGTTAATACTTCAAGAATGGTTTTAAACGTAATAATGTTCGGACTGAAATCTTTGTGTGTCGAACTGTTGTAGAAAAGCGAGCGAACGTCCGCTCTTGTCAGTTACAGCAAGTTGCGGCAAAGAGCCTCCATGCGCCGGCAGCAGTCCGTGCCAGAGATACCACCCCATCTAGCTAACCACTATTCGATGCAGCCAGGAGCGCAGAAAAATAAATACTTAATTGTTAAAACCAATGGAATCGTGAAATAATTGTTAAAAATTGGTTCCCTTATGGTTATTGTGTGTTACAAGTTGAGACCAACACAAGAGAACTACGCGAGGTTTGCTCTGTGAAAGCTCTAGTTAGTCATCCTAGGGAACGACAATTGACCGTGGATCTAGTCGGGAACGCGAATATCGTCGATAAGTTTGATTAGATATATCGAGAGTCTGATTCGCTTTTGCACCACTAAGTTAGTGTGATCAGTTATCGTAGACGAGTTCTGCAATGTGTCTGAATTAATGCCGTTCCGTAAGAGAAATTTAGGTACACTGAAGTCAGTTAATTTGAGATTGTTCTCGTCGTAAGCTCTGGAAATATTTAGCTACGACATCGTACTTGGTGAAGAGGAAGCTGTGTTCCATATCTGGAGAAGATTTGTGTTCATAAGAGTGACAGTCATAAAATGATCGGTTGGCCACCGATATCCATCAGCAAAAGGTCGTCGTGGTTGGCCTGCAACTTAAACAACCATCATTTTGTCCGTTTCTAGACACAGGCAAAATGGCGACACGACTGCCTGCTTTGAGCCTCCGGGCTCGATTATTTGTACGTCTTTCCCCTACGCCTCTGATGTAGTTACGCTGGAGGGGGCAAGTGGAGTGCTCATTGATAATTACAACGTCAGCTTTCCTCAGCTCGTTTCGGCCCCTCCACCTAGGTCACTTGGCGCTGTTGTAAATACAACGTATGCGTTCTTCACAGCACGCCGATGACTGTGCTGCCCTCATTATTTCACGTCTGTTGTAACGCAGAAAGTTATTACTAGATAACATTCGTTGCAGTAAGGCACGCAGCCATCTAGTAAGGTGGCTGCAGGATTTCTATGTTTTCTTTTCACTCTGCTCACAGCACAGCTGATGCTGCCTGCCGTGAGAATTGCATAGCGTAACATTCAGTCGCTATGAAGATTCATACCCTGTGCGAATCTAAATAATTCACATTAGTTATTATCCGATTTTGTTCAATTTTGGTACGTCGCCTTTTGTTACTAATGTAATGATGCTGTCAAAGTGTCAGATTTTCATTTATTATGATCCGGAGATAAAAAGAATTATCTAAAAGTCCTAAACCCTACGCTTGGTTTTTAAAACCAAGTTGGGAACAATAACATATTGACTTTCATTATCATTTGAAGCCATTACAAAGTTGTCAGTGCATAAAAATCAGTTAATTAGAATTTTCTTTTCTTTTTATTTTTAGTCACTTTGCATTACGTAATACAAAAATCGGTCAAAATTATTATTTGCTTATATTTTGTTGTGTGAGTGCGTGAGAATGATTGAGAGAGTGTATGTGGGACATACGTTAAAACTTAATATTTAATTTTACGTAAAACCTGGTGCAAACGAACCGTCGGAAAGTTATGTTGCAACCACTATTCAGGTGATGTATGTCTGTGTGAGCATGCTTTTGTATAAAAGCAGCCAGAATGGCAGTTAGGGGTTGAATAAGTTTATTTATTAATTTGAAGAATATTTCGCACTTTGCTTATTCCGATTAAACATAATACAAGAAATTGAAGCTTTGCTGATATTAATTACTATCAAACTAGTGATTGGATAAGGCAAGATTTGTCGCAAGAATGATCAGGAAGGAACGTTCTGATTAGTCGTTTAGATCAACAGCCAATCAGAATTAAGCTGTTCCCGCACGAATAGAGGTGTGGGCAGAGAGGAGAGTACCTCGAGAGAGTCACTTGCTAGCCGGCCTACGGATAACATTATGTTAGATCGCTCCTTAAAAATACTCAGTAACATGAGGAAATAGTGAGCTAATTTCGGTTCGAACATATCGCGACTGAAGTGACTGGAGTAACGAACATTTTAATGAAAGTTTGGTGTTTCTAAGTTAAACAGTTCGAGAGATATGAGCGTGTGAACTTTTTGGTCGTAGTAACAACCCCTTGTGGCGTGTTTCGTGCTCTGTACGGAATATTTTGGCGAGCACTTCTTACGAAGAAGACCATTGAAACGACCTAATGTTTAAGTCGCCAATAGTTGTGGCTCTGTGACTGGTAGAACATGAAAATTAGTCTGGTCGGACTTGCTAAAATTCTAGCTGCTTTTCGAGTGAATATTTGTTACACAGACAGTGAACTTTCAATGATAACGTTTCACCATATTAAATACGGACTTGATAGCCACTTCATGTATTTCAATATAAATAAAAAAAGAGAGGTAATCTAATTTTAAACCCTTTTCTGCAAGTAGACTGAATATCCCGAACGCCCGATTTTTCAATCATGAGGTTTCAGGAATTGACTTTCAACTAGAGTTACGCCGCCTCTCTGTGGTAGGTATTAGGTAGTGGTTTCCTCGACGCTGCTTTGCACTGCCTAGCACGTATCTGCTACCTCAGAGTGAAGGGACATATGTAAGAATCCTATCGATGTAGGTGGACTGAACGATAGTGTTAACAGCAACACAGACGACCGACCCCGCACCGCCGCACTGTATACACTGCCCGCCGGGCACCGTCTTCTAGCCTGCTGGCGATGTCGTGAACCTGCCTCGCAGAATTATTTGCAAAATATCAACGTCGCCCGCGCGTGCTACGCGATGTGCCAATCGGTCCCTTACCTGCTACCTTACAGCTAAAGCTGCGCGAAATTAACAAGAATTCCCCAAATCCACGCCTGTACTTACTCGCGGCACAGCAATACATAAACACACGAAAATTAAGATTAGGAGACACTTACGGGAAACAAAATAAATAATATATTTACAACTTGCAACGCATTCTCATTCAAATCGGATGTTCTCGTATATTTCGCGATGCTAGTATCTTCCATTCTAACAAACACGTAGCCAGTTTCCAGTACGGATGAAAAAGTACATGGAGACCCTCGCCATCGCTGCAGTGTCAGTTCAGTGTAGAACACACACACGAGGTGCATGCCGATCAACCCTTCATCAGTGAACCTATCAGTATTAACGTACAACTAACACCACCAGAAAAACAGACCCGAGACAGAAAGAAGCAGAAATGAATACAAGCTATAATGCGTAAAGCGTTCATGCTGTCAATAGCAAGTGACATCGCTGAACGTAACAGATTTGTTTTTGAACAAGCCACACAGCACATTCTGTCAACATATTCAGAAAATATCCTTGGTGACACTCCGAGATTTTATGGGGAAGTGCGCGATCATTGCCTCACAGGTCTAAGCGAGGCTGGCCATTTTACAAGTACTGAAGCATGGGAAACCTCTTTCTCCCACGGCGTAATAATTACGTGAAACACTTGAAATGCGATCACGGGCGTTTCCTCAGCTTCCACGCGGATTTCGCTTACAATATCAATATCAGCATCGTTATTTAACAGCATCGCAGCGCGTTTGGACTGGACAACTCTGTTTGTAATTTCTTCAGTGCCAGCCAGACGTATTTAATTCTCTGGCCACGTCTCTCTAAATAGTTTCATGTTTTCCAAAACGGGCTGGAAACGCGCTTCCTATCCAAACATATGACCTCGCAGTGTCCACGTGTGTGGGCTAAGGAACTATGTTATACTGATCCTTCCTAGGTAATCGTGGGTATTACTTAGGTGCGTCACCGAACATTATGTAGGAAGATAACGATAGAGAAGTGTTTGAGGGAGAAGGGATTGGGGGATCGACACGGTGAAAAATGGGTCGCAGGTAATCCATTACGCTTGCTAGGGTAATTGAATTGCACCTCGACGCGAATTGACATGAGGAAAATTCCCCGACAATGCGTCTCGCTATTACATTAATGGCGCGCAATATCACCTATAGACGAGTTGTGACGGTCGAGTCGCCATAGCGACCAGGGACAACGCTTCTGCGACGCTTTCCTTGGGACAGTACTGGACACTCTCGGGTAACCTGATGGCGACGTCTCGGTCAATCAAAACAGTTCGTCTGCATAACACGGCGTTTAGCTCGTGGCGTATGCCGGAAAATGTATGCAATATCCCACGTTTAGTAACTTCAGGAATACAGGCAAAAAATCGAATTCGTATGGATGAAAAACTCCGGTAATGGTGTCTCACGGGGCTCTGTATAAAGTCCTCTGCTATTCCGTGTTTATAATGTGCGTTGAAAATACTACGCATCGATTAAAGAAGTCTAGTATCTAGCAAAAATAGAATTTTATGTGTCACTTTAATGGAACGTTTTCAATCACAATTGTGATTTCCTTAGAAGATACTTTTTGTTTACTCTGAAAATGTAATAGGCATTCTGTGAAGTTGTAACTTATCTTATGTTACATTTAGTTCGTTCTCTGACTGCTTATGCATTTGATCCCTGGTGTGTAATAAACTGAATTTGTAATCAGTGGCACATTGATGTTACGACTAAATCTTAATATTGGAAAAACACATAAGGAGCAAAACGTATTGGCATATACTGAATATGACACTTATTGAATTTACCTCTGTTGTACGGTTTATCATCGCCATGTTCACAAATCCACATTCACACGTAGTTAGAGAGATTCTACACTGTCTCTCGCTTCCCACGCCCGGGTTCCCGGGTTCGATTCCCGGCGGGGTCAGGGATTTTCTCTGCCTCGTGATGGCTGGGTGTTGTGTGCTGTCCTTAGGTTAGTTAGGTTTAAGTAGTTCTAAGTTCTAGGGGACTTATGACCACAGCAGTTGAGTCCCATAGTGCTCAGAGCCTTCTACACTGTCGCCGTGGTACCACAGTGCATACTGAAAAGTGACTATCCTGAGTTTAGAAGTAAACCTTGAATGAAAAATTCATTACAGCGTTGACTATATCCCACTGATGAGTGCGTACTGATATTGAGTAAGTGCAACCATTTAAAAGGAGTCGCATTATGGGCCTGCAGGAAGCTGGATGGGAAAATCGACGGGTTGCTGCACATTTTGGGCAAAATGTATTGGCGGTGTGTCGCTGCTTTAATCAGCTTCCTGTGGAACATCCCACACCTGTAGAACAGGTTCTGGACGTCGGTAAAGTACAGACACACGTCAAGATCGACGTATTGTTCGAGCGTCGGCAGCAGAGACAGAAATTCTGGCTCCTGTTATATCTGCTTGCAGCAGGCCTCTGGCCAGGCAGCCACCAACACCTCGGCACCGCCAAGCATGGCTACCCTGGTGTTACGAAAGAATTGACTGGAGTGTTGAATGATGCTCCGTCGTCTTCATTGTTGAGAAGAGGTTCTGCCTGTACGCGTGTAATGGACGTACACGTGTACGGTGTGGAGGCGGTCTATACCGGTGTGCATGCGGCCACCACATACAGGTTCTATCTAAGGCTTCGGGTTGTGGGGAGCTATCAGTACAACTCGCGGTCACATTTGGTGTTTCTGTATGCTGAAGTAGCTGGGGCCCAGTACAATTCACAGGCTGTTATCTCCGTGCTACTGCCATTTCTTCGAGAGGAAGGTGACGTGATTCTTCAGACGAGTATTTCATGTTCATATATGGCTGCCGCGACGCAACGTGGTCTTAATCGTGTACGTCATCGTCGTGCACAACAAGTGCCCTGGCCATCAACATCACCAGATCTCTCGCCAGTTGAAGACGAATGGGACGTAATGAAGCGGGAACTTACTCATCGTCAAGAGTTTGCAAAAATCGTTACCGAACGGCAACAAAGGGTGAAATATGCTTGGGACAATCTATTGCAGGCATGATATCGTTCGGTACCTTTATGATATTACTAAAATTATTTGGGCCTATGAATTTTTTGACATCAGCTGTTTATATATGCATGTCTGAAGCAACGAACATTGCAAAATAAGTATAAACTTTTATGATACCTTGAATGCGAGAATTTACTCTTGCGTTGCCACTAGAGGGAGGAACGCTGAGTACTGGTGCTACTGTTCAGGCACCCTTCACTGTTTCTGATTTTGTCTGAAATGTTACCGTATACTTCTACAGCGATGAACCTCCTGTCACATCACTTGTTAATAAAATAACCAAGTCCCTGTGGATATTGCATTCTTCCCTGCAATGAATATTATTCATCTGTATTTCATTTTACCGAACATCTAACTTTTGTGGTTTGAATAAACCTTGACTATGTACGTATTATTTGAGAGGAATACCTTTTAAAAATGTTGGTTTCAGTTATCTCCTTCTTTTAATATTTTGCTGTGGTAAAACATAATGTTTCGAGCTTTCGCTCATTTCTTCCTCGGTAAATGTACGTAATGTCTCATTCTCGTTGGAGACCCGCGTAGAGATGTCAGTGTAAAATTTACTGGTATTTTTCTTAGAGTTAGTACTGGATTGGTAGATGTATTCTGAAAGTGCAGTTAGAAGTCCCCTCTTAACCGACAGTGAGTCCAATTATTCACTTCAATTTGTACTCTTATGGCCATTTCCTTTACACTGATTTTTTTTCTACAAACACCGTTTGTGTAAAAGAACTGTATAAATTCTCAAAAACATAAAAAAGCGGGCCTAACTGAGAACGAGAAAACATACCTCTGTAGGACAGAAAATTACCCGACTGTGGCGCTAATGACGTTGGGGTGTAAACAAAAATTATACAAGAAGAATAAAAAAAATTTAAACCTGCTATACTCTGTGCTGTATCAACAGTGACATTTCACTAGAAACGCAGTCCACACAATAGAAATAGCAGGAAATAAATACACAAGCCCTAAATGTAAACAAACACTGGACAGTCAGATAAAGCCTCTTTCTGACAAAAGCTCGTGAGAAATAAACACTGAACTAAACTAAACACTGTGTGCTAACTCAAATTGCTGGTGCTGAAGCTGCTGGACGCTCATCTCGCCTGAGTAGCTCACCCTAATATAAAGTAACAGTTATTATTCAAATGTAATATAAGGGTTGGCGTGGTGTTGAGTCAGAGATTAAAAAAAATATAATTATATAAATTGTGAACCATCTCCAACCTTCACTTCCTTCTCAATAAAGAATAATTCAAAAATCGTAGTAAACCTTATAGCTAGCAAACAAATAACGTTTTCCAAAATTTGCTTTTCAATCTGCATCAAACTCGCCCGCCTTTAGTTTCCAAAATATTTTATGATTTAGACTCAAATGGCCTCATCAAAATTAGAGATATGAAGCAAGCTCCTTCCCATACCTTACTGAGGTACAATATACAAGCCAACTTTTTAGCCAGCTGGGGTGGCCGAGCGGTTCTAGGCGCTACAGTCTGGAACCTTGTGACCGCTACGGTCGCAGGTTCGAATCTTGCCTCAGGCATGGATGTGTGTGATGTCCTTAGGTTAGTTAGGTTTAAATAGTTCTAAGTTCTAGGGGACTGATGACCTCAGAAGTTAAGTCCCATAGTGCTCAGAGCCATTTGAACCCACTTTTTAATATACAACCTTGCCACCTTGCTTCATGTGCAGGCTGAGGATTAAATCTCAGGAAAAATCAGACTTTGTCACTAGAATGTAGACACGAGCAGTGCTTCGATTCTTTGCAATAGTTATGACAATGAGAGCTTTTACATTTAGCGGGAAGCTTACTTTTTATTTTTTATTTTGTCTTATTTTTTTGTTTGACGTCGATTTTCGCCAAGTACTTGTGGTACATATTCTTGCTGTTCTCACTCAATGTCTCTCACATAGCCTCATATCTCTCATGAGCTGAAACACACATGTCTCAAAACACTAAAATCGCATTTAATATACTGCAGTGGATGGGTGCCAGGAGGCGCCGTATTAAAACTCGGCGAGAACTTTCCAAATGACTTATTGTTTTGAACTACAGTGTCCTCGTTCACCTCGGTGTGCGTTACTGGGCCCCGCAATGCTGAGGAAGCACCCCAGCAGCCTGTGCAACGCAATGCTGTGTCGTGCCGGCCTTGGCCGGCCCGGTGAGTTCCGATGGTGTCAGGATAGCTGCGCCAGCAGCCGACTCAGCAGCCACAGTCCTCGTTCCCTCCGTGCTGCCCTACTGGAAGCCGTAGGCTGGCCCCGCTGCTGCTTCTTCCTTGCTGGCGTAGTTGAGATCGTGGTGGCAACAAGCGCCGATGATCCAGCATCCAAATCTGTGACCGTCGCCTCAAGATGTCTCCGGCGTGTGTTGGGAGCTGAGACGACTGCCCACGGTAGCGAGCTGAAGAGTGGCCCGTCGCTGGCTGGCTGCGGACCCCGTGGCAGTCTCAGAGGGCGAACCAATGACCCGCCATGGACTGGGACGCTGGCGCCCTATTGTTGCTGCATGTAGCCTGGTTTTATGACATGCCCCGCCATCCAGGAGAGCTGCCACACTTGAATGAACCTCGTTAGAAAACGGCACCTAATTATACTCAGCTGTGGATCTCTGTTGTGCTGACATGCTGCTCCGAGTCACGTGCGCACAACGCCTGGGTTGTGTCAGTGGGCTCCTTCTGCCTGTAGCTTGCACCATGCAAACTGCTGTGTGCGCCCTCTCCAGCAGTTCTACGCCCCTGTGGCCTCTATTTGCCTTCGCAACTGCTGGCATGTGTAACCCAATGCAGTCTGGCCCGCAACTGGCTGTGCTCAGAATATCACACAGAACTAACTTGCCCTATCCCAAACGGTGGTGCCGCTACAGTACCTTAAAATACGCAATTTCGTAATGTGCACAATAGCCTTTGGAAAGATAGTCCATTTATGGTCAGGTAACATCACTCAGCATCTCTCTACAGGATGTTTCATAGTTCATCTTATACAGTTCTAGAGGCTGTAAAGGGGCTTAGTAGATCAAGTTTTACATAGGAACCCATGTCCCGAAACGTCATCCAACGACATTATAGAGCTTCATAGTTACAGGTGTCAACGCCTGTAAACGTATGTATGTACAGGGTGATTCCTTGATGATGTTACAAACTTTCAAGGATGATGGAGACGGATGAATGTATCAGTTTGAGGTAAAGACCCCCAGTCTAAAGTTACAAGTGAAAACCGTTCTGGTGTCTCTAACAGTGCGACACATGTACCGATATTGTTGTTAGTAAGAACATACGGTATGCAACTTTCAGAGGTGGTAGTGTGGAACAAAAAAAGAAAAAAAATGGGCTCTAAAATGAATACCTGAGGAACTATGAGCACTTGTTCATCTTCGCTACTGTGAAACACATCTCCTCTATTGAACAAGTGCTCATAGCTCTTGTTTTGATCCATACTACCATCTCTAAAAGTTGCATACCCTACAATCTTCCCAATGTTCCAGTATCAGAAGTTCATAATGGTTTTCGCTTATAATTTTCGACTCATTCTTTTCTGGTACACGGGCCTTTACTTCAGATCGATATATTTATTTTTCTCCATCATCCCCGAAAGTTTGTAGCATCATCACAGAATCACTCCGCATATACATCCACCTACAGGCGCCGGCGCCTCTTTACCGTCGCTGGAGGACGTTCCCGGGTATGGTTTCCTATGTAAAACTTTATCTAAAATCTCTACAGGTGTGTACCATGAATTGTGAAACACCCTGTACACTTAGCCAGCCCGTTTCTTCGACAGTGAGTTCGCATATCTTCCAATGATTGCGTCCGCAGTTTCCTGAACATCTCTCTCATACTTTCGTAATAGTTACAAGGACCATTTATAATCCTAGCATCACGTCTCACTATTTCGTCCATTTCTGCAGTCAGTGAACCTATTACATAGCAAATAATTTACCGGTAATTTACGAGGGCGTTCAAAAGAAAAGGCACGAAACAACACTTTGGGTATAATTGATGCCTGAGCACAGCTTTCATGAAGGATTCCTTGATGCCATAATTCCTGTGGCTGTGACAGGAGTCGTCCATGCCCCCTCCGTGAGCATCTCAGGACGTTTGCTCTTGATGGACTTGGGTCGCCTACGGAGAGTCTCACAGTACACGTCGCTGCTAACGGTTTTTACGTGCTCGAGGAATTCGATGAGTATTGGACCGCGGACGTCGAAAAAGTCGATCAGCATCATCTTCCTTTCTGAGGGGACATTTTTGAATTTTTTAGGGGGAAATGACGGCACTATGTCCGCATTCCTCAATTTCTCATTACATTATCGGAAAGCGGAATATGCAAATTTCAACAGGTTTCGCTGCTACTACGTTTCATACCTTTTCATTTGAACACTCCTTGTATTATTGGTCGCAGTAACTCCCCTGAATCGTCAAGTCTGTCTTTCACGCGCCAACTGTACTGCAGATTGCAGGTCTTCGGTCCATTTCATAGCGCTTTGACATATTTTTATTGCTTTCCTTGACTCATCAGTCTTCTGACTGGTTTCGTGCGACGCGCGGCTGTCCTGTGCCAACCTCTTTACCTCGCTTACTCTCACATTCCTCAATATTTGTTGCATAAATTCTTTTCTCTGACTTGCCCTATAGTTGTTACCCTCAACAGCACCCTCTAGTACCATGGAAGTTACTCCCTGATGCCTTAACAAGTGCCTTCTTGTTGTTGTTGTTTTCCAAACGTTTCTTTACTTCTCGATTCTGTGGAGAACGTCTTCCCTTGTTGGAGTTTTAGAGTGAACAGATGGTAACCTGGGTGTGATACCTATTTACTTGCTTCACTGCGTGAACTGAGCACAGACCCTCGCGCTCCACCACCTCTTGAGTCCAAGCCTCGAACGTCAAGCGGTAGCTGCAGACGTAACAGATATTTTTCATCTTTGAGAGCGGAAAAACTGTTTACGCTGTAAAATAATCACTTATGTATTTAAAAATAATAATAGTGGTTTCCATATATTTATACCAACTCTATATTGAACAATGTTAGTTCCCGTTTGCTTCCGTATTGGAACACGTATTTCAACTCGCATCCCACCCCAATACCTGGGAAAGACTCCATACGTGTTTGTCGGGTAAGATGTACATTCGTAATACCTTTTTTGTACATTTATTTGTTTGCAGGCGATGCTTATAAATTACGGAGAAACCTCCTGATGAAACCAACTTTTTTGGTGGATCTGGCCACTCAGAACCCAACATGAATCTGTAAGCTCAGAAATTGTCTCTAACGCAAAGATGAGACTTAAATATCTCGGGGAAAATTTAATTATAAGATATATAAGATCACCTGTGGTACACGACTTTCCCATTACGCTCAACGCTGGGTTGCTATTCCAATGCCGGAGAGCCCTGTCAGTAGTGACAATGTAGGGGTAAAGTAAGCTGAAGATATAAATTATAGAGCGCAGCAACCAGTCGTCCTTTATTAGATTTTATTACGCAAATCCAGATTTCGGCTAGTGGCTAGCCACATAACAGTCACTGAATGCACCCACTTTCCGAATGGAAGGTAACCTAATGAAGCTGAATATATGATTTATGTGTTGGGGAGGGCACTCAACAACCACAGTTCTGCGACAGTGAAATGGTTAGCATCTCTGCCTGCTAAGCATCGGTCAGAGGGTTAGCTGCCCTCTATAATAAAAAAAAGCCTGAGTCAACAGCTCAACACTGAACTTGAACGCGTCTCATGGGACATCCGCACCGAACAAATGCAGCGGACGATATCGAACAAAATGAGGTCAAAGACTAAAAAAAGCAAGAAGACCACGGTTCGAGTCCCGACCGAGGCACAAATTTTAATTCATTTCTTCTGCTTCCATCATTATCTAACACAAGTGTTGCAGTCAAATCACGGACCTCCAAAGGAGATTGTACCGATACCAATTTGGTAACAGCAGAGAAAATGAGCCAACGCCCCTGCCGCAGTGGTAACACCGGTTCCCGTCCGGTCACCGATGTTAAGCGCGGTCGGGCTGGGGTACCAGTTGGATGGGTGACCATCCGGTCTGCCGAGCGCTGTTGGCAAGCGGGGTGCACTCAGCCATTGTGAGGCAAACTGAGGAGCTACTTGACTGAGAAATAGCGGCTCCGGTCTCGTAAACTGACATACGGCCGGGAGAGCGGTGTGCTGACCACATGCCCCTCCATATCCGCATCCAGTGACGCCTGTGTATGAGGATGACACGGCGGCCGGTCGTTACCGTTGGACCTTCATGGCCTGTTCGGGACGAGAGAGAGAAAATCAGAAAAAGAATGGCATCGGTGTTGACAGTCCAGGCAAATTTGAAAGCAGCGCAACATAAAAGTCCTCCAATCACTAAGCGAAGGAGAAAAGTAAAATACAGTCCTGAAGACTGTGTTGTGTGTAAAAGCAACCATTACGAAATCCACGGACCGTCAGTGGACTGGATTCAGTGCATTCAGTCTAAAAAGTGGCTGCATAAATCATGCAGAGATGAAGCAGATATGTATAATGACTGTGCTGTAAAGCGGTAAATGCCAACGGTGAAACGCTCGGTAATTGTAATATAATTGTGTTCCTTGACAATAAAATGTGTAATAAACCTGGTAATGGTATGAAATTTAAGTTTATCAGGAAAGCCACAAGTCACAATTAGTAAATTTTATTTTTTGCGGTTTCGCTGTAAAATTTTACAAGAGCACCATCAGAATCATTTTAAAATACAATATTTTGCTGATTGCGACTTGTGCCCGTCCTGATGAACGTAATTTCAACAGTCGCTGTTTCCCCTGCAGGCAACGCTCTTGTCGTATCAAATTTATTTTGCTAAGTCACCACAATCTTCATAGAGATCCACCCAGTAGTCAAACCCGTAAAGACAATTATTACGGGCCAGAAGTTATGGTTTTGCCATACGCATCTGTTTTCAGTTTGAAGAAACATTGCCAAGTAAATGTGGTTAATTTTATTTTGAAAATCCCAAGATTGACCGTCATAATTTCACGTACAAGCAAAAAGTATGGCATCTTCCCCTGACGTACTATATATTATCGCACGAACACTTGCATCTCCTTCTGTTTTGATTGTTACTCAAAAAATTTCGTCCTCAAATAAGGCCTTGTTTCAAACTAGAATAATTCTTTTCCTGTCCTACTCTGCTTCTTATATCCTTCTTGCTTCGACCTCATGCGTCATTTTGCTTCTAAGATAGCAGAGCTACTTCATTCCTTCACTTTTGTAGTCCCCTATTTCGATGTTAAGTTCATCGCTAATCTCGTTTCTCGAACTCCTCCTAACTTCTGCCTCTGTTTGGTTTACTTTTATTTCGTATTCTGTGCTTACATGTGCAAGTCACCCTCCCAGTCTTAGTAGAGGTTGTTCGTTCCCGTGGTGCGTACTGACAAACAAGCCAAAATGCACCAACATTGGACAGCCAATAAGAAACGATGGAGAGAGATCACGTACAGGCGCGGGCCATTGCTGCAGCGTTGGAAAGAGATGGCTCCAGTTTTCAGCTAACTATGACGTGGACCACATCCTCTCTCTCCTTATTTTGCGCTTCGTTCTGACACCCAAATTACGTCTTCCCATGCTGACAGAGTAATGGCCTCACAGACCGACTCAGAGGCAACCAAACGTATTCTGTACCAGGGAATATATTAACTTGTTTGATATTATCTGATTTATTTAAAAAGATCTCCCTTGAGTTGTGGGGGTCTATCCTGGCGAGGACGCGCTCTAACTGACACGTGGAATAACGTGCATTCTGTTCTACAGGTCCTGTAATTCTTCCTCAGTTTCACTTGTTATACGACCGTCTTTCCGGAAACAGTCACATAATATACTCAAGTTCATATTGAAAGACCCTTTTGAACAACAGTACTAGTGATTGCCGATGACTGACTGATGCAGCCATACTCTTCGTTTGCACTTGTTTGAGATTTGCATGCCTTGGAGAAGTGAGAGAAAATTGAAAGTATGCGGATTTTCAGGGACAGTACAGTCTGTCACAACTCTAGCGATAGCAATAGCTCATTTACCATCGTCCATGATTTTGCTATCCCACGATGACGTAATTTGCCTACAGGAACTATACATGCGTAATGGGGAAATACCTGGCATTGCAAGGCAACTCTCTGTAATCACACGTTCCACAGATGCAAAGGCAGCAATCGTTGTGGCAAATACACAGATATCAGCTACACCAATTACACAGCTGAACACAGATCACAAAGTAGCAACAGAAATCAAGCTACGCAGGGAACACTGGGTAATCTCTTCCATGAATACTCAATATTCATTCGAACTAGAACAGTTCACAAATAAAATAAGGGAGATAAAACAGTTCGCCAGAGGTAGACTCTTATTGACACACACACCGACATCAATGCACGCTCGACCCTCCGGCATTCCGACAGAACGGAAGCCAGAGAGCAGGTCGTTGTGGATATAATAAACGAACGTAACCTTTTCGTGAAGCAGGATAGCCAACGACCTTCTGTGGATATGCAGTTGGTACCAGAAACATTGACATTACTCTCGCAAATGAAAAATCAGTTGCATACATTGTAAACTGGCATGGCTTAGATAAAGTCACGCATAGTGATCACAACGTACAAGAGTAATCTCAAAAGTAAGGTCTCCTGGTTTTTATAAGTACATAGACCTGTTTATTTCCACAATGGTTTACATCAGTTTACAGCTTGAACATTTAGCTATTTTTCGACATAATCACCATTTCTGTCGATGCATTTTTGTAGACGCTGTGGCAGTTTTTGTATGCCCATGACATACCACCTAACCGTCATTATGTTCAGAGGGTTATGAACCTCTTTTTTCACCTCGTCGTCGGAGCTGAATCATTGGCACCACAATTAACGCTAACAGGTACTGTGAAACTCTGAAAAAACTCAAACGGGCAGGAAAGGAATGTTGAGCAAGGGCGTACACATTCTCCATGACAACACTCGCCCACACATCGCTCGGCAAACCGTTCCTCTCCTACAACAGTTTCAGTGGAAAATAATCACCCACCCACCCTACAGCCCTGACTTGGCGCCCAGTGACCATCACCTGTTCCCTAGGTTAAAAGAACATGTGGTCGGAAAGCGATTCAGCTCCGACTACGAGGTGAAACAAGGGGTTCATAACTTTCTGAACAGCATGACGGCGAGCTGGTATGACATGGGCATACAAAAACTGCCACAGTGTCTACAAAAATGCATCGACAGAAATAGTGATTATGTCTAAAAAACCTAAATGTTCAAGCTGTAAACTGATGTAAACCATTGTAGAAATAAGCAGGTCTATGTACTTATAAAAAAAATAGGAGACCTTACTTCTGGGATTACCATCGTAATAGTAACAAACACAGTGACTACTACTGATATAAACACACATACAATGCAGCACCCACAGCTGCAAATCGGCAGGCTCTGAGAGAGGAGATCAATAGTTCACGCATCTGTACTACAAACAATATAACTGATTCCAGAGATCACACACTGACACATATACTACAAAAAAGCCCAATCAGCTGCCATACCAGTAGCAAACGAACAATGCAGACAGGGAATGCCATGGTCCACGACGTTGACTAGACTCCGGAAAGACACACGAGACAAAAGACGACGCTATTAAAGATCAAAAACGGCACAAGAACGGGAAATTAGTACCCAGATCTATCACGACGCTTACGACAGGCATAAAACTGGTCTTAACAAGAGAGGGCAGGACCATTGGGACAACTTCGTGAGGACTCAGCTAGAAAATAGTACATGAGGAGAACCATAAATCTGCAGACTGACAAAATCAAATCACCACTTGTCCTGTCCACAATGAGACGTCCAGACTGTTCCACTAAGACAGGCTGGAGAAGTTCTGCAGAATACCTTCCACAAAAGCTTCTTCCGGACGATTACCAAACTCACGACCAACAACATATAATTCTCCGCCAACTAATAGTAATTAACTATGCTACTGACCATGTAGTCATCCCCCTTCGCTCAAGTTTCCCAGGCATTAACGATCTCAGACCGAAATAACCCAGACCCGGACGAAATTCATCCGAAACTATTAGCAATGCAGCATCACAGTTCATACCATCTCTGACTGAATTACTGAATGACGCCTTACAACAACACAAGATACCCACAACATGGAAATCTGCAGATGCAGTAATCATCAAGAAGACTGAGGCCAGAGACGCAATGGCTCCAAAGACATACAGATGAATTTGCTTGATAAACACATTGACTAAGGCCGAGATCACGTAAGAAACAGATTGACCGTACTTACGGCGGAACAGACAACCGTAAAAATAGTTTTCCCGTCGGTCAACAGATGTCGCAGGCGACGCTACAATGCTAACTGACCTGTCCACGTCGCGGAATTGGCAACGCTGTATCTTCGGTGACGTGAATGACGCTGAATTGTGTTCGGCTAGAGCGCTGCGCGCGAAATGCATTCGTCACACAGCTGACTGTAGGCCATGATTGGCTATGGTTTTTCCCGAGTTTTCAGTCGAAGAATGTAGATTATCTCCTGTAATTCTACAAACCAAGTTTATTTCTACTGTAGGGATACTTCTCACAATCATATGCGAAATGAAAAGTAATACACAATCTGCACTCGCGCAGACCTGTTACTACAGGCAGTGTTATTTTCGAGAGAAAGCTGTGTGAGGATTATTAGCGCACAGATAAAAAAAAATTAAAATAGGCAGTGTCTATAGTTTGCATGCTGTGCTCGTTCTATTCTATCCTCCTCCCTTCATTCCAGTATAAACGTTTGTTCACATGTATAAACGAATGGCAGTGAACATTGGCGAATTATCTATGAATACTCATTTGCAGCAGTGTAAACGAGGTTTTACACTCGTTCACTTCGTTCGCTCTAGTATATACGAGGATTTAGAGGGACCGATGACCTAGCAGTTACATGACGGCTATTATTCATTTATTTCACTGTTGCGATCTCAGCTCTAGAGCCATTTTCAAGTACCAAGGGAAAGGTCTTGTAAGGTAATGCTTCTTAAATTGTTTACCAAATGTTACCACACTATGCTTTGCATTTTGTTATCCATATCTTATATTGGTTTCAGTTTTCACATTGCACATAAAAACGCCTCTACAGCCAAAATTACGATAGTGAAGTGAACAAACTGTTTAAAAAAAGTCCAAAACGCAGCAAAGATTTCATTTAAAAATTATATGATATGATTCTTGTAGAGGAAGGGCTGCCACGTTATATCAGAATAGAAGATCGACAAAATTTAGATAGGATCGAATGCTTAAGGCTCTTTATTAATTCTTACTCGTAACTAATTTATAGATTTACCTGAATTTAAAATCCACTCGCGTAACCTTTCTTTATTTTTGACGGGAATCTGAACATTTTTAGTTCAGGATTTGTTCGTCTACTCCTTCCACAGTTGATACACTCGCAGGCCCTCGGCATGACGACTCGATCCACTACCACCGGTATGTCAGGAACAGCTGTACTTCACAGACGCCAAATGGTGGAAAGCTGCACGCGTTCGGCCGATGTTGCCACATATTTCACAGAACGGAGTGCCATCTAGTGGTTGATTCCACAAGTAAGGGTGTGACGCTGTTGCCGCCTGGTGGCCGTTCCCTGACAAGGGTTGCCTGCTAGACCAAGCGATTGGGCAATCTGTTTTTTACGTGATCTGGGGCTAAGGTTCAGGAGATAGTGCTGTTCGACAAATTTCCTAGGTACACAGACAGGTCTTCAGCCTGAGCACCAACCAGCTCCAGTTCAGACAGCAGAAATCGATATATGACGCCATTAAAAATGTAATGCAGACAAAACAAACGACACAAGACAAATATGTAGTTGCGGTCCTAACTGATATAGCTGGCTGCTTTGATAACCGCTGATGGCCTGCACTATTTGCAAGAGTTAGGGAAATGCAGATACCTACATCGTTGTATTGAAGTCTCCTAAACTATTGCAACAGTATTGTAGAATTGCGCACATGCCATCAGATGATCGTCAGAATTACAAAAGGCTGCCCACAGGGGACTAAATGTGGTCCCGCATTCTAGGACATCACTATAGAACTTATTTTAAACACTCTTGACGAAGACAACAGGGTGACAAGAGTTATTACGTATGCATAGTCTTGATGAAGACAACAGGGTGACAAGAGGTGTTACGTATGCAGACGTCGTAATAGTAATTACATCGGCCATCCTCAGCAAATCTTGAACTAAAGGCAACACAGATATTGGGAAAGGTAAATAACTGGTGCAACAACAACAAAACTTCAAACAGCAGCCAACAAAACTTTGTACCTACTGCTGAAGGGAGCATTACAAAGAGACCCAACAATCAGACTTGAAAATACCATGACACAACGAAAACTTACGACAAGATCCCTCGGAGTATATGTTAACAGAAAGCTTTCATTCAAAGACTTAGCGAAACTCGCTACTGACAGAGCGACGAAACTGATGCATAAACTAGCCAGAGGCAACAGTGCACAGTTTAGACTACCACTACAGATGATACGAACCTACCATCTCACCTGGATTGAATCCGTCCTGAGCTTTGTAGCCAGCACATGGGCCCATCGTCTCTGCCTCACATCACACAAAATCATAGTAAGACGTGGACAGAAAACTATCATTTTAAGAACGTCAGAAGCGTTTGGGACAACATCTATTGAGATATTATGCTTCGCCCTGGGTCTATACCCAATAGACATTACTTTACATTTCAGAACTGTAGGATACTGAATGGAAAAGGGACGACAGGGCGAAGAACAGGAAATTACAGGCCAACAAACAACTGACAAGAAACAACTTAGAGAATGGCGCAATGACACCTGGTAGACCGGATGGGACACAACAGACAAAGGACGCATAATTTCATGTAGAAGCAAAAAGTATGGCATCTTCCCCTGACGTACTATATATTATCGCACGAACGCTTCCATTTTCTTCTGTTTTGATTTTTACTCAAAAAAATTCGTCCTTAAATAAGGCCTTGTTTGAAACTAGAATAATTCTTTTTCTGTCCTAGTCTGCTTCTTACATCGATCTTCTTTCGCCCTCATTCGACATTTTGCTTCGAAGATAGCAGAGCTGCTTCATTCCTTCACTTCGTAGTCCCCTTTCCCATGGTACGTACCGACCAAAAAGCCACAGTGCACCACCGTTGGACAGCCAATAAGGACCGATGGAGAAAGATCACGTACAGGTGCGGGCCATTGCTCCAGCGTTGGAAACAGATGGCTCCAGCTTTCAGCTAACTATGACGTGGACCATATCCTCTCTCTCCTTATATTGCGCTTCGTTCTGACACCCAAATTACGTCTTACGTTGACGGGGAAATGGCCTCACAGACCAGCTCAGATGCAACCAAACGTATTCTGTACCAGCGAATATATTCACTTGTTTGATATTAGCTCATTTATTTAAAAAGATCTCCCTTCAGGTGTGGGTGTCTATCCTGGCGTGAACGCACTATAACTGGTACGTGGAATACCGCTCATTGTGTTCAACAAGTCCTATAATTCTTCCTCAGTTTCACTTCCCGAACATCAGAGAACAAATGAGGATAAAATATATCCAACTCGTGGTATAGGCCACTTTCTTAGAGCGGCTGGACCGTACCCACAACATCTACATCGTGTTAGACTAAGTAACACAAACATAAACAAATGTGGAGAAATCAGCACAGCGGAAAACATCACATTACACTGCAAAATGTTGAGACACCTACGACCACAACTGCACTACAGCGATATTCGACAAAGGCTAAGACAGCCGGATGATTAGTTAGAACTAAACACCATCACAGACAAAATTTCACAAGCACTCTACACAGGATACAGACACGAACGGCTATACGTGAGACGGAGAATAGATAGGGAATCACCTACTACACAACGCAACACATGGAACACAACTGCTAACTCTGGTGCCTCAACAAAGTCAGAATAAGACAACGTGGATACAGAGAACAATATAAAAGTAGTAATACAACAACGAAAAAAATAAAAGTATATATAGAACATTAGCCAGCGATAGAATAGTATAAGGATTTTAACTATAGATAAGTAACATGTGAATAATAACAAAGTTTAATTTCATAATGGCTTGCGTTACAGAAACACACTGAACTAAAACTTACCGGGGGGTAAGACTGGACGACTTCCCGAGGCTCCCCTCCCACAGGAAAAGCCACGTCGTTAGCAATAATTATACAAGAACGTCATACTACTGTCAAATGCCATCCAAGCTTTAAATATACCATTGTAGATCATTTTTATAATGCATTACTAGAAATTACACTATAACAGTAAAATTAATGTGATAAAAGTAAACTAATTTATTACATATAATGAAAAATTTTGAATAACAGAATACAGCACAATTTGTACTTATATCTAAGCAAACTGCTGCTCCATATGGGACTGACTTGAAGTTCTTCCGATGCCGTCCCACCTGCATAAGTCATGTAGTGGGACACCTTCGTCTATTAACACCCACTCCTACGATCTACTAGATGCTTCTTAAATAACCAAATTGTTTCTGTTTTCTTTCCCTCAAATGACGTCTATTTTATACCAGTATTAAATCATTATTGTTACGCTCGTTCCGTTGCTCAAAATAAGTTATTTTTGAAATATGAAACAATGTACTGTAACATGTAAAATTGTAAAATGTACGACCTACTTTTTAAAATAGGCAGCAGGTTTTTAAAACATACAATAAATGAAACTAGATGTCCCACGCTGAGACAACCAGTTTCGTTCTGAACGCACACAGATAGAATCTTCTGTGGCGCACATGTTGAATATATTTTCCTTCCTGGGAGTGGAGTGAAAAGGTTCGCTTTTTAACAGATGACACTATTGTGGCCAAATGCAGAAATCTGACTGTTTCTCCAGAAAGCAATGGACGCCACAGATAAACATCTCGAAGACTGGTTGGGGCCCTGCAGTTTTGGGCTTTTGAAAACATGCGACACTGCTGAACGTACTGACTCTGCAAAATACAAATTTTGACACGATCTAAGAACCGCCAGTATTTGTTAACATAAATAAACTGAAGGTTAGAAAGAGAAATAGGATGGTTACGACGAAGATGACCTCATTGGTCACAGAGAGAAAGAGAGTGAGTAGAGTTTTTTTTGCTGTGGAAGATTGTAGGACGAAATCAGTCAACTAGAGGAAGGGAACTTGCGTTTTTAAGAAGCATTTTTATCGGTTGACTCTCAGATGATACAGAGCCCAGTCAATCTGAATTTAGTAAGACATGCAAGGGTGGCGACGTGAGGTTTCCCTTCCACGCTGAGAGTCGGCATCTGTTCCGCCAGTCCTCCACATCACGTGACCTGATGATGTATAAAGTACTTGGAAAAATGTCGTGCTGATCTGCACTTAGCCGCTGACAAGGGTCGTTGGCTCCATCAGTGATTGGTTCTGCAGTCTCTACAACCTCCACCTGAAATACCATGGTGAGATCGAACTACAACTGCGAGACGATGTGTAGGGATGTTAAAGAGATTTTCTAGTAATTCGATTACCTCAAGCTTCGGTCTGGAGACTTGTATGTTAACGGTAATAAACAGTCTGCTTTCGCTCCAGCAATGTGACATATTCCCTTCTTTAGTCTATCTATTTTCAGTTAACATCACAAGAGTAACAGGCCACTTCACGAATACAATTGATTCAGTTGCGCGATTACAAGCGTATTCCCCCCCCCCCCCCCCCCAAGACCTCTGTGTCAAATAAGACAAGGCATATAACAACTCCGCTGCAGAGTGAAAATCTCATTCTGGCATATAACAAATGTTTATGTCGCCATAGTTTTTCATTTGTTCTGTCAATAATATTATCACAATAGGTTTAAATAACTTATCTGCTACTAATCACGATTTTCTTTATTTTATTTTTCACACGACGCGTTTCGGGAACTGATTCCCATTTTCATATGCGTTTTTTGTGTTTGTTATGTCATTCCTATGAGATGTTGTCGATGTGTGAGATTCTGCTTCATTTCGTTGTCTTTAATGCAATATATGAGAAAACACGCGATTTTTTACTTGGTTGCCGGCGGCAGTGGCCGTGCGGTTCTAGGCAATACAGTTTGGAACCGCGCTGCTGCTACGGTCGCAGGTTCGAATCCTGCCTCGGGCATGGATGTGTGTGATGTCCTTAGGTTAGTTAGGTTTAAGTAGTTCTAAGTTCTAGGGGACTGATGACCTCAGATGTTAAGTCCCATAGTGCTCAGAGCCATTTGAACCATTTTTTTTTTTTTTTTACTTGGTTGTTGATCTTTTTGTGAAGTTAGTGGCGAAATTTAGAAGAATTTGTACCTACAATTTCCTTATGATCTATTTGTGCAGAGTCTCACACACACTAAACATCACACACAACTTGTTGTACACTTTTAAACATCCAAAACACTATACATGAACAAAATAGTTACACAGATGCTCCTACAAGTAGTCAACAGAGATGACATTATAGGTCTTCCACAGAGTATGATATGCTTTTGTACAGAGGTTATTTACCTTAACAATTTAGATCACAATTAAATTACGTCTATTTTACAATTGCGCAAGACTGTCGACTACTGGGTTGTCCGTGGTGAGAGGGAACGCCTGAAATCTGGTTCTCTCAGCTCACTCTCGATTCTGCGGGATTTCTAAATGCTGAATTCACCAAACGATTTCCGAAACTGAATGCCCCATGTTTCTAGCTCCAACTACCATTCAAAGTCTGTTAATTCCCGTCTTGCGGTCATACTCACTTTGGACACCTTTCGACACGAATCGCCTGAGTACCAACGATAGCTCCGCCTTTGTACTGTCCTTTAATACCTTGTGTATGGGATACTGCCGCCATCTATATATGTGCATATCGCTATGCGATGATTCTGTCAGCCCAGTGTATATCATCAACAATCGATTTTATCAGAGAAAAGACAATGGTCGATACTGCAAGCCACTTTCGACGTGTTAAGTACAATAAAAAACAAATAAAAATCATTACACTGTGCTGTTGATATGTCTTGAGGTAAGAGAATAGTACGAGTACAGTAATATTCGTATTAATCACCAGTGTTACGCACAAAGTGAGGAAACTTTAGCAGGCAATAATGCACGTCTTTCCCTTGTGTCTTAAACGATGAAGGTGTGATAAACAGGTCTCATAGTAGATGAGCAGACCTACGTCACTGTTGTGTGTGCAGGCGTCTGGAAAGTGAGGCCCTAGAGGCAGTCGCCTCGATTACACGTGAGCGGCGTCTACGTGTGCGTCGGCGCCGCCAACGCGTCCCGCCGCTACCTGGGTCGACCGGCGCTCGCTGCGCCGCGGCCGTATGCAATATTCATGCCGCGCCAGCCCGCATATCGATCACCGCGGCCGACGCTACCGACGCCGCCGACGCCCCGTATTTAGCGGCGCGTCCGTCCTGCCGCAGGACCAGCGCCGCCTCGCAGTAAATTTCCTCAGACGAAAGGACTAGCAATCCACGTGCTCCCAGCACGCATTCGTCCTCAGAAGAAACTTAGATACTTGCTGAAGCATGTCATCAAACGTCCTCTTCACCAGTAATTACACTGTCGGAAACAAAAGTTAGTACTCCAGGGAAGACGACGGCAATTTTGGTCCTGAGCCGTGTGCGGCACGTGTCCATGCCGTTTATTGCTTGTCAACTTGTCTTTACGGTACTGCCGCCTGGTTTCCTGTCCGATGTACTGGCGTTACTACACTGCTGGCCATTAAAATTGCTACACCAAGAAGAAGTGCAGATGATAAACAGGTATTCATTGGACAAATATATTATACTAGAACTGACATGTGATTACATTTACACGCTATTTGGGTGCATAGATCCTGAGGAACCAGTACCCATAACAACCACCTATGACCGTAATAACGGCCTTGATACGCCTGGGCATTGAGTCAAACAGAGCTTGGATGGCGTGTACAGGTACAGCTGCCCATGCCGCTTCAACACGATACCACAGTTCATCAAGAGTAGTGACTGGCGTATTGTGACGAGCCAGTTGCTCGGCCACCATTGACCAGACGTTTCAAATTACCGAGAGATCTGGAGAATGTGCTGGCCAGGGCAGCAGGCGAACATTTTCTGTATCTAGAAAGGCCCGTACTGGACCTGCAACATGCTGTCGTGCATTATCCTGCTGAAATGTAGGGTTTCGCAGAGGTCGAATGAGGGGTAGAGCCACTGGTCGTAACACATCTGAAATGCAACGTCCACTGTCCAAAGTGCCGTCAGTGCGAACAAGAGGTGACCGAGACGTGTAACCAATGGCACCCCATACCATCACGCCAGGTGATACGCCAGTATGGCGATGACGAATACGCGCTTCCAATGTGCGTTCACCGCGATGTCGCCAAACGCGGATGCGACCATCATGATGCTGTAAACAGAACTCATCCGAAAAAATGACGTTGTGCCATTCCTGCCCGCATCTCGTGGTCGTGCGGTAGCGTTCTCGCATCCCACGCTCGGGTTCCCGGGTTCGATTCCCGGCGAGGTCAGGGATTTTCTCTGCCTCGTGATGGCTGGGTGTTGTGTGATGTCCTTAGGTTAGTTAGGTTTACGTAGTTCTGAGTTCTAGGGGACTGATGACCTAAGATGTTAAGTCCCATAGTGCTCAGAGCCATTTGACCCCATTTTTTGCCATTCCTGCACCCAGGTTCGTCGTTGAGTACACCATCACAGGCGCTCCTGTTTGTGATGCAGCGTCAAGGGTAACCGCAGCCACGGCCTCCGAGCTGATAGTCCATTTTGCTGCAAACGTCGTCGTACTGTTCGTACAGATGGTTGTTGTCTTGCAAACGTCCCCATCCGTTGACTCAGGGATCGAGACGTGGCTGCACGATCCGTTACAGCCATGCGGATAAAATGCCTGTTACCTCAACTGCTAGTGATACGAGGTCGTTGGTATCCAGCACGGCGTTCCGTATTACCCTCCTGAACCCACCGATTCCATATTCTGCTAACAGTCATTGGATCTCGACCAACGCGAGCAACAATGTCGCGATACGATAAACCGCAACCGCGATAGGGTACAATCCGACCTTTATCAAAGTCGGAAACGTGGTGTTACGCATTTCTCCTCCTTACACGAGGCATCACAACAACATTTCACCAGGCAACGCCGGTCAACTGCTGTTTGTGTATGAGAAATCGGTTGGAAACTTTCCTCATGTCGGCACGTTGTAGGTGTCGTCACCAGCGCCAGCCTTGTGTGAATGCTCTGAAAAGCTAATCATTCACATATCACAGCATCTTCGTCGTGCCGGTTAAATTTCGCGTCTGTATCACATCATCTTCGTGGTGTAGCAAATTAATGGACCGTAGAGTAAGTTGCTGGTTTGCTTGCCCATGAGTGGCAGCAGCAGCTCTTATCGATAAATGCACTGTCTTACTATCTCTGGAGCGACCGCTAGTATTACCAGGTCGTCCTCTGTCGGAGTTCAGTCGGGATTGAGCTACAGTGAGGTCCGAACAGCCAGTACTCGCTCGACCGCTGGCGACACACATGCACTGTCCGACGGAAGGAGACTGGAGCGGCAACGACCGTTGGTTGGTCTTTCGGTCGGTCGTCTCATAGGGCGACGTGTATTTGGTCTTTTTACTGTTTCTGGGCCTCGTCAGTTGGTCATCTTGCCGGACGTGGGTCGGTGCTTTCCTTGTGCAGAGGTGCGGGTTGCGAATGGGCAAGTCTTAACCTCGGCATGGTTGGGTCCGAGCCAGTGTTCCCGGGTCGCCGTGTCTCATAGTTGCGAACGGACATGGAATTGAGTCGGGATGGAGCTGCAGTGAGGTCGGGACAGCCAAGACTCGGCCGAGTGTTGCTGACACACATGGCTCGAGTGGGGACGACCGTGGTTGGTCGTTCGGTCGCCTCATCGCACGACGTATATTTGGTAGCCGACCGCTTCGGGTTCTCTGCGTGTGTCGACTTGTCATTCGTCCTGGTTGTTCCACATTGATTGCCTTTACGATTGTTCGAGTACTTGTGGAGGTGTTTTCGTGAAACTGTGTCTAGCTTGTGTAATTTCGACTGAGCAGTTACATTAATGCTGTCTGCGTACTAGAGAAGGAAGTCGGTCGGTTGGGACAGTGCAGCGAGGAAGTCTCACAGCTAGGGAATTAGCGTAGTATTCCGCAGTGTGTTTTTCCTCACCGTGTTGATGCTGCCTGTACCGCGTGTAGTTTGACAGCCTTTGGTGTTTGTTCATATTTTTGAGTGTTATTGTGTTTAACTGTTTTTTCCAGTTTTGAAGACGTACTGCTGCTGGTATCTGCGTCCTCGTCTGATATTTTCCGTTGTCGTGCCGTTGGTCGGCGCAGCAGAATTGATTAGGTTCTTGTTCGTTCCTTCAGCCGTCCCTGGGTCCGGTTGCCATCCGGTTATTTAATCTTACTTTTGTCTGCCTGTCTCATTTTACATTATAGTTACCTCCTCAGACCGACCCTTGGAACACTTCTGAGCACCACTGTTCTGTTGGTTTTAGATTTTGATTTTCTTTCAGTCTGATGTACTGTATGAGGCCTTCAGCCGTCTTAAATTAAAACTTTGAAGATACTTGTTTAAACTAATTTTGTTTAAAAAAAAAGGAAAGAGGAATTTTGATCTATAGGAAAGCCCTTAAGCCTTGAGTTGTTTTATGTTCAGTCTGTGGCCTTTAGCCGAGATTTTACATGAAATATTTGTAAGTAACGCCTTCAGCCGCGTGTATTCCTTGAGGCAATTTTAATAACTTGTGTTCGGGCCTTCAGCCGTATTGTTTCGAATGCTTTTAAGGGCATGTGTGATTAATTGTTTTAGGAAAATAAGGTTCGCGTGTTCTGTGCAACTAACAGTAACTGATCTTGGCCCCTTTCCAAAACCATATCCTGATCCGCTCTGTCCTGCAAAACCACAGTTCCGGTCCGATGGCTTCATATGCCACCTGGAGTATATTTGATGTACTGATAATGATTTCAGCATCGTCCGCCAACATATAGCGTAGTAGCATAGCTACTAGAGAGCTGTCTGTGTCTAAACTTTAATAGGGAATGTTCACAGGCAGGAGGCTTAGTGTGGTGCAAACGCGTGAATCAAGCTGGCGACCATTCTACGGAGACGCAGTCGTGCTTCGTACAGCCACCTGACTGAGTTTGAAAGGGGTCAAACTGTGGTCTTCCGAGAGGCGCGATGGTCCTATTGGAGAATTGCCATACATGTTGGATGTGCTGCGTCAGTTGTGCAACGATGCTGGTATCAGCAATCACCCGAACATTCCCACATCCTTAGACGAGTTTCTGGACGACCACACAGCACAGACGCCAGCCAGGATCGTCGTCTTGTAAGGGCTGCAGAGGCAGATCGTACAGCTAATACAGCACATATAAGAGTGCATGTGAGCCCAGGCGTGTCAACGCCAACTGTTGCGAACCGATTATTAGCACTGGGACTACAGGTACGCACACCTCTGTTTCGTCTTCCTCTGACGCCACAACATCTACGTGCGCGGCTCGATTGATGCTGTAAAAGGATCACTTGGAAGATGGAATGGCGCGCATTTGTCTCTAGCCATGAAATCAGCGTCAGTCCGCACCCAATTGACGGTCGTTTGCGTGTATCAAGTACACATGGTGGGTGCCGTCTTGCGGGCTGCATTCGACCAAGACACACTGGCTCCAGCCTAGACCTTATGGTATGGGGTGCGGTAAGCTACAACTCTCATTCAACTTTGGTGTTTGTGGAGGACACGCTAACCAGCGCCCGGTAAGTGCAGAATGTTCTTAGACTCATTCTTTTGCCGTTCTTGCAAGAGGAAGATGTGTTGTTCCAACAAAATAATGCTTTCTGACACTCTGCATGTGAAACTCAACGCACTCTACAAAACGTGCAGCATTTTCCCTGGCCAGCACGATGTGTGGACTTGTCTTCAATAGAGCTTGTGCGGGATATGATCGGACGCGAAGTTACTCGTCAACCAACAACTCTTACATAACTACGTTACAAGTCGATCAAGGGTGGCACAGCGTATCCCTGGAGAATATTCGCTATCTGTACAATCGACTCGATGCCGGAGTCAGCGCTTCCTTTGCAGCCCGTGGAGGCTACGCCACTTACCAATAAGGGTGTTTCAGCATGGGTCGATGCCTGGTACCTCAGTACCGCCTGTGCTATTGATCTGTAAATGTAATCATTTCACGTACTCCATATGCACTGTTCCAACAATAAGTCTTGAGTGAGTTGGAAACGTCTCTAACTATGTATCAATTTTATTCCGGCAGTATATAAGAGACGATCAAAAAGTTTCGAAGGGCTTATAGTCCAGAAGCGGTAGGCTACTCACACAAAATCGCCGTGAGCAATGAGATTCTGGTCGTATGTGAAGTATGTTAGCGGCAAGAAACAATCAATGCCTTCTCTCCACGATAGCAATGGAGAATCGAGAACAGATGCCAACGTGAGTAACGTAGAAGTAAATATCCTCTCAGTAGTGAAGCAACTTAAATCACTTAATAAAAGCAAGTCTTCTGCTCCAGACTGTATACTAATTAGGTTCCTTTCGCAGTATGCTGATGCATTAGCTCCATACTTAACAATCGTATACAACAGTTCGCTCGACGAAAGATCCGTACCCAAAGACTGGAAAGTTGCACAGGTCACACCAATAGTCGAGAAAGGTAGTTCGAGTAATCCACTAAATTACACGTGCATATCGTTGAAGTCGATATGGAGCAGGATTTTAGAACGTATATTGTGTTCGAACATAATAAATTACCTCGAAGAAAACGGTCCATTGACACACAGTCAACATGGTTTAGAAAACATCGTTCTTGTGAAACACAACTAGCTCTTTCTTCACGTGAAGTGCTGAGTGCTATTGACAAGGAATTTCAGATCGATTCCGTATTTCTGGATTTTCGGAAGGCTTTTGATACTGTACCACAAAAGCGGCTTGTAGTGAAATTGCATGCGTATGGAATATGGTCTCACTTACGTGAGTGGATTTGTGATTTCCTGTCAGAGAGGTCACTGTTCGTAGTAATTGACGGTAAGACATGGAGTAAAACAGAAGTGATTTCTGGTGTTCCACAAGGTAGTGTTATAGGCCCTTTGCTGTTCCTTATCTATATAAACGATTTGGGAGAAAATCTGAGCAGCCTTCTTCGGTTGTTTGCAGATGACGCTGTCGTTTATCGGCTAACAAAGGCATCAGAAGATCAAAACAAACTGCAAAACGATTTAGAAAAGATCTCTGAATGGTGCGAAAAGTGGCAGTTGACCCTAAATAACGAAAAGTGTGAGGTCATTCACATGAATGCTAAAAGGAACTCGTTAAAGTTCGGTTACACGGTAAATCAGTCTAATCTAAAAGCCGTAAATTCAACCCAAATATCTACGTATTACAATTACGAACAACTTAAATTGGAAGGAACACACAGAATACGTTGTGGGGAAGGCTAACCAAAGACTGCATTTTATTGGCAGGACACTCAGAAAATGTAACAGAGCTACTAAGGAGACCGCCTACACTACCCTTGTCCGTCCTCTTTTAGAATACAGCTGCGCGTTGTGGGATCCTAACCAGATAGGACTAACGGAGTACAAAAAAAAAAAAAAAAAAAAACGCAGCGCGTTTTGTATTAACGCGAAATATGGAAGCGAGTGTCACAGAAATGATACAGTATTTGGGATGGACATCCTTAAAAGAAAGGCGTTTTTCGTTGCGACGGAATCTTCTCACAAAATTATAAACTCTCTCCTCCGAATTCGAAAATATTTTGTTGACACCGACCTACATAGGGAGGAACGATCACCAAGGTAAAATAAGGGAAATCAGAGCTCGTACGGAAAGATATAGGTGTTCATTCTGTCCGCGCGCTGTACGAGATTGGAATAATAGAGAATTGTGAAGGTGGTTCAATGAACCCTCTGCCAGCCATTTGAATGTGATTTGCCGAGTATCCATGTAGATGTAGAGACAATGATTCGACCGACGCACCAAGCTGAAGATACCCGTTTGGTAAAACACTGCGTCCTGCTGCGTGAGGAAGCCCCTAACTGCCTGCTGCGCATCCTCGTACAACAGGAATCATCGACCTTTACAGGCGCTTTTTAAGGAACAAAATGTGTGATAATAGCGTGAGGAGCGATCAAGACTGTAAGGCGGGTGCTACGATGTCTCTCACTTGAGTTGGCGTAACATCTGCGATAGGGGGACGTGCGTTATCATGAAGCAGCAATACCCATTGTCGCGCACCATTTCACGGTGATCGTCGGCAGACATGCTGCCCCATACACATTATTCGTTCGCCGTTGGATGTCTACCGGTGTTCGTTCTTCGACAACCAAGAAACAAAAGCAACACGTTGGTCCTGTTTGGACCTAATTAGTAATAATGTCGCCATAGTTCGCGTTTCCGCGTTTACCGCACGCACATTGGAAAAACGTGAATGTAACACTAACTCTTTGCCGGTCACTGTGGCCGAGCGCTTCTAGGCGCTACAGTCCGGAACCTCGCTGCTGCTACGGTCGCAGGTTCGAATTCTGCCTCGGGCATGGATGTATGTGATGTCCTTAGGTTAGTTAGGTTTAAGTAGTTCTAAGTCTAGGGGACTGATGACCACAGATGTTAAGCCCCATAGCCATTTGAACACTAACCCCTTGGATAACATGTTGGTGTTTATATACCCGCATCAAATGGTTCAAATGGCTCTGAGCACTGAGGTCATCAGTCCCCTAGAACTTAGAACTACGTAAACCTAACTAACCTAAGGACATCACACACATCCATGCCCGGGGCAAGAATCGAACCTGCGACCGTAGCGGTCGCGCGGTTCCTGACTGTAGCGCTTAGAACCGCTCGGCTACCCCGGCCGGCTATACCCGCATCGGTGCCGTGATACGTTGCATATACGCTGCAGCAACATGCGTCTCCAACATCGTTGTTACAGATAGTCTGCGAAAACCAGTTCATAGATGTTGGCCACTGACGGAACCGGGTATACAAATGGAGTTAACCCCCCCTTAGCGTCAGTTAAGACCTGTGGATGGTTTACAGAAGAACCGAAACTTGTAGCCATATCGTAAGGACGGCTGTAGGTATTCCATTTTATTACGCTGCTCATTTTATTACCCAGATCCGAAAAGCATATTACTGACAGGTTGAAATGTCACAGAACAAAAAAGGAAAGTATCGAAAAGTTTACCCACACACGGTGCTGTAAGCGCCTTAAGGTAAACGGGGTTGGCTACAAACGCCAAATGAATCGCAATACGACGACATTACACCATCCGAATTGTTAATGTGCATGACTGCACAAGTTCGGCAGTCAATAGTTGTGACACTGTTACTTAGATAAGCGAAGCCGCCACGGTAAGGTCGTACCACATCGGATGGCAAAAATCAGTTTTTATTGTCCCGAGGCTGTAAAGCAAAATGAAATTGATTGTTAATTGTCCTGGGGAAAAACTGCATAAAAAGAAAAATGACGACGGTTTTATAATGGTCCACGGGCTGCGACAAGTTGAAATCGAGAAACAGCATGTTCCACAACTGATCGAAGAAGTTCAAAAATGGTTCAAATGGCTCTGAGCTCTATGGGACTTAACACCCGAGGTCATCAGTCCCCTAGAACTACTTAAACCTAACTAACGTAAGGACATGACACACATCCATTCCCTCGAGGCAGGATTCGAACCTGCGACCGTAGAAGTCGTGCGGTACCAGACTGAAGCGCCTAGAACAGCTCGGCCACCGCGGCCGGTGGTCGAAGAAGTGTCTCGGGTTCACATTCAGATTGCGTTGCACAATACATGCCTTGAGTTCACCTACGTTCTTAATTGGAGCACTGAACACAAACGACATCTTTCAGATAATCCCACAACCAGAAACAATGGACGGTCAGGCTGCAGGGAGGTGACCGCTGATAATTCTAGCATTTCCGAAATGCCTGTGCAGCAGCCGCTTCACAGACTGTACAATGTGCGGAGGAGTGCCGCCTTACATAAAAATGATCCAACCTGCACACATCCACGTTGTAGAAGGGTTGGAGAGACGCTGGTGTGGAAAAGGCTTTCTTAGCGGTTAGTAATGACGGTACAGGTAACAGGACCTGCAGAACTTACCTCCTCGCACAAATACGGCCCTACGATAACATGTCTTCAAGCTGCACCCCACAGTCAGAAGCAGGACAAGAGCAGCGTCACCCCACTCTGCATTTTTCCCACATTTATTCACGATGGCAGTTCCAAGATGGGGGCGATAGATATGACTACGTCGCTACGACATCATGGCGGGAAGTTCAAATTTTGGGGGGAAAATAGGTCAATAGCGCTACCTCCACTAGCCTAACCGTCCCCTGGCCCCCCCTCCCATAGAAAATGGCGCAAAGTTCAAATTTTGGCAGAAGAAAGGTCACTTGGGCTACGTCCACTAACCTAAGAAACTGGCGAAAAAATAGGGCACTTGGGCCATATCCACTAACCTAAGTCGTCCGACCGCCACCTCGTCCTTGGAATTGGCGGAAAAAGGACTCAACCTGTTCTGAGCTGCTGGATAGGACGGACGTAAGTCTTTATTTTGAATGCAGTGTTTACTTAAGCAATTTGACGCAGTAGCTCTATCCGGTGTGTTCACCATGAGATCCGGAGTCCAACTGACCTAGTACACAATACTGTCACCAGAGGGCGCTTTCGTCCCATGGCGATCTGGAGGGAAAATGGTGAAATGGTGGGAAAAGGACTCAGTCTGTATCCAGCTGTTGGGAGGGGGGGGGGGAGGGAAGAGCAGTACTTCATTTATCATTTATTTTGGAACAGTTTATTTAGGGACAGATTTCACATAGTTTGTTTATTACACTGATACAGAACACTCACCCTGACGAGTTTGCGGTAACGGTAAATATGGTAGTCTACAAATCTGCAAACTACTCGTAAATTACAGAAATAATGCAGTGTACTGATGTTCAGATGCGAAAACACCTAGTAAATTGTCAAAATAATGCATGTAAAACGCTATGCAAATACGCTCACTAATTATAAACTGTCGAAATAATGCATTGCACAGCCCACAGACATGTTCACAAAATAATGCAACAGACACGAACACAACTCGTAAATTGTCAAAAAATAATGCATATGTAACGCTAAGCAAACATGCTCACAACACTTAAACACCAGAAAATGATGAAGTGCACAAACACTCATTTCACGTAAAAAAGTTTTTGAACTATCGTCATCCACTTACATTTAATTGTAAGTATAACGATCAAATATGTATGTGGCCGGTTTCCTACGAGGATTCCGACATGGGGTCCGTGGCGTGCCAGTGGTGGGCTGTGCCGGGATTGATTCACGTTTCCTGCTAATGGCAGGAACCGTCCGAATGGAAAGGCCTGTTGGGATGCAGGGGTGTAGTTGACTTAACCGTGTCGTCCTTTAGCCGACCGAACTAATACTTAGTATGTGTTAGACAGCTATTGTGATGGCATGGAAATTTGGAAGATTCAATATGGACGTGCGTTCGCGCTGCGCAATTATTCCCTCCCATGTGAATTGTCCGACTGACTGCTTTTTCACATTTCCCACCTTTATTTGGTTGAGAGAACATCGATTGTGGTGTGTGGTGAGTGCATCTAGCAGGTGTAAGACGGGTGGAGAACACGTTTGCTGGTTCTCTAGACATGAGAAACATCTTAGTTGACTTTGTAAATTATAAGGATGATTTGGAATCTGTTATATCACCGACACTGGTATTCACGAGTGGAAAAATCAGTTGGCTCTATTTTTTTCGAGGTTTCACATAAAAGTCTTCACAGATGCGATAGCTTCTAGTTATTCAGTGGTTTACAGCATGCCGCACCTTGCTAAAGTTTCAGGTTCTAGAGAAGTAATTTCCAGTCTTTATCTTCGGAATCATACTGCACAAGCAATGCTGCTATCCAAGCGACCTTGCTATGCGCTTGATATTGAGAAGTATCTCGAAAATGGTACGATATTCTGGCAAACCATGTGAAATTACATACGTTCTTCTAATCCCAGAGTCTGGAGATGTGTGTAGAAAGCAAGCAAGCAGGTCAGGGCCAGAAACAGTAACGCCTTTATGCTGAGGAGGACCGACCCCGACTTTGTACAGCAGTTCTGAGAGTGACTTCGGTCCGCTGAGGGTGCTCTGGTCACGCTTGTGGGGCGAATGACTTGTGACTGTCAGTTGCAGTGGATAACCGCGTGACCAGGCAGGAAATATCTAGTGCTGCGAGGAGTATAATCTCGCTTCCCGCGTCCGGGTTCCCGGGTTCGATTCCCGGCGGGGTCAGGGATTTTCTCTGCCTCGTGATGACTGGGTGTTGTGTGATGTCCTTAGGTTAGTTAGGTTTAAGTAGTTCTAAGTTCTAGGGGACTGGTGACCATAGATGTTAAGTCCCATAGTGCTCAGAGCCATTTGAATCAATTTGAGGAGTATATACGGTGCTTGTGCTGTCTGTCTTCATGGTATATCTACGAATATCTTGCAGTCGATAGCTATTTGCGTGACGCAAACGCGGCGATTTTGTATGGCACAGGATATGAATTGTATGTTTATTGCATCAACATGGTACGCAGGTTGGAGATCAGTTTCACACTGAAATATTCAAGTTTCCATCCTCAGTGTCAGTGTAGTGTAATTGAGAAAGAGTCTTTCTGTATTTGAAAATCTGTAGCCCACTTTTGCAGGGTTTAACTGCCAGTGCAATATGGCGATCTGTACAAAATAGTTTTGCTGCTGAAAGTCTCGTCTGCAGAAAGAGAAAGGCGCACAGAGCTTCCAAACCGGGAGCATCAGTTATTTGGGGGCTAAATTCAGTAAGAGCCAATCAGAACGCTCCATTCATTTGCAAGACATCCTTAGTGCTGGGACACATGAGCCTCTACATAGCGGTGAGAAAGTTTGCATTTTGGAGATGTTTGTTGAAAGGACTTAATGATTTCCAGGAAGGGTAACACGTGATAGACAGGGTTTCAAGTTAGGACCATCACGAAGATTGCAGTCGGTGTTATTCTGAGCTATTTTCGTAACCAGGTCCTGTTAGAACAAGAATTTCCATGCAGACAAGCTGAGACACCACGAAAACTCCTATAAAATGGACAGTTACGAATTCCGTGAGGGGCTGATATGTGATGGATGGGCTCTGCTGTTAGGAGAATCAGGAAGAGTGCATTCGGTGTTAATCTGGACGATTTTCATTAATAGTTTCTGAAAGCATTACAGAAAATTTCTGTAGCACATCCAGAGGTGGGGGACCCTTTGTTGTTATTTACGTAGACATGAGAGATCAGTATAACACTGGCAGCCTTTTAGCTGCGCCTGCGCAGGTGAGTCACTATGCAGAAATCTCTCACTTGGCAATTAGGTCTACACTGGACTGGCAGGTATGGGTCAGCCACAGTAAACATGTACACATTTACACACATCTCACATGTCCCGTTAGAATTGCTAGGAACAATGCGCCCTGTGCTGTTTTGGGAAACTTTTGCAACAGATTTCTAAAGCCCGACCTGTGACGTCAGTATAATGCTGACCACATTTTATCTGCACCTACGATAGTGAGATGCTTGGCACTTATGTCTTCACTGGACTGCAAGTAGAAAGGCATCGCACCAGCAACGGTAAACATGTGTGCGTGGCCCAGATAGGTCTTACGTATGAGAGAGCGTGCCACCTTGCATGCGTACCTTGGGGCTCTGTAGGGAAGAGTTTGCTGATTTACTGCAATTTATGATAGTTTGAAAGCATTTTATGTGAAATGAGTTTTTGTGCACTTCATCATTTTCAGCTGTTTAAGCGTTTTGAGCATGTTTGCTTGGCGTTGCACATACTAATGTATGACAGTTCACGAGTTGTGTTCGTGTCTTGCATTATTTTGTAAAGATGTCTGTGAGCTATGTCATGCTTTATTTAGACAGTTTATAATTAGCAAACGTGTTTGAAGAGCGTTTTACATGCCTTATTTTTACAATTTACTAGTTGTTTTCGTGCCTGCACATCAGTGAACTGCATTATTTTGGTGATTTACGAATAGTTTTCAGGTTTGTAGGCTGTGCAGTTCATTATTTCGACACTTTACAATTAGCAAGCGTGTCTGCAGAGCGTTTTACATGCATTATTTTGATGATCTACGAGAAGTTTGCAGGTCTGTGGGTGTGAAATGCATTTTTTCGGTAAGTTACGTGTTGTTTGCGTGCCTGAACGTCAGTGTACTTCCTTATTTCGGTGATTTATGAGTAGTTTGCAGGTCTGTAGAGTATTTACTGTTATTTCCAAGTATTTCAGGTAACTGTTTTTTATCAGTGCAATAAACTACATGAAATTCGTCCCTAAATAAATTGTTCCAAAATAAATATAGTACACCCTTTCCTCCCTCCCCTCACCCAGCAGTTGGACATAGACTGTGTCCTTTCCCACATTTTCCCCCAGACAACCATGGGACAACAGTGCCCTCTGGTGACAGTATTGTGTACTAGGTAAGCTGGACTCTGGGCCTCATGGTGAACACACTGGATGCAGCTATGCCTCAAAATGTTTCGTCCATCCTATTTATCCGGCAGCCCAGCACAGGCTGAGTCCTTTCCCCACCAATACCAAGGAGCAGGTGGCAGTCGGATGACTTAGCTTAGTGGAGGTAGCCCAAGTGACCTATTTTCCTGCTATTTTCTTAGGTTAGTGGAGGTAGCTCAAGTGATCTTTTTTCTGGCAAAATTTGAACTTCCCACCATTTTCTGGGGAAGTGTGGGGAGGGGAGTGGAGGGCATTAGGTTAGTGGAAGTAGCCCAATTGACCTGTTTTCCTGCCAAAATTGGAACTTCCCACCATGATGTCATTGTGACATTTGCCATATCTATCGCCGCCATCTAGGATCCGCCATCTTAAATAAATTTGGCAACAATGCAGATTGGGGTGATGCCACCTTTGTGCTACTACTACAGTCACCTCTGCAGTATGAAGTGGTGCTGGTTGACGTGCGTGTGGATTTTCCATTGCTAATATTCTGCATGTCTGACCATTGATATCTGTTTGGAGATGGAAATGGGATTCGTCTGTCCACAGAGTGCTCCATGACCTTTCATTGTCCACTTCCATGTGAGCAAGAAATTTCAGATCGAACGTTTGTCTGGCAGACAGATCAGCAGGAAGGGACCCCTGAACATGGCGGATTTTGTATGGACAGCAGTGAAGGACGTTTTCTATGATTTATGCACCGTGTTCGCAGGTATGTCCAACGTTCGGGCAATTCCGCGTACACCGCACTTTCGCACACCACCACTCGACCCCTCCTGCAATGCTGTGGCCACATATTCGATGGATGTTGGATCGTCTGCATCCTCCCTCTGCCACATTGATGTACAAAAGAACACGAGTTTCAGGTTTTTATAATCATTTTCTCCAGACGCTTAGTAGGCATTGGACGAACACACTTTATTCATACTCTATTTTTCATATTCTTGATCATCTGGTGCAAAGTCACCGTTCTTGCGTTCTTGTAAAATAGCTTTACCAATGGCGGCGTGTGGATACAGTCATGTAGTGTTAAGGAAAAGCCATGTGCCACACCTGTGTTTGTGTTTATATTCTGATGCTTACAGCGCCATCTGTTCAGCAAAGCTATTTTTTCCATGAACTTCTCCCCTGCATCAATAATACGCTGTTCAATTCTGACGCCACTCAGAGCAGTGGTTCTCTTTCTAAAGCACCTTGAAACAGGAACTTCAGTCATGGGCAATCTGTATAACATTCATACTTTCTGTTTGCTGTGACACATCATTCGTCGATGACTACCGATCAAATCGCATATTATAAGAAGCAATAGACAACAGCCGAGGTCCGCTTTCTCCACTACAGGAAAACAATCTACCTAATAACGTTTCTCACGCGTGCCGCTCTGGAAGACAAATGATTTTAAAATTGTGACACAATATCATGCTTAGTAGAGGAGTCAAGGCGAAATACAATGGGTCGTGGACAGCAAAACACATCTGTACAGCCGTGGCCGAAATGTCGGTCTGACTCACTGATAGCAATTTTATAGTAGGACGCGCCATTATACCCATAAAACGTTCGTGCTAACTGACTTTGCTCGCAGAAACATACGCAATTAAATTATATCAAAATTTTTAGTACATATTGCAGGGAGTTAACCGTTGATACTGACTGGAAGGAAGGAGTCTGATAGTTGGTCCAATGTTTCTTGTTAATGAGCTCTGAAAAGAACTGTTTCTGCTATTTAGTTGATATGTCATTGTCAGGAGATCCTATGGATAGTCTGGCTGCCTGTAATCACTGTTGCTCAATTAGCACCACCCAGGAGGCACGTGTAGGGTATTTTAAGGTTAAACCTACGGGCGTGAGCAACGCTACCTAGCTCAAAAGCTGAGGACTCGAAACAACATCTTCCATAAGCTATGCGGAACTACCTGGGGATCTTCAGCAACCACCCTGCGAACTTCAGCTCTGGGCTTGGTATACTCAAGTGCTGAGTATTGTGCACCTGTGTGGATGAATAGTCATCATACAAGGCTTGTTGATACCCAGCTGAATACGGCAATGCGCATAATATCTGGCACAATCAGATCTACTCCAGTTTATTGGCTTCCACTGTTAACCGGTATAATGCCTCCTGATCTACGCAGATGTACTGCCCTTATGAGAGAATTCCACAAGATCTCCAGGAATTCTAACCTACCCGTGCATAGCGACCTGCCACTTTTAAATCGCAAGAGACTGAAATCACGTCATCCAACTCTGTGCGATGCTGCTGACATGGTTGCTAAGAATTTCAAACCTCTTGAAGAATGGAAAGGTCGGTGGGAAGCAGTGACAGATGAGCACCTGCATAACATCTTCTCAGGTGCTAAACTTCCAAGTGGATTCGACTTACCACGCAAGACGTGGTCTACTCTCAACAGAATCCGTACCAGCCATGGGCGATGCAGGGATGCTCTCTTTAAGTGGAACAAGCTGCCTGATCCAGCTTGTGACTGCGGGGCTCCATACCAGACTGTTCACCACATTGTCAGTGAATGCAGGATTCGAGCCTATCACGGCGCCAAAGAGGACTTCCTGCTAGCAACTCCAGATGCAGTGCGCTGGATTGAAGGACTGGATATTCAGTTGTAAAGACAAACTTAAGTTTCTTGTGTGTCAATATGTACATATGTATATGTAATTTCATGATATGTCTGTATTAGCCATACGCTAAATAATAATAAATACTGACTGGAAATGGCTCATTCCAGTGTAATTTTGTGTAATTAGAAAATATAATTAACATAAAAGGGAGCAGAATCACTTCGTTACGGGTCTGCGTACAATATGCGCAATGAAGTGCGGAGCGATAATCCCAGTACCTCTCAATAGATGGAGAGAAAACAAAGATCTGATCGATGATTGACGGCTGGTAGTCTGGCTTCTGAATTTCCTTGCGTCTGATGCATCAATATTTTGACAATTTCCACAGAAATTCGTAAGGTGGTTATCGGAAACGGTTCCCATCTAACACAGTGAGCAAAGTGTTCCAGCGTACCGTCAAGCTCCGGCACGAAGATGAAGGCCTCAAGAGCAAAGAAGGCGGAGCGACGGCGTCAGCCAGTGGCCCGCTGACAAGGACCGAACCACGACAGGAGCGCCCTCTAACCCAAGAGAATATAAGCACCACTCCTGTCATCCCCGGCCGGTCAGTATGCGGACAGTTAGCAGACCAGCACAGTATTCGGACAGTATTCGCACTATGGGGTACTAGCGCAGAGCACTACGGTAGCAGTGACGCGTGACCCATATCAGTTTGCTTACATGGACCTTGTATACAGCAGACGACTCTGATTTATATTGCATGTCACCCATCGCTTGCGACACCGTTGTAAATTCAAACTGAAGTATTGTCAATCTTCTATCGTGTAATAAAAACTTTGCTTTAATTGTTGTATAGCACTTCGAGAACGCAGCATCCTTTAGGCACCCTATACGAAGCGAGTGGACAGGACGCAATACAAACGTCAAGCGGACGAGCGTTTTTGTACCGCTACGAACAACTCGAACAAGAGATGTTTTCTGAGACTGTCAAGTGCGAATACACATAGATATTCTACAACAATACAGATCCAAAACCACAGTAAATGCCGTACTGCCATTCGAACGAAAAATTCAAGTAGTCCTCTTGCTCGAATCGAAAAATGATGGCTACGTATTCGAAAGAGAGGAGTTTAAATTTTTGACAGAACGGACACATTCAGGTTCAAAAACGGTTCAAATGGCTCTAAGCACTATGGGACTTAACATCTGAGGCCATCAGTCCCCTAGGCTTAGAACTACTTAAACCTAACTAACCTAAGGACATCACACACATCCATGCCCGAGGCAGGATTCGAACCTGCGACCGTAGCAGCAGCGCGGTTCCGGATTCCGGACTGAAGCGCCTAGAACCGCTCGGCCACAGCGGCCGGCTACACATTCAAGTTTTCGATGATTTTTCCGGTATTAACTTTACATTAATACAAGAACAATTCATGTTAATGGACCATGACTGGATTCCTTAACCATCCGGATCTAATACAGACTTATTCTCCGTCTCTAATGACTTCAGTTTCAATAGAACGCTACACCACAATCTTGCTTCAGTCGCTGTTTTCCTTTTCATTTTTGTTATTTTAAGGTGTAAGCTCATTTAAGGAAGTATTCGACAGAAACGGAAGGTTGAGTCTGACAATTATTTGTCCACAAAAATCGGTATTAAAAGCTTTCTCCGCCACTTTGAAGTAGCCTTGTAGGTGGAAGCAGCAGAGGAATCAAAACCTGTAAGAAAAGTTGCATATTTACTTCAAACGAGCCAGCGTATAAGAAAAAGTACAAGACAAGGAACTTTTATTACATCCACCGGACTAAGTCGTAGTTGTTCAAATAACCTCGTTAACAAATTCCGAGCAGCAGTTAAGCGAGTTTACCCTCCTAGTTTACATTGCACTTGCTACGCTGCCCGTATACTTAATTAGCGGAGAGCGCAGTGTCCGTTAAGCGGTAGATTCTACTCTTGCTGTACAAATCTTGTGCTGTATCTTACCTCCACAGCGCACAGTGTTGCCCTAGATAAATAATTACGCTCTCTTTGCAACTCACATTCCTTCTTCCTCCAATTTTTACCTTTCTTCAAGCGTTTATTGCGCAGGTCACTTCTATAATGAACAGTTTTCCGCATCAGGTACCGGTACTGAAATGTGTACGTAAAATCAAAACGTGGTACGTCATAACAGTCTGAAGCACAGTACGAAGTATTATTGGTCTTAAATGCATTTACTTGTACTCCGTTCTCATACATTTGAGCTATGGTTGCGCAAACGAAGTAACAACAGTCAATGTTTGATGTCTGCTCACCCCTGGATACTAAGTTAATTACGTTTTACGGGTATTCATTCAACGGAAAGTACTAGAAGCGAGCGATTTTTCGACATAGTTAACAGATAATATGCTTTTGTAAGAAGAGAGATTTTTAAATCCCACACAGTGACCATTATGTGGGTTTTCCTTTATTATTGAATGACATGAAAAAAACGTAAATTAGTTACAAGCTACGGCGAGCATACACTTTATTCAACATGTAAACATCACTACAGTTATTGGGAATTGGGTTATGACATGTTCAGTACGCCTGCCATCATTGGTTATGTGGGTCAGAAGAGTAGCGAAATTCTGTATGACGAGCTGAAATGTCGGAACATCGATGCTGTCGACAACGTCCTGAATGGCTCAGCTCAAAAAATGTTTTGGGGTTATTACTGTACACCTTGTCCTTAATATAGACACACAAAAAGGAGTCGCATGTGTTCAGATCCGGAGAACATGACGGCTAATCGAGGCCTCTGGGTACCCTAGAGCCAGAATGCGGTCCCCAAAGTGCTTCTCTAGAACATCACTCTCCTGCTTCGATGGGATCATGCTCCGTATTGCATAAACCACATGTTGTCGAAATCGGGGACACTTTGGATAATGAGGATGAAATCATCTCCCAAAACCTTCACCTGCCGTTCGGTAGTCACCGTGCCATCAAGGAATATCGCACCGATTATTCTGTGATTGAACGTTGCACACCACACAGTTAACCGTTGTGAGTGAATCCTCGATCGAAAGTGCAGATTCTCAGTGCCTTAAGTGCGCTAGTTTTCCTTATTGACGAACCCATCCAAATAAAAGTGGGCTACGCATATTAATTCCCATCATGCCCTGAAGCCAGCCGAGCACTTTGAAAGTGGTTACGCAAACCGTTCAGAAGTTATGACGATTTTATTTCATATAGTTCAATAATTGTCACCCTGTAAGTTAGTTCAGTTCGGTTTGTGGTCGGAATACCGTCCACAGACAGCAGCAGTTGTAAAATTATACTTGTTTCCTGTGCTTGCTTCCTTCCCTTTATTAATTAAGATATAATATTCTTTGACGAAGCGGTAGATACACGCTCTATTTTTTATTTGTATGGGTGACTAGTCTTTTAAGTGATTTGTTCTGAGGCGCTGCTAATTTTACGCCTGTGACAACCCCTTTGCCTCAGATTAGCACTCACGCATGACTTCCTCAATTATTTATTCCACTTTCTGTCTCTCCTACAGTTTTTCCTTCTAAAGTTCCTTCAAGTAGCATGGAAGTTATTCCTCGATGTATTAACACATGTCCTGTCACTTGTCTCTCCTTCTTGTTAATGTCTTTCACACATTCATTTCCTCGGCGATTGTGCAGAAAACCACCTCATTTCTCGTCGTAACTGTAAACCTATTTTTAAATATCCTTACATAGCATCAAATCTCAGACGGTATATCTGGTGTTAATACATGGAGCTCGTGTAGGCCACCGTTTAATGACATGGATATTCTTACACTTGCACAGCAGTTTCTCCCTTTGCTTGGTATGCGATTGTTTTCGAAAAACAAAACTTAATTCACTGAACGGAAGATGTGAGGCAGGATCATTTTGCTGTGAGCACATACTTAGCCACTGTTCAGAAGAGGGTGGAACACTCAGCAGAATACATTTTAGACAGGCTTCCAAAAGATCTGGAACCTGTTGGTGACAAATCGAAGGTTTTGCTGTTAACCTTCAAACTCTAGATCACCTGAAGGATGTCAGTGGACTATAAATCACTGAAGTGAATGGGCTAGGAAGCCATTTCTCAATGACACTCTGCCCCAATGCTGCCTATGGCGCACGGGGATCCCGAGACGCTGTCATGCGTTCTTGGCCTCCAGTATTGCCAGACATGTCTTCATTCAATTTTTTTTCTTGTGAAGTTATGCGAAGGAAATTGTGATCATCTCCCCTTTACCTCGTGACGTACACCAACTGAAGAACAGAATAACAGCCGCCATAACTTCTGTAAAAGCAGACAGTGTATAGTTTATGACGAATTGAGCTATCACCTACATGTTTGTTGTTCTTGCTGCTGCTGATGGAAATACACAGCATTTGTGATAACATATCCGAAACTTTAAGATTTTTTGAGTATTTTGCAATTCATCCCTTGTTTGTAATAAGTTTTTATCAATAAACATGGAATTCTGAAATCATGTCATTCTTTTCAAACACTCTACATTATAGATACTAGTAGCAACTGAGAGTTGTCAGAGCATCAGCACTGAAGAGGATGCATATTCCAGAAAGAAATTTTCACTCTGCTGCGGAGTGTGCGCTGATATGAAACTTCCTGGCAGATTAAAATTGAGTGCCGGAACGAGACTCGAACTCGAGACCATTGCCTTTCGCGGGCAAGTGTTCTTGAGTCTGAGCTACCCAAACACGACTCAGGTTCTTTATTCACAGCTTTAATTCTGCCAGTACCTCGTCTCCTACCTTCCAACCTTCACAGCAGCTCTCCTGCGAAACTTACAGAACTAGCACTTCTGGAAGAAAGGATATTGCGGAGAATGGCTTGGCCACAGGTTGGGAGATGTTTCTAGAACGAAAGAAAGTTTCTTATCAGCGCACACACCGCTGCAGAGTGAAAATTTCATTCTGGAAGCATCCCCCAGGCTGTGGCTAATCCATGTCTCCGCAATATTTTTTCTTCCAGGAGTGCTAGTTCTGCAAGTTCCGTAGGAGAGCTTCTGTGAAATTTGAAAGGTAGCAGACGAGATACTGGCAGAATAAAAGCTGTGAGGACGGAACGTCAATCGTGTTTGGGTAGCTCAGACGGTAGAGCACTTGTCCGCGAAAGGCAAAGGTCCCGAGTTCGAGTGTCAGTACGGCAAACAGTTTTAATCTGCCAGGAAGTTTCAGGATATATGTTGTTTACCTGATTCAACCATAGAGCAGGGCTTTGGTTTCTAGTAACAGAGCTAGGCCGACATCTTTGTCTTTCACACCCAGTATTAAGAATTCGACGTAGTTATCCTGAAACTGAAAGTGTTACAGTACGAGCACCTTTCCCGAACGCTACCAAGCTACTCCAGTATTTCTAAGACTGTGCGGTACGTTAATTACAATTTCATCCTGATGGGAGATTATTTTCAGCACAGAAAAAAGCTATTCCTTCAGATAAAGAATGGTGCTTCTAACGTTACTGTTTGCAGCAGAGACTGCAGTACAGAATGCCCACGTGTACGTGCTGCTTATAGCCATCTTTGCGATTTCGAGATAGATCGAATCAGTATCGACAGGGAGGTGAGAGCATCATACGGACAGCTTACACAGACAGTTGGTTGTACTGCAATGACTGCAGAAATGAATTGTATCGAGATGGACTCAGGACAGCGTGGCAATAATAGTTGGCTAGAGGCTTTCAGAAAGACTACTCCACAAGAAGCCCGTAGAAATGTTCGACTGAGTATGACAAATAGACGGGCGACACCAGCTGAATTATGGGCAGACATTACGAGCAGATTATTACGACGAACAGACGATAACAGTTTGCAGGAAGCTATTTTTAAATCTCGAATTGCCATGTTTCTTTTACCGTTGACTCCATACCACAGATTTCAGAGAATTGCATGATAGAGAATCTACTAGAACATTGAGTGGCATGCTGTAGTTGTTCCATTTGTGGCGGTCAGGTCGACGCCAACGTGATCGTCGACGGCCTGGTGAAAGGCCACCGGCAGCTGTGACTCTCGCGGCCCATATCTTTCCAGCTCCTGGAATTATGGTGTGGGTAGGTATTGTGTATTACAACATGACTGATTTGGTGATTGCTGAATGGTGATGAAAGCTCGACAGTACGCTACAAGAATAGTAAACCTTGTTTTCACACTCTTCATGAGCAGGGCAGCAAATGGCACAAACTGTCAGGGTGATGCAAGGCGCCACTCTGCAATTGACACGGCAGCTGTATTGAAAAAGTATGAATCCTTGACTGCCATGCCCGGTCCCCTAATTCGTCACCCTTAGAGTATGTCTGGGGTGCAATGGGAATTATAATTTGATAACAGCCTCTAGGCAGCGGGTTTGAATGAAGGTTCTGCACTATAGCATTCGGAGGCTGTTTGCTTCCATGCCACAACGAATACAAGAGTGTGGTCGTAGCCGTATGATTTCCCATCCCCTACTGTCGATGATATACGTGATTTCAGAAAGACAGGAAAGATAAGTCATTTAATGGAAGGTTCTAGTGTAGAGACACGAAAATGGGTAATGTTCAGAAGTAACGTTTCGTACAATGATTGTTTTTATCAAAATGGGCGTTCTCCTATTTTATTACACATACATTCACGTATGAAACAAATATTTATCTCATAATAGTTTAAAAGTGGCGGATGCAGACCTTCTAAAAATATGCATCTCGCTGGGCATTGTGGTTTCAACGAAACGTTGTACAGACTCATGGCTGTTTCTGAAACTCATAAAAATTGAAAAGTTTTAAATCAGAATAAAGGAGGGGAGGATCAATATGGGGTTTTGAAAAATACCTCTAGAAACAGAACTGGCAACTATCTGAAAGGCATGTCAATTTTTTGGATTGTTTTATGAGTTCAGGTGTTAAAAGTACATTAAGAATTCGAATAAAAAAAAGCTCTTGCCCTCGATTTAATTATTTTTATTTGATTATTTTTCAGAAACAAAACAAATGACTCATTTAATCCTCAGAGGTTCTAGTGCGCGTCGCACACTGAAAATACTGCATCGAGAAAAATGCGTTCAAATTTGGAATAGCATAAAGACGATATTTAAACGGTTAATCTGTGATCCCAGGACTACAGAGATATCCTTCCCCTTCTCAAACGTACTCTGGTTCTGAATTAGATGCTGTATTTCTTCAGTTCGGGCTCTTTTAACAAATTGAGACATACCTGCAGCTATGTATGCTGTTATTTCAACAGTTTTTGCCCCACAATCAAATTTTTCTGCAACAGTTTCCAGACGCGTTAAAGCTCTAGTTATCATTTTACGTATTGGCACCGGTGCTTCTTTTAAGCAAATATTCTTTGAACAGAAATCTATATATCGGTCGGATCTTTTCTTAAACTCATTCGTCGAGGACCCACAACTGCTAATATTTTGGCCAGTGCACGATCCCATTCAAACAAGCTGTAATTTAAGAAATGCTGCCACAATAAAAAAAGTCTGCCGCTGTGGCCGAGCGGTTCTAGCGCTTCAGTCCGGAACCGCGCTGCTGCTACGGACGCAGGTTGGAATCCTGCCTCAGGCATGGACGTGTGTGATGTCCTTAGGTTAGGTTAGGTTTAAGTAGTTCTAAGCCTAGGGGACTGATGACCTCTGATGTTAAGTCTCTTAGTGCTTAGAGCCATTTGAATAATTTTGAACAGTAAAAAACAAACACTTCTGCAGGCATAATCTATATACTTCACGGGTACAAATCATATAAAAAATCCATTTCTTCATCTGAGTCGACCGGACTCTCTCCTTATTACTCATTACGTGATCTATCTCTGTACAAAATTTGATAAACACTCTGAGGTGACAACATTCATGTAATACCTTATAATGTGGTATCGGACCTCCTTTGTCCCGGCGTAATGCAGCAACTCGACGCGACATGGACTCAACAATTCGTTCGAAGTCCCATTCAGAAATATTAAGTCACGCCGCCTCTATCGCCGTCCGTAATTGCGGAAGTGTTGCCGGTGCAGGATTCTGTGCACGAACTGACCTCTCGATTATGTGCCATAAATGTTGGGTGGGATTCACGTCAGGCGATGTGGGTTGTCAAATAATTCACTCGAACTATCCAACTCTTCAAACCAATTGCGAACGACTGTGGTCCGGTGACATGGCACATTGCCATCCATAAGAATTCCATCGTCATGCGGGGACATGAAGCCCATGAGTTGGTCTCCATGTAGCTGAACATAACCATTTCCAGTCAATCATCGGTTCAGTTGAACCACAGGGCCCAATCCATTCCATGCAAACACAGTCAACACCGTTATGGAGCCACCACCAGTTTCCACAGTGCCGTGTTGACAACCTGGGTCAATGGCTTCGTGGGTTTTGTTCCACACTCGAACCCTACTATCACCTCTACCAACTGAAATCGGGACTCATCTGATGAGGCCACTGTTTTCTAGTAATCTGGGATCCAACCGATACGGTCACGATCCCAGGACAGGCGCTGCAGGCGATGTCGTGCTGTTAATAAAGGTACTCGCGTCGGTCGTCTGCTGCCACAGCCCATTAACGTCAAATTATGCCGCACTGTCCAAACTGATACGTTCGTTGTACGTACCACATTCATTTTTGCAGTTTTTCATGGTGTTGCTTGTCTGTTAGCACTGACAACTCTACACGCACGACGCTGCTTTGAGTCGTTTAGCGAAGGCTGTAGGCCACTGCTTTGGCCACCGTGAGAGGTAATTCCTGAAATTAGATATTCTCGACACACTCTTGCCTCTATGGACCTAGGAATTTTGAATTCCCTAAAGATTTCCAAAATCGAATGCCCCAAGAGTCTAGCTCCAACTACCATTCCGCTTTCAGAGACTGCCACACACACACACACACGCCGGAAACCTTTGCCAATGAATCACCTGAGTTCAAACGACAGTTCCGCCAATGCGCTGTCCTTTTGTACCTCACGTAAGAGATACTGCCACCAGCTGTATATATGCATATCGCTATTCCATGATTTTTGTCACATATGTGTACTGCGGTGTATGACTCTCCCGTTTCCAAAAGTGTATTTTACTGTAAAGTTACTTTTTTTAGTTGTGTTTTTATTTTCATATTTCATCCGATAGTACATTTACATGTACATCTACATTTATACTCCGCAAGCCACTCAATGGCATGTGGCGGAGGGCACTTTACGTGCCACTGTCATTACCTCCCTTTCCTGTTCCACTCGCGTATGGTTCGCGGGAAGAACGACTGCCGAAAAGCCTCCGTGTGCGCTCGAATCTCTCTAATTTTACATTCGTGATCTCCTCGGGAGGTATAAGTAAGGGGAAGCATTATATTCGATACCTCATCCAAAATCGCTCCCTCTCGAAACCTGGACAGCAAGCTACACCGCGATGCAGAGCGCCTCTCTTGCAGAGTCTGCCACATGAGTTTGCTAAACATCTCCGTAACGCTATCACGGTTACCAAATAACCATGTGACGAAACGCGCCCCCTCTTCTTTGGATCTTCTCTATCTCCTCTGTGAACCCGACCTGGTATGGCTTCCACACTGATGAGCAGTACTCAAGTATAGGCCGAACGAGTGTTTTGTAAGCCATCTCCTTTTTTGATGGACTACATTTTCTAAGGACTCTCCCAATGAATCTCAACCTGGCACCCGCCTTACCAACAATTAATTTTAAATGATCATTCCACTTCGAATCGTTCCGTACGCATACTCCCAGATATTTTACAGAAGTAACTGCTACCAGTGTTTGAACCGCTATCATATAATCATACAATAAAGAATCCTTCTTTCTATGTATTCGTAATACATTACATTTGTCTATGTTAAGGGTCAGTTGCCACTCCCTGCACCAAGTGCCTATCCGCTCCAGATCTTCCTGCATTTCGCTGCAATTTTCTAATGCTGCAACTTCTCTGTATACTACAGCATCATCCGCGAAAAGCCGCACGGAACTTCCGACACTATTCCATTTAGTTTCCAGCTCTGCGGTATTGTTCTCAGTTCTGTGGTATTGTTCCATGGATCCGCATGTCCAGTTAAATATAAATCACTAAACAGGAACACACACCAACAATCAAGCTGAGGTCATATATATGACCCATTTCACAGTAGTTTAAGACAACTAGGTACGTTACCAAAACATTGTGCAGCCAATGGAAACGTCAACGAGACAACCAAGCTAAAACGTGTAGTTTTCCGCAGTGTTGTTCATCTGAATAAAAAAAAAGGGAATATTAAGGTTGACACCTAATGATACCATCATTAGGTAGGTTCAAGGAAGATTAGTGTTTCAAGTCCCATCAACGACGGGTTCTTTTGAGAGGGAGCGCAAATACGGATTGGGAAAGAAAGGGGAAGTAAATAGGCCGTGCCCTTTTCAGAAGAAACTACCAAACGTCTCTGGATTTCTCCAAAATATTTATGCAATTATAAAATGGTTCAAATGGCTCTGAGCACTATGGGACTCAACATCTTAGGTCATAAGTCCCCTAGAACTTAGAACTACTTAAACCTAACTAACCTAAGGACATCACACACACCCATGCCCGAGGCAGGATTCGAACCTGCGACCGTAGCAGTCGCGCGGTTTCGGACTGCGCGCCTAGAACCGCGAGACCACCGACGGCCGGCTATGCAATTATAGAGGATGTTACTGCACCATGTAGATTTTCCTCCGTCCTCAGAACACATTCTTGCACCATTTTCAGAAATGCTTCCACTCCGAACGTAGTTAACACTTGCTTCGTCACACTGCAACCCGACCTGACATTTCATATTGCTATCCCCTTCGCATATTTTTTTTTTTTTTTTTTTTTTGTTACTGCCAGCTTTTGATACCAGATATCACTGTACCAAATAATTTTATCCTCCCTCCACCAAAGCTTTGTCTTTCTTTTTATTTCCTCTCTGTATCCCTATAGTGTGTCGGTCGTTCACCCGTTTATCGAGAACGTTGTAAAGCTAAATTACTTCGAATAGCCGATATCAGATACCATTATGAAAATCTCTTATTACGTTGCGGAACAAGGGTATCGCTTTTTGAAATTTTATTGCGTTACATTAGCCACTCTCCCGCCCCCCTCTTACCGTTCTCCCATACCCTCCCCCGCTTCCGACTGGGTCTTTGTCACACAGGACGCTCCCGCGTACCGTTGGTTATGAAAACGAATAACGCTTTCATTTAAATCGTATCGCTTGCAAAAATGTGACGGTCCAAGGATCCGATGAATACCGGCTTTGTAAATCAGAAGTTCTGAAAAATAAGAACGGAATAAAACTGATTCAATTTCTTCTTTGTGTTTTAATCCTGTGATGTTCCACCGATCGAAAGTTGCCTCCGCCGATTATTTTTATTTTTTTTATTTTTTTTATACTTGTCACCTGTTAGGAGCGTTTTGAGTGTAGCAGCATCACTTCACTGGAGGAACGCTCCAAGCGAATAAAACAGAACAGAGCTCAAATGTCTCTGTTAGATTTTTTTCATTACAGTTGATGCCGTACATTTTATATACAATACAGCAAAGTAGCAATTGTTCGTTATCTTTGAACTACGCAGCGTGAAATATCAACAGAAAACTCAAAGTATCGATTTTGACTGTATGTCAAGAGTTAGGTCTCGGGACGTCATCTTTGCAATTCGAGGCGAACGTACAAGGAGCGATGAATAAGTAACGCACCAAATTTTTTTTCTTCTGAAACCATGTTGATTTTTATCCAGAATTTCAATACGCCATATTATTCCACACTATTTTGGCTACAAAACTCTATTTTTTAACGGCCTTACTCCACCTCATTGGGAGGGCCTCCATGCCCGCAAGGCACCACTCTACGTGTCGACGACGGAGACAATGTCTTTCTGCATCAGTAATCTCCCCAGTATCGAAGTACTGTTTCACGTAGACCAAAAAGATGGAAGTCGAAAGGAGCGAGATCAGAGCTATAGGGTCGATGAGGAAGAACAGTCCAATGAAGATGTGTGAGCTCCTCTCATGTGCGCAGACTTGGGTGAGATTTCACGTTGTCATGGAGAAGGAGAAGTAGGAAAGTAAGGAGAAGGATCATCTCGACTGAGAGTGTCCGCACGTCCTAACATTGCAGGAATCACAGCTGTGTGCGGTCGGTCAGTATGCGGGAGATCGGACAAGTTTGCGCCACCTTGTTGCCATGAAGACAGACGCCTTGCCCAACCACTCATAATGTTTTTGGCACTGCCAAGTGTCCGTAGACATTCCACAAATGCCTATGAATATCTAGGATGCTCTTGTTTTCCGCCAAAATAAACTCAGTAACAGTTCTCTGCTTGGAACGCACCTCCATTTCTGACTCCGTTTTGGAGGCTACGTGTCGCGCTGCCCCCTATCGGAATTTCATTAAATTTTAGGGGCCGAAGTGGGAATATTCCACGACGTCCCACAACAAATTCCGCGTGTTTTCAACCAGATTTTGCCGAAAAAAGTATATGTAGCGCTACTTACTGAACGCCTTTCGTTAATAGAACGAACGAGTAAAAGTAGAATTCACTGGAGAATGACGAAATTAGCATTTATTACGCTTCACCAAGGAGTTTCGCAAGACGCCTCAAATGCTTATAGATTATTCTCCACTGCGATAAAGTCAGTTATGCTTACAGATCGTAGTGGCGTTGGGCAGTAATGCCAGTGTTTAGGCTCTCCATGTACCTAGAAAGTAGGCAACACAGTGAGCACGTGACGTAGAGGACTTACTAGGTTTGCCTGGCCACACCTAATCACTCGACTCGGTGATACGACAGTCTCAAAATAGTTTTAATTTAAATATACTATAGGTTTTTGATCTTCTCTCTGCACAGTGTCTAGTGGCTTTGAATCTAAAAATTATGCACATTCTCACATTTAAGTATCTTCGACTTACTGAAGATGAGCTGTTTAGTGTGGTTATGGTAACCCAAAATGACTCATCAATGATTTGCAGCCGTACGAACCCTCTAACGCTATTACTGGCGGCCGGTCCTATAACTCGACTCGTTTGAAACGTCAGTCACGACGCTATTTTAATTTATTTTTTAAAGGATATCGTAGTCGGCGTTGGCTGTAGAAATTATTTGTTTCACAATTTCACTTTCAGTCTTAAGCCATTATCAGAGTCTAGAAGTTTTGAAAGTGGGCAATGTGCATATTTCCTAATTAATAAAATATACTGACATACTGTAGACTGGCTGTATGTATACAGTGTGGTAACTTAAAATGACTGACCGGTGGTTTACAGTGCTACCAACCCTCTAACGGAGTAAGTATCAGTCTCACAATCTGTGTCACTCTCTCTTCCTGACGACAGCCTACCTCTTGTGCATCCACAGTCAGTTTATTTAAGAACTTTCTCGTTGGTATTAACAACAGTCACTCTTAAAATTATCTAAAATTAGACTAATACATTTGTAAAATTGTCTAATTAAGTGTCTGAACTCAATAATAACCTAGAAATTTTACCAAATTTTAAAACAATGTGAAAAAGTTATTTAAACTGACCCATGACAAAAGCAGCACGTCAAATTACACATTATTTAATTTACCTTTAAATATATTAACCGAAATACTGCAGAGATATAATGCACGAGAATAATAAATTACAACATTTCATGAGCTCTTTTCCATTTAATGTAGTCAAAATCATAATAAATAATACTCAAATTCATATGACAATTATTAACTGTTGCAGTTGTTAATGTGAATTTAATGTTATTTATGGTATCCTTTTATAACGAGACTCATCAACACTGTTAAATTGATCGTTTTAAAGTGTACAGTTTTACAGTACGTTTGAGTTGCACTTCTGGGACGCGTCAGATCTCATTTAAGTCTCTATTTGTTACCTGTGCTATTTGATACTAACGAAGATAGTAATAATTTCAATATGAATTCATAGACTATGTGTAATTTCTATGGTAACGACTTCTGCAGTTAACAAATATTAAAAAGAAAACAGTCCTGATAAATGTGTTTGTGCGAACAAGACTATTCGATTTTTTATTAAATATTGTTCGTAGATCACTGCTTTTCCAAATATGAGTACAAAATTAATGATCTATGTATTGTTTTGAGTTTTTAAATTTTATGCATATTTAGTATTTTTTTGACTTGACAATCTTCATTACGACTTAAAGTAAGGAGCATGCCATCGATAGAACAAATAACAGATCGATTTCTGTACAAACAGAATCGATTTATCGGGATCTCAAGAAACTGTAACGAATGTGATAAGATGTTCAGTATTAATTTTGAAAGATTCCGCTTTTCTTTAGACGTAGTCATCATGCACGATATTGGAACTCGCCAGGTATTGAAAAACGAAGTGAAAGGATGCTTTTTTACCCAGTGCATAATTCACACAGTATTTGGACTCTATGATGTAGTATTTGGTCAACAATAATGTTCACATGAATTATGCTTTTGCCTCTTCCATTATGCGGGAAGCTTATAGTGCTCTCTGAAGTCGGTTATGTTACAAAAATGTTAAATATCGAGTACTATATGAAAAGAGGAGCTGAGCAGTGTAGAAAAAAGACACTTTTTCCGAAGGTACATACTTTTATACTTAGAAGTAATTATGAATTCCACGTAATTATCTGTTCAAATGGTTCAAATGGCTCTGAACACTATGGGACTTAACTTCCGAGGTCATCAGTCCCCTAGAACTTAGAACTACTTAAACCTAACTAACCTAAGGACATCACACACATCCATGCCCGATGCAAGATACGAACCTGCGACCGTAGCGGTCGCGCGGCTCCAGGCTGTACCGCCTAGAACCGCTCGGCCACTCCGGCGAGAGTAATTATCAGTATGTGTTCAAATGGCTCTGAGCACTATGGGACTCAACTGCTGTGGTCATCAGTCCCCTAGAACTTAGAACTAATTAAACCTAACTAACCTAAGGACTTCACACACATCCATGCCCGAGGCAGGATTCGAACCTGCGACCGTAGCAGCAGCGCGGTTCCGGACTGCGCGCCTAGAACCGCGAGACCACCGCGGCCGGCTCAGTATGTGTCCCCTATAGCTAGTAATAATTCAAAAATGGTTCAAATGGCTCTGAGCACTATGGGACGCAACTGCTGAGGTCATTAGTCCCCTAGAACTGAGAACTAGTTAAACCTAACTAACCTAAGGACATCACAAACATCCATGCCCGAGGCAGGATTCGAACCTGCGACCGTAGCGGTCTTGCGATTCCAGACTGCAGCGCCTTTAACCGCAGTAATAATTGTTGTCAGTAAGTCTTACAGAAAGTGACTGCATTAAGCTGCTCATGTGTAGCTTGTTACAAATATACGAGGGTCGTACTAAAACTAATAAGAACTTTTTTAAAGTATTTAATCTCTATTTATTGAGACAAACCAAGCATATAATCTTAATCTACATACCATCTCTCAATTTTCAACATACACTCCTGGAAATGGAAAAAAGAACACAATGACACCGGTGTGTCAGACCCACCATACTTGCTCCGGACACTGCGAGAGGGCTGTACAAGCAATGATCACACGCACGGCACAGCGGACACACCAGGAACCGCGGTGTTGGCCGTCGAATGACGCTAGCTGCGCAGCATTTGTGCACCGCCGCCGTCAGTGTCAGCCAGTTTGCCGTGGCATACGGAGCTCCATCGCAGTCTTTAACACTGGTAGCATGCAGCGACAGCGTGGACGTGAACCGTATGTGCAGTTGACGGACTATGAGCGAGGGCGTATACTGGGCATGCGGGAGGCCGGGTGGACGTACCGCCGAATTGCTCAACACGTGGGGCGTGAGGTCTCCACAGTACATCGATGTTGTCGCCAGTGGTCGGCGGAAGGTGCACGTGCCCGTCGACCTGAGACCGGACCGCAGCGACGCACGGATGCACGCCAAGACCGTAGGATCCTACGCAGTGCCGTAGGGGACCGCACCGCCACTTCCCAGCAAATTAGGGACACTGTTGCTCCTGGGGTATCGGCGAGGACCATTCGCAACCGTCTCCATGAAGCTGGGCTACGGTCCCGCACACCGTTAGGCCGTCTTCCACTCACGCCCCAACATCGTGCAGCCCGCCTCCAGTGGTGTCGCGACAGGCGTGAATGGAGGGACGAATGGAGACGTGTCGTCTTCAGCGATGAGAGTCGCTTCTGCCTTGGTGCCAATGATGGTCGTATGCGTGTTTGGCGCCGTGCAGGTGAGCGCCACAATCAGGACTGCATACGACCGAGGCACACAGGGCCAACACCCGGCATCATGGTGTGGGGAGCGATCTCCTACACTGGCCGTACACCACTGGTGATCGTCGAGGGGACACTGAATAGTGCACGGTACATCCAAACCGTCATCGAACCCATCGTTCTACCATTCCTAGACCGGCAAGGGAACTTGCTGTTCCAACAGGACAATGCACGTCCGCATGTATCCCGTGCCACCCAACGTGCTCTAGAAGGTGTAAGTCAACTACCCTGGCCAGCAAGATCTCCGGATCTGTCCCCCATTGAGCATGTTTGGGACTGGATGAAGCGTCGTCTCACGCGGTCTGCACGTCCAGCACGAACGCTGGTCCACCTGAGGCGCCAGGTGGAAATGGTATGGCAAGCCGTTCCACAGGACTACATCCAGCATCTCTACGATCGTCTCCATGGGAGAATAGCAGCCTGCATTGCTGCGAAAGGTGGATATACACTGTACTAGTGCCGACATTGTGCATGCTCTGTTACCTGTGTCTATGTGCCTGTGGTTCTGTCAGTGTGATCATGTGATGTATCTGACCCCAGGAATGTGTCAATAAAGTTTCCCCTTCCTGGGACAATGAATTCACGGTGTTCTTATTTCAATTTCCAGGAGTGTAGTCACAATTCCTACGCACACACATTTCTCATCGTTTTGCAAGTGTGAAAATATCCTCACGGTATAACTTCTTTTCCAGCTTCCCGAAGACAATCAGACAGAACATCCTCCATCGCCTCGCAACGCTGGCCTCGAAACTGTTACTTAACAGAACGGAGAAGATAGTAATCGGCGGATACCAAGTTAGAACTACGGAGATTATGTGGAAGAGTTTCCCATCCAGATGCCCTGCTTATCTCTACAATAAGACAACCAGTGTGAGGGCGTGCGTTATACTGTTGCAGAATGATCTTCCCAGGGCGGTTATTGCGCAATGCCCGACGGAGCTTCCAAAGTGTCTAGGTATAGAGGATAACATTTATGGTTTGTCCACATTCAAGAAACTCCATCAGAATCTTTATTTGTTGCATTCCACGGAGGCAGTTCGAGGTCGACCTTTAGAAGTCTTAAAGTGGATACTCGTGTTTCCGTCTTTGAAATATTTCATCTATCTCTTAACACAGGTAGCGCCCATTCAGACGTCTTCAAAGGCACGCTGAAGTTTGCGATTGATTTCAGCAGCACATTTTCCGACTTTAACGATGAATTCAGGAACGGCATGCTGTCGTAACGAAATTATATTGACGTCGTTCATTCTAGAAGTACTACCTGACCTCATGTGATAAAAGCTAATGACTTCACAATATGGCAAAATGTGGCATAGAGTCTGTAGATTACAACCCTGCAAAAGTTTTTGTTTCATTGAAGGAATTGTGTTTTAACAAAGTTTTGCTCACGAATTTTAGTATGACCATTGTATGAAGACACTCGTTCGTTCCGGAGCTATTCACATAGTATTCTGTTTTCTTTTTTTTCAAACTACGGTTAACAAATGAATGCTAGTACAATGGGATAATACTACATATCCCTTGCGATGGATACTAAACTTGAGTGCGGTCTTCTCACAAAGCTGACTTGCAAGAATAAAAAGGGCTTCCAGAGCTCTGCATTGTTAACGTTTAGGGCGGCCATCTGCGTTCCGGAGCTTCTCCAGTAAAGCAAACCTCTCATTTCCGTGGGACGTGTTGCGCTCCAGACGCTCTCAGATAGTCGCTTCAGAGATCCCGGCCACTTAAACGACGCTTCCACCCCGTAAGCCGCTCCTATTTCTGGTGCTTTAAACGTGCATGGTCTCGGCCATAGTTACTGCAGCAAGCTTAGTTCCCGGGCTGAGAATTCTCGACCATCCCAAGAAGTCCCAGCAGTGCGTGCAAAAAAGCAAAGAATTACTTGGGCACAGCGCCTTCTTTCGTCTCGATCTCTAGTACTACGGACACACTCCAACAGAATACGTCAGTACTTTCGGAAGAGGCACTGCCCATCGTGCAAGCTGTCTAGTTCGCTACAGCGCTAGGACTGAACTGCGCTAAGCTCCTGATTAACGACGAGGGCAAACCAAAATTAAAAGAACACAATATCCTCAAGACTGAGAAATTTGTATAGAAAGTCGAAATTTAATGTAAGCGCGAAATAAACCTAAGCAAATTTGACCTACTCGTACATTAATAACCACCGGCCGCTGTGGCTGAGCGGTTCTAGGCGCTTCAGTCTGGAACTGCGTGACCGCTATGGTCGCAGGTTCGAATCCTGCCTCCGGCATGGATGTATGTGATGTACTTAGGCTAGTTAGGTTTAAGTAGTTCTAAGTTCTAGGGGACTGATGACCTCAGGTGTTAAGTCCCATAGTGCTCAGAGCCATTTGAACCATTTTGAACATTAATAACCCATATAACCGCCAGAATTTTGAAAGCAAGCATGCAAAAGGGCGTAAATTATGTTGCACAGGTGCCGGATGGCAGTTTGTGGAATTTAGTCCCTTGCGTCTTGCATTTGACCGGTCAATAGAGGAACGGTTAATGTTGTTTGTGGATGGCGCTGAAGTTATTGTCCGTGACGTCCCCTATCGACTGGGGACAGATGTGGTCATCGAGCAGGACAAGACAAGATGTCGACACTCTGTAGAGCATGTTGGGTTACAGCAGCGGTATGTGAGCGAGCGTTATCCTGCTGGAAAACTCCCCCTGGAATGCTGTTAATGAATGGCAGCACAACAGGTGAAATCGCCAGATTGACTTACAAATTTGCAGCCATGGTGCGTGGAATAACCACGAAAGTGCTCCTGCTATCATGCGAAATCGCATGCAGACAATAATTACAGTAGTAGTTCCAATGTGTCTAGGCCGCGGTCAGGTCGGTTACAGGTCCTCACCTGATTTCCTTCTAACCAACATACGGCCATCACTGGCTACGAAGCAGAGGCAGCTTTCATCAGAAAACACAACAAATCTCCACCTTGCCCTGCGACAGCTTCTCGCTGAAACCACTGAAGTCGCAAATTGCGGTGGTTTGGGATCAGTGGAATGCAAGCTACACGCTGAAACTTCCTGGCAGATTAAAACTGTGTGCCGGACCGAGACTCGAACTCGGGACGTTTGCCTTTCGCGGGCAAGTGCTCTACGAACTGAGCTACCCAAGCACGACTCATGCTCCGTCCTCACAGCTTTAATTCCGCCAGTACCTCGTCTCCTACCTTCTAAACTTCACAGAAGCTCTCCTGCGAACCTTCCAGAACTAGCACTTCTGGAAGAAAGGGTATTGCAGAGACATGGCTTAGTCACAGCCTGGGGGATGTTTCTAGAATGAAATGAAGTTCAAAATGGCTCTGAGCACTATGGGACTTAACATCTGTGGTCATCAGTCCCCTAGAACTTAGAACTACTTAAACCTAACTAACCTAAGGACGTCACACACATCCATGCCCGAGGCAGGATTCGAACCTGCGACCGTAGCAGTCGCGCGGTTCCGGACTGAGCGCCTAGAACCGCTAGACCACCGCGGCCGGCACGAAATAAAGTACTGGCGGACTTAAAGCTGTGAGTGCGGGACGTGAGTCGTGCTTGGATACCTCAATTGGTAGAGCAGTTGCCCACGAAAGGCACAAGTCCAGAATGCGAGTCTCGGTCCGGCACACAGTTTTAATCTGCCAGGAAGTTTCATGTAACTCTTCATGCTTTCCCAGGGAGATCTTGACATGTGGAATAATCGGGTCTACTGCCGGATGTTTGTGTCGCTCTGGCACAATATTTCGGCCACGTAACTCGTTGCCTTCTTCAGGTGCTACCTGAGACTGCCAGGCAACGAGGATCTTGTCCAGTATTTATGCTCAGAGGGCGCTGGGTGCTCTCTCTGCCGTCCGCGCCCGCCCGGCGCTGCCTGCCGCGAACGGGACGCCCGACACAAGACGGGCTTCAAACAACTGCCACAGATGGTGACCAAGTCAGGTGCGGACGTCCAAGGGAGCACCGGGGAAGAGACAACACATTACAGGCAGCGCCAGGCGGGCGCGGACGGCAGAGAGAGCACCCAGCGCCCTCTGGGCATAAATACTGGACAAGATCCTCCAAACGGCAGTCTCAGGTAGCACCTGAAGAAGGCAACGAGTTACGTGGCCGAAATTTTGTACCAGAGCGACAGAAACATCCGGCAGTAGACCTGATTTTTCCACATGTCAGGAAGTTTCATATCAGCGCACACTCCGCTGTAGAGTGAAAATTTCATTCTAAGCTACAGGGTGTCTGGCTCGGACCTGTCCTTTAAGTAAGCAATTTACAACAATTCGCTGTGTCACTGTGGTGTCAATTACTGTTCAAAATGCTGCTGAAGTTGCAGCACGATCCGCCATATCCATACGCCGAACAAGATGGTGTTCTCTCTCGGTAGTGCCTCGTGGCCGTCCAGACCTGTACGTTCTCGTGACCACCGCTGGCCGGCCGAAGTGGCCGTGCGGTTAAAGGCGCTGCAGTCTGGAACCGCAAGACCGCTACGGTCGCAGGTTCGAATCCTGCCTCGGGCATGGTTGTTTGTGATGTCCTTAGGTTAGTTAGGTTTAACTAGTTCTAAGTTCTAGGGGACTAATGACCTCAGCAGTTGAGTCCCATAGTGCTCAGAGCCATTTGAACCATTTTTTTTGACCACCGCTGCCAGCAATCATGTACAGTGGCCACATTTCCGCCAGTATTTCTACAGTGTCTCAGAAGGAACATTTAGTTTCTCGTAGACATATCACAAAACCTCGTTCAAACTCAGTGAGGCGTAGAAAATGGCGTCTTTGTATTGCTGCGTGGTGTGGGATCCGTATCATATAGGATTGATGATGGCCATCGAAGAAATTCAAAGAAGTGCAGGTCGTTTTGTACTACCGCGGAAAAGGTGAGAGAGTGTGACACGGATATGATACACGAATTTGGGCGGCAATCACTAAAAGAAAGGTGTATTTCTTTGCGGCAGGATCTTCTCATGAAATTTCAATTACCCACATTCTCCTCATAGTATCAAAATATTTTTCTGGCGTCCATTAATGAGGATAAATGATCATCATCATAAAATTAAAGAAATGAGAGTTGGTACGAAAACATTAAAGTACTCGTTTTTCACACTCCTTTTTCGAGAGTGGAACGCCAAAGAAATTGCTTGAAGGTGGATCGACGAACCCTCTGCCAGGCACTTAACTGTGAATTGCAGGATAATGACGTAGAAGTAGATTATTCGGCAGCGGATGATCTGCCTTCCCGATTATACGTGCATAGTTTTGTGGTTTTTGAAAAAATAATAAACCACGCGTGAAGTATCCTGTTATAATTATAACAAATATTTTCGTTTAGATGTCAAATTCATAGTCGCGAACACGTCGTAGTGAAAACAACCCCCGCGTGTTTAAATAGCGATGCCATTGAAGCGGTACTTGGGCAGCTGAGTGACGCAAATACAATGGACAAAGGTTATTCGCTATGGAAAGAGACTGAAGACGAGGCGACTGAGAAGATAATGCACATATAGGCATTGGAATACGACGGTGAGCCAAAAATATATGAATACTTGCTTAAGAGCGTTCTGCTCCACCTTTGGAACACAATACAGCACTAGTTATCCCTGACATGGATCCCTAAGCCATCGGTAGGCTTGCAGAGGTTTGTGGAACCAGATATCTACGCAGAGTTGGCGTCTGATAGCGTCACATATGTGTTCCATTGGGGTCAGGTCAGACGTGTTTCGTGGCCAAGACCTCAACGTTATTTCACCATCAAGCTCCGCCAGTGGAAAGGAATATTCGGCGTAGATATTGTGCTACGTGGTTACAGCAGACCTATGATGTGGTTTTTTTATAGCGATCGTACTGAGATTATTGACGCTGCAAGCATATCTAAAGTTATTGAACGTAAATTTGTGTTTGTCCTACTGCCGTTATGAGTGGTTTCGTAATGAAACGCCTGGAGCAATAGGTACATTTGATATAAATTTATTACATTGTAGGTCCATTTTACTTGTTATTTAGGGTATAAATCTTCTGTTAAATTTTTTTTACTGTGAACGATGTTGCTGGTGCGTTACCCTTGGGTTCCCCTTCCAGTCCACAGCCCTTGTGCTGGCCTTTACCTTCACCCTGGGTAAAACCCTTTTCACCGACTTCTAATCAAATTGTATGCCTATGGAGTATCGTCTCAGTTGTGCGACTGGACTTGTGATTACCTGTCTGAAAGATCACAGTTAGCTTTAATTATTGGAAAGTCATGGAGTAAAACAAAAGTGATATCTGCTGTATCCCTAGGAAGTGTTACAGGCCTTCTCCAGGTCTATATAAACTATTTACGAGCAATCTGAGCAGCTCTCTTACATTGCTTGCAGATGATACTGTCATTTACGTCTTATGTCATCAGATGATCAAAAACACATGCAACATGATTTAAACAAGGTATGTGTGTAATACTAAAATTGGCAATCGGCTCTAAGTAATGAAAAGTGTGAAGCCATCCACATGAGTATTAAAAGGAATCCGCTAAGTGTCATTTACTCGGTAAATCAGACAAATATAAAGGATGTTCATTAAAATACAATGAAGCACCAAAGAAACTGATATAAGCATGCGTATTCAAATACAGGGATACGTAAACAGGCAGAATACGGCGCTGCGGTCTACATAAAGACAACAAGTATCTGGCGCAGTTGTTAGATCATTTACTGCTGCTACGATGGCAGGTTATCAAGATTTAAGTGAGTTAGAACGTGGTGCTATAGTTGGCGCCAAGCGATGCAACACAGTATCTCCGAGGTCGCTAGTGTACCGTGAATATCAGGGATTCGATAAAACATCAAATCTTCGACATCGCTGAGGCCGGGAAAAGATCCTGCAAGAACGGGACCAACGACGACTGAAGATAATCGTTCAACGAGACAGAAGTGCAAGCCTTCCGCAAATTGCTGCAGAATTCAATGCTGGGCCATCAACAAGTGCCAGCGTGCGAACGATTCAACGAAACATCATCGATATGGGCTTTCGGAGCCGAAGTTCCACTCGTGTGCCCTTGATGACTGAACGACACTAAGCTTTACGAATCACCTGGGCCCATCAACACCAACATTGGACTGTTGATGGCTGGAAACATATTGCCCGGTCGGACGCGTCTCGTTTCAAAGTCTATTGAGCGGATGGACGTGTGCGGGTATGGAGACAACCTCACGAAATCACGGAACCTTGCATCTCAGCAGAGGACTGTTCAAGCTGGTGGAGGCTCTGTAATGATGTGGGGCACGTGCAGTTGGAGTTACATTGGATCCCTGATACGACTCTGACAGGTAACACTTACGTAAGCATCGTGTCAGCTCACCTATATCCATTCATGTCCATTGTGCATTCCGACGGAGTAGGGCAATTGCAGCAGGACAATGCGACACCCCACACGTCCAAAATTGCTACAGAGTAGTGGCCACCAGACTCTCCAGAGATGAACATTATTGAGCACATCTGGGATGTCTTGCAACGTCCTATTCAGAAGAGATCTCCATCCCCTCTTACTCTTAGGGATATATGAACAGCCCTGCTGGATTCATGTTGTCAGTTCCCTCCAGCACTACTTCAGACATTAGTCGAGTCCATGACACGTTGTGCTGCGGCAATTCTGCGTGCTTGCAGAGGCGCTACATGACATTAGGCAGGTGTACCAATTTCTGTGGCTGTTCAGTGTAAATGCTTAGAGATTGCAGTCACGAAAAACTTAAATAGAAAAGTTCACATAGATAATGCTGTAGGGAAAGCGAACCGACTACTGCGATTTTTTTTTTTTTTGGCAAAACAGCCAGAAAATGAAAAGATACTGGGGACTGCTTACAATTAGCTTGTCCGCCCACTTCTGGAGTATTGCTGTGCGATGTGGGATCCACATAAGACAGAAATGAAGCGAGACATCGAAAAAGTTCAGCTCGTTTTCTGCGGAGACTCTTCGGAAAGTAAGGTCCGTTGGGCCGCTAAATGGAAACGACACTGGAAATTCAATGAAGCACAGATGTGTTGGTCAGTGTCTCTAGCAAGTCTGTCGATCGCGTCACTTCGCTCTTTTCATTTTTGAGCGTACACTGAGCACGCCAAATACGGGCGTCCGCTGCGAGGTTTCGCTTGATGTCATGCAACCTCACATAAGGTACCTGTCATGCATTTCCTTCTTCATGATAATTCTCACCGCACACTGCAGGGACAGTGAAGTCGCTCTTGCAGAGTTTCCGATGGTAAGTGTATGGTCACCCACCGTACAGCCCGGACTTGTCTCCCTCTGATTTTCACTCCTGCCCACATGAATCGCTGGAAATGAAGACAACAGTTTGGCACAGACAATGAACTGTGGACGAGAGTAGAGAATTGGCAGAAAGCACAATCGGCTATCTTCTACGATGAGGGTATTGGAACGTCGGTACAACGCTACGACAGATTTCTAAGTTGGAGCGGCGACTATGCAGAGAATTAGCGGGTAAGTGTAGCAAACTGTTGCAAATGAAGTATTTCTGTGGTTTCTATTTCACGACCAATCTAACCTTACTTTCCAAATAGTCCTCGTATTATCGCGGAACAGGGGACAGAGTACCACAATATGAAGATGGTATCCGTTCTTTTGGACATGTCCGAAAGAAAAGATACCATCGGTGACAGTGCAGCTCTCTAGAATGAAATGATAATTAAATCAAGACACTAAGCTGTCGACAGGCGTTGATATGCATCAACGGGGACCGTTGTAAATGTGTCACCCAACCGGGACTCGAACTCGGGATCTCCTGCTTACATGGCAGACGCTCTATCCATTTGCGCCACCGAGGGCACACAGGATAGTGCGACTGCAGGGATTTATCCCTTGCACGCTCCCCGCGAGACCCCCATTCCCAACATTCGTAGTTCCCCTGCCCATTACACTTATTACTCGCAGCAGACAACCTTACCGAGTCCCATGGATGTATATCAACGCCTGTCGACAGCTTAGGGTCTTGATTTAATTATCATTTCATTCTAGAGAGCTGCACAGTCACCGATGGTATATGTTCTTTCGGACATGTCCGAAAGAACAGATACCATCTACATACAGTTACGGCTAACCGGCCATTGACCTCCTTATTCTGTGCGGATGCACACTTACTGCCCGAACTCTTACGGGACTCGGTAAGATTGTCCGCCGCGAGTAATGAGTGTAATGGGCAGGGGCACTTCGAATGTGGTGTGTGGGCATTAAGCTAGAAATGTGGGTCTCACGGGGAGGGTGCAAGGGATAAATCCCTGCAGTCGCACTATCCTCTGTGATCTGTAACAAAAAAAGTTAGTGAATGGGTCAACGAAGAACTTAAAGGGGTGTCATCGGATGTCCGCCACGAACAAATTCAACGAAAAGTATAGAACAAAATGTGACTGAAAAAAAAAGTGTATAGAGCGTCTGCCATATAAGCAGGAAATCCCGGGTTCGAGTCCCGGTCGGGGCACACATATTCAACTGTCCCCGTTGTTGGATATCAACGCCTGTCGACAGCTTAGGGTATTGATTGAATTATCATTTCAGAGTACCACAACTTTCATACGCGAATTCCGGTGGCAATCATTAGAACAATCGCGTCTTTCGTTGCGGCAGGATCTTCCAGTGAATACTCACAACATTTCTCCTCAGAGTTTGAAAATGTTTTGTTGGCGCCCATCTACACAGGGAAAAACGATAATCAGAATAACAGAAATCAGAGCTAAACCTTGCGATAGTCGGGAATGGAGCAGTAGAGAAACAGATTGAAGATGGGTCGATGAACCCTCTGTCAGGCAATTGTGAACTAAAGTGTAACTGTAGATGTGAGAAAGAATTGGATGACGTCTTCCATGGTTGTTCTCTTTACGCCTGTGTGTGTGTGTGTGTGTGTGTGCGTGTGTGTGTGTGTGTGCGTCATTGGCTGCGGACTGAGACTGACAGGCAGATTCAGGTCCACGGACAGAGCGGCGCATGCAGGCCGTGCACTCGCCTCGCTTCCAGGCATTTTGCAGACCGGGCGTTTGCGGGTTCGAGCCCGGCGGTCACTGCCCGCCGTCGCACTATTTGACTACCGGAGGGGATTACCCACGCGCCACTGGGCTTTGCTTTAATTCAATATCAGCCGCACAGCGCCACGGCACAGTCTGTGCCGACAGCGCGTGCCGCGCGGCAAAGGGCCGAGGTACAGGGCGACCCGCCAGTCGCCGCCGCGCCGCGCCGCGCATGGCCTTTGATGTCCGGCGACCGCACACCGCAAATTAACATGACCGGGCCCGGACATGTCCCGGCCGCGGGCTAAACAGTCACTCGCTGTCCTCAGCTCGCGGACGGCCCTTCAGCAGTATTATAACTGTCACTCATCACACCGAAGGCTCCAGCGGCGGACGTGTCTGATGGAGCGGCCGCAAATGGGCTCGCATTGAATTAACAACGGGACGCAGTTTTAGCAGAGACTGCAGTATGCTAGTTCATTTCCCTCAGGCGGCTCAGCTCATACATCAACATGAATTCGCGATGCGGTTGGCGGCTCTAGAAGTGTTTGAAATGCAATGATCTCAGTTAAGCTGGCGTCTGATCGGAAAATTTCTCCCATTTTTAGAAGACGAAAATTTGTGTATACAGGGTGGGCCATTGATAGTGACCCGGCCAAATATCTCACGAAATAAGCATCAAACGAAAAAACTACAAAGAACGAAATTCGTCTAGCTTGAAGGAGGAAACCAGATGGCGCCTATGGTGGGCCCGCTAGATGGCGCTACCATAGGTCAAACGGATATCAACTGCGTTTTTTAAAAATAGGAATCCCCATTTTTATTACATATTCGTGTAGTACGTAAAGAAATATGAATGTTTTACTTGCACCACTTTTTTCGCTTTGTGATATATGGTGCTGTAATAGTCACAAACGCATAAGTACGTGGTAACACGTAACATTCCGCCAGTGCTGACGGTATTTGCTTCGTGATACATTACCCGTGTTAAAATGGACCGTTTACCAGTTGCGGAAAAGGTCGATATCGTATTGATGTATGGCTATTGTGATCAAAATGTCCAAGGGGCGTGTGCTATGTATTCTGCTCGGTATTCTGGACGACATCACCCAAGTGTCCGGACCGTTCGCCGGATAGTTATGTTATTTAAGGAAACAGGAAGTGTTCAGCCACATGTGAAACGTCAAGCACAACCTGCAACAAATGATTATGCTCAAGTAGGTGTTTTAGCTGCTGTCGCGGCTAATCAGCACATCAGTAGCAGACAAATTGCGCGAGAATCGGGAATCTCAAAAACGTCGATGTTGAGAATGCTACATCAACATCGATTACACCCGTATCTTATTTCTATGCACCAGGAATTGCATGGCGACGACTCTGAACGTCGTGTACAGTTCTGCGACTGGGCACAAGGAAGATTACAGGACGATGACAGATTTTTTGCACGCGTTCTATTTAGCGACGAAGCGGGAACAGCCGCACAGTACATGACTACAGCGCCACAGACCGCTCGGCTAATCCCGCGCGGCACCGATGTTACTACAAGATGTTTCACTGCATGACAGAATGGCGATGTACTTTCAACATGATGGATGTGCGGCACATAGCACGCGTGCGGTTGAAGCTGTATTTCATGTCAGGTGGATTGGTCGTCGAAGCACCACACTACCATGGCCCGCACGTTCACCGGATCTGAAGTCCCCGGATTTCTTTCTGTTGGGAAAGTTGAAGGATATTTGCTATCGTGATCCACCGATAACGCCTGACAACATGCGTCAGCGCATTGTCAATGCATGTGCGAACATTACGGAAGGAGAACTACTCGCTGTTGAGAGGAATGTCGTTACACGTATTGCCAAACGCACTGAGGTTGACGGACATCATTTCGAGCATTTATTGCATTAATGTGGTATATACAGGTAATCACGCTGTAACAGCATGCGTTCTCAGAAATGCCAAGTTCATAAAGATGCATGTATCACATTGGAACAACCGAAATAAAATGTTCAAACGTACCTACGTTCTGTAATTTAATTTAAAAAACCTACCTGTTACCAACTGTTCGCCTGTTACCAACTGTTCGTTTAAAATTGTGAGCAATATGTTTGTGACTATTAGAGCGCCATCTATCACCTAGCGAAAAAAGTGGTCCAACTAAAACATTCATATTTCTTTAGGTAGTACACGAATGTGTAATAAAAATGGGAGTCCCTATTAAAAAAAACGCAGTTGATATCCGTTTGACACATGGCAGCGCCATCTAGCGGGCCCACCATAGCGCCATCTGGTTTCCCCCTTCAAGCTAGACGAGTTTCGTTCTTTGTAGTTGTTTCGTTAGACGCTTATTTCGTGAGATATTTGGCCCGATCACGATCAATGGACCACCCAGTATACAGGATGTCCCAAAAAGAGTGACCCGATTTTAACTTGTAATAATATTGAGACAAATGTCACTAGGTAACAGCGCTAGATGTAATCGGCATGGTCTAAAGTTTCAGAAAAAATCCGCTAGATGTCGCTATGAGCGCTGATCTGGAGCTTGCAGCTAGTCTCGCGCAATATGGCGTCCGCGCAACAGAAGGCGAATTGTGTTATTAAATTTTGTCATATTCAATCAGTGATCGCAGTTCAGCGGGCGTTGCGTATTCGATTTCGTGCTAAACTACCATCACCAGAGAATATTCGACGGTGGTATAAACAGTTTGAAGAAACAGGGTGCCTCTGTAAGGGTAAAAGTCGTGGCTGGCCACGCGTTCATGAACAAACAGTGGAACAAATCCGACGAGCATTTGGGTGGAGCAATCCTACGGAACTGGTTATTCCCACAACTTTACTCTGACAGTTTCATCTATCAGCAAGATGGAGCACCACCGCACTGGCACAACAATGTGCGCAGTTTCCTCAATGCCAACGTGCCTGAACGTTGGATAGGGCGTACAGGACTGCGAGACAAGGCTTAACACTCTTGGCCTCCTAGGTCCCCTGACTTAACACCATGTGATTTCTTCCTGTGGGGATATGTTAAACAATGTGTTTACGTTCCTCCCTTACCTTGTGACATTGATGAACTAAAAACCAGTATATCAGCTGCTGTAGCTTTAGTGACAGAAGACACCTTACGCTAAGTCTGTCAGCTAGATGTCGTCCGTGCAGTCAGTGGAGAACATTTTGAACATTTATAACGGATTTTTATAAACTATCTTTTCTGAGTGATTTAGTATGCAATGTTTTGGTGTTAAGCCCTTCTTGGGACACCCTGTATATCCACATTGTTAGTTGTCTATTCATCTACAAATTATGTTACCTCGTATAGGGTGTCTGAAAAAGAACTCCCTAGTTTTGAGTACAAATTTAACGGATAAATTAATGAAAAGTTACATCAATAAGTACACGTCATGAAAGATAATTCCTTCAAGTTTTGTTTCATGTAGGTAGGCTTAAACGTGGCGTCCATTTGTTGCCCTGCACAAGTCGAGACAATATTCCACTTCTCGCCACGTATTCACCAACATTTCAGGTGTAACTGTCCCAACCGCCGCGACTATTCTTTCCTGTAAATGATGGATGCCACTGATCTTTTCACTGTACACAACATTTTTTTATGTGGCCCCAAAAGTAAAAGTCCAGTAGGGTTAAGTCTGGGCTTCGTGGTGGCCAAGGTATTGGTCCAGCTTTGCCTATGCAACAGCTGCAATTTCTAAGAGCTCAGCTTAAGTCTTTTACGCACAACATCATACGCAGTACCTACAGCAACTCGTAATTGTAGACTAGGTCTGGCCAATGACTTCTTCGGGCACCGAACACACAAAACACGGATGTGTTCAACAACGTCTTCAGAAGTTCTCGGTCTACCTAGTGATTTTGCTTCTAAAACACTGCCCGTTTCCATGAAAGACTTTAGCCAATGACGGATAGTTTTTGCTGTAGGTGGTTCACCACCATACTAACGTCAAAAAATTACGTTGTACTGTTATAAATGACTGAGATTTCACAAGCCAAATAACACACTGCGCTTTCTGTTGCGGAGTATACACTGTTGCGGAGTTGCTCTGTACTGCACTACACTGCACGCGCGCCTGGACTGAACTGAGGGAATACAGGAAAAAAACAGCACTGGTGCCGTCTCAAGGTCAAGCAGACCTGCCAACTGCAGGGGAGCCAAACTTGGAGAGTTGATGAATCAAACAGCACAAACTACAATAGTGTATGTCACTTTTTACAGATTCTAGGACACATTAAAACTAGGGAGTTCTTTTTCAAACCCACTGTATTAGTCATGAGAGATTGAGACCTTTCGCAGGTGATGCAGTTATCTGCACAAATAATCACTCTGATCTTGATAAGTTTTCAGAGTGTAGCAGGGACTGTCAATTTCCTTTAACCCCTTGCTGTACTTCGACGAATACGAAGCGAAACGATGTGAGAATGCACGGACTGTAAAGTGGCGTTACATCTGCCACAGTACTTTTGAAACTACAGTTCCATGCTAGACTACTCATTTTTAGACTTGTAGATATTCTCCTATCACAAATTCGATCAGGAGGTGTACTCATTCTTCTTGTTACATTGTTGTTGACTGTATCTACGTCCAGACGACACGTTATTGCATTCCTTCAGAAGAAGTCACACCTGAAGACACTCACGAAGAAGATAATTTCTATATAAGTATTGTTTATGTGTAAAAAATTATATTTACATATTGAAGTATTGTTCGAAATGTACATAAAAGGAACTAGAATTGTATATTAATTGATCGTATGGCGTTCATGGCCGCGAGTCCCTACATGGAAAGTTCGGCCGCCGAGTTTCGATTCTTTTCAGACGACGCCACAGTGCACGACTTGCGTGTTGATAAAACGGTGATGAGGCCGCAAGCAATGAAAATCTCCCAGCCGGCCGGTTATCGAACTCGGGACCGTTGCATGGAAGTCAGGCGCGCTGACCACTCAGCTAAGAGCGCGAACAGAATTGAAGTAATTTCAGCGTATCAGTATCACGTGAAACAAATACACACATAGCTATTATAACAGGTACCCGTGTGTCGGCTTCTATTGCGAGTGTCTCGAACATTACACTGGCTCGTTTCGCACGCGTCGTCTGCAACCGCTTGGCTACGGATCTCGTCAAACTGAATGGTACGGCAAGAGGTTAAATGTTCAACGTGAAACTGTGTTCACAAAACGTGAAAACGTAGCATCCTGGACTACAATATCAACAGCTGGAAAAGATCAACTGATACAGTTACCGGGGTATAACAATCTACAGGGATATGAAATGGAACCAGACCGGATTTAAGGCACAAGCGACAGAAGTGCCCGCTCGGGGCGCCAAACTGAGAGTGGTGTCAGAAGCGCATCTAAAGCTAAATTTGTCTGAAGCGTGTACCGGAATTATTGGCGAAAACTGACACGGGTAAAACTATAGAAGGAAAAACGTTACAGTACCTATCGGTCCGCTAACGAGATAGCGGCAAAAGTAAGATAACGAGCCGCAACTGACTTCAGTATCATTTACTGCCCTAGTTAATAGAAACATAGCTGAAACGTATAGTTGGGCTGAAATTTCACTTCAGAAACGTACGAACTGTCGTAACTTTATTAATAGACTATTTCTCTTTCGTACCATACACTAACTGGTGTTTCATTTGCTTACACACAAATTTTCACCGTGTATATAAATATCCAAGTACTGTCATGTCAAATTCTCCAAAATTTAAGTATTTGCCAGTTTTCTTCATCTCCATCTAAAACTACATTTCCATTTTTCATTTCCTTACATAAAAATTTTGACCAAGTTCATAAATTTTCAAGCACTTTCATGCCAAAATCCTTAATTTTTAACTACTTACTTGTCAGTTTTCTTCATCTACATCTAAATCTACATGACTACTACTCTTTAACTCGCACTTCAGTCCGTAGCATCCACTCTATTTATCCACCGTTCCACTCACTAACAGCATGCGAGAAACTCAAACGCCTAAATTTTTCGTATGAGCTCTGATTTCTTCTAGTTTGTTATGTTGCTGGTGGCAGTGAAATAGTGTCGTATACGGAGAAAAAATGCCTTTGTTTTAATGACTGAAACCCCAACTCGCATGCCGTGTCTGTGATACTCTCTCCACTATTTCGCGACAGTACAAAACGAGCTTCCATTGCTTGAATTTTTTTATGTTTTCCGTCTGTGCTATATAGTAACGATCCCATACCGCTTAGCAATACTCTACCCGAGGAAGGACATGTTTAGTATACTGTAGTTAATCTGCACATTCAGCAAGCAGTAAAGGAAACTAAGGACAAATTTGGAAATTGAATTAAAGTTCAGTGAGGAGAAATAAAGACTTTGAGACTTTACGACGACGTAGTGATTTTGATAGAGATGCCAAAGGATGTGGAAGAGCATTATTGAAAGTAGCGGATAACGTTTTGAGAAGGAGATATACGATGCACGTCAACAAGAAAAATGAAATTTTAGTCCCATTAAATTAGGCGATGCCTAAGAAATTAGACTTCGAAATGATACACTGAAAATAGTAGATCTGTAATTCTACTTCGACAGCAAAATAACTGATGATGTAAGAAGTAGAAAAGATGTAAAATGCATTTCTGAAAATGAGAAATTTGTCATAATCGAATATACATTTAATTTTCTGGAAGTCTTTTCTCAACGCGTTTGAATCGTATGTAGCTTTGTAAAGAACTGAACGTGGACAATGAACAGTTAAGAGAAGAAGATGACGGAATCTTTTGAAGTTGAAGATTAAATGAGTAGACAGAATAACCATAAGATGGCACTGGGGATGTGGATGGAAAAGAAATTTGTTGCACAGCTTGACGAAAAGGACGAAGCAATGAATAGGATACAGCTTGAGACATGAAAAAATCGTCAGTTTGGTAATTGAAGCAAGTGGGAAGAGGGAAGGAATGGGGGGGGGGGGGGGGAGAGGTTAAAAGCTGTAGAGGGAGACGACAAGACGAGTCCATTACGCCGTTTCAGATGGATGTGAGGCTTGCAGAAGATATACTCGTATCAGTGTGGAGGAATGCATCGATCAAGTCTTCGAACTGAAGATCACAACAACCTAGTCTCTCCTTGTGTTCAGAGTTGCATATATTACTTTTCAAAATGGATCAAATTGTTATCGAATTCAGTCAATTTAGTTTACATAATAAAACTCAGACTTCAAATAAACAAATACGAGTAACATCTCAGATAAGTTTTTTAACAGTGATTGTGGTAAGCTCAAATGGAGTGATCTCCCGGAAAGTACGCACAGAAGATGCGCAGGAATGCAGATATGACACGTCAGTTCCAAAATGTTTCTTCTTACTAACGGATCACATGTATTCGAAATACGTTATGACTCTTCTGTTTTACATTCGTATTTATAATTCTCTGCACATAATCTCACATAACAGCGGAAATACTGCAGACACTGCCATCGTGTGGACCCACGAGCAAAAAGTTACCCATACGCTCTACAAGAAATTTAGCATAGCTATAAGTGTACAGATGTAGCAATATAAAAATGCAGTGACTTTTTTTCTCGTCGTGATAACCGATTTGAAAGAAAATCTTATCCACACAGTATCTTTGAAGATAAATTTAGGTATTGCATATTTTTTAAAATAGTCTTTAGCTTTTCTCGAACAAAGAGTTAACCAGATTGTGTTCTTTTATTACAGGTGAGTGGGCAGTAATGAAGACAGCACATATACAGCCCCAGCTTGCTTGAGGCAACGCGTCCCTGTAAAGCGGAGATACAAGTAAGTTAGTCGTAGGGGCTTGTGACCACACTGTATACGTATTTACTCTTAGTCCATTTTCAGATAAGGAACTTCCACACACATAATTCCTAATCAGTATGTTTAGTACTTCATTTCGTACGTTATCTGTCGACTTAATTTTGAACATTCTGTGATAGCACAACATTGCCAATTCTTTCAGTTCCTTCAATCATGGGATAGGATAATTTGCCCTTCATTTGCGCACAGTAATGAGCTCCATGCAAACACTTCCAGAAACTTCTCTCTCATTGCCGAGTCAGTACCTCATAGCTATAGAGCTGTTTTATTGAAAGAACCTTTCTTCACCAATACAAATGTACTTAAACTTTAGGCCGACCTGTGAAGTCTTACTTTTTGATCGGAGAATTCTTTTATTTACTCTACTAACATGTCGTTCTCAATTTTGATGTTAAGCTAGTCGCTATTGCTCCTTGCCATATTCTAAGCTAAGTATGCTGACCACTTCTTTCGACAGTTGTTCGAGTCTTCTTCATATCCGGGCAGAAGGGCTGTGTGTAGCTGATGAATTTTGTTTAGCGTTGGTGTAAATTCCGCTTGTTCTTTCACTTTTCTTTCGAAATGTTCTTTCACGTGATTCGCTGCGTCTTCGACGCACACGTTGAAGAACAGTAATGACAAACTTCAACTCAACCTTACATCCATCTATTTTTATTACTCAGCAGTAACCCCTCTGTTTCCCCCGCCCCCTGTCCTGATTATTTAAAAAACTGAATTTCCATGTTTATGATGTCACTTCTCCTGAACAATACGTCGTGTAAAATAAATTTGTTACCTATAAATGTCACAGATAAGTTGTCTGTCACTTTACTTTAGTCCCTATTTTCATTGGGTTGGATCATCAAATCATACTTTCCGCTGTCAAAGACTTTCTCTACCGGTCTCATTATGCCAAGTTTCAAAGTGAAATGGTCTTCTGCAATCTATGATAAGGGAATTTCTTACTGTCAGTCTACAGATAAAGATGCTTCTCTTTGGACCACTCGATGCTTTAACAGAACGATTTCTCTAGGTTGCTTTTCCAAGGTGGGTGTCGAGACAGCAGTAAGTACTCCCGGAATCCAATACCAACATACTAACTGAGTGACTGCTGACAAGAGACACATTTCCTCTGCCAATGTCAAGAGGTGAGCTCTTGTTAGTGGCAAAGGAGCAGTCGGTTGAGAGCTCAAGGGTATACGTCGTATTAGTCGCTCGTAGAGCTGTGCTATACCACAATTAGTCTGGTAGTTTCGTACATTGCTGGTACCAATGTGGAAGACAGAAACAGGGAGCCGACGAGTTCTTTTGTTTTTGTATTTGTTGGGTTGTTTTTTCTGCACTTAATTAGATTAGAACTTCATTCAGTGTTAGACCATTTTATAAGTAATTAAAATTAGTTGATCACGTAGCTTCGGCGTTTTTATGCAGCCATCGCAATCACTTCTGATTCAAGTACAGTTTACATGCACTGATATAAAAAACTCTCTATAATTATCGATTTTATTTTCTACTTAATAGGATGTTATCATCAAGGCAAGCGTTTCCTGTTATTGTCAATAAACGTGAAAGTAGTTTTTGAATTACATAAACATGTTCTATATAAGCTCGATGAAGTGTTGAAGAGATGTCTGATATATTTTTGTTACGCCTTTTTTTTAATTCTATCTTTTTTTGGGGGGGGGGGGGGGACTGCAACTTCCAACGATACATGATGAATCTGCATTTTTTTTTAAATTTCTACTAGGACATTCCTCTGTTTCACATTACAAACCAAAAATTTTCCAGTAAAACCTGAATTAAACGTTAAAAATTTTAATACTGCTATAAATGCTGTTTATTTTTACGTAACAGACAGGAGGTTAACTATATAGAATAAAAATGTTCCGTAGGGTAAGCGGCCCTTTATATATCCGCACTCACTTTTTAGACAGTTCACCGTTTCTAGTTTCTAGGGGTATCTAGTAAGACACTGGTCACATACGTGAACAAGGCGATATATATAAGTTAAAGCAACACACTTAATGTACAGTTAACGCATCTACCATCGTAATTGATCAAGGCTACTAGAAAAGCTACCGTAGTCTATGCTTATTTATGATTGTCCACAGCAGCCTATGGAATTTTATGATTCTTGTCACATGACGCGACTGGAATCTGAGAAAATTTTATAAGAAATATTATGCTTGGCTTTTTAAATAGTTGAAAGATATGAAGAAGAATGCGGGCTATGAAAGTGTAAAAATGAGAGCAGACATAAAGTAAGGAACCGATGAACTCAGCAGTTTGGTCCCTTGGAAATTCATACACGCACAGACATAAGGTATGTAACCCATCGAGTGGAAAATAATGTAGAGGGAACTGAACAGACGAGAAAGGAAAACAAAATAAACAGGTGGTTTATGAGAGATTATCCATTTTGAGGTGAAAGAAAATTAACGGTTTGGAGGCGATTTTACAGGTGTCTTTTAAATACAGTCTAGTGGTTGGTATTAGGTGCATTTCGCAACACTTCAGTCGAGAGCTGAATATTGGAAGGGGTAAAGTGTTAGAGGAGGTCTCATTTTAGACACCGTTGTTGCCACAGCGTGGGTCACAGGGGATTGCACCCCAGAGAGTTAGTTGTAAGAGCGCCATTGAGGTGGAGAGCTACTTGTCAGAACGAACAGGCCTCTTGAGACTGCTGCTGAAAGCAACTGCACAACTGCTTGTGGTAGAGGCGTTTCGTGAATGCTGTTGCAGAGCGAACCTCCACCCACAGAAGAGGCCGGCTCAAATGGGTGAACGGAAGGCGTAAACAAGAAATTACCCTTTTCCGACTGAGGAAGAGTTTGAAAACGTTAAGTTTAGGAACCGTGCGCCGAATACTGGCGCTGGAGTAAGCTAGAAAGAGAGAGAGAAAAAGACGGAGAGTGAGTGTGTAAGAGAGAGAGAAGTAACGAATAAGGAAAAAAAACGAGAGGCAGAGGAGATAATACGGGGAGACGTTAGGGGTTATTCTGCAAGTGTGTGTGGGTTGTCGGACCACATTGAAAGGGGACATTCGTATTCAAGCTGCAGAGGCGTTTTAACGAGACGACGTCGCTAAAGGACGTCGAGTAAGAGCTCGTCAGAGGGGTGAGGGAGGAGGAGAGGGAGGCTAGGAGCCGCGGAGGGCAAAGGAAAGGAGCAAAAGAAAGGAGAAAGCTCGCGTTCAGTGCTCGGCTTTTATATTGAGGAGTACACCGACAAGGACTGCGGAACGGTGCATTAAGTGTATTAGCGCTCGCACCGGAGGTTGGGGCGACGCTTTCGGCAGCAAGTGAGTCGGCTTCAGACGTTGGGGTGGCAGGGGCGCGATGCAACCCGCGACACGGTCCCGGCGCGGCAATGCCCGCCACACTCGTGCTAATTACTGCATGCCTCTCCGCGAGCGAAAATGGGCCTTAAGGGCGCGGAAAGTAGAAGCCGGAGGGGAAAAGATTTACAGTTGACGTCGCTACATCGACATGAAAGGGATAGTAGTGCCGCTATGCTACCATTTATTTGGTTTGCTCATAATTCCGAAAAAGCGTTTTATACAGAGATAGTTTGGCGAGAACAATGAATGACATTAGCATATTTTGTAAACATAGTTTTATTCTTTCTCAAAATCTTCTTCTTCCTCGTTATATCCCGTGTCTCCACGGGGTCGGCACGTTATTTCGGATGATCAAACAATTTGTCAAACTTCACTTGTTTGACAAAAATTTGACGGTGTATGGCGCTCTTCGACGTGTTTGCACAAACGGCAGATTCGACAATATGGCAGATGTTGTTTGTATTGGTGTTTCGAAGTGCATGTTTAGGGAAAAAGAGTTTTATTATGGTTTATATCACTGGTTCAGAATAAAAACAGGCTTCGTTTCGAAATTGTTTAATATCAATGACACATTTCACTTTCTTACAGCATCATCAGATTGTGTAAAAGAAGCTGGATACCCAGCTACGTTTACACAATCTGATGATGCCCCGAAAAGGTAAAACGCACCATTAATATTAAATAATTGCCCAACCAATGCTGTTTTTATTATGAAATAATTTGGAGCTGGCTGCTGTAGAATCCTGCCACAATGGAATGGAAAAATTTTTATGTCACTGCAACGGGAGTTTCCATAAGTATGGAAACTACGATCAAGGATAGAAACAAAACAGCACTTGCCGTTACCAAATGGTAGAAGCGTTGCATCTTCCCCAGCCATATATTATATAGGAAGATCTTAAGAAGAAAATAAATATTCTACACACAGGAAGAAAGCAGGAGTTCAATAACATAAACTAAAAACTGGCAAGGTGCAAATAGGACTTGCCCCCTGAGGGTTCTGTACAAACTTATCCATCCTGGGAAGCGAAAATCTCAACGAATTTTGCCTGTTATCCACATCGATACCGACAAGATATTATGTCTGGAAATACCAACACCGTATCGGAATGTCTACGGTATGGCCTGATTAAAATTACTAGATAGTTGATGTCTGTCACTTGCGATTACGATGTTGCCACATCTGCTACAGGAAACGGCTCGCTTATAGGTGGGTCACTTCACAAATAATGTTAATGTGTAACGCGGAACAATGCTGGAAGCAGCAGCCGCAAGGAATGAGGGAAGGGCTGCGAGATGCTCTGATTATAAGTGACTTAACCACAACCTCGCGATGTGCAATATATCCGAGAAAAGTCTGCAGTGCAACTAAAATCACCATCGCTTTATTCACGGCGATTAAAGCTAAACTGTTTGAGAAAACTCAAGACAGAAAAACATCAGTTTCAGTGCTAAAATCGAACTATAATTTCTCGCTACCACTCATTGGTTAGCTGAAACTATCCTTATACTGCCTACACGAACTGCCGCTTAACCCACAATGGGCAGTCCTGTCTGGTACTTGGCTGTAGATTGTAGACGATACTGGTAGATTCCAAACGAAAAAATGATGATGGGAAGAAAAATAAGACAAAATAAAAATGTCAATAACATAATGAAAATGACACAGCAAAGTATTAGAAATTTAAATAATTACACGAAAATCAATTAATTGAATAAAAATAACAATGAAAGAGTTTTGATTAGATTTAGAAACAAAGTATCTCGTTGTCCTTTGGGAGTTTCGTATCTACAATTTCGTACCTACAAGCTTCTACACGCCAAATTCTGAGCTAAGCATCACGCTAGGACAGTACCCTGCTCTAAACCCTTACATTTTTTACTCATCTTACAGTAGCAACGATGAATTGCAACCCTTAGAAATTTGGTTTTATGTAACGTCGTGCGAAACTTTTCTAATGTAAGCCGATCTCTGAGTTTATGGTAACTGTATATGTGATGCTGAATCCCACCGCGGTTTGGCAACGGCGAACACTCTGACTGGAAAACACAGCTGCAGCCAATGAAGTCTCAATTATCAAGTAATATTAATAAGACTACAGTTCCCCAGACTAGCAGGGACATACGTAGGAAGCAACAAGGGGACTTCACTTTTTATATGTAGAGAGAAAAGTAATGAAACGTTTTTATTTTATGTTTGCGTGTAGTAATGTTCGTTTATTATGCTTTTGGCGGATGATGAATGCAAGGTATGTTCAAATAACAAAAATATATCTTTTATGTGATGTAACTTCAGTTTAACAGGTTTCAGATTTTTTTACTTTACTTGCACTGCGAAACATTGCTTCTTATTGCATTTCAAGATTCCATATCAACCGGAAGTACCCTATAAGTTTTGACGAATGACTTTGCGAGCATATAACTTGCCACCTAAATGTCCGAATCTTTTGATTGTATCGACTTAGAGGCTTAAATTTCTTACACCGCCAAGGGGCGATAGACTTTAGTATGTGACATAAATTTTAACATCGTATGCCAAGCTATTCCAGAGAAAAAATCAGGTTTTAAAAGACGGCAGGCAGACGAGTAAAAAGAGATAAAAAATATTTTTTCGTGTAATATAATTACAAATTAACAAATTTCGGACTTATTCTTTTATTTTTAGTGGGAAATGGTGGTTTTTGTCAAATTTCATGATTCTTGGGAAGTATCTTGTAGGGATTGATGAGTGAGTTTTCGAGTATTAAATAAACTACTGGCCATTAAAATTGCTACACCAAGAAGAAATGCAAATGATAAACGGGTATTCATTGGGCAAATATATTATACTAGAACTGACATGTGATTACGTTTTCAAGCAATTTGGGTGCATAGATCCTGAGAAATCAGTACCCAGAACAACCACCTCTGGCCGTCATAACGGCCTTGATACGCCTGGGCATTGAGTCAAACAGGGCTTGGATGGCATGTACAGGTACAGCTGGTCATGCAGCTTCAACATGATACCACAGTTCATCAAGAGTAGTGACTGGCGTATTGTGACGAACCAGTTGCTCGCCCACCATTGTCCAATTGGTGAGAGATCTAGAGAATGCGCTGGCCAGGACAGCAGTCGAACATTTTCTGTATCCAGAAAGGCCCGTACAGTACCTGCAACATGCGGTCGTGCATTATCCTGCTGAAATGTAGGGTTTCGCAGGGATCGAATGACGGGTAGAGCCACGGATCGTAACACATCTGAAATGTAACGTCCACTGTTCAAAGTACCGTCAATGCGAAGAAGAGGTGACCGAGACGTGTAACCAATGGCATCCCACACCATCACGACGGGTGATACGCCAGTATGGCGATGACGAATACACGCTTTCAGTGTGCGTTCACCGCGATGTCACCAAACACGGATGCGACCATCATGAGCTGTAAACAGAACCTCAATTCATCCGGAAAAATGACGTTTTGCCATCGCAGGAGCTCCTGTCGGAGATGCAGCGTCGAGGGTAACCGCAGCCATGGTCTCCAAGCCGATAGTCCATGCTGCTGCAAACGTCGTCGAACTGTTCGTGCAGATGGTTGTTGTCTTACAAACGTCCCCATCTGTTGACTCAGGGATCGAGACGTGGCTGCACGATCCGTTCCAGCCATGCGGATAAGATGCCTGTCATCTCGACTGCTAGTGATACGAGGCCGTCGGGATGCAGCACGCCGTTCCGTATTACCCTCTTGAACCCACCGATTCCATATTCTGCTAACAGTCATTGAATCTCGACCAACGCGAGCAGCAATGTCGCGATACGATAAACAGCAATCGCGATAGGCTACAATCTTTATCAAAGTCGGAAAAGTGATGGTACGCATTTCTCCTCCTTTCACAAGGCATCACAACAACGTTTCACCAGGCAACGCCGGTCAACTGGTCTGTGTATGAGAAATCAAAACTTTCCTCATGTCAGCACGTTGTAGGCGTCGCCACCGGCGCCAACCTTGTGTGAATGCTCTGAAAAGCTAATCATTTGCATATCACAGCATCTTCTTCCTGTCGGTTAAATTTCGCGTTTGTAGCACGTCATCTTCGTGGTGTAGCAATTTTAATGGCCAGTAGTGTATGTGACGTATCTTTTGACTGAATTGACTTTGAAGCTTAAAGTCTTCACACCGATGATGTTCCAGGGACCCTAATATGTGACGTAAATTTGAACGTGATGCATCTACCCGTTCCTAAAAAAATGTGTTCTTAACAGTCGGACACACAGACAGGTAGGCAACCAGACGAACAACGAAGCGATCCTGTAAGTGGCCGGCCGGGGTGGTCGAGCGGTTCTAGGCGCTACAGTCTGGAACCGCGCGACCGCTACGGTCGCTGGTTCGAATCCTGCCTCGGACATGGATGTGTGTGATGTCCTTAGGTTAGTTAAGTTTAAGTATTTCTAAGTTCTAGGGGACTGATGACCTCAGACGTTAAGTCCCATAGTGCTCAGAGCTATTTTGATCCTTTAAGCGTTCCGTTTCTACAGACTGAGACACTGAATCCTAAAAATTGAAAGTCTCCGGTTCTCCCATGGGCAGTTCACATGTTCCCTGATTGTGATATTTTAATGAACTGTCGTTAGAGGATCAAATAGAAATGAATACATTTTCGTAAACTTTTATCTTTTATTGCAGTCTACGATGGAGATACTCAGTTGTTATAACTTTGACTGTCCATTGAGAGAAAGTTAATGTAATCACAAGGTTCTCCGTGTAACATTTCCTTTAGCAGCTTTTCATTGCAATTTTACTCTGTTGATTTCAGCCATTCCACAGAACAGAATCTTGTTTCCCTTCTCTTCGTTATACGTACTGCTAAAGTCAATGAGAGAAATGCTTTGTCTGCATTGCTGGTCATTCTCCACTAGTGTTAAATACTTCGCAACACGAACAGTTTCCGCTTGAAAAGTGAGGTTACACAGACCAACTTCCCTAGCACGCGTATGGACTTGTTTGACACACCTGTGAATAGAAAAGAGATAATCTGACAAACAAGTTCGATTCTGTACGAGGGTCCTTAGTGGCAGTGTGTGACCGTATTCCTTTCCCGACACACCACCATTTCCTTCCCGGAACGAAAATTGAACACCCCATGTGTCTGCACCTACACTACTGGCCATTAAAATTGCTACACCACGAAGATGACGTGCTAAAGACGCGAAATTTATCCGACAGGAAGAAGATGCAGTGATATGCAAATGATCAGCTTCTCAGAGCATTCACACAAGGTTGGCGCCGGTGGCGACACCCACAACGTGCTGACATGAGGAAAGTTTCGATTTCTCATACACAGACCAGTTGACTGGCATTGCCTGGTGAAACCTTGTTGTGATGTCTGGTTTAAGGAGGAGAAATGCGTACCATCACCTTTCCGACTCTGAAAAAGGTCGGATTGTAGCCTATCGCGATTGCGGTTTATCATATCGCGACACTGCTGCTGGCGTTCGTCGAGATCCAATGACTGTTAGCAGAATATGAAATCGGCGGGTTCAGGAGGGTAATACGGAACGCCGTGCTGGATCCCGACGGCCTCGTATCACTACCAGTCGAGATGACGGGCATCTTAACCGCACGACTGTAACGGATCGTGCAGCCACGTCTCGATCCCTGAGTCAACAGATGGGGACGTTTGCAAGACAACAACCATCTGCACGAACAGTTCGACGACGTTTGCAGCAGCATGGACTATCGGCTCGGAGATCATAGCTGCGGTTAACCTTGACGCCGCATCACAGACAGGAGCGCCTGCGATGGTGAACTCAACGACGAACCCGGGTGCACGAATGGCAAAACGTCATTTTTTCGGATGAATCCAGGTTCTGTTTACAGCAACATGATGGTCGCATCCGTGTTTGGCGACATAGCGGTGAACGCACATTGAAAGCGTGTATTCGTCATCACCATACTAGCGTATCACCCGTCGTGATGGTGTGGGATGCCATTGGTTACACGTCTCGGTCACCTTCGCATTGACGGAACTTTGAACAGTGGACGTTACATTTCAGATGTGTTACGATCCATGGCTCTACCCTTCATTCGATCCCTGCGAAACCCTACATTTCAGCAGGATAATGCACGACCGCATGTTGCAGTTACTGTACGGGCCTTTCTGGATACAGAAAATGTTCGACTGCTGCCCTGACCAGCACATTCTCCAGATCTCTCACCAAATGAAAACGTCTGGTCAATGGTGGCCGAGCAACTGGCTCGTCACAATAAGCCAGTCACTACTATTGATAAACTGTGGTATCGTGTTGAAGCTGCATTGGCAGCTGTACCTGTACACGCCATCCAAGCTCTGTTTGACTCAATGCCCAGGCGTATCAAGGCCGTTATTACGGCCAGAGGTGGATGTTCTGGGTACTGATTTCTCAGGATCTATGCACCCAAATTGGGTGAAAATGTAATCACATGTCAGTTCTAGTATAATATATTTGTCCAATGAATACCCATTTATCATTTACATTTCTTCCTGGTGTAGAAATTTTAATGGTTCGTAGTGCAGTTTTATGTAAAAGCGAGAGAACGGGTTGTAAATGTTTCGGAATGGCGTAATTGAAGCGGGACTTGGGTACCAGCCAGTTATTCTACTCCTAGGATGCGATAAACCGTCTAACAACCACATCCAGGGTGGCAGGCACGCCGGTCCTCGGTGGTAATCCGCCGGTCGAATCCAATCTCGTACTCAGCTACTAGGTTGGGTTATTCTTTCTTAGAATAGTGTCCTAAAATTATACACCTAGCAAAGGGCCGCACCAATCCCAGAATAATTTTCTTTCCATGTTTGAGGTGTATCACCCTAACTAGGTAACATTTATTTAATACACATGCATTAGGCATAGTTCCTTTGCAGCGCGTTGCTGCATACTGTACACGGTGTAACAAGGAGAATCATCCGATTTGGCACGTCTATAATTCTGAAACTAATAAACATATAGAATGAATTTTGTTATTTGATGATCGGGAAACTCAAAAAAATTCTTTTTCATACTTTTTCATAGGTGTTCAGTATGCCCCCTTGAGATGCACGGCATATGTCAATGCGGTATTAAAATTTTTCCCACACTGCAGCGAGCATGTTTTGAGTTACAGCTTCCACAGCTACTGTTATACGATGTCTCAATTTATTCAGTGTTGTTGGTAATGGAGGCACATAAACATAGATTTTTACAAACCGCCACAAGCAGTAATCACATACAGTCAGGTCCGGTGACCTTGGAGGCCAGTAATATAACGCTGATTCATTTGGTCCAGTGCGACCGACCCATCGTTCAGTAATCCTTTCATTCAACAATTCCTGCACTTCAAAACGCCAGTGTGGTAGTGCCCCTTCCCAACTGTGGGAAAAGAAAGTTCTCAAGCATCTCGAGATATGTGATTCCTGTAATAATGTTCTCTGGAAAGAAAAATGGACCATACACCTTTTCCCACGAAACTGCACAAAATGCATTACATTTTAGAGAGTCGGTCTCATGTTGTACAACTTCATGTGGTTGTTCTGTACCCCATATTCTCACGTTATGACGGGTCACCTATTCATTTAAATGGGATGTTGCCTCGTCAATAAACACAAAGCGTGGATTAAAACTGTCATACTCCATCTTGCCAAGACCGAAAGTACAGAACTCCTCACGTTGTTGTTTGTCACTTTCACGAAGAGGTTGCAGTAGCCTAATTTTGTATGGTTTCAAGTGTAAACTTCGACACAACACACGCCAGACGGACATCGGGGACATGTCGAGCCATCGAGCTGCACGGCGAACAGATTTCTGCGGACTCCTTGTGAAACAACGACGGATGCGTTTAATGTCTGTGTCAGAGACTCGGGAACGGCCCGGTGATTTGCCTTTACACAAACAACCTGTTTCTCGGAATTGTTCGTGCCATCGTCTAATGCTCTGTGCTGTAGGAGAATCCACACCATACCTAGTACGAAAGTCGTGCTGAACAGTTATTACTGACCCTCACTACGCAAAATGTAAAACACAAAACGCTTTCTGTTGTCCCGACATCATTTGTACTAGAACTCAAAGTGGGTGCATAAGCGGGAACCCTGTAAAACTCGAGAGTTTGCTCTACTCAACAGTACGTTGTTCAAGCACATATCACAAATAACATAATAGTTACGATTTTTTAAAATCGGATGATTGTTTTTGATACACTCTGTATTTAACTGATTTTAGTTTTTTACTTTTCATTTCCTACTTTCAAAGTTGAATAGGATGTTTGAGATCAGTCCCATTGAAGGGACGCCATTATTTTCACTAAAAATATTTAAAAAGCAGGCTGGCAGCCAGAGGGATTCTTATTGAGAATGTTTAGGAGGTGAAATGCAGTTCAGGCATTCAATTGGCAGCCAAGAGAAACTTCTCAAGAACCTTAGTCGGAAAGAGGGGATTGAAACCATTTTCAGTAATTCCGTTGCTGTCATAATAGAAAATCTACTTCTCTCCTACAAGTGGTGGTAGATTTCGGTAGTAATGAAACTCTCATCGCCGATCTTTCGCCGAAATGGCGCTTGCTATATGTTGACAAAATTTATTTTTGATCTGGTTTCTTTTCAGAGTCCAATAAAATAATCAGTGAACTTAGGCATTTCCATGTCGATTTCCTATGTCAGAAAAATATTGTTAGTTGGTGATTCAATTTAATGATGACACGTTTGGACAGCAAGAGGTACTACGGAAGGGCAAAGATGACTTGGTGTATTTTTGGTGAACTAAATACGGATGCCAAACTTTTAATTTCTCTAGAAGTTCACAAACAGTATGTCTTAATAGCTTAAAAACTCAAAGCGGAATTCGTGCAAAAATACGTGGTTGCTCAGCGAGCGCAGAGAATTTCATGACGGGCTTACTACAAAAGAAAAAATAACGAAACAGAATTGTTCAGGAAACAGACTGTAGTGGAATATGTAAATAAGTCTGTGATGGAAATGTAATGCAGATATGCTGAACGTACATGGACAGTAGACAAAAAAAGCTCTTTGCTGTATTTCAGGAGCTAAGAAAAGATCTGTGCATAAACTTAATGGAAGGACAGTGGAAATATGCAGGATCAACAAGAGTGTGCAATATGGTCTTGTATGGGTACAAGTCTAATGCAAACATTCATCAGGCAGTAGATCTGAAACGGCTAATGATGATGATGATTATAATGATCGCCTAATAAATTGTAGAGCCTAACGAAATAGCAGTAACAGTCTTTTCAAATAAATAATAAGCTAATCATTCCTGTTTTATTGTACCCCGAAATGCGTGACTCCCTCCAAGTTGGTAACGATAGATCTAGGACTAGTCTACGAGGGATATTTCTTTCAGCCTCCGATCAGTCGCCATATTAGAACCGTAATGAATATTGAGTGAAGTTTTTCGCAGATGTATAGCACAGAGTGTCTAGTATGGCAGTCTACCGCGTCACGTCGGACATCTTAGTTCTGAGCGAACCGTGGTCATGTAAAGATGCCTAGAAACTAGTATCTCCCGCCAAGTGTGAAGTCCTCCTGAGGGCTTCCGCCTGACTTTATGCATCCCACATGACGCAACTGCTATGAGTTTCCCTGTTCATGTCAGTTATCAGCTGAATACTACAGATGCAACGAAGACGCTCCTGCAGCTTTTTGGATGGGCAGTGTTTGATCACCTTCCATAGAGCATGTACTTGGCTCCCTCTTCTCTTTATCTCTTCGCCCACAAGAACCTTGGGCTATGAGGACGGCATTTTAGTATAAAAAACGAGCTGCAGACCAGCGTACGGAATTGGCGTATATCACGGGAAACTGCCTTCTGTGACAAGAGTATTGGAAATTTGGTAGCACGCCACGATAAATGTCTAAATCGGAATAGCAACTGTGTAGAGAATTAGGCAGAAGGTGTAGCTAAATGTTACAAATGAAACATGATTTTAATTTCACTGCGGTTTCCATTTCACACTATATCGAAAGTTGAAAAAAATAGGACTCGAAGTAGCACACCATGTACATTTTTCAGAAGTAGCGAGAACGTATGCTGCTGCTGCTCTCATCTGTTACTTTCCCCTCTTTGGGGAAGTGTGAGGGGGAGTCTGTAGCCTTTCGGCTTTTACTCCCCTGTGAACGTGTGTGTGTGATTTTTCTATAGTTTTTGGTGTCTGTGATTTGTGATGATTGTTGTGAGTGTGTCTGGTACTTGCCTGAGGTAGGCGAGAAGTTTGGTGTTATATGGGAGGGAACAGGATGATGGATTGGGTCTTGGGATTTTCTCTTCGACTTAGTCGTTGAAGATCGTCATAGGGCGCTTGTGCTTATTGCGGGACATGTTATACCGACCTAGGGAGTGGATGAGTGCGTTTCCGGATCTGGAAGAACCCTCATAGAAGGCCCTTGCCAGATCCTGGAAACGCTCTCTCAGGAGTGGGATTTCGGCTGCGGCGTGTAAGTCGTCTGTGGAGAATCCAAGAGGTAGGTGCAGTGCCCTTCTGAGGGCGCGGTTCTGCAGCCTCTGGAGTTTGTCCAGGCGCTGCTTTGCCGCGTATCCCCAGACAGGGCGCTCATACTCCATTACTGGACGGATCAGGGCCTGGTACACATTTACTGCTACTGGGCAGGGAAGGGAGCTAGTTGTGTTCAGGATAGGATATAGGATGGACATCCTGGCGCAGGCCTTCCTGTGGACCTCGTCTATGTGGAGTTTCCACGTAAGACGAGAGTTCAAGGTTACGCCAAGGTACTTGGCGGTTCTGCGCCAGGGGAGTTGGGTTCCATTTAGGTGAAGGTGAAGGGGGGGACGTTGAGGAGGTTCGCGCCTTCCGAGCCTGCGGGTAATCAGCATTGCCTGCGTCTTCTCAGAGTTGATGGTGATGCGCCAGCGACGGGCCCAAGTTTCTGTGTCATCTAGAACCTTTTGTAGCCTACGGATGACCAGGTCCTTGTTCGCATTTCTCGTGTAGAAGGCTGTATCGTCAGCATACTGTGCGGTGTGCACCAGGGGAGTGTCCGCAGTGTACAAACTGTACAATACGGGCCCCAGGACCGATCCCTGTGGCACCCCAGCACGAATATGCCTTCTGGTGGAGGTGGCAGTTTCTACTTTGACGGAGAAAGTCCTATTCGTGAGAGAGCTCTTGATCAGCTGAACTATGCTCCCGGGAAACCCTTGTGTGTACAACTTGTAGAGTAGCCCTCTATGCCATACTGAATCAAAGGCTTTGGCTACGTCTAGTAGCACTATCCCGCAGTAGCCTCTGTGGTTGAAGCCCTCTGTGGCGGCTTCAACCATTCTCATGACCTGTTGTGGGGCAGAGTGGTTCTGTCGGAAGCCAAATTGGAAATCCGGCAGAATTTGCTCTCTGGTAATATGTTCTTGTATGGGTCTTAGCAGGAGGCGCTGATAGATCTTGCTGAGAGTTGGCAAGAGGCTGATCGGCCTGTAGTGCTGCGGGAATAGAGGGTCTTTCCCTGGTTTGTGTATCGCGACCACTTCCGCATGTTTCCAGCAAGCTGGGAAAACACGGGATCGAGTAATCTCGTTGAGGACGTTCGCGAGGTGTGTGATTGCTGTGGGTGGGAGATTTTTGACTAACTGATTAGTGACACTGTCGTGCCCTGGTGCCTTTTTTATAGGGAGGGACCTGATTACTCTTGCCACGTCCTCGGGGGCAAAAAGTATGGGTTCGTCCTCTGGGTCCTCCTCGGTATTGAGGAAGACAGTCAGTTGACGACTGACTACCTCTTCATGCTCTTCATCCTGGGGTTCTGCCGCTTGGAACTGCTTCTCGAAGGAGTCGGCGAGGGCGTTGGCCTTTCCAGCATGGCTGTAGACCAGTCCCCGCTCGCCATGCAGTGGCGGCATCCTAGCGCGTCGTTTTGTAAACTGTTTCGTCTCTTGCCATAGTGTATGATCGTCTACTTTGAGAGCTGTGAGGCGGTTTTGCCATTGCTGGTTTCTGTGCTCATTGAGCGCTACCTTCAGTTCTCTCTGTAGACGATTGAGCAGCCTCCTGGTGGCCTGATTTCTGGTGATCTTCCACTCTTTTGCCACTCTGTTCTTATGTCGAATTTGAGCTAGCAAGTGTTCCGGGAGCTGTATTTGCGGCGGTGGGCCATCCCTTTGTGGAGGGGTGGCTTCTTCCGCTGCCTGCAAGATGCTGCCTGTTAGGTCTTGTAGCGCTTGTTCTACTGTTTCGGAAGTAGGTGGCGGAGCGCGAGCGATATCAGAGGCGACAGTTTCTTGGTATCGCTCCCAGTCTGTACGTTTGTACGACGTCTGGTACCGTGGGAGTGCTACCCATTCTCCCACATCGACCTCCAGAATCACTGGGTTGTGGTCGGAGGACATTCTGCTGACTGTCCTTGCGGCCACAAACCCTGCGATCCTCCTAGTGAGAGCTATATCTATCACGTCTGGCCTGCCTCCATATTTTGGAAAATGTGTGGGTTCGACTGGACCCCGTGTTTCGAAGTGGTGGGTGCGCGCTAGTTGTTGCAGTTTGGCGCCTGCTCTGGAGGTTACTCTAGAATTCCAATCAGGATGTTTGGCATTGAAGTCTCCCCCTATTATGAGTTTGCCTTCAATTTGCCCTAGAGCAGCTATGTCTCCCTCATCTATCTGGTCATGTGGGGGTCGGTAGACTGCAACAATTGTTAGGGGTCCAGTGGCAGTGGTTACTTCCACCGCCACTGCTTCGATTTTGTTGGTAGCTGGTAAGAATACCTGGTGGTGGGGGATCCCTCTTTTTACATATATGGCCACTCCTCCGCCTTGGGTTGGCCTGTCTTTACAGTAGCTAACGTAGTTGGGAACTGTCGCTTTTATTCCCGGTTTTAGGTGGGTTTCCCCCATCATGCATATGTCGATGGAGAACTCCTTCATGAGTTCTCGGAACTCAACCTCTTGATTAACAATGCTGTCTGTGTTAAAGACGCACATTGTGAGGCCTTGAATATTCGGTCGTCTATTCATGATGGGGTTTTGATACTACTGGGGAAGTCGCAGAGGGGAGCAACTGCTGGACTATTGCCTGAAGGACGACGAGGATCTGTGTGTTCTGCTTCTGGGCTTCCCTGAATTCCTTCATCATTTCCATGATGAGGTTCATGGTCTGCACCATTACGCCTAACAACTGATCCATGGGGGGGGGGAGTGTGTGTGGGGTTCCCTAGATCTTCCTCCGTCATGGTGGACCTGGTCGTTGTTGCTTTGTGTTTCCCGGTGTTGTTCTAGTGATAGTGTCTGGTGTTGTGGTGATTGGGCCACCCTCAGTGTGTCCGGCCTTGGTTTTACCCAGGCCTTGTCAGTGTATGTTGTCATGTTTTGTTTTCTTGTATGTCTGGGTGGGTTAATAGTGTTTTGTTTGTGTGTGTGGGGGGCGGCCTTTGCGCCCTTTGCCTGTTGTGTGTGTCGTTTGTGGACCTCACAACCTTGGTAACCCGCTGTGTGGTTTTTGCCACACAGCGTGCACCTCATTTGTGGGTCCGTGTGTAGAAGTGTACATGTTCTTGTGTCGTGGGCCTTGGCGCACTTCCTGCACCTTACTGGCATGGTGCAGTAGGTGGCGATGTGATTCAGGCCCTGACACCTGAAGCACTGCACCGTCTTGTTCTTACGGCGCAGCGGTTCAGTGGTGACAGGCACAGCCAAAACCATTCTTATCTCCCTTTTGTTCTGAGGGATGTCCGGGAGTGTGGCCTGGTATAGTGGCCACTTACTGTTGATGTTGCCCATCTGTTGGACCGCCTTGACGACGTACCCCTGGGCAGTCAGATCTGTTTTGACTGCCTGGGGGGACACACGCCTTGGGAGGTCTCTTATAACTATGTTCCTGTTTCTTGTCTTAGTTGTGGGAAACGTGTAGTGAGGTATGTTTTTTGTGTTGAATAGTGTTTTGACTGTGTTTTAGTGTTCGAGTGTGTGTACTGTCACTTTTATTTTGTCTCCACCGGCGGGTTTTGCCTGGAAACTGCCTCCCCCGATTTCTGTCTTGAGCAACTCGAAGAGCTCCTCGTAGTTTTGAGGAAACTCTGCGACAATCGGGGGGAGGTGGTGGGCGACTTGGTTCTGTGTTTGTGTTGTGTTTTCTGTTGTCTCAGGCTCATCAGCAACCGCCTGAAATCTGTTCGGGGTGGCTTCCACTCCCCTGGCTGGCGGAAGCTTCGGCTGGCGAAACGTTTTCTTCGCCAGCACGAAACCATCCGAGTCCTGCCCGGTTACGCGGTTCCCTTCCAGTGCCAGTGTTTCCTGGTCCCCTCCCAGTGCGACGACAGGTGCTGTCGGGGGCGCTGGCTCCTCAGAGGGTGTGGAAGTGGCTGGGGTGGGGGTGGTGGAGTGCTTTTTCCCCTTGGAGTGCTTCTCCTTCTTGTCCTTCCTTACACGCCGTTGCTTGGATGTGGTGGACTTGAGTGGGGGGGGATTTGAGGAACTGGGATCGGGTAGGGGGTTGGGTGGCAGTTGCGGGTTTGGGAAGGATTTTAGTCGGTTGACTGGACTTCTGCTTGCCATTCAGGTTGCGGATGTGGTCGGCTAGGCGGTTACAGCCGTGGGCAAGCAGGAGAGGGCTGAGGAGAGGGGAGGGAGGGGCGGGATCGCAAATCCTGACAATATATTTGTTTGTTTGCGTATTGTGTGATTTTGCCATGTCGGTAGCGGAAAGGGGGCTTGCTGCCAGGTTACTGTCAGTTGCAACTTTTGTTGTCACCGTTGGGTTTTCCGGTTGCATTGCTGACCCTAGTATAACGATGGCAGACGCGGAATTCTGGACGGGGGCGGCGGAAAACATTTCTGTGGTTCCGCGGCCCGCTTCCAGGTCCTGGCCTACTTTTTCCCTATTCTTGCGGGGGGGGGGGGGGGCAGAGACTGCGGCAGCTGAGGTGCTCGAGACGGCCGGCCGCGCGTCCCGCGGCAACAAGAAAGCGCGCCTCGTGTCGTCGGCGGAAAGAGACCGCCGCGACCCCAAGGCGTCACCCAAGCTCGACATACCACAACGACGGGAAGACACGACAACTCTGCCAGGCGACGCCATGCGAAATTTTTCTCCAAGTGCCGTCCGTGCTAAGACCTCGGCGCAAGTGCCCGTCAATGTTTTAATAAAAACAGAGCCGGTGATCACTCCTGTTTTTACTCCCGTGCAAGCGGGGGCCTGTGGCTGGCAGTACGCGAGTGAGAGGAGCGATGCTCAACCCTCGCCTGCTACTTAGCGAGTAACGAGCGAGAACGTATCTATCTGGGTGGTATTATACACTAGTTGTGTCTGCAGAGATAGCGAGCTGCCTATTGGTGTTGATGCCAGCTGGTTGGACGACAAGACTGCTTTTGGCGGACTCGTATCATCATCAACACGCATCGGTAATAAGGTGCTGACGGGGTCAAAGAGTCGCATTCTTTAGAGGTAGTGGAGAGATTCATGAAAAACTCACCAGAATGGCTGAAATACGGATTCTATATCGCTTCTGCCGATGGATGATTTGGACAGACACAGGAAAGTAAATCACAGCAGAAATCGCATGGTAAGTGAGCTTCGAGAAAGATTGCGCAAGTAGAAGTTACCGTTATTTTGGAGCCTATCGTCTGACCTTTCCTCGCAGTTGCTCCCGGGCGCTGGGAACGACTTGGCCGACACTCTGGCCATAAAGCACGATCGACGGATGGTGGCGGGGGAGGGGGGGGGGGGAGGAGTCCTGATTTTAGCGCGGCCGGTGGGAGCAACAGTTGTAAAACTGTCGGGCGTAGCCCTGAACAACAGATGGAACGAGCGTCCATCACTGCGCCGGGCGCGGGGCTTGCTGACGTCATAGCCAGACGCGCCTTTCTTTCAACAGCTGCCAGACACGCGAGTGTGATAGAAGGCACGTAAACACAAGGCCGGAAGCCGTTTTAGAGGCGAAACAAAGGCTGGAAAATATTGCCCGTCTCGCAAGCCTGGAACTGTCTACCAGATGGCGTGCAATTTCTGTCCCGTTCTCTTCCACCTTTTCCGTATCTTCGTGTTTCTGCTCTGGTCGAGGTTCGCACGTAGACCGACTTTGGCTGCTGAAGTAAGCTATGGGTAGATCCGGTCAGTCTTTCTGGAAACTATCCACCAGGCGAGACCTTGCTTTCCGCGATCAACGTTTTTTAACAGTTGTAGTGGGTTGGTATGTAAGTTCCTAATGTTTTCCACAAGTTTAATAAACGCTACAGGCGCACATAAGACAGACTTTAATCATCAATAATACACTACTGGTCATTAAAATTGCTACACCAAGAAGAAATGCAGATGACAAACGGGTATTCATTGGACAAATATATTATACTAGAATGGAAATTTGATTACATTTTCACGCAATTTGGGTGCATAGATCCTAAGAAATCAGTACCCAGAACAACCACCTCTGGTCGTAATAACGGCCTTGATACGTCTAGTCATTGAGTCAAACAGAGCTTGAATGGCGTGTACATGTACAGCTGCCCATGCAGCTTCAACACGATATCACAGTTCATCAAGAGTAGTGACTGGTGTATTGTGACGAGCCAGTTGCTCGGCCACCATTGACCTGACGTTTTCAGTTGGTAAGAGATCTGGAGAATGTGCTGTCCAGGGCAGCAGTCGTCATTTTGTGTATCCAGAAAGGCCCTACAGTACCTGCAACATGCGGTCGTGCATTATCCTGCTGAAATGTAGGGTTTCGCAGGGATCGAATGAAGGGTAGAGCCACGGGACGTAACACATCTGAAATGATTCAAATGGCTCTGAGCTCTATGGGACTTAACTTCTGGGTCATCAGTCCCCTAGACTTAGAACTACTAACTAAAATAAGGACATCACACACATCCATGCCCGAGGCAGGATTCGAACCTGCGACCGTAGCGGTCGCGCAGCTCCAGACTGTAGCGCCTAGAACCACTCGACCACTGCGGCTGGCATCTGAAATGTCCAATGTTAAAACTACCGGCAATGCGAACAAGAGGTGACCCAGACGTGTAACCAATGGCACCCCATACCATCACGCCGGATGATACGCCAGTATAGCGATGACGAATATACGCTTCCAATGTGCTTTCACTGCGATGTCGCCAAACACGGATGCGACCATCATGATGCTGCAAACAGAACCTGGATTCATCCGAAAAAATGACGTTTTGCCATTCCTGCACCCAGGTTCATCGTTGAGTACACCATCGCAGGCGCTACTATCTGTGATGCAGCTTCAAGAGTAACCGCAGCCATGGATTCCGAGCTGATAGTCCATGCTGCTGCAAACGTCGTCGAACTGTTTGTGCAGATGATTGTTGTCTTGCAAACGTCCCCATCTGTTGACTCAGGGATCGAGACGTGGCTGCACGATCCGTTACAGCCATGCGGATAAGATGCCTATCATCTCGACGAGGCCGTTGGGATCCAGCACGGCGTTCTTTATTACCCTCCTGAATCCACCGATTCCATATTCTGCTAACAGTCATTGGATCTCGACCAAAGCGAGCAGCAATGTCGCGATACGATAGTCCGCAATCGCGATAGGCTACAATCCAACCTTTATCAAAGCCGGAAACGTGATGGTACGCATTTCTCCTCCTTACATGAGGCATCACAACAACGTTTCAACAGGCAACGCCGGTGAACTGCTGTTTGTGTATGACAAATCGGTTGGAAGCTTTCCTCATGTCAGCACGTTGTAGGTGTCGCCACCGGCGCCAACCTTGTGTGAATGCACTGGAAAGCTAATCATTTGCATATTACAGCATCTTCTTCCTGTCTTCCTGTCGGTTATTTAGGCGTCTGTAGCACATCATCTTCGTGGTGTAGCAATTTTAATGGCCAGTAGTGTATATTCTCCTTCGCTGTTTACAACAGTTTGCCAGCGTTGGGGTAACTTTTCGATTCCGTGAATTTAGAAGTCACGAGGTATTGAGGCGAAGAACTCGTCGAACCATGTTCGGAATGTATTCTCATCCGGACAGGAAGGTCATCGATGGTTGCTCGATAGAGAATGGAAAAGGTGAAAATCTGAGGGCGCAAGATCAGGTGAATAAGATGGGTGCGGAAAGACTTCCTAACCAGACTTTTGTACAGTTTTCTGTCACTCTAGCATAATCCGGACTGGTGTTATGGTGGAAAAGATCATTTCACGCAGTCTTCCTGGTAGTTGGTCTTGGATTGCGTCTAAGAGACGTCTCAGATGTCAATAAATGTCAGCAGTGAGGGTTAAACCTCGGGGAAGCAATTCGTAGTACAACACGCCATCGCTGTTCCAACAGACGCCTAACATTTTTTGTGGAAGCGCGCAGGTCTTTGTACGGGGAGTTTCTGCTTTGTTTGGGCTCAACAATTGCTTTCTTTTCGTTACGGCAGCATGAAAACACCGTTTCTTGTCACCATTAACGACACAGGATACGAATGGTCGGTGTTGTTCACATGTCAGTTGATGGTGAGCAAGCTGAGACGCACACATGGCCACCCGCTGATTTTTTAATTTTGACTCGCAACATGCCATATCCACACACCCAGTTTTTTAACTATCCCCATTGAATGCAAATGTCGCACGATGACGGAATGATGATAGTTCATCACCTTTACCAGTTCTCGAGTACAATGACGTGGATCCTCGTGGATTAGTGCGTTTAAACTATCTTTACCAAACTCCGAACGTGTTCTTGAATGGAGTCACTAATGTCAAAATGATCCTCCTTAAACGGGTAATCCATTTTCTTCCCGTGCTCTGTCCAATGGCATTATCACCATACACGGCGCAGAATTTTCTGTCTGCCTTCTCTCTATAAAACTCAAACAGAAGAATATGTCGGAATTGATGCAATTTGTCCAGTTGGCACTCCATTTTCTGAAGTTCACTGCTCCTCTCACGATCTCCAGATGACAAAATGTCAAAATGTACCTCAAAAAGCAACAGTGAACTACAAATAAAAATGGCAATCGATAAATAAACCCATAGCAATCGGGATACCTACATGCAAAACAAGAACGCTACGAACTTACGCACAAATCTAATACAATCAGAGCAGTGCTGGAAACACAAACCGACCTCTCGGCTTCCACTCCGTCAAAATTCAGTTCGTCTGGAAATGTTTGCAGACTACATCTCTCAGAAGAACGTATATCATGAAGAATTCACTCTGCGGTAGACTATGATCTGCGGAAGCTTCGTGGTAGGCTAAGAGTGTGAGATGGACAGAGGTTCGGAAGTGAATCATTGTCATATTGTATTTATCTCGGCAGCTACTGGATGTAACTCCAGAAGCATTAGTTTCAAAAACAGAAGCACAAAGGAGATTAAAAATTTAGCAGAAATTGTGCTGTCTATAAAGGTATTTGTAGCAAAATATCTTTTTAAAAAATTGGTAGTTTGATGGAACTTACGTGAAGATACCTTTGAAAGAAGAAAAACAGATCAGAGTTTAATGTCCTGTCGACAACGAGGTCATCAGAGACGGAAGACAAGATTGTATTGAGGAGGAACAGGGAAAGAGTTCGGCCGTGCCCTTTCAAAGAAATAGTCCCGACATCTTCTTTGACCACTTTAGGGAAATCGTTGAAAATAGAAATCTGGGTGGCTGGTTGGAGAATTGAGACGTCGTCCTTCGGGATAGGAGTCCAGTGTGCTAACCAATGTACCACCTCACTCGTTGCTGTCTCTGCGATCAGTCAATATCTCGACAAATATTTCCTCACGGGCATAAATATGCTGTAGTGGCGCGCATTATGGAAATTGGAGATAGGTAAACTATCTCTAATTAAGGACCCATTCCATTCCTTCCAGTACTGCGTTTTAAGGAAAACTGCGATACCACGGATGCTGGAACTAAAAAGAACAGTGCCCAAAATTTTACACATTGCAAAGAACGGACAATAACAAATATTTTACGAGAAATCCAGAGATAAATACGCATTTCGCTAAGCGGTCAAAACTCATGAGAAGACGCCATATCAGGAGTCAGTCAATGCCTGCTGAAGCCTATATATTGTATTGTTGTCCTTATAGTTCTGGTACAAATGGGTTCCTGGCGGCTGACATTCAAATCACTGGCGACCTGTCAATAGTAGACCGGTGATCGCCCACATGGCTCTGCAGAGGCGACGTATTGGCCGTTTTCAAAACACTTGTAGGCGTCCAATGTGGCAATGTGCACACATGTATTAACATGATCTCTGTCATACTTAAGATCCACTGTAGATACTGTTAACGCCAGAAGCAGAAAATAACCTCCTCAACAACCCCGCCAGCTGTTGACATCTATCGCGGCCAGAGGAGCTACAGCTCATGGTTATGATCGATCCCAGGAGCGCGCGCAGCATGTCACGTGGGTCGAGCTGCTCATAGCATAGGCCAGGCGGACAGCCGTGATTCAGTCCAGTACAGCCCGTTTGCATGACCTACTGTCAGTCACTCAACATTCAACCAGCAAAGCTATCACTTTTTTCAGTCGATACTAGTAATAAATCGCATTAGAGAGAAAGCAAAAGAAGAGTTAGTAAATGATATTTCCCAAAGAATTATTAAGCGCTTCCCTGAAAATGGACTCTCCCTAAATTTTGAAAAGACGCACCATATTTGGTTCTGTACAACAAACAGAGTCATACCAACAACTGATGCAGCACAAGAGCAGGAATCAGTAAGTAGGGAAGAATGATGCGAATTTGTGGACATACATATTGATGTAAACTTGAACTGAAAGAAGCATGTCACCGAGCTTCTCAAACAATTAAGTTCACTTACTTTTGCTCCTCCTACAATTGGTAAACATGGAAACAAACTTATCAGCCTTCTGACATAATTTGCATATTTCCACTCAGTAACGTTTTACGGAAATTTTCCGAGATAACTCTTCACTTAGAAAGAAAGCATTCATTCCATAAAAGCGAATAGCAATAAAAATATGTGGCGTTCACCCACGGACATCATGTAGGTACCTCTTCAAGGAAAGAGGCATTTTAACTGTGCCGTCACAATATGTTTATTTACTAACGAAATTAATCATAAATAACGCAATTTGAGAATAATAGTGATGTACATACCTCCTGACCTATATGACACATTGTTAAAGCCGTTAGTGGCTCAGAGAGGCGTTGACGAATTTCTTCTTTAAAAAACTTGTTTATAAATGTAGTTGCATGAGTAGAAATAAAATGACAATGTGTTCATTAATGTTAACAGAAATCATGTATACATATCCTGTAAATTGACTCGTTGGATATCATTTCGCTAAGACAGTCGTTCATATGGTCTACGGAACATGTAACTAACCTACGCCATTCTGATTACTGTATTTCGATCTTGCGTTGCAGCTGGACTTTCTCATCATTGGATTCATTCATTTTTCTGCTCTCAACAAATTTGTTTTTGTTTGCAGATCACGTATTCATATCAGGAGGAGGTAGAACCACCTCTCATATGCAATGACCGCTACGTCCAATTTTCATTCCACGTTCACTACAAACTTGTCCAGAACAGACTGTTCTGATATCGTGTCTATACTTGCGCATACATTGCATCCAGCCACAATATTGCCGCCTCATACACGGCACTTCTTAGAAGGTGACAAATTTTTCTGTTTTCCTATTCTGACACCACGCAGAATCCGCAGCAGTTATACATAATATGTAAATCGAAGGTGGGGAAGGGAAGAAAGGAAAGCGGAATCGGTGGTGACAAGTAAAAATGTGTTCCCTTCTTCCCGTCTCCAATTCAGTTTGAAGCATCCCCTTAGAAAAAATTTGAATTACTGTGCTAGCAAACCTCTTACGTTATTTGATTTCCAAACAGCTGAGCAAAACTGAACGTACTTAGACATTTCTCTCTTTACTTATTCTGATCATCACTAAACTGACACACAATATTTTTAGCGCAACGCAATCTGGCTTTTAATAATCCCTACAAAAGAATGGCCCTGACTAAAAATAACCTACACCTATCGTGAATCACTTACCTCACAAAAATCTTCGTTACTCGAACTACTGCAATACAGCGACCGCCAATACTGCCAGCCAAATTAAAGATTCTAACTAATGAAGGCACTAACTACTGATAGGCGTAGTTAGCAAATGAAAAGTTTGATAAATCACTGACTGTGCTGCTTGGAGTCATTGTTGGAATATTCGCTTGTGTAGTGTTAGGAAGTTGGATGTGAACAGCGCGTAGCGTTGGGCAGTTGGAGATGAGCCGCCAGCAGTGGTGGATGTGGAGAGATAGATGCCAGAGTTTTGAGAGGTTACTATAAGCGGACGATCTGGACGTGTGTCCGCCAGAAAAAGGAAATTTGTAAAGATTGATGTCATGAATTGATAGATATATATATGATGAGCTTTGAACATTATTAAAGTAAATACATTGTTTGTTCTTTATCAAATTTTTCGTTTGCTAACTATGGCTATCAGTAGATAGTGCCTTCAGTAGTTATAATCTTTTATTTAGCTGGCAATATTGGCGCTCGCTGTATTGCAGTAGTTCGAGTAACGAAGATTTTTGTGAGGTAAGTGATTCATGAAAGGTATAGGTTATTGTTAGTCAGGGTCATTCGTTTGTAGGGATTATTGAAAGTCAGATTGCGTTGCGATAAATATATTGTGTGTCGGTTTCGTGATGATCAGAATAAGTAAAGAGAGAAATGTCTGAGTACATTCAATTTTTGCTCAGCTGTTTGAAAATCAAATAATGTAAGGGGTTTACTAGCATAGTCATTCAAATTTTTTCTAAGAGGATGTTTCAAGTTTACGTACAATGTATAACAGCTGCGGATTCTGCGTGGTGTCTGTCCCAGCTGGGCAATGAATCCACCTTTTTCAGTGCGAACGCACAAATACGTCCGACCTCCGTTGGGAATCTCGGAAGAGCGAATATGGAGGAAATGGACAGAGGCTACGGATAGGTGGTGCTCGATGGGAGTGTGGATCGGCCGTCAGTCGAGCCTAGATTTTCCGTGCAGTTGCGATGAAACTGTGCCCCGGATGGCACAGTGGTTAACGCACGGGCCTAGTAAGCAGGAGATCACGGGCCAGAATCCGGATCCGGTACACGTTCTCACTCGTCGCCGCCGATTCCCCGTAATGTCTCAGTGGACCTGACAGCAGTGATCCGTCCCCTTTCCTTACCTTTCTTCCCCTCTCCACCTTCAGTTTACATATAAAGAACGCATTGCTTGAATAACCTTCTGTAGGCAGACATAAGCAACATGTTGTGTATACTTCTATGTCTTTAAGACACCAGCATAACTGAAACATCATATGTTTCTGAACCTATACCTCATACTAAAAACAAGTATGCATCGGATGCCACATACTGATGACTCGAAACGTAATGACCACTCCCCACCGAGCGAGGTGGCGCAGTGGTAGCACACTGGACTCGCATTCGGGAGGACGACGGTTCAATCCCGCATCCGGCCATCCTGATTTAGGTTTTCCGTGATTTCCCTAAATCGCTCCAGGCAAATGCTGGGATGGTTCCTTTGAAAGGGCACGGCCGACTTCCTTCCCCATCCTTTCCCAATCCGATGAGACCGATGACCTCGCTGTTTGGTCTCTTCCCCCAAACAACCAACCAACCAACCACTCCCCACAGCAAAATTTGTAAATTTGTGGTAAGGTCTTATGGGACCAAACTGCTGAGACCGTCGGTCCCTAAGGTTACACACTCCTTAACCTAACTTAAACTAACTTACGCCAAGGACAACACACACACACCCAAGCCCGAGGGAGGCCTGGAACCGCAGACGGGGGGAACCGCGCGAACCGTGACGAGGCGCCTGAGACCGCTCGGCTACCCCGGTGCGGCCCCCGGCGACATTGAATGCCTGCTGGTGGTGTTGTGTACACGTAAAGCGGTAGCAAAAGTTTGTAAGCGGGAAGAGTATCACCCTAGCGAAGATAAGGGCTGAAAATTGGGAATTCCATTCAGATAAGCGACTTTGACAAAACGCGGATTATTATAACGCAGAGCCTGTGAAGGAGTATCTCAAAAACGATGAAGCTGGTCAAATGTTCATGTGCTAGTGTCGTGAGCATATACAGAAAGAGGTACAAGGACAGTGATACTACCACTAGGCTCTAAATGGTTGGATGTCCACGACTTTTCACAGAACGTGGGATTCGGGAGATTATGTACTTTATAGTCTGTGTCACCTCTGTTGAAAGAGTACAATGCTGGTGCATGCACAGGAGCCTAGGAGCATACCGTTCAACCTACGTGTTTACATGTTGAGCGAACGAGTTCGCCAATTATGATTGCAGTGGGCATGAGACCATCGGGATTCCACCATAGATCAATGGAAACGTGTCGGCTGCTCGAGTGAATCACAATTTTTGCTACACTAGGTCGATGGTCGTCTCTATAAACGCCACCCTCGAGATGAACGGCGGCTTGAAAGGTGCAGCGCGCCACGGACGCAGGATGGTGGGTGTTATGCCATGGGAGACACTCTCCTGCTCTTTCATGGGACTTGTGGTAGTAATCTAAGACATCATTTCAACTGCGGACGATCTGCATCCCTTCATGCCCGTCTTCCCCGACGGCGATTTCGTCTTTCAGCAGTATAATTGTTGGTGTCCCGGAGCCAGAATCGTGTTACAGTGGTTTGAGGAGCATAGGAGCGAAGTCACGTTGATGTGTCGGCGACCGAATTCACCTGGTGTAAATCCTATGGAAGCAATCTCGGTCGCTATCGTGCACCATTACCGCGTACGCAAATCAGCGACCTTTACGCGGATTTCATGACCTGAGGGTAGACAGATATTGCCTCACTCCTCCACAAACATACCAACAAGCTGTAAGATTGCTGCTACGCGGAATCGGTATGTATTTCGTTCCAAAGACGGACAAACGAGCTATTAATTAGGTGGTCATAATGTTACGGCTCATCAGTGTGTAGCGATGACATTGTCGTTTGTCGTGTAAAGAATGATTAAAAATAAGTACTGTATATTTCTTCAGGATACAGTATTTATTGAATCTAGAAGAAAAACTTATATGTATATGTAAGCTAGTGCCATTCTTTTTTATTACAGCCATGTGTCTTTTGATATTGCATGTGGTTATCGCTAGTTCTTTTACTTCCATTGGCCCTCATTTTCAGCTCGTGCCAACCGAACCTGACTGCCCTTAGGATTTGGTCACATGTTTGGAATACATGCTCTTGTATAGCGTGCATGTGTCTATAGGTGTATCACAGATCAATGTCTTTAAATGACAGGCGAACTGGGACACAGTTCTCGACAAAAGAATGGATTGCCGTATGAGGCGTATGAAATGAAGTGCAAGGGTAACAGTCTCTAATGGCGCAGCCAGACTGACTGCCGGCCGAAGTGGCCAAGCGGTTCTGGGCGCTTCGGTCTGGAACCGCGTGACCGCTGCGGTCGCAGGTTCGAATCCTGCCTCGGGCATGGATGTGTTTGATGTTCTTAGGTTAATTAGGTTTAAGTAGTTCTAAGTTCTAGGGGACTGATGACCTCAGATGTTAAGTCCCATAGTGCTCAGAGCCATTTGAACCATTTGAACCATTTGAACCAGACTGACCTACGGAAATTGCAAACATGTAACACCGAGAAGGAAAAAAAATAGTGAAATTTCAGTTATTGTACAACTAGAGTATTTTAAAAGGAATACGAGCATTTTTAGGGGATTAGTTGTTACTCATGATGGGAATTTAGCGTACAGAATTTTCCACCCCTGGCAGCAAAAACGTTTCTAACTGCTCTGAGTAGACGAACTGGGCTTGAATGTCAGACATGGCGCTACAGCTATATGTCAAATCTCATCCACCGTAGTGTCTCACAAGTAGTGGTGTCATAATCTAGTGACAAGCAATGACCCGATCTTTTTAATAGATGCGCCAACTGCGAGAGCTGGATAGCATCCTGCCAAGGGCAGCAGTCGAACCACCTCCACATGAGGTAGGTCTGGTTAGCACGGGAGCATATACGGTCTTTCGTTATTTCTCTGAAAAGTAACATCACGGAGGCCTCGAAAACAGGACGCAGCCACCGGTATTAAGAAAACTAAAAGAACTATAACGGCTGCAGTCCACATTACCAGCAATGTGAGCCACAGGTGATCGTGCTGTGCATCCAATGTCACCCCATACCATGATAATAATGAACTCGACCTGGCGACGTTCGTTCTACACGAAGCCTCCACGCGCTTGTACGTCCATTGTAATGCTTGTCTGTAAAGACGACGTGATTCTACTTCTTCGTCCAGTGTTGTCACTATAGAGAACCTCTGACAGCGTGCTGCCCTCTGTTGTCGCATCAAGATCAGCTCAGCGATGTCGCCATGCTGACGGTTTGTGGTAGTCCAGGCGCCGTCCGTGTGGATACTTGTCCCGTTATAAACAAGCCCATTACTTGACTCAACGTCTTTGTACGATCCTACACGCCCGAAGGAACAGTTGTTCTCTCGGGCGCTAGTCAAGTTCTGCTATTAAGATCCAGCATTGCGTTGAGTATGTCCCTCCTGAACACATGTGTTCCATATTCGCGTGACAGTCTTAAGATTCCTACCAACGCCAGCAACAACATCGTGTAAGGATTAAACATTGTCTCGAAAGGCCACAGTCCAACCGTGTCCGAACGCAACTCGTTCTGATAGACGTTTGTTCTTCTCAACTTGAGTTCATATACGCAACTGAACTGACGCCACAGCTAATGGCATACTGCAGTGGCGGAACACCCAGTTCTCAGTGTCCCACAACCTTGAAAGATTTTTGGACGAATAAACAAAAAAGCTTAGTATGGAACCGAAAATGCTATTCGCATATACCATATATGAGCCCGAGCACTGTGTAAATTGTCAATTATAGGCCCCGTGTGTGATTTCACACCTGCTAAACTAAGAATACCTATATCAAAGAATATAATAAGATTCTAAAGTCTCGGAAGAGCGTGAAGGTGATATTTACGAGTACGTGACGGCTGTTGGTTACTTTGTCATAGGAGACAGCATTTTCGTCTTCGAGTGTTACTTGTTTTATAAACATGTTCGTGGCCCTAATTTATCCCTGCATGAAATCTATTTTCGGATCCAACATTTGAGTTTCGTCTTCCTTGTATTTAACTCTGTCGCAGCTCTAATGTCATAACCTGCACTGTAACATTAATAACCGCCCGTATAATCTCAGCTGACGCCATACTGAAAGCTGTGCAGGTACGTGGTGTTTGTGACGTCCAGCATGAACGGTAGCTCACGGTGCCACTATAGAGTGCACAAGCCGGGCGTCACCTTAGTTACGTATGTGAACTCAGCTTTACTCATGGTATAACATGGTCTTCTCGCAAATAATCAACATTCAAATACCCGCTGCATAACCTCTATACTCAGTATTTGAACATTATAGGTACAAACGAAAAGAGGAAATGGAAGACGTGTAACAAGAAAATAATGCTAATGAGCATACGTCCGGAAACCAAAGGTTTCCCTGATGCGGAGTGTAACTGCTGACAAGGAACACTTGATTAATGCTATCAGTGTGGGATCGTACCAGGTCGGGTTGACAGTGGAGATAGAGAAGATCCAAGGAAGAGCGGCGCGTTTCGTCACAGGATTATTTGGTAAGTGTGATAGCGTTACGGAGATGTTTAGCAAACTCAAGTGGCAGACTCTTCAAGAGAGGCGCTCTGCATCGCGGTGTAGCTTGCTGTCCAGGTTTCGAGAGGGTGCGTTTCTGGATGAGGTATCGAATCTATTACTTCCCTCTACTTATACCTCTCGAGGAGATCACGAATGTAAAATTAGAGAGATTCGAGCGCGCATGAAGGTTTTCCGGCAGTCGCGAACCATACGCGACTGGATCAGGACAGGGAGGTAATGACAGTGGCACGTAAAGTGACCTCCGCCACATACCGTTGGGTGGCTTGCGGAGTATAAACGTAGATGTAGATGCCTGCGAGGTTGCGAAACGCCAATGATTTTACGGCATTCGACGTCCCACATGTGGTCTACCATGAAACCACAATATTGGCTGCTAATGGCTATAGGGGACGGGACTGGAAGTAACCAATCGGGAGCACAGCGTGAGACCACAGAGCATAGCTGGACAGCTTAGTCGACGAGTAATTCACGTCAGTGCTACAGTGCTAGTGGTGTTGATACAAAGCAGAGCAATGGCAACGACAAACAAACATTGCATTATATCTACAGCAACAGATACCACAGCTGACATTTCGTTAGAAACGAGCCCAAGGAATTTCACAGAGTGAGGAAGAAGTAGCAGATGAAATATTAGCGTTTTTGCAAGATGAGTCAGTGTAATGTGTGGTGTCGTATACACTCGACTGTGCGGCCGATGTACGTGAGGGGTACAATGCTGACGATATGTGTTTGACAAGTGGAAGTAATACTGAGACTGGTATCGAGCGGTGTAAAATTCACCATCCTTGTCGTACAGGGAGCGCAAATCCCGTCTCCAGTGAAACGAAGTAAAGGACAATCGTTGTCCAAGAGGGGGTCCTAATGATAATTACATACATGGAAGGTCATCCGCAGCATAGAAAAATAAAAAAAGAACAGATTTCGAACAAGTTCGTAGCACTATGACTGTGTAGTGTGTAAGGAAAACTACGGATATTCAAGGGAGGACAATGCACACTTATTACAAATACATGTGTTTGCGCGTTTCAAGGATTCTCGATACAATTTACAGGATGTGCATGGAAGTGGCCTACTACGTTATGCACATCAAACTGCGCGCGACATAGATTGCAGTGATTTTAAGGGAAGCTCTGGATAGTTGCATAACTTCAGTGCTACAGAACTGGAAAACGTAAGGTAACGAAATTTCAAAGTAAGTGTGAAGTTGGCGATGCACAGCAACCTGTGGAGTCGACCCGGAAAATTTGTAGATGAGATAAACACTCTTATGCCATCGTTCAGTAAGGAGTTTGTTTTCAGCTCCAACCAATCGGAATTTGAAGAGGAAACGCGTACGGAAGGAACCGTGGAAATTAGGGGTACCAAGAGAACTGTATCAAGGTCAACTAATATCAATGCCTTAACGCATTCATATTGAATTATGCCGACTGTTAATGTGGATCGTAAATTGGCTGAAAAGTAATTTATTGCGCTACGAGACGTTGGAGGTGCGCTGCTCTCTACAGTTCTTTCTCGCGTGCGTGATCTTGAAGGGCTGTACGGAATATTTAGTCACAGCAAACAAGAGTGGAAAAATGAGCGTAAGAGAACTACAATTAGGGTATGAGCACTGCTTTTATCCAATATCTGGACAAAATAACTTGCTTTTGCTTGATTACTGGTCTGCGAATAAAAATCCTACACGTTTAGAGCAAACTATCCCCCCCCCCCCAAGTGTGTGACATTGCATTTCATATCACCTGGAACCACTGGACAAATTCAGACTCTTCATATTAGTTTTTCCCGTGCCTCTGCAGCTACGTCTTAAAGGGTAGCCAGTTTCATGATAAGCTCCACGACAAACTGTTTCGCATTCGGTTGCGTACCATGACATTCCTTCAGTTCTCATCAACCCGTTACACCAACATGATTCTATATGCACTTTTAAGATTGGATACCTCACGGAACGTCCTGCACTGTTCGTAATGTCCAAGGAGTTCGCCTTCGGCCTTGATGGTGCAAACATTTGTGATCACTGTGATGCAACATTTTTTCATTCGGAAAAACTTAATGATTTGTTTTGAACATTTCTTGAACGTTGGCGATGTCCATTTTGTGAAGTGTAGTACATACGTTATAGAAGATTGATCTCTGCACATCCCGAACAGTCATTTTCTGTAGCCCTCCTCGTACACATAGTGAGTCACTAGCAGCTAATATTTTTACTGTCATAACAGTTAACAAACCATTTTCAAACAAGCCTTACTGAAGTTTGTAGTTGCGACCTAGCACTCAAGGGGTTCCTTGTGAGTACAAATAATCACTTTTAAGAGAGTACCGTAGGATAGAAAGTGCAGATATGCACGTGGGGACAAACACATTACACAAATGTTACAAGTGGGACCATACACTATAGATCCTTGTCGATGAACGCACATCAAAAATCCTAGGAGTTCTTCCGAATGCCTCTACCACCATCCACAACACGTTCTCGGATATCATCCACACAATCAACACAGTCGGAATACACCAAAACTTTTAAATATTCCAACGCAAATAAATCTCCGGAGACCTGTAGGTTGTGGTATTGGCGAGCCACGGCCATATACACTTGTTGTCAAAACGCAATTTATGATCAACTAGGTTTACTGAATGATCATAAAATCAAACGAGGCCAGTTTATCGCTTTGCAATGTACGCCTGACTTGGGGCGTTTCAAAATATACGTAGCCTTAGGCATTAAAATTGTTTTAACATGGACATGACTGCACTTTTGCATATGGCGCATAGGGGAAACCACTGGATTCCGAATCTGTGTTCGTTAGGACTGTTTATTTGTCGCGTTCGCTTCTCATTTGTACTTACACCAAACACGTCTTATGCACACAGTATGCGGACAGCTTTCATTGTCTTACAGTTTTATGTCCAACGGAGTGGTTGATGAACAGCATGTGTTAATATTTCTGGTAAAATCTGCGGGCCTGCGAGTCTGTCACCAACGGATCCCGCCCACATATTCATACCACTGTGAACTTTGTTCTTTGCATCTATGATCACTTGAGGCTTTGTGCCAGGTCACGTGCGATAATTTTGGTAATTTAGTATTCCTCTCTGTGTGAATACGGTCTCATCTGTCAATAACATGCAAGCTATAAACTGCAGCAATCAATGTTGTACGTACGCATTGACTGATTTAGAGCACATTTCTGAAAGCTACGACTGACAGCAGCATCAGCAGTCATGGGACAGCGTAAAGAGACGAACAAGAGCAATCTGAAGTGGATGATGAATTCTAACAGAAAATTTCCTTCGCCACAGACGACAGAACATTGCCCGTCTTAAGTAAATCGTCTACATCTCTAAAAGTTATGTTTTTCGAGAATGCATTATTCGTACCAATGTTCCTAGTTTTGTTGAATAATATATCCTGAAAAGACACAGGACACATTTTTTTACTGTTATCCTACTTTCACTGTTTCACTTTTTTTACTATTACCAACAGACTAAATGTACTGCTAGAAGTCTCACACAAACATAGTTCTCAACATATTTTGCCTCAGCTTTAGGCCTTTTTCATTGAACTATATTTGAATAACGAAAACAGTTCGGTCATTGAAATGTATTTGAAAACAGAAGGAAAATCTTCAAACAGCCGCGATCGCTTTTGTAGAGCATTTATTTTTATAAAAATCAGATTTGACAAATCTACATAACATTGTCTAAATACATGCATATAGAGCGTACCTTACGCATTACACTTCAAATAACCTCGTCCATGTGCTCTATATATCGTGTCACAATGCAAAAAGACATTTCAAGAAGATGCAAAGCATAGTATATCAGCATGTCATAAGTAAAACTACCATTACATAACATATCATCCATCGAACGCCGCTTATACATCCTCACGTTCGCTCAGGAGCTGAATGAAGACTGAGATTCGGGAATAGACATTATAGATATTATGGTCCATTACCAGGTGACAGTGTAGTAGTATCGAACATGAATATATCGTATCGCTTAAAGTAAAAGTACACAATATAGATCCATACAATTGTTTACAATGCAATTAGAATACTATACAAGGAGTCAGCCAAATCATAGTAAATAAGAAAACATTTAAAAAGCTTTTCCTAGAGCATTTTTTTTTATTTTTGTAGTTCTTCGTAATTTATTAAAGCAATTTTTATATATACATGTTCATCATTTAATGTATTTGTAATGATGCGAAACTCATAACAAAGTGTATACATCAGAAAACAAGTTGCGAATGCCCATTTGAAGTTAAAAATGGATCAAATGGCTCTGAGCGCTATGGAACTTAACATCTGAGGTCATCAGTCCCCTAGAACTTAGAACTACTTAAACCTAACTAACCTAAGGACATCACATACATCCATGCCCGAGGCAGGATTCGAACCTGCGACCGTAGCGGTTGCGCGGTTCCAGACTGAAACGCTTAGAACCGCTCGGCCACACCGGCCGGCCGAAGTTAAAAGACAATGAATATACACGGTATAGATAAATCACTTAAAAAAAAAAGAACACACAAAAGCAACATAAAAAGAATTGACTGCTATGTCCCCAACAATCATACAGTATGTAAATAACGCACAGTGTGCAAGGGCTAGAGGTATGCACAAACAAGTCCTTATAGCGAAAGGACACAACATTATCTGCTGTTGAGTAAATATGCAATGGATAGACACTCTCCGAGATCTGAACAGCGTTAAGCCGCATGGCGCATGCGCCAGTGACGGGGCACAGTTGTCTCGAGTTGTTTGCGAACTGTGCGGTTCAACAGATGCCTACCGACGTCTTTTTCCAGCAGGATGGTGTCCCTCCCTGCACTGTCCATGAGTCTTTCCTGAGCATTCGATTGGAAGTTGGCGTCCAATTGCCTGGCCCCATTGGTCTCCCCATTTGACTCCTCTGGATTTCCGTGCGTGGGGATTTATCAAAGACATTGTTTACAGAAAAAGGTTTCGAGATCTGGTAGATTTGAGACAAAGCATCTACACCCTAGTAGAAGCCATAACACCTGTCATCTACATGAACATGTGGCTAAAAATGGAGTATCTTTTACAAATGGTGCCGACATTGAACCGCACCAACGTGCAAAAAAAAAAAAAAAAAAAAAAAAAAAAAAAAGTTTCAACTCCTTTGTACAGTGTTGGACAAATAAAGTTATAAACCTTAATAGGTAGCCAGGTCGTTCGTCTGTCCTGTCTGTTCGTTGTTAGCAATACCTCCAGCGGCTCCCTCGCTCGGCGGCTTCGCGTCTCCATTCTCTGCCGTGCGCCCCTCGACGGTCGTTCGCGACTGTAGCATTGGCAATAAGGTAAAAGGTTCGGTAGCATGGAGGCTAAGTTGGTCTGTCTCCTGGAGCAACAGCAGCCGCCCATGCAGCAGCAGCACCGCCAGTTAGAAGTCTTATGGTAATCCTTGTAGTGGCCGATGGACGAAGTCATGGCATGGGACGCCCTACTGCGCCAGCTCCCTGGTGTCCAGGTTTCTGATGCTTCCCTACATCCGCCGTCATTTCCGCCGTTTGACGACGCTAAGGGAAACTGGGAAACATACTTGCATCGTCTGAAACAACATTTTACAGCGTTTACAGATCACGGATGACACCCTACGGCAGTCGTTACTCTTGTCATGGGCATCACCAGACATGTTCTTTCTGCTCCGCAAGCTGGCCCTGTTGTCCTACCCCGTGGTCCCCTCCTTTGATGAGATATTTGTGCTGCAGGCTAACTACTATCCCAGGGCTACGCCGTGGCGTCTCGACTTGAGTTCCACCAGTACCATAAACAGCCCGGTCAGCCATACCGTTCTTGGGTCATGGACATGCGGGGTGTCAGCCGCAAAAGCGACTTCACTTGTGCCAATCAGCATTGCAAGGCGTCGTCTGCTCAGTCCTTGATCGCGACGTTTTCATTCACCTGACACCCGATCCAGAGGTCCTCACGGTTGCGTTGAAACTCTATAATCCCGTGCTGGAAGACATTCTACACATAGCCCACTCCTTTGAAATCGCCCAAGCGGCGAACGAGCGTTTCATGGTAAGGCCACAAGTGGTAGCAGTAGAGTCTTCCACAGACTGTCCTCATCGCTGGAAGACGTACAGGCCTCTTTCAGAAAGATGTCCATCTCCGATGTGTCTGTCGCAGTCGCTCAACACCCTCCCGCCTCTCACCCACGGGGCATCAGGACACCGAACACAAGCTGCAAAGAGTAGTCCCACTGGGCGCTCCACTGAGAGAAAAGCTGTCCCTCATACTCTACATTTTTAACATGAATGTTCGATTCCAGATCGATACAGAGGCGTCTCCTTGATCAATCTAGATTGCTCGGAGCTGTCTCCCACCTCTCGACGATTGTTCATATATGGTGACGGTTCTATTTCCCTCTGTGGGCATTTCTCGGTTCTGGCCTCTTAACCCTACTGGTGCTTGACCATCTGTCGGCTTCAAACATTTTTGGACTCGATGCTTTCACACTGTTTGGCTTTCCGATTTCTTACGAAGTTAAGGTCCTTTCCACTGCTGTCCACTTCCAGGACCTCGACGATCTGCGCTCGGCCTACGCCTCTCTGTTTCAAACTGACGTGCTTCAGACATCCAGGTGCTCATTACTCTCCAACCAGTTGCGGTTCTTCCAGGAAATGTTCAAATTGGTGTTAATTCCTAAGGAACAAAACTGCTGAGGCTATTGGTCCCTAGACTTACACACTTCTTAAGCTAACTCAAACTAACTTACGCTAAGAGGGAGGACTCGAACCTCTGGTGGGAGTGGGGCTCTTCCAGGCTCGACCGATTCTGGTGGCCATATGTCCAGCACTCAGTCAAGAGCTCGATCGACTGAAGGCTGCTGGTGTCATCGAGCCCATGAAGGTGAGTGCTTGGGCGACCTCGTTGGTGGTGACCAGGAAACCCAATGGCTCCCTCCACCTATTTGGTGATTTCACTGTTACGATCAGTGCACAATTACTGGTTGAAACTTATCCCATTCCCCAGCAGGAAGACTTTCTCACTAGATTTGCATGTGGCGAGTATTTTTCTAAGATCGACCTGGCGGAGGCTTACCACTAGTTACCTTAGATGAGGAATCCCAAAATATCGTGGTCATCAAGACGTCTTTTGGATTATATAAATACAAGCGCCTTCCACTTGGTATTTTCTGGCGCCAGCCATTTTCCAGCGGTACCTGGAGCAGCTCACACAGCCCATCCCGCCTTGTGTCATTTAGATTCGCTGACATGTTGGTCACTGACCATACACGCCACAAGCATTTGCCTGACCCTGTCCTCTCCGGACTGCCCCTTGGTTGTGGCGGCTGATGCCTCAGCCTATGATATTGGGGCATCTGATTCAGAGGAATGCAGATGGCTCAGAACAGACCATTGCATATGTGTCCAAGATGCTATCCCCAGCACAGAGGAACATTTATCAGATTGAGAAAGAGGCTCCGGCGATAGTTTTTGCCATTCAAAAGTTTCACATCTACCTGTTTGTGACGAAGTTTACTCTCCTTGCTGATCACGAGCCTTTGGTTACCCTCTTTGGCCCACAAACACACACCTCCCTGTGCAAACTGCACAACCTCCCTAGCAATGGGTGCTGTTCTTATGCAGTTACACTTATGTTGATATAAACCCATCTCTCAACACTCCAATGCCGATGCCTTGTCACGTCTCCCCTCGGTTCAAAAATGGTTCAAATGGCTCTGAGCACTATGGGACTTAACTGCTGAGGTCATCAGTCCCCTAGAACGTAGAACTACTTAAACCTAACTAACCTAAGGACATCACACACATCCACGCCCGAGGCAGGATTCGAACCTACGACCGTAGCGGTCGCGCGGTTCCAGACTGTAGCGCCTAGAACCGCTCGGCCAGTCTCCCCTCGGGCCCTGATCCCGAATTCAACCAGCAGGAAGTCTTCTGCTTCCACACTGATATGGCCTGCCAAGATACACTTAACGGATTTCCTGTCACGGCTGCACAGGTCGCCTCTACCAAATGCTGGGACCCTATTCTGTGGCAGGTTCTCCACTATGTGTCTCATGGTTGGCCCACCCATCTGACTCGCCAGTTGAAAACTGAATTCAGCCGCTGTTAGCACCTCTCCCACAGGCTCTCTGTTGTGGCAGGTGTCCCTCTGTTGGCTGTGGGTTGGGTGATCATCCCACGTGATTTGCACCACTGTGTCCTACGCTTGCTACACCGAGGACACTGGGGGATATACGATATGGAGGTATTGGCTCACCAGAATGTATATTAGTCCAGCGTCGCTGGCGACATCGACCACTTGGTCTGTGGGTGCACAGTGTGTGCACATCACCAGGCAAGCCCGCCACAATCATTTGCCCCCTGGCTCACACCTCACTGGCCCTGGGACAGCATCTATCTCGATTTTGCGGGTGTGTTCTTGGGATAGATGAGGTTACTCATTGTGGATGCATACTGCAGATGCCTGTATGTGGTGCACATGGTGTCCACCACAGCTGATGCCACAATCATGGCCTTAGCTCTGGTTCTCGCTATCAAAGGCCTGCGTCATGCCTTGGTCTCTGATAATAGGCCCCAATTCACAGCAACCTCCTCCCACACGTTCTGTGAGGCCAACAGCATCAAACACATCCACACCCCTCCATTCCATCCGTCCTCCAATGGCACAGCAGAACAATTGGTCTGGATGTTTAAACAACAGCTGACAACAGCATTCGAATCCTCTGCCACCACATCAGCCGTCACCTTATTCCTGAGCGCTTATCGCACCGAACTGGTTGATGGTCATAGTCCGGCCGAACTCCTCCATGGGCGTCAACCACAGACACTGCTCTATCGGTTGACACCGTCGCCTTCTGAGTCCCGCTTCCGACCCTCTCAGCACTACACCTCGGACACGGCCGTGTGGGTCCACTCGTGTGGGGGCAAGGCTGCTTGGACTAATGCCACAGTAGTTGCGGCATGTGACGTCGTTACAGACACAGAAGGTGCTCGAGTGCCACCACCATAACCAACTCTGGCCTCGTACCCCTTCATGGCACCTCACGTCTTCCAGCACCCTGCCTCCTTCTGGTGTGCACGAGGCCACTGAGTCGGCCCAGCTGCCGATGACCGCCGGCCCACATCCACAAGGATCGGAGGCGCCGTGCGATGCGCTGCCTTCCGGTGACGTTTTGATGGATTCCACAGACAGCCCTCCCAACCCACCGCTGGCAGTTGATGCCACAGGGTCTCCCTCCGTTCCGTCCACTACGGCAGCATCTGGGGAAATCTGACCCTACGCACAGATTTCGCGGGAGGGGTCTTGTGTCCAAAGGCGCGGAACTTGAATGCGCTCAGAGGGTATGGACCTGGATACCCACTAGGGGTCTGCGTTCTGGGGGGAGCCTCGCCTTGCGAGTGCCCCAATCTCCGTACCACGTGAAGTCCGCGGCCAATCGCTTTTCCCGCAATCAGGTATTTAGGTGACCGCGTGGCGGTACCCAGGCAGTCTGGCACTCGCCGTAGTTCGCGTGTGCATCTCGGTCATACTGTATCCCAGTTCCGTGTGTTGCGATACATACTGCCATTGTCTGGAGAGTTCCTGCGTTTTTGTTGTTATTGTCTCGCAGTGTTTACACCTCAGTTCTTGCTTGCTCGTCTCGCATTGTGTCCTGTTCAGTCACAGTCTCTGTCGTCCCCTACTCGTTCGTCTGTCTTGCCTTTTCGTTGTTGGTGGTACGACCAGCAGCTCCCCCATCTGGCGTCTTCGTGTCTCCATTCTCTGCCGTGCACCGCATGCAGGTCACTTGCGGCTATAACAGCATGAAATATGGGTATCACATATAAGTGTCGCTCGATGTCTAGATGTAGTTTACATCAAAGAGGAACAATAAGAAGTTCCAAGGTGAAACATCATAAACAACTTTTACTGTGCAGTCAGAATGGTACAACAATGGAATCGTTACGCTACCACATGGGTTTCTCGATATTTGAAATTAATAACGTAACATTCGGTAGCTAGGAGCCTTGATGGTCGATGTCTAGGTGTAGCACACAACGACGCAAGGAACTAAAGGGTGAAAAGAAAGCACCGATAACTGGAACACAATGCACAGCGCATACAAAGTGCCTGTGCTCCTTTATATAATATTCGAAGTCCGTGCCAACCACAAAACTTTAACATAAAATTTGTACATAAAAACCAACGAGCCCTGAGAATACAGTAGCATAGCATTAAATCTAGGTAGTAACCGTTCAATCACATTAAATCAGGAACGTCACCAAGTCCGACACACATCCTCACATGATGTGCTCAGTAGACCTCTCCAGGTCCACGCCCTGAATAAAAGAGCCGGCCGCTGTGGCCGAGCGGTTCTAGGCGCGTCAGTCCGGAGCCACGCTGCTGCTACGGTCGCAGTTTCGAATCCTGCCTAGGGCATGGATGTGTATGATGTCCTTAGGTTAGTTATGTTTGAGCAATTCTAAGTTCTAGGGGACTGATGACCTCAGATGTTAAGTCCCATACTGCTTAGAGCCATTTGAACCATTTTTTGAACAAAAGAGATGCAGATCCTTCGTACATTGGTAAGGAAAAACAGAAAGAATTTATATTATTAATTTCATGTACTGATCACGATATTATAGATGCAGAGTAAAAAGTATACAACCGCGATGTTAATATACAACAGTGCTCGAAGTTTAGGTGGTTCAAAATGGCTCTGAGCACTATGGGACTCAACTGCTGTGGTCATCAGTCCCCTAGAACTTAGAACTACTTAAACCTTACTAACCTAAGGGCATCACATACACCCATGCCCGAGGCAGGATTCGAACCTGCGACCGTAGCAACAGCGCGGCTCCGGACTAGAGCGCCTAGAACCGCACGGCCACCGCGGCCGGCGAAGTTTAGGTGGCTTCATACTTGTCTGGTATACGATTGACATACATTGTGCAGCACAAAAGAGAAGTACTTGATGCTCCCGCTCTCCTCTGGCAAGATGTACTCCTAAATATAAATAAACTTAAGAAACGTTCTGCATAACATTCTATTAACATACTCATTTAGGTTTCTAACTTTAAAAACTGAATTCAGCAAAATCTATTTTTAATGCAACTGTACTACTTTTTGCCGACAGAAAAGCAGATTCATATAAGATAAATTCAGTGACATAAGCCTCCTTTAGATCTAACAAGCAATCATAGAGTAAAAATACATTAAATGTGTAGATTTTAGTTCTGTCGCTGCGGCTGCTAAATTCTCCGCCCGTATATACAGGGTGAATTACCTAAAAATTGCACAGCAAATATTGCGGAAACACAAAGTTCTATTGATGTGTGGTTTTTACAAAATGGATTGGTAGTCAAGGGCTCGTGTTGTTAGCCAATAGCCGGCCGGAGTGGCCAAGCGGTTCTGGCGCCACAGTCTGGAACCGCGCGTCCGCTACGGTCGCAGATTCGAATCCTGCCTCGGGCATGGATGTGTGTGATGTCCTTACGTTAGTTAGGTTTAAGTAGTTCTGAGTTCTAGGGGACTGATGACCTCAGAAGTTAAGTCCCATAGTGCTCGGAGCCATTTGAACCATTTTGCTAGCCAATCAACAGATTGGTTCAAATGGCTCTGAGCACTATGGGACTTAACTTCTGAGGTCATCAGTCCCCTAGAACTTAGAACTACTTAAACCTAACTAACCTAAGGACATCACACACATCCATGCCCGAGGCAGGATTCGAACCTGCGATCATAGCGGTCGCGCGGTTCCAGACTGTGGCGCCAGAACCGCTCGGCCACACCGGCCGGCCAATCAACAGATTATAATAATACCAAAAAAGTGTATTTTTTTGCGCAAATATACACTTTTTTAAATGGAACAATGGTTATTTACATTAACAAACAAAAATTAGGGTAAATTATGATGTCAGTGGTGTTTGTTACAGGATTCTAGTGCGAATCGTTCAGGAGATATCGTATTTTGAAAATTTCCCACATCGACACCTGTACAATACCCGTGGCACCAAGTACTAAAGAACAAATGCATACAATAGTAATGAGCATTCTGACCAGTAACGAGACAACTGACCATCTCATGTTCAAAATGACCATCGGCAGCGGCAATAAACGCTTCCAGTCCGGTATGGCACGATGCTGCTCACGTGCAGAGCACTTGCCCGCGAAAGGCGAAGGTCCTGAGTTCGACTCTCGGTCCACTACACAGTTTTAATCCGCAAGGGAGTTTCTGATTATTAGATGTCAGACATTAGGATCCACCAATATAAAGGGTACAGGGATTCTTATGTTGGCAGTGCAGCAGGAGTAACAGCAAAACGGGTCGACTTGCAGATCTCAGTGACTTGGAACATTGATAAGTCCATCAGGGACATTCTAACCGTTTTATAGGTGCCCAAGTCGAATTTTACTTATGTGAGTGTGAAGTAGAAGCGCGAAGGAACATCCATAGCTGAACCAAGACCAAACATAGCTCATGGGCTGATGGACGGAACGTCAATGATTGTGGAGGGTGGTTGTGAAAATTAGCATGAAATCAGTGGAAGGGATCACTGAACCACTAGTGGCTTGCGAAGTGCTGTCAGTAGTCCTCGTAGCACAATGAATGTTCAGAGGGAATTAAAAAGAATGGGATAGAGTGAGCAGTTCCTAGTGAGTCACACATTTCTACTATAAATTCAAAGCTACTACAAATCTGAAGTGATGTAAAGAACGCCGCCCGTGAACAGCAGATGACTGGAAACGAGTGGTCCCCCTGGAGTGATGAAGCGCTTCATACCCTGTGGAAATCCGACGGAAAAGTTTGTGCTTAGTGAATGCCTGGACATAGCTACCCACCACCATGTGTGGTGTCAACAGCGCAGCAGAGAGGTGATGTCACGGTGTGGGGACGTTTTATGTGGTTAGAAAGTGATCCCCACACAGCGTTTGGAAAACACTGGAATCGCAGACGCTGATTCTATCAGCGTGACTATGCATCCTGTCATAAGGCAGCATCTGTGATGCAAGGATTTGCGACACTATATTCCTGAAAAGGACTGGTCTTCCCGGAAACCCAACCTGAATCCAATGAAACACCTTTTGGTTGAAATTTTTTGGAACGTTGTTCAAAGGTAAAATGCGATTTATATTGTTATAACTTATTTTAAAACGCACAGTCGAGATCGCATTTAAGTTCTTTATTTTTCAAAGTTTTAAACATGGTTGCTTGGTTCGGTGACCGTTTATAAATTGAAAATGAAACAAATGAGCCCTCGGTCACAAATTTTTAGTCTTATTGACCAGGTTTCAACACTTCTAAGAGTGCCTTCATCAGAATTTAGACATACAAAGTGGTTTATAACGTAATTACAATTTTAAAGAAGAAAAAATTTTATATATGTAAAGAAAGTGTAAGTACTGACTAACAATACCAGGCAGAGTCAAGTATAAGATAAATAACAAGCCAAAAGGGTTTTAGTCACAAAATTCAGAAAGAATGTGTAAAGGCGAGCCTCTAAGGGCTGCTCATACCTGTACAGCCACTGGTTAAATATTAAAAAAAAAGTCTTTCATAAAATTGTAATTATATTATAAATCACTCTGTATGTCTAAGTTCCGATAAAGGCACGCTTAGAAGTGTTGAAACCTGGTCAATAAGACTAAAAATTTGTGACCGAGGGCTCATTTGTTTCATTTTCTTTATTTTTATTTTTAGATGACCGGTCTCAGTCTTCTAAGATACAACCTTCAGGTCTTACATTCCTTGATTACCGTAGGAACCGTTGGCGTGGAGCAAGTCCATATGTGCAGGCAATGAAAACACTAAAAATAAACTGCTTAAATGAGATCACGACTGTGTGTATTGAAATAAGTTTCTGGATGAGTTAGAACGTCAATACCAAACCCCAGTGTCAAACATCACTACCTTCTCTGGTTTCGGCTCTTGAGAAACAATAGGCTGCCACTTCTCCACAGACATTAAGACAACTCATTCAAAATGTCCGCAGCATAGTTCAAGCCGTCACAAAGGCGAGGGCTGCACACGTTCCATATTAATGTCCAGGTGTTCAGTTACGTTCTTCAGATAGCGTACGTCTTCAGTCGTCCGTTGCCCTTCGGAGAGGCTAACTGAAGCCTAGTGGTAACACTGTCTCAAAGAAGAGATTTATTATGAGAAGTGCTACAGTTAACTTACAGTGTGTGTCGCGTTTACCTTCCGCAGCTGTGATAACGAGAAAGAAGGAAGGGGCGAACAGGTAGACAGCCGACGCCCCTTCGCACTACTGCGCGTCCGCGACTGCAGCGCGCCCCGCCTGCAGCGGCGTAATGCGGCACTAATCTGCGGCGCCATTCGCAGATTGGCGGCGCCAAGCCGCGTTCCGTCATTAATGGAGCCGGCCTAATGCATATCTGAAGCCCGGTGGACGCACGCACATTTAAAATTAATCACCTGACAGTTTGGTGATGCGGGATTACATGCCCTTCTCCCCGGTCCTCGCTCCCACCCAATTCCTCTCCTGTCGGACCCACCCTCCACACTGGCTGACAACTGGCTCTGGCGACAGCCACCCCCGCTTTCCCGTCACCTCGCTGTGCGAAAAGCCACTCTGCCGCCCCCGCTGACCTGTTTATTTATTTTGAATAGCTCGCCACGCAGGCGTGACGCACTCGCACGTTGTCAAAGCGTTGCCTTCTTTACTCTTTAAAAAGGCTTATCATTGCGAAATTGCCTGGCGCCAAATCACAGTTACGTTTTTCCGTTTTTATCCATCTCCCTGGTACTCGAGATTGCTGACATACACAACTATGGTGGATCCCGACCCAGAAGTAACTTGGAGGTGCGATCAAGCCACCCGCCTCTCTAGCTGAGTAGTCACTGTAGATGAAGGCGGAGGACCCGAGTTCGACTTCCGGTACTGCCAGGGAATTTTCCTTGGTGGGAGGACAGAAGTGGAGTCCATCAGCCTCGTTGATGGTCATAGTCCGGCCGAAGACCTCCATGGGCGGCAACCACAGACATTGCTCTATCTGTTGACACCGTCACCTTCTTAGCCCCGCTTTCGACCCTCTTAGTGCTATACCTCGGGTACGGCCGTGTGGGCCCACTCGTATGGGGGCAAGGCTGCTTGGACTCCTGCCACAGTAGTCGCGACCCGTGGGCAGAGTGTTACGTCGTTACAGACACAGAAGGGGCTCGAGCGCCACTACTGTGACCAACTGTGGCCTCATACCCCTTCATGGCACCTCACGTCCCTCGTAATGCCAACTGAGAAGCTCTTTCAGTGACAAGTAGCGGGACCAGGTCTGCTGAACCGCTAACGGACGGGAGAGCGGTGTGCTGACCCTACCGCCCTTCCATACTGCATCCACATGACACCACCGGCCTAGATTGACACGGTGGTCGGTTGGTCCCGATTGGCTCATCTGTGGCCATAATGGTAGTGCTTCCTCTTTCCTGTTGTCAATCCTTAATAGACGTTCTCCTACTGGGGTGATATGCCCTTTACTTCTTCCGACCGCTGAAATTACTTCCCCAGCCGACTGTAGCGACCTAGTTTAATGTGGACGTCGAATCAATGTGCAGCTATATTAACCACATTAACAAATCAGTGTCTGATGTGAACGAAGCGATAAGAGGAGAAAAAATTCAGGACCTGTAAGCGGCCCACCCAAAGATAGAGCGTTGTATACGCAAGTTTAAGAGTTGGAAGGCAGCTGGGTAATGTCTCCGACATAGCTGCTGGTAAACCTTTCGGGATTTGAGGTCGTGGTGCAAGAAACTCTTCTGTTCCTGACGTTTCGTCCAGGACTTTGCTGGACATCGTCAGAGGCGCTCATCCGCTTAGTCTTGCCGACCTAGCGCAGGAGCGCCTTTGAGGATGATCAGCGCACTCCTGGACAGAACGTCGAGAACAAGAGAGTTTCTTGGACCACGACCTCACATCCCGAAAGGTTTACCTGCAGCTATGTCATCCTGTAGCGAAAGCCTTCATTCAGTGTCTTTGACAACCGCTGGTATTTCGACAGGTTTCTATCCCGTCATTTTCAATGCATAAATGCAAAGTTGTGAAGGAAATTCAAACCGTCGATCGGCATTGCTCGAAATCTTAGACCTCAATGTGCAGATGGAGACGGGATGGGGAGTAATTTTTTACCTGTTATGGTTTGGTTGGTTGATTTATTCGGGGGAAGGGGCCAGACAGCGAGGTCATCGGTTCCATCGGATTAGGGAAGGATGGGAAAGAAAGTCGGCCGTGCACTTTCAGAGGAACCATCCCGGCATTTGCTTGAAGCGATTTAAGGAAACCATGGAAAGCCTAAATCAGGATAGCCGGACACGGGTTTGATCTGTCGTCCTCCCTAATGTGAGTCCAGTGTGCTAACCACTGCGTCACATCGCTCGGTACCCTATTATGGCTAATCTGTTAATATGAGATCTCGATGGCGTTGAAACCTGAATGTATTTTTAGATATTTTGAAGGTACATTTGTTGTTAGCCTGTCGACGACAGTGAGAAACTGCTTTTTACAACATCTTAACAGGATCCACCAGAATATTCGTTTCACTACGGAGGTATAAAATGATGGCTACCTTCTCTTCATTGATGGTCTGGAGGAAGGTTCTTGGTGTAGTTTTCTGCGTCTGTGTGATGATCGTTCTTGAAATAGGGAATGGCTTGTGCTTATTTCAAATCATTAGGAACACTTCGTGCCTCAAGAGACCTAAGGTACTCTGTCGCAAGAAGAGGTGCAAGTTGTTTTCCACACTCTATGCACAATCGTGTTTGTATCCCGTGACATGCACTTGCCTTCCCTGAATTGAGCAGTTTCAGTTGCTTTCTACTCCACTTCTCTATCACTTGTTTCGATATAGGCAGACGGCTTCGATCCGCTTACTGATTTAAGATAACAGGAAAACTTCTTCGCACTTCCTGTCAGGCCGATAGAATGTTTCTAATTCGCTTTGCGCTGGGCTTTCTTTCTACTAATTTTGGCTTTGTATAGTTTTTATTTGTCCGTGAGGCTTTGACTGCTCCTAAATTTGCAGTGAAGTTTTCTTTTTGCCTTACGCAGGTAGCATTTCGAAGAGTGTTGGCCGTTGTCTACGTAAGCACTGTGTGTAGTGTGTTTTTGACCACAATATAAGATTAGGCCCCTTCTGGGGTATGTGAACGATGATGCTGCTTTTCGTAATGCGGGTGTTATAGAGTTGTCGTATATGGTACAGTAGTGAGTCCATCAGGACCGTAGAGTACTGGTTACACACGCTTACAAAAGCCGAACAAATACACTATCGGAAAACATCGCCTATCCACTGGTCAGGTTGTGGAATATAACAAAACACATATTCTAGTGTGAACTTCCCACTATTGGGGTAGTATTATGAAGGAATAAAATTAGTAAGTGACCCTATAAACAGAGACGGACGTTTTTATTTAGAGACTGCTTCTTCTCTCTCTCTCTCTCTCTCTCTCTCTCTCTCTCTCTCTCTGTCTGCCTGTCTTTCTTTCTCTCTCTCTCTCTCCCTCCCTCTCTCTCTCTCTGTCTCTCTCTCTGTCTGCCTGTCTTTCTCTCTCTCTCTCTCTCTCTCTCTCTCTCTCTCTCTCGACATATAACAGGTGGACGGAATTAATGTTGCTTGCTCACCCGCCGTTTATTTATAATTCCTATCGATAACTTCTGACATTTTGTCCCAATTCACTGACTTTCGGAATGTGTCCATACAGCCATCTCAGCACTACAAACGCTACGTTACAGTTTGTTGTAACATTTCAGAGTAAACCTTTAGTCGCACCATGGTACGAAGTTACGTAGACAAAACAATGAACTAATTTCGACATAAAACAAGTTTTACATCTACAATATACTGAAAGGATTAAAGAATACTGAAATGTAACACAGGATACCCAGAGGCCATATACTATAAAAATCCTGCTAGCAACACAACAAGAAATGATACAGGGTGCCCAGAAAAGGACTCCCTGATTTCAAAATTAAATATCTCGAAAACAAAGATCGATAGAGGAAAGCAGTAAACGGTATGTCTATTGTGAAGGCTGTAAGAAGTTTATACAGCAGTTTGAAATAATAGTTACAAAAGGTGCTAACAGATGGCGCTGTAATCGCCATACGTAATGCCTAGTATAAATAGTGATCCGAAGACCTGAGTGATCAGTTCCACTATTGAAACGTGAAGGAGGTTAGCGTACCGAAGGAAGAGATTAAAACCATGTACTCCATTCAATAAAGCGATTTTCTGGTGCTAGAGTACCACAGGTTAGAAGAGAGTCCTACTGCAACAAGGCGAAGTTTTCAAGCACGATTTAATGTTCCAAAAGGACCCGATGCGAAAACCATTCGTACGCTCTTCGCAAAATTTCAACGAACAGGCAGCGTAACTGGTGATCTAGTGGGGCATCTTGGCCGCAAGCAAACCGCAGTTACGCCTGAAAATATCGTCACAGTTTCTGGAATTATTCAGCGAAATCCAATGTCATCCGTCCGTAGAATTGCATCTGAGACTGGTTTGAAGCATTCCAGCACGCAGAAAATACCGAGAAAGAGCCTACACATGTTTCCATTCAAAATTCAAACGCACCAGGCCATACTCGTACGAGCTGTGCAACAAAGGGATGCCTTTGCTAATCAGATGCTCACAATGATTGATAGTGAAGGATTTGATGTTGGCTGCATCTGGTTTACAGATGAAGCACACTTCCACCTGAATGGATACGTGAATAAGCAGAACTGGCGATTTTGGGGTTCCGAAAAGCCATATTGGTGTGAAGCGAAACCGCTGTATTCTCCTAAAGTTACTGTGTGGGCTGCAGTATGCAGCAGAGGCATTATTGGCCCTTTTTTCATTCGAGAAACGGTCACTGGTGCACGTTACGTCGCAATTTTGGAACAATTTGTCGCCACACAGCAAGCGTTAGAGGATCGACCAGGTACTGAATGTTTTCAAATAACTTCCGAGAATTCAGCCAGGTAACACAAATGGCGGGGTGTTCTCCCGCCGAAATATCGGCGGTCGCTGAAAGTGTTACCTGGCTGAATTCCCGGAAGTTATTTGAAAGTTGTATACGCCAGGAGAAACTCAGGTACTGAATGGTTTATGCAAGATGGAGCCCGACCACATCGGACCGAACAAGTGTTTCGCTTTCTTGAGGAATACTTCGGGAATCGAGTCATTGCTTTGGAATATCCCAAATTTACTGGTGCAGTCATGGATTTCCCTCCATATTCGCCGGATTTGACTCCCTGTGACTTTTTTTTTGTGGGGCACAGTGAAAGACATGGTCTACCCGAAGCATCCCGCCACCCTGGACGAGCTTGAATCGGCGATCTCTGTGGCATGTGAATCCATTTCGGTTGAGACACTACGAAATGTGATGGCGAATTTCATTCTTCGTTTGTGCCGCCTCTGTAGTGCCAATGGTGAACATTTTGAAAACATTGTGATGTGAGTGCTTGCATACTATTATTTCACTTATGTATGCTGATGTGAGCTGTACAGCGTACAGTGCCATCTGTTAGCAGCTTTTGTAACTATTATTTCAAACTGCTGTATAAACTTCTTACAGCTTTCACAATAAACATACCGTTTACTGCATTCCTCTATCGCTCTTTGTTTTCGAGATATTTAATTTTGAAATCAGGGAGTCCTTTTCTGGACACCCTGTAAATCGCCTTTGGTACACTCAGGTATTCCCAATACAGTCTATAGTAATAACTATGAATATGCACCAACAATACATTATTCTTTTGTAAGTCCGGTAAGAAATGTTTCAAATGCTGTGGGTAGAGAATTGAATATCTGTGCAAGTACATAAGTACCATCTAGACAGAACAGCACAACAGTGCGCGAGAACGAGATTTGGTTACTACAGCCATAGTATAGTTACACGGTATTCAGACACGTACATATAGGAGGTACATAGAGACATATATTTACAAGCTGACAGATCCATATCCTACCGAGTAGCTAGTTAATTGAGTGTTGGTCGTTCCCTGGTATTCTAATTACCAGGACCATTAGGTTAGCAGATCGGGCAGCTACAACTTGAAATTGGCACTGTTGACGAACTCGCACTGTACTTTACTTGTTGTTATATCGTTGGATGTTAACACGAAGGTTTGGAGGCTACTTCTGAACTGATGACCAAGAGCCCGAAGGTTACTTGCAAGAATGCTCATCTGTTACGTGTTCCGAGGACACTGTAGAAATATGCGGTTAGGATCTTCTTTCTCTCCGAAAACACATAGAGGTTCCTGGCGCTGAGGATGAGCCGATACAGATGTTTCCCTAACTTCCAATGGTTAAATTTCAGCCGTGCTTCTACCGTCGCGAAGCTCTCTGATGTTCATGTTTTTATACCCTGGTGTTATTCCGCCTGCTTAGCTGGGTGATAGCGCGCTGGCCTCCCATGCAAGCAGGCCCGGGTTCGATTCCTGACCGGGTTGGAGATTTTCTCGGGGACTAGGTGTTGTGTTGTCCTCATCATCATTTCATCCTCATCACCGATTCAAATGGCTCTGAGCACTATGGGAGTTAACATCTATGGTCATCAGTCCCCTAGAACTTAGAACTACTTAAACCTAACTAACCTAAGGACATCACACAACACCCAGCCATCACGAGGCAGAGAAAATCCCTGACCCCGCCGGGAATCGAACCCGGGAACCCGGGCGTGGGAAGCGAGAACGCTACCGCACGACCACGAGATGCGGGCATCCTCATCACCGACGCGCCACTCGCCCAATGTGGCGTCGACTGAAATAAGACTTGCACTTGGCGGCCGAACTCCCCCAGATGGGGCCTCCCGGCTGACGATCCCATACACTCATTTCATTTCCATACCATGGTGCTCTTGGAATCGTGGGAGGAATTAGAGCATACTGACTGCCCTTTCTTTTAGATGTCCTCGACCATTCCTCTTGCTGCTCCGATGACAACCGCTCTCTAAGTGTCGGCATTATGTCCGTGATAGTGAGTCTATCATATTTAATAGCTCCATGTAGAGATACCTGCTTTGCTAGGACATCTACTTGTCCATTTCTAGGTATCCCAAATGGCATGTCATCCACACTATCACGACTTCACGATAGTTCCGCTGCATCAGAAAAACAATTCGACAATCGCTGAACTGTAGGGTTGTTACAATTATTTTGAAGTAGGACAGACATATTATCGGAGACTCTGACTACTGTTCTGCCATGGTCGTCTGTGAGAATATCGGGGCTTCCAGAGTGACAATTAGCTCGGCTTTCAGAATGGTGGAGTGTGTATTCAGCTTGTTGGCTCCGGCACACAAAATTGGCACTACTAGTGCCGCCACTAAATTTTGACCCATCTATATACACCATAGTGAGAAAGGAATTCCATTTCTTTAGCTGGATCCTGGTACTGAAACGTTAAATTTGTCCTGGCATCAATCTGCAGTGTCGACGTTCTGTATATTTTGTTGAAATGCGGTATAAGAGGTCTTTACCACACCTTGTGTCTTAATGTCTGCATCTACATATATTCAGCTGCGGCAGATGGAAGTGATTTGGCATACTCGTTCAAGCACCGATAATAACTCCCATATTACTGCTATAACAGAACAGTTTTCACCACGCTGTTCTCCGATGAGTCATCCAGATCTACGGCACTTCCACAATTACTTTTGCGCGGCAACCCTCTCTTAATGCGTGCAAACGAACAAAAGCCTCACTACAATCAGTATCAATTTACATCTATACACAGCTTACAAACAGACTGGCGTCTGAAACTCGGATCCCTGTATTTATGGTCTGAGCCACTGAGGCACACCGAGATCTGATAACAAAAGAAATTTTCATCATCAGTTCGTCATGCTTTCTGAAGTCTTGGTTTATCTCTCTGTATTACGATTTTAGAAGTATCAGAAAATCGGAAATGTTTTTATTATTAATATTATTATTCATATGTTGTTACAGTTATTATCTGCATGTTATTATTATACACATCTTGATGTATTATTATTTGAAAGTTTATCTGGACACACAAAATCTATATATACATTGTGTAATGGGTATAAGAGTAGATATTTTTTTGTTGACTGAGGACAGTGTACTGAACAACATTACACCAGTATTTACTTCATTTGCAGACTAATAATTATTGCTGTTAAGAATAGTATGTTTTTAGGTTGGTTAGTACCTCCAAGTACATGTGGCAAGAGCAAGACGTTATTGTTTATTTTTCCCTGGGCAGCAGGCCAGGTGATGAAGCGTGGACGCATGGACGCAAAACAGTTAGTACATACTGACAAGTGTAGTCCATTTACTGGTGCAGCTACGATCATGCTGAAAAAATCACATCGTAAAGTTCGTGAATGTCTGTGGAAAGAATGTTCGACACAGAGAAAAAACGACCAGTACACTGATGTGTGTACATATTAAGGTATCACATATGAAAATATCTGCGCTCACACTAGCCACACCTAGTATTATGACCTCCAAGTCTCCCGCCATGTTTTTCTTTTCCGCATTACGGCTGATTTCAGGAACTACTGTAGCGATTTTGATACGTTTTTCACTAACGCATAAACTGGTCCATGAGGGAGGTGTGTGTATATAATTTGTTTATAGCACTGATGAATGTATACAACGTGCATTGTCATCTGTTCCATATAAAATTTTCGTTTGGAGTGACATCTTTTGCCTGTGATGGCAACTGCGAGATGGTCAGCTGCAGAGGAGGCGGCATGTGGTGAGAAAATTGGTACATTAATCAGTCGCCGCAACTGCAGAGAGGAGCAAAGCTTGACAAGAATCTGTCCGTATCTACTACGCATATTATAAATTAAAAATATGTCTCGTTTTTATGTCTGTATATAAGGCTAATCTCAGGACGTACTTTTCAAACGGTTTTTTCAAACAAACAGACGAATTCACGAGGGAGGTTAGTGTCTATTCCAATATGAGCAACACTTAGTGCAACCTGTGCAAAGTCAGCATGGGTAGATAGTAAATAATAAATCTTGGTTTAAGCCCCAAACGTCTCCACAGTACACCACACAGTAGGTGGCGGAGAAAGGTAGCGACTGGACTGAAGCCGTGAAGTCTGTCGTGGGCCATGCCTAGGTTGTCGGTGAGTTGCGCACAGTTCTAATCTACTAAGAAGTTCCGAAAGATATGTTCATAGAGAAATCACACTAAAAATGTCTGTCATTTAGTACGCCCACTTCGTGAAACGTACGAGGTGCGACAATGAAGTAATGACACTGATTTTCTTTGCAAGATGTGGCAACCCTGCAGGCTCGCGTAGGCACAATATCTTTGTCCTTGGTGTATAAGCTGCTTCTAGTCCAGCTGACACATCGATGCAATTGCTCAGTCGTGAGTTGTGCTGTAATAAGTTAACATGTGTTTGTGTCTCTCGCCACGGAAATGGAACCGCATAATACTACACAACGGTATGCCATTTCTTTTTGCGTTAAATTGGGTGAAAACGTGACGACAGTTTACGGTAAGATTCAGGAGGCTTTTGGAGATGATGTTATGTCTAGAGTTCAAGTTTTTCGTTGGCGTAAAATGTTTAATGAAGGCAGAACGAATGTTGAACATGAAGACCGCAGTTGACAACCATCAATCTCGCGGACGGATATCAACTTGGCCAGGGTGCGTGAACTCGTACGATCTGATCGAAGATTATCCATGAAAATGAATGCAGAAGAACTGAACATCAATCGAGGAACGGTTGGTCTAATAATAACAGAAGATCTTGGTATGAGAAAGATTTGTGCAAAAATGGTCCCCAAAAATCTCACACCACAACAGCGAGAAACACGGAAAAATGTGGCAACCGGTTAGAGCAAACGGAAATCAATCCAGAATTGCTGATCCGTGTTATCACTGGTGATGAAAGTTGGTTTTTTTCAGTACGATCGAGAGACAAAACGCCAAAGTTCGCAATGGTGCTCAAAGGGATCACCCAGACCAAAAAAAGCTCGCATGTCAAAGTCAAAAGCATGCTTGTGTTCTTCTTTCATTCCAAGAGAATTTTCATAAAAAGTGGGTGCCTCCTGGACAAACAGTTACTACAAAGAAATTTTAGAAAGACTTTGTAAAAGAGTTCGAGTCCGTGCCAACTTAGCTGATAATTGGATTCTACATAACGATAATGCGCCATCCCCTACTGCTCTGTCAGTACAGCAATTTTTAACTTCAATACAAATTTCAGTACTACAACAGCCACCTTATTCCCCAGATATCGCTCCGTGCGACTTTTTTCTATTTCCAAGAGTCAATAAGGCGGTCAAGGGACACCATTTTCAAACAGCACAAGATGTCCAAAAAGCTGTGACGAGGGTCTTGGAGGATATTACAGAAGGTGAGTTCCAGAAATGTTACCATCAGTGGCAGAAGAACTGTAAAAAGTGTCTCCAATCAGAAGGGAACTACTTTGAAGAACACTAAACTTGACTAAAACGGTAAGCAACATTTTTTTTCACATCAGCCTGATTACTTTATTGTCGCACTTTGTATACACTGCCTGAAATAAATTTAAAAAAAGTGTGAAGCACCAAGAAGGGGAAGGGGAAATGACTCGAAGCTTCACGGATTGCAAGAGTAAGTGATATTATTTCAGTGATTAAAATATCGATCCAATTTATCAGTATGTTATTTTACCCCTCTGGGCTGGATAAAATCACAGGTCCGGTTGGAAAGGGTGTTATAAAACTGTTAGATCTTCTGCTGCCCGCAACTGTTGTAGCTGTCCCTTCACATCCTGGACACTGGCTCTGGAACAGACGTCCGAGCTTGTCCCGCATATATTCTATCGGTGACAGATAAGGGGATCCCGATCGCCACGGTAGAACAGCAAAGTTACATTCTCAGAGATAAGTGAACGCGCATTGCCCTGTTGAACAATGGCACCACGATACTGTCACTTGGGAGGTAACACGCGAGAAAGTACGATGTCCGTGACGTACGGTTGTGCCGTCAGAGTTCTCTGTCACCATCGGCCTTGGCCTGAAATCAAAACCTAGGGCTGCCCACACCATGACACCTGTCTAAAACATTGGAAGGTTGGGCCCTTTCCCAAGGGCACCGCCATAATCGCCGACGGTGGCCATCAATTGTTATACAGAACCCCACAATGCCCCGTCATTCATCAGCAGTCTACGTTTCCCGCACACGGAACTATCCAAAGCCAGCCGTTTATGTTGTGGTGTTCACGGTAGCCTACGCATGGGGTGACAATTCACTTGTCTGGCTTTCACTGGAACAAAAGGTCGTAGGGTGTCTGTTATTTGTTCTCGGATAGCAGACACAGATGAAAAGGGCTTACTCTCTGTTTATTGCAGAATACGGTGATCCTTTCTCGTGGTGATTAGACGTCAAATGGAACCTTGACGTCGGGTATGCCTACCCTCACGTCCCATGGAGACCAGTGTAGCGCCACTGATGCGTCTGAATTAGAGAGCCTGTATACAGAGAGAGTGGCCATACGTGAAGTTGCCCGTGATTGGTTGATTAGCTTTGGCGCCATTTTTCTGCCAAACGTCTCTCGCGCTTCCTATGTTCGCCGTGCTTTTGAGTTGAAGTTCAGAGGACTTTTGGAAACGATTAAAAGGTATTTGAATTTTTGAGAGACTTGTTATGCGTTGTGCCTGCATGTTCGATTTAGTTGTACATCGTTTTTAGTACGTAATTAGCGTTCCCGATCTTAAATACGAGTTGAACAGATGAAACGTTTTGTGATACAGTCGGTAGACCTACATTTTTGAAGTAAACACGTTAGTAATTGTACTGTATTGTTTTTGACATCTGTAATTCGTTCTGCAGACACTAGGCATTATTTTGGTTTCAGTATTATTGCCTGACTGTTGACGCACGCAAGTTATAAGCACGTTTTCCGCAGTTGTCGTGGTTGCTGAAACATTATTCGTAGTAATTAATTGTAGGTACTGTTGAAGACAGTTTTTAATAGGCCCACTCACTGTGGGGTAGAAGGGATACGGTAGTTTTCTTGTTATATTTGGTCGTTATTACAGTATCCTACATTTAACATTACCTGATTTTTATAATCTTTTTCGTTAGTTATCTAATATATATATATATATATATATATATATATATATATATATATATATATATATATATATGAAAGAAAGTCGTAAGCAGTTGTTTACTTGTGATACGCAAAAAGTTTGAAGACGTGACAAGAAGTACTAATACGTCTGACACTTTTTGCATGTCACAAGTAAACAACTGCTTACGACTTCTATTCATCTGACGTAATACAGGTACGTTAAATATTTAGCGTTATACACTTCCGATACAAAACAAATGCTATACACTCTATTTTTTTATTTACTTTACTTTCATTGCAATATGTCTAGTAAACGAACTTTAAAGGAGATAAATGCAAGTAACGAATAATTTTTACAGCCACTGTATCAAATTTTCCTGTGCTGTACGTAGTAGGCTACTATGAGTATTTTATAGCTGTAAAGAAAGGCATTTAACGGATGATTTCGCCATATTGTCTTGTACTTTTGATTCGGTGAGAGTGTACTCTACTACTGGCCATTCAAAAGTCGCGCCCGCAGTTTGGCAGAAAAATGGCCGCCGTATCGTCCGGTTGCCCACTCTCTCCCTACACAGGCTCTCTAGTCTGAATGCCCCGCAAATCTTGCTATGTTGATATTCGACCGGCCAACCAAATGGTGATATTTCAAGATTTGACCAGCCAGCCAAATGGAGACCCACAGTGAAGCCGCTTTTAAACTATTGTCAGGTGCTGATAGGTGGTATCTCCGTATTTTTTACAGCGAATGGTCAATATCTGACGCTGTTCACTCCTCCATACATACCTTACCACGCCTGGTAACAGAACTAAACACGAACAACAATACTGCACTCTGGTGGCCGTTCCACGTGACACAGAGAACTGCTGCTCCTCTTTAATGATTTACATACCTGACGATGGTGAGTAGTGATACAATCACATCCGACCACGTGTTCTGAGTGTTTCACTTTTTTTTATCAGGTAATCTAGTCTCACAAGTGTTGCAAGTGTTTCCCGTAAAATCCCTCTTTGTGCGCAACAGAATGCTGCCTCTGTAGCATCGGACCCCGCCCTAACACGTGCGCCCCTGCCTTGTCCGAGTACGCATTGTCCACTTCGTTCCGGGGTCCTGTCCCCTCTCGTAAGTTCAATGGAGCTGAAAGCGAAATACGTCAAAATACGAATTGCGCCCCAGTATTAACAGCCGCCACGGAAAATTCGACAGTATTCTGCGCGGCAAATTCTACTTGCCGTGTTATTGCATCTGTCGGTTCGTCATCGTATCGTACGCCTTGGTGTACTTCTTTTTTTTTTTAGATTCTCTCCATCCTCTCCCCTGTTCCAGCCGTCACTTCGCCATTCTCTCCAGCGCATCGGCCACGACAGAAGACATGACTCACGGTGCGTGTCCCATGTTCATAAAAACAGCTGTTATATGCACCCCGCCGGGCGAAAACGGAAATAGCTTCCGTAGAGATTCCCTCCGATATTCATGGGACCCAGAACAACTTGTGCAGCCCGTGGACCGGGCGGTCGCAGGCCGTTACCCTCGCGGAAGATGCAAATGCGCGTGATCACCCGTACTATTGACTCTTCTAAAGTTTTTTGCCCTAATGCAATTGCCCTTAGTTGGCTGGAACATTTATTCTGCAGCGAAAATTGTCGACGCGGATCTCATTAGTGGAAGTGCCGCCGCCTGCCCTGTCTTCGCGTGCGCGCGCACACACACACACTCACACACACACACACACACACACACACACACACACACACGTAGGGAAAAACATTCTCTAGGAAGGAGAGAATTGCAAACGGCCTCATTTGATAATTTTGTCGCAGTCGAGCAAGAATCAGGCGAAGTTTTATCACGCCTGCGGCTTTTTTTGTCTTTCTTCATTTTTTGAACTCGCTGTATTTTTTCGCCATTTCACTCCTAATAATGCAAAACTGTGGAAAGAAATGAGGAAAAGAATTAAAGGAGAAAGTTCTTGAAAAACTCAATGTGCGATTTGAGTTCTGTCAGTTGCTTCCTACATTAAATTGCTATGGAAATTAACTTGGTCTGACGTAGTAGTGGGGAATATGAACTAGTGTTGATTCATCTGGAATTATTTTCTGACGTAGCTGAAAATGAGAGCATCGTGACTTTCTGTCATAAAGGCCGTAGTTCGTACTAATAGATGGAAAGCCATTGAGTAAAGCAGATGTTATATCTGGCGTTATCCAAGGAAGTGCTACAGGCCCTCTGCTATTCCAGGTCTATATAAACAATTTAGGAGACAATCTAAGCAGTCCTCTTAAACTGTTTGCAGACAATGCTTTTACGTACGGTCTTGTAAAATCTTCACATGACGAGAACCAATTAAAAAATGATTTAGGCAAGATATATCTATTGTACAAGCAGTGGCAATTGTCCCAAAATAAAAGTGTGATGTCATCCACATGAGTACTAAAAGGAATCCGCTAAATTTCGGTGACACGATAAATCACACAAGAACAAAGGACGTGAATTCAGGTTGGGCATTACAATTCAATTGGGGGTTACAATTAGGAGTAAATTAAATTGGAACGATCACGTAGATAATGATGTGGGGAAAGCAAACCAAAGATTGCGATTTGTTGTCCGAACACTTAGAAAACGCAGTAGGTCTAGTAAAAGAGACGGCGTACTCTCAGCAGGAACGTCCTCTTCTGGAGTATTGCTGTGTGGTGTGGGATCCGCATCAGGTAGGCTGAGGACATCGAGGAATTTCAGAGAAGGGCAGCTTGTTTTGCATCATGGCGAAATAGGACAGAGCGTTTCACGGATACGATACGTGAATTAATGAAACAAAAGCGTTTTTCATGTTAGCAGGATCTTCCCTCGAAATTTTAATCACCTACTTTCTCCTCACCGTGTGAAAAAATTTTGCTGGCACCCGCCTGCGTACGAAGAAATGACTGTCACAAGAAAATAAGAAAAATCAGATCTCACATAGAGATATTTAAGTGTTCGTTTTGTCCCGCTCGCGTGTCGAGATCGAACGGTAGTGAAATTGATTGAATCTGGTTCGATGAACTCGCTGCAAGGTACTTAATTGTGAACTGCAGTGTAGTCTTGTAGGAGTAAATGTAGACGTAGACCTTTTTTATTTGTTATGTCCCCACCTTTCTCGTTTCTCAGTGTTTGCTTCCAATCGTGCGGTGCCATTTACCATCTTCCTCTTCTCCCTCCTCCTCCTCCTCTTCTTCTTCTTCTTCTTCTTTTTCTTCTTTTAATTTCGCCTTGTACCGTTTCTACTATGAGATGGGCATTGTGTATGGGTTGAGGCAATGTCAGTAACAGATGGTGGCCGGATTTCCTTCCTGAAGCCACCACTCTCTCGGGATTGGTATCTGTGGATCGAATCTGTTTGTGGCTATAGTAAATCAGTTTCCAAGTGTGATAATCTTTTCTAAATGTTTGCATAGCGTGTATCTGAGACGGGACGTGGGTACCATCTCGGTGTTCACCTGGCTGGATGTGGCTTTAGGCGGTTTCCCACATCCAGCTACCGGGCTGGCACTCACGTCCACCTAACTGGATGTGGGAAACCGCCTAAAAGCCACATCTAGCTGGCCGGCTCACCAGCCGTAAGTCGTTAATCTAATAGCCAGGTTCGACTCGCGTATACAGGAAGCGGCGGTTTAACGCACTCGCCTACATGGCAGGATAAGTCTTGGATTGTTCATACCACTTCGGATATTTGTCAAGCAGCTGGTTTGAGGTCTCCCTCTCTCTCTTCTCTTTGTACCCATGGAAAGGGACTTTCTCACAACATGGCAGTCAAGTAAGCATTCGATTCTGAGAGTTTTTGATTAATGGGGGAGGGGGGGGATGGGGACTTTAAAACTACCTCCTTTGAATTCATTGCGCACTTTGTGTTCTAGTGCCACTTCTCCTGCCCAACGTAAGACGCGCTTTTCTGATCTATGGAGCTTCTTGTTAGGTCTTACAGCCGTTTTATAACCCTTACCATCGGTTTTTTGGTAATTTCTACGTCGCATAGAGCCACTGACAGCATACGTCACTTGTTCCAGCCAGATGCCTGTCTCAGCCAATCGGTGTTATGATATTAATGATCGCAGATGCTTAAAATTTTTTAACTCTTGGAAATGTGACGTTATCAGATTTGATATCTGTAATTTGTGTGACATTAGGGATGAAGTTTCATATCGTGAACTTGGTTTCACATCATGAACTAGGTGTTCTACTGATGTGTAAGTCATTTGTAGTCTATTATGTGAACAGTTTTGCTGTTGTAGGTGAGTATGTGCCACACAGTTTTGTGTGGGTGTTTTTGTTCTCATGTGTTTTGTATGTGGTTACTGCTTGTGTATTGTGTTCTTCAGTGTTGTGAAATGTCTTTCATGTACGTAGCCAATTCATTCCTTTTCCGTTTACATATCTACTGGTCTTGTTTCTCTATCAAATTGAACCATGTTCTTTTTGCTTATGGATGTTATATTTAATCTGTGGAGCACGGAAGTGAAGCTTCCTTGTTTGTATGGCAACGGGTGGTTTCGTAAATTATGAATGATAGTGGTTGTCGTCGTTTTCCTGAAGACTGTGAAATCATGGGTATTGTCTGTTTTTTTATCGTAAGAATCCGTAAAATTAAGTCTGTTGTCTGCTTTAGTTTACAATGTGAAGTGAATTTTGGGGTGCAAATAATTTATTTTATTGTGTAGCTGCTATGTGTGTGTGTGTGTGTGTGTGTGTGTGTGTGTGTGTGTGTGTGTGTGTGTGTGTGTGGTTCGTCGATCGGGTATATTATATCATCAACATAACGGTAGCAGTATATATAACTTTGCATCCTTAGGTATCATGTCTCAGTCTGGAAAAACGGAACCCTCATAGGATACCTTTTTTGTACGTCTGTCTGTCTGTCTGCTGACTGTTGAGAATCCTTTTCCTCAGGAACGGGGACATGTATCATATTAAAATTTGTCACATACTAACGTCTGTGGTCCCTTGACAGTGTAAAAAGTTTAAGCTTCAAAGTCAATATGATCAAAAGCTATGGCAGTTTATGTCACATACTTTTATATACGCAAATTCACTTGCTAAAAACCTGTAGAATACATCCTACTGATCTAAAGTAATGAAATTCGGGAAGCTGCAAGGCTTTATAGTACAGAAAAAATATGAAAATTGTTAAGTTGCAATTATATCACTAAAAAAAGATCTTGATGCCATTAGAACATACACTCCTGGAAATTGAAATAAGAACACCGTGAATTCATTGTCCCAGGAAGGGGAAACTTTATTGACACATTCCTGGGGTCAGATACATCACATGATCACACGACAGAACCACAGGCACATAGACACAGGCAACAGAGCATGCACAATGTCGGCACTAGTACAGTGTATATCCACCTTTCGCAGCAATGCAGGCTGCTGTTCTCCCATGGAGACGATCGTAGAGATGCTGGATGTAGTCCTGTGGAACGGCTTGCCATGCCATTTCCACCTGGCGCCTCAGTTGGACCAGCGTTCGTGCTGGACGTGCAGACCGCGTGAGACGACGCTCCATCCAGTCCCAAACATGCTCAATGGGGGACAGATCCGGAGATCTTGCTGGCCAGGTTAGTTGACTTACACCTTCTAGAGCACGTTGGGTGGCACGGGATACATGCGGACGTGCATTGTCCTGTTGGGACAGCAAGTCCCCTTGCCGGTCTAGGAATGGTAGAACGATGGGTTCGATGACGGTTTGGATGTACCGTGCACTATTCAGTGTCCCCTCGACGATCACCAGTGGTGTACGGCTAGTGTAGGAGATCGCTCCCCACACCATGATGCCGGGTGTTGGCCCTGTGTGCCTCGGTCGTATGCAGTCCTGATTGTGGCGCTCACCTGCACGGCGCCAAACACGCATACGACCATCATTGGCACCAAGGCAGAAGCGACTCTCATCGCTGAAGACGACACGTCTCCATTCGTCCCTCCATTCACGCCTGTCGCGACACCACTGGAGGCGGGCTGCACGATGTTGGGGCGTGAGCGGAAGACGGCCTAACGGTGTGCGGGACCGTAGCCCAGCTTCATGGAGACGGTTGCGAATAGTCCTCGCCGATACCCCAGGAGCAACAGTGTCCCTAATTTGCTGGGAAGTGGCGGTGCGGTCCCCTACGGCACTGCGTAGGATCCTACGGTCTTGGCGTGCATCCGTGCGTCGCTGCGGTCCGGTCCCAGGTCGACGGGCACGTGCACCTTCCGCCGACCACTGGCGACAACATCGACGTACTGTGGAGACCTCACGCCCCACGTGTTGAGCAATTCGGTGGTACGTCCACCCGGCCTCCCGCATGCCCACTATACGCCCTCGCTCAAAGTCCGTCAACTGCACATACGGTTCACGTCCACGCTGTCGCGGCATGCTACCAGTGTTAAAGACTGCGATGGAGCTCCGTATGCCACGGCAAACTGGCTGACACTGACGGCGGCAGTGCACAAATGCTGCGCAGCTAGCGCCATTCGACGGCCAACACCGCGGTTCCTGGTGTGTCCGCTGTGCCGTGCGTGTGATCATTGCTTGTACAGCCCTCTCGCAGTGTCCGGAGCAAGTATGGTGGGTCTGACACACCGGTGTCAATGTGTTCTGTTTTCCATTTCCAGGAGTGTATATTACATACATCATCCGTCGAAAGCATAACACACGAACATTACTGCATGCGAACATATGATGTAAGTTGTTTTAGTAAATAAAAAATATATTTTATTAAATCTCTCTTTCTACACACCGGTGTATAAACTTCTTGAGTCCGCTACTCTCTTTATTTTGTAAGTCCGAGCTAGGAACTACTTACAGATTTTGATACAGTCTTGGAATTCCCAAGACTGCTATCTTGCCGGTGTCGATGTCGATAACAGTCAAATATCTTTGAGGTTCTCGGTACCTAGGATGGATGAACTATGTATAAACATGGTTTGTATAGAACGGTTTGTATAGAACCCTCAGTGTATGAGTCCTACTCACACTTCGCCAATTTTTATTTGGTTTTATTATGTGCCTGAATATTTTCTTCTGTATGTTGTTCACGAATATGGTGGCTAGGAGACCATTAATTGGTGATCCTATTGGTATTCCTTCATGCTGGGAATAAAATTCTTTTTTCAGCTCAAAGACGGCCTTTTCCCTCTATATCAAAACAGGACATCAACACACACATGTCACAAAAAAAAAATAGAATACCTCATTACAGACTCTGAATATTTCATAAAGGAACTAAACAGACTGAGCACACCAAATTTTAATGAAAAGTCCACAAGAAAATTAGTAGCTGCAGAAATAACACACATAATCAATATACACAAATCCAATGTAAACTCTATTAACAGAACTCACATCAAGAACCTAAAATAAAAACTAAAACAAAACAGTACCATACTAATGAGAGCAGACAAATGTAATGTCATACTGATTACGGATGAAAAGATATACATAGATAAAACGATGCAACGTCAATAAATTAGCCAGTGACAAAACAACAACAACAACAACACCACACACACACACACACACACACACACACACACACACACACACACACACACACAGAAAGAGAGAGAGAGAGAATTTAAACAATATTCCAGCTGGGTGGCAAATGCACATGAGAACAAGTGAACATTCAGTAGGTTAGGATACACAGTAACAACATTTACACTGTGTTTTGCTGAAGACAGAAGCGTTCATTAAAAGCAAAATTTTACAAAATATGTGTAGCATTTATGTGTAGTCCTCAACAACTTATCAGAACGCCAAAGAAAGCAGACCTGCCACAGCAAAACGTGACAGTAAATAGGTGCATGAAATATTACGCCACAATAAAATTACTTTTAAAAGTATATAAAGGGATCTGTTGACTTGCCAATGAAACTCACATTAACATCGTTTAGTTGCATATGACAAGCAATCATTACAGTTAGAAACAAAAAGGTCCCTACAAAACTATACAACGTAAAATCAAGGTAATAACAGAAGCTGTCTTTGGGCCTAATTTTCTGAGATTATTTACCATGTAAAAATTCACTCATACAGTCTTGAATAAAGAAAACTCACTTATGATGGCACGGAGCTGCTGATGCCTATTCGGGCCACAAAAAAAACAGTGTTTTGCATAATAGGCAGATCTACATATCCAGCAAAAAAAGCAGGTTTCATACTAGCCTGAAGAATACCTTTACGTTTACAAGTACCCTGTTAACGTAAAACGAGTATTACATATAAAATAAGTATGAACCAAGTCTCATTAGAACTTTTAAATACGCGGAATGTAATTTTAGTACCACTACCGACGTCCGAAATAAAGTAAATAACACAAAGGTATTAAATGGTATTAAATGTAAATAAAGGAACCACGTGTTGTGAATTTGTAAGATTGGAGTGGAAGATTTATTCAAAGATTTATTCACTTTACTGGTGTATAACGTCAGGATGAAAAAGAAAGGTTATTTACTGAGAAGCAGAATAATATGGGCACTGTGTGATGCGAGTAAGTAGATCAAGAAATAATCTTAACGTAAAGAATGATATTTATTTAATAGAGTTAACTGATCCTGTCTGGAGAATTAGATTAAGTATTAGCTAACTGTAGAGTGGGCTGGGTGGGCCAATTGTACCGAAGGTGAATAGGTTAAGGTATTTATGTTATTTGTGTATAGGTTGGAAAAAGATCATACAGTAAATGACTTTATGAGAGAAAGTTGAGTAATAAATGTATATGAGGATGTTGTTGTAATTTATAGGTTTACTGGTTGAAAAATGAAAATTTGTTACTATTTACTTTAATAGTTCTTACGTAAGAAAATAAGTATTTCGTTTTGAGGTAGAGTTGTTTGTTAAGGAAATTGAAGCGTATCAGAAATAGAAAGTCATGTAGCGTGTTCGATATAAGAAACAAATGGATGTGACTTTAGAAATGCGTAAATGTTAAAGTATTACGAATGAAAACGAGTAAAGATGACTTATGCGGAAAACTGAAAAAAAGTTAGTTTTGCTGATATCGTGGTCTGTGTCTGTGTAGACTCTGCTGTAACCAAGGGTTCAGCGACTCCAAGCGGTGAGGGATGCAGACATGTTATTAGGTTTCACATTCTAGCGAAGGGATTAGTTGAACGATGTGAGTGGCACACGGACAACTGAGTATACAGACGTGCTTCAAGACAGGGAATTTCCTTGGTTTAACGTTACGAAGCACGTTACATATTTGTGGGCACACTGTCAGCCACGATCAGGGTGCTGAGTACATGGCCACGAGCGCCGTGTAACCGGCGGTCGGTCAAGGTGCCACTAACGCCAAAGAGAAAGGCTATCAACGGTCCCCGTTGAAAATTAAACAGACAATTCTGAAACGTCATATTCTTTAACTGCACTCTGATCCTTGTTTCCATTTTCAGAACAATCAGGGATTTGACGGTGTAGCTTTGTTACTTATATGGAAATATAACTGCATTATTGTGAATTGCCTTTAACGTGATTTAGTGGTTTAAACAGTACTGATTAGGGATGGCGGTAATCGCTGAAGCAAGCGGTTTTCGGTTATATATATATATATATATATATATTCACGCTAGTTACACCTGACTGCTGAAATCCCTCAAAATAATCGGTCTCTGACATAACCAATTTTCTGGTTTTCATTCCTTTTATTTCCTGAAATAAACGCGGAAATCGAACAAAGATTGAAAAAAATGACAGTCGATCGGTTCTTAAGCCTCCTTATTAAAATAGCGCTGACTGCTTTTCCCATTTTCTATAATAATTCAAACCAATGTAAATTTTAGGAATAAAAATTTCTCCTTTTTTATAAAAGTTTATTAAAAACTATACTTCGGTTTTTTATAACACCTCTTATAACGGAGACTCAACAAATACCTAAAAATACCGGTTATTCAGAACTAAAATACAGGTATCGTTTTTAACCGATCGGTTTTTCTCATATTTAGTACCCATGTGACTGAATGAGCTGCTTGATCTGTTGTGTTACGGTCCTGCAGTACGCATTTTTAATTAATGAATGCACAGCCAACCAAACGTCTTATTTTACGGGCTATTAAAACAAAATAACCAATCACAACGTAACTGCTGTGGTCAAAAGTATGTGATCTTTTGTGCCTCATGTTCAAAGCTATGTGACAATACAGTATTTCTACCTCTGTACTATTCAACAAAGATGTTTACGTCAAGTCTTTATCTGTCATCTCACATGTGTATACAGCATAAAAAACAAAACAAGAAAAAATCAGAACTTTCAGCTGAATTGGATAAACGCTAATACTACAGTATTTCCAAAAATTATCTAAGCATCACCTGAATAGTATAAATTGATGCTATTCATCACACACACACACACACACACACACACACACACACACACACACACACTCTTTATGCCCGGAAGTTAAAGTTGAAGCAGCGCTTCTGAATATTCATAGTTCGATCTAAATACCGGTATAAGGCACGATGGGCCTTCAAATTAAATATTTCCTCATCTGAGTTATTCTGCGAAACCCATGACGCTTCTCAAGCGATTTAGAATGTTAATTCAAAATCTAAAATATCGGTAGGGGTTTGTGGTTTGTGACGTCAGGGATGTGGTACTGTCTTGTATACGCGACATTACGAATATTAATGCAGGATGTCAGTGTAAAAAAATGGTTCAAATGGCTCTATGGGACTCAACATCTGAGGTCATCAATCCCCTAGAACTTAGAACTACTTAAACTTAACCAACCTAAGGACATCATTTACAAAAACCGAGAGAGTGTGGCAAGAGTAGGACAATAGCGTCCCCCCCCCCTCCAGCGCCAACTTAAAACTATCCACCTGAGAAACACTGACGTTCATGGCCTTATCCGTTAATGGACTATATGACTGCCGCCATTTGAAACGCATTTTGGAAATTTTTAACATTCTACGCCATTCTATACTTTTGTATTCTGTTTAGACAGACTGTGTGTGTGTGTTTGTGTGTGTGTGTGTGTGTGTGTGTCTGTGTGTGTGTGTGTGTGTGTGTGTGTGTGTGTGTGAGAGAGAGAGAGAGAGAGAGAGAGAGAGAGAGAGAGAGATCCGTTATTTTGAAATTCATTGTGGAATTTTTTTGACTTTCCAGTCTGTTCTGTTTCATTTTGCCAGTCTACGTGTGAATGCCACCACTTGAAGTGCATTGTGGAGCGTTTGTTGACATTACGAACCCTTCTGTTCCAATCCGTTTTCATAGACAGTGTGAAATTCATTGTGAAATTATCTATCATGCAGATCTGTTCTGTCTCATTCCGTTTTAACTGTCTCCATGAATGGAATGCATTGTAGTATTTTTTTTATGTTCTGAACCATTCCATTCCATATGATTACAGAGTGATACACTTACACCAGATACACACTGCCACCTTCAGGTGATACGAATATATTTTAAATATCTAGACTGGCAACTTATGGCACAGACACTGACAACGTCTTGTGTTAAAATACTACTTCTACTCTGAATGTCTGTCTGTCTCGGTTATAGGCGCTACAGTCTCGAGCCGAGCGACCGCTGCGGTCGCAGGTTCGAATCCTGCCTCGGGCATGGATGTGTGTGATGTCCTTAGGTTAGTTAGGTTTAATTAGTTGTAAGTTCTAGGCGACTGATGACCTCAGAAGTTAAGTCGCATAGTGTCTATGTCAGCTATCACTGCATTGCCTACTTAGCATTGTTGTCTCCTCTGTGTCACGGTACATGTTAGCTTTAGCAACAGAAAATGTCAAACTATTTGTGCTGCAAGATAAAATTAATGCAGGATGTCAGTGTAAAAAAATGGTTCAAATGGCTCTGAGCACTAAGGGACTCAACATCTGAGGTCATCAGTCCACTAGAACTTAGAACTACTTAAACCTAACCAACCTATGGACATCACACATATCAATGGCCGAGGCAGGATCGAACCTGCGACCGTAGCAGTCACGCGGTTCCGGACTGAAGTGCCTAGAACCGCACGGCCACCGCGGCCGGCTGTCAGTGTAACTTTTGGCATTATCAGCAGCGGATGACATAAGTTTTCTACTGTCAGATAGCCGGCCGATGTGGCCGAGCAGTTCTAGGTGCTTCAGTCCGGAACTGCGCTGCTGCTACGGTCGTAGGTTCGAATCCTGCCTCGGGCACAGATGTGTGTGATGTCCTTTGGTTGTTAGGTTCAAGTAGTTCTAAGTCTAGGGGACTGAAGACCTGAGATGTTAAGTCCCATAGTGCTCAGAGCCGTTTGATTCTACTGCCAGATAAAATTATATTACGAGGACCTGCCTTTGTTGTCGATTTAAGGTTCTTCGCTACACCGAGGATGTAAGTTACACATGCTGATGATGATGATGTTCAGATGTGTGTGAAATTTTATGGGACTTGACTCCTAAGGTCATCAGTCCCTAAGCGTACACACTACTTATCCTAAATTATCCTAAGGACAAACACACACACACCCATGCCCGAGGGAAGACTCGAACCTCCGCCAGGACCAGCCGCACAGTACATGACTGCAGCGTCTTAGAGCGCTCGGCTAATCCCACGCGGCACACATGTTGTTTATTCTTATTGTGCGATATTTACTTCGTCTTGTTTGGCGAAAAAAATTCGGAAAACTGTGTTTAGAAAGTCCGCTTTAATGGCGCCATCATCAGTAAAATTACAATTGGTATCGTGGAGCGAAGGTATTTATTGTATTTTTAGGCCAGTGTACTCTAAATATGAGCAGAATCTCCTTGGGTTTTCTGTCATATTTCAGGACAGGTACTATTTTTATATATAAACCTTCTAGTCAGACATCTGTAAACTCCAAGTACTGACACGTTCATGACCAAGTGGCTCTGGCCCGTATGGTCCCACGAAATCTGATAAATAAATAAATAAATAAATCGTCGGTTATGATAAAATGTTCTTTGACCACCCCATAACCTCTCTTGTATCCGCGCCTGAGCAAGACATGCACGGCGTCGCCGCCAAACTGACCAGCAGTGAATTTCCCACCGCAGACAGCTGTTGGCAGTACTCTGTCTTTCTCTCTCTATCTCTCTGTCGGTCCCCCTCTTTTGCTGCTCCCGCCCCCACTTTCGCTGTCGCATCGATCGCCGGCCGAACTGCGCTGCCCTTCTCGCCGTCCCTTCACAGCCTGTTAAGGGCCGCGTATTTCCGGTTCCCTCAGAAATATGGCGCCCTACTCGATAGCGCGGCTGTCGCAGTCAAGGGCCTGCCACCGACGAGACGGATGGGTGGATTATCTGCCTAAATGCGTCAAGCAGCGCGCATTGTTTCTTGTCACCTGGTGTTAGCCCGTTGCTCAGCACTAATACCGGCGAATGGACTTTGGTACTGCTCGCTATGCCAACTGTGCCATATACTCAGGACTACATTACACAGGGTATAAGAAATATTATAAGCACCCTAGTCATGTCATTTCTTGAGCTTGTTCCCTGAATTGTCTATAACACACTGGCATTGTCATCCGTTCTCGTCTTAGACTAAATTTTTTCATACGTTTTGAGGTTACAGTGTTTATGTGATGGTAATTATATTTTGTCTGTCTACTGTGAGGTACTGAGCCTTACAATATTTTCTTCTAAGGCAAATTGAACGTGTCCTCTTTGTTGATATGTATGTGACAGAAGTGAACTGTGGGCTTTTGAAATACACTCCTGGAAATGGAAAAAAGAACACATTGACACCGGTGTGTCAGACCCACCATACTTGCTCCGGACACTGCGAGAGGGCTGTACAAGCAATGATCACACGCACGGCACAGCGGACACACCAGGAACCGGGGTGTTGCCCGTCGAATGGCGCTAGCTGCGCGGCATTTGTGCACCGCCGCCGTCAGTGTCAGCATACATGCAATCTCTAAAGGAAAGACGATAGTGCGACCAGCTCTAGAGTACTGTTCCCATGTTTGGAGTCCTTATCAAGTGGGCAGGACTGTTGATATTAAAGGAATTCAGGGACGTGCTGCTAGAGTGTAGCAGGTCGGTACAGCCCATATAAAAGTGTTAACAGGAATGACTGGGGAACTAAAATGAGGATACTTGGAAGAAAGCGGAAGTAGTTCTCGTTAAATTCAGTTGCATGACTTTAGATAACCTGTATTCGAAGAAGATTGTGCGACCATAACACTGCCAGCGTCGTGTATCTCGCGTGGAGATCATGAGATAAGACAAGAGAGATTGTGGCTTAGGCTGGGGTAAATAGTAATTTTCCTCTTGCTCAGTACCCGAAAGCGGTAGCACATAAAATCGTGTGCCGGCCGCGGTGGTCTCGCGGTTCTAGGCGCGCAGTCCGGAGCCGTGAGACTGCTACGGTCGCAGGTTCGAATCCTGCCTCGGGCATGAATGTGTGTGATGTCCTTAGGATAGTTAGGTTTAAGTAGTTCTAAGTTCTAGGGGACTGATAACCACAGCAGTTGAGCCCCATAGTGCTCAGAGCCATTTTTGAACATAAAATCGTGAACATTGGTTCACAGTGACATCCACCAAAATCTGTAATGTTACTTGTGGAATGTACACGCTGTTGTTAACTTAGAACCAGGGGATGAGCTCTAGGGAAAATTAGCCTGATAACAAAACACTAGACAAAATGTTAATCGATGTTAATCGTACGCGTCTCCATGCAGACAGAAAAGCGTTAAGGGCTTTGTCATCTCTAATCAAAACACTGCCAAGAAACCAAATGCCAAACTAAAAGTGCTTGTACGGAACAGTAACGACAAAAGCTAGAAAAAACGTAAAAAATTGTTATTCCCAAACGTCTTATAAATTATAAGAATTTAGAGAACTTCTAGGCTAACATCCTCACTTCTCGTATTATCTGAGTACAGTAAGACTCCATAAAAAAGCCCTAAATAAATTCTCCTTTTCACTCAAAGTTTAGATTCAAGAAATGATTTATAATCCTGTCAGAAAACATGTTCAAGGGCGGTAAATGATTACATTGCGCGACGGAAAGAATTGAGCGAGTAAATGAATATTTAATTGGGTTTTATGATAACAGTCACTTCAGAAAGTTCAGAATCTTATCTTGAGAACGAACAGATAACCTACTTTATACGCTAGGTATGTGCAGTGTGCGTGTATGGCTCTGTCTGATAATCTAACAGTTTTCTACCTGAAAGCCTGAAACGCACAGATGCCTAGCAGTCTCGTTGAACATGAAACGATAAACAGCCAGCAATCACGGAATATTCAAGCTATCACTGACCTACTGACCTGAAAAGGAAGCAAAGAATACAAAAGACTTTCTGCTAACTGCACTGCTTATAAAGGTTTCTACTGACTGAAGTTGTGCCTCGCTCTGACTAGCGTTCCTGCTGAAGGCGGACAACGCAAGTATATCCACACTTTAAGCTAAATATACGAGGTTTGGAACTTTAATAGTGGCGACTATTTATTTACAGCTCGTACAAAATAGTTACGTCTTTAAAAGTTTTACTGACCTTCAGAGCAGTCACCAGCATTGTGTATAACCCGTTGGCAGCGATATGTAAGTCGTGGGATACTCTTAGCAGTGCCATTTGTGTTGACATTCGAGCGGCGCGGTCTATTGCCCGACGAATTTGTAGCAGTTCTGAAGCGAATGCCGTGAAGTGTTTCCTTCAGTTTAGAAACCGAGATGAACTCACGAGGGCTTAAGTCTGGGGAGTATAGTAGGTCATATAGCACTTAGCAGATCCATCAGTCAAACAAATCAGTAACAGCTTGCACTGTACATGCTTGAGCATTGTCCTGCAGAATGGTGGTTAGGTCCTGCAGAAAGTGTCATCACTTCTGTCTCTAAGCTGGTCGTAGGCTGTGTTACAAAAACGAACAGCATAGAGACAGAAGTGATGACAGTTTCTGCAGGACCGGACCATCGTTTTGCAGGACAATGCTCAAGCACGTACAGTGCAAGCTGTTACTGATTTGTTTGACTTATTGGGCTGGTAAGTGCTATACCACCTACTGCACTCCCCTGATTTAAGCCCTCGTAAGTTCAACTCTATTTCTACACTGAGGGAAACGCTTCGCGGCATTCGCTTCAGAACTGCTACAAATTCGTCGGGCAATAGACCGCGCAGCTCGAATGTCAACACAGATGGCACTGCTAAGAGTATCCCACGACTTCCACATCGCTGCCAACGGGTTATACACAATGCTGGTGCTACTGTGAAGGTCAGTAAAACTTTGAAACACGTAACTACTTTGTACGAGCTGTAAATAAATAGTTGCCACTACTAAAGTTCCAAACCTAGTAGAATACCAAACGCATATGATACCACGCAAGTAATCTAATGTTTAAACTTAAATTCATCATTAGCACAGACATGTGAATAAATCAGAGGCCCAAGCTAAGTTGGTAAATATTTCGTGTCACAGCGTTGTCATTGATACAAGAAAGAATACAATTGTCTGGATATGAAATACGTGGTATACTGGACCACCGCATAAGAAAGAGATACGGATGAATTGAAACACGCTGTAAACATTTAAATAAACGTATGGTTTAAAGAAAACCCGATTCAGTACCGTGTGCATCGAAAGCTAACTGACTCATGAACAAAGAACGTGAAATCTGACGATGGGTAAAGGCACAGAAAGACCTGAAAATTCTGCAAGCAATATTTGGCCGATCTGCAAGACGCGAGCTCCAATCTCATACACTTTCTGTAATTTGTTGCATGAGAATACACATCAGATGCCAAGTTCAGAACAAGTTACCACATCTATCGTCCATGGCATACATGTGGATGCAACAGCGACGACCGCTCGCAGTAGACAACTACTCGGAAACGCAAGCAGGAAATGACTAGAATACTTCGTATGGTTCCAATGGGCACACATACAGATACCACGCAGAAACCCTGTCTTATCATTGGCTACCGCTTCAACTCACCAAAGTATCTCACTCCAGAGGTCTCTCCTCAGCTAGCCACAGACTGATACCATTAAACATCTCTACGGCATGCTTGAAGTCTAGAATAAGCGAAAGAAATAACTGTTTTTTGATGTTGTTATTGCGACAAGCAAGTTTCAACATGATAAAAGAAACGCAAAATCCTCACTGTCGATTGCTGTAAATGTGTTTTGCTGTTCTATGAGTCTAGTTTACCACTTTTCCCACTTACATTGCGTGTGTACGTATGTTGAACACAGAGGGAAGAGCCCAATTCAGAATTATCTTCTTACTGTTTTTCAAGCATTGTAGGGTGTAAGCTCCCTGTTATGACACCACGAGTCATGCAAGAGACTGAACTAAGAAGTCTTCAGTTGACTGTAATCTCAACAGATTTGAACATTATACATGTATTGTGCTCTGTATTTGAAAAGCTCCAGAATATCTTAGGAAATTGGAACATTCGTTGAAAGGATAATGATAATCGCAGAGACCACCGTTCATATTTTATAGACACAGATTCGCAGAGTATTCAGTGTGATACATGAGGCTTTCTCAGCAGTTTATTTGAATGCGTGGTTCTTGCGATCTGCAGCTGGTAAACGTTGTGTTAGAAGAAATCTAGTCCATCTGTCGCGCATAGATGTATTGAGGTTCTAGGGTATCTTTGTTAAGGGGCTCCGGAAAGGCTCAAAATCATGAAAAGTTCAATTTTTACTTTTTTGCGTTTTCTGAATCTGCAGACTATTACCTTTTAATAGATATATAATTTATTCAATTCCGAAGACTACAACTACTTTTAAATTTTTTTTGAAATGTGTTCTACGTGGGCGTGACCCACTGTGGCGCTGTTAAACTGCTGTCAAATGGTCTTATTATTAACGTCCGTGTCCATCAGGTACATTTTAGTGATGTGAGATAAAGTATGTGTTGTGGATAACCTGTGATGGTTCAATATATATCGCTGGTGTGATTGTCGATTGTTTCATGTTTATTTACTCTGTCGTTACCTCGAAAATATTCGTAATTAATTCTGTTTCTTGAGTCTCTGTTTTGTTGAAGTATAATAATGAGTAAAAGTAAAGTTATTAGAAATCCTCTAAAGGCTTTTAAGAAAAGGCGAAATGTTGGAAAGCCATAGGTATGTGTTATTACTGTAAACAATAAAGACGATAACCAAGTGAGTGAACCTAACCTCTCAAGTACACCTGCCCATAGCAGTCAAAGTGGGAAAGAAAATACTTCACAGAAGAAGCTTGGTTCAACGAGTGAAAACTATGAATGTTTTATGGGCGAATCGGACGTGAATGAAATATTTGATATGTCGGTTCTCAAAGGAATTTTTTCAAACTGTGTAAGATGTATTCATTGTAGTGAAGTTGGTCTGGAACTCTCCATAATAAAGCACGTAGGACTTGCTAGTGAAATACAACTGAAATGTGATAAGTGTTCATACATGACCACCTTTTGGAACAGTGTTGCAGTAACTGCAACTGAAGAAAATGGTAGCAAAATCTACGAACACAACAACGAGTGATGCTTGCTTTAGACAAGTAACGCCTTCGGGCTGCAGACAGGGCTGTAAAGAGTCTAGAAATACAAGCAAGAGTAAACAGGAGGAGGAACAAGAGGAAGCTGGAGGAAGAGTTTGCAGAGGATGAAGATAATCCATCCTATGGACCTGGAATGCACTAAAAAGTTAATCCAATCTTTGTCGCTCGATTCCCAAAACTTTTATTTTCTCATACTAATTACGTGTTTTCTAAGGATCTTCCAAACATATTTGTTTCAAACTTTCAGTAAATGTTACACAGTACCTTCTGCATAATTTAACACAGCCTTTTTTCCAAAAAACTGTATATTTCTGAATATATAAATAAAAAATTGCAAAAAAATGTTGTGAATTTTCATTACAATTGAAAAAAATCATGTTTAATAACTGAACTAAAATTTTGTAAAATCCCTGTGTTAAGTTGTAGCCCATATTCCAACAAATAATCTGTAAAAAGTTCAACTTCCTACCTCAAATACTTTGTGAGGAAAGATGTAATTTATAAGCGTTATTTTTACATTGCAAGTATAGGGCGTTCCGGAGCCCCTTAATAACCTATGTGGTAAATACACTCCTGGAAATTGAAATAAGAACACCGTGAATTCATTGTCCCAGGAAGGGGAAACTTTATTGACACATTCCTGGGGTCAGATACATCACATGATCACACTGACAGAACCACAGGCACATAGACACAGGCAACAGAGCATGCACAATGTCGGCACTAGTACAGTGTATATCCACCTTTCGCAGCAATGCAGGCTGCTATTCTCCCATGGAGACGATCGTAGAGATGCTGGATGTAGTCCTGTGGAACGGCTTGCCATGCCATTTCCACCTGGCGCCTCAGTTGGACCAGCGTTCGTGCTGGACGTGCAGACCGCGTGAGACGACGCTTCATCCAGTCCCAAACATGCTCAATGGGGGACAGATCCGGAGATCTTGCTGGCCAGGGTAGTTGACTTACACCTTCTAGAGCACGTTGGGTGGCACGGGATACATGCGGACGTGCATTGTCCTGTTGGAACAGCAAGTTCCCTTGCCGGTCTAGGAATGGTAGAACGATGGGTTCGATGACGGTTTGGATGTACCGTGCACTATTCAGTGTCCCCTCGACGATCACCAGTGGTGTACGGCCAGTGTAGGAGATCGCTCCCCACACCATGATGCCGGGTGTTGGCCCTGTGTGCCTCGGTCGTATGCAGTCCTGATTGTGGCGCTCACCTGCACGGCGCCAAACACGCATACGACCATCCTTGGCACCAAGGCAGAAGCGACTCTCATCGCTGAAGACGACACGTCTCCATTCGTCCCTCCATTCACGCCTGTCGCGACACCACTGGAGGCGGGCTGCACGATGTTGGGGCGTGAGCGGAAGACGGCCTAACGGTGTGCGGGACCGTAGCCCAGCTTCATGGAGACGGTTGCGAATGGTCCTCGCCGATACCCCAGGAGCAACAGTGTCCCTAATTTGCTGGGAAGTGGCGGTGCGGTCCCCTACGGCACTGCGTAGGATCCTACGGTGTTGGCGTGCATCCGTGAGTCGCTGCGGTCCGGTCCCAGGTCGACGGGCACGTGCACCTTCCGCCGACCACTGGCGACAACATCGATGTACTGTGGAGACCTCACGCCCCACGTGTTGAGCAATTCGGCGGTACGTCCACCCGGCCTCCCGCATGCCCACTATACGCCCTCGCTCAAAGTCCGTCAACTGCACATACGGTTCACGTCCACGCTGTCGCGGCATGCTACCAGTGTTAAAGACTGCGATGGAGCTCCGTATGCCACGGCAAACTGGCTGACACTGACGGCGGCGGTGCACAAATGCTGCGCAGCTAGCGCCATTCGACGGCCAACACCGCGGTTCCTGGTGTGTTCGCTGTGCCGTGCGTGTGATCATTGCTTGTACAGCCCTCTCGCAGTGTCCGGAGCAAGTATGGTGGGTCTGAGACACCGGTGTCAATGTGTTCTTTTTTCCATTTCCAGGAGTGTATATTGTTTGGTCTATCAGGTGGACCAATTTCTTTTAGCCGGGCCTCTGGCAGAGGCTGAATAGTGAAGCAGACTACTTTACTTCCTGGGTCCCTTGGAGCTGATTGGTGGGGCATCGCACTAAGCACGGAATTGCAAAGCACAAATAAGTTGCAAGTATCGACCGCGAAGCTATTTTCTATTCCACTACAGGCACGTCAAGGTTTAATATTTATTCAGTTACGTCTTTGGTGAAACTTGTTTAAACGTCAACGGGGTATGGCCTACATAACTGGGTGCTGTTTCGGACAGTAATTTCGTAATTATAGGCAGTACTTTCAGTGTGACTCGCGCAATGTCTCTTCGAGGCAACTACCCATTATCTTGAAAGGATTAAGCGTGTTTAGTTTGCCACAGGTGACCCTACATAGGTAGATGTTCGTTTTCTTAATTTGTTTTATTGTATGCGTGTATAATATTGCCTCAGTTTTTTCCTAGATAAACGTTAATGAGATCGTGTTTTTGTTTTTCAGGTGAGTACGCAGATGCAGACTACTCCACCAACGTGGGTCAGGCCCAGACGCGAAGCAGTGACTTTCAACGCAGCTGAGAACCAAGTTCACATTACAGGCAAGCGTCACTTACTCTGTTCTTCAGTGTAACAGTAGTACGTGTTTCACTGGCATTCGTTTTCGTACTAGCATTTTCCCAATTCAGTTCTTTCTGGATGGAGATCAGCAATTTTTATTTCTACGTCCTGTGCTTCATTCGTCCACGTCATCGCCAGCCATTGATTTCTTGTTTGTATTGCAATCTTGGTGACAGCAGGAAACGTTTCTTCATGAAAGTGTCAGTATCAGGAAACCTCGTTTTCTCTCGTTTCTTTGTAAATGTATAAATGGCGTATCTCGGCTGGAAAGTTTCGTTGAAGGTATAATCAAGTAGGGAACACACCATTATTCAACAGAGCTACTTATTTCCACAGACTAGAGATGGTTTTCAGTGGCCGCTCCTACTGCCTCACACTTATGGTCATAGTTATTTGTATAAGTTATATCTTTGAGCTATTTTGGGGATTTTAAACATTTTGGTGGGATGAGCAGGACCAACAGCTGCGATATGCATCCTGTAAGGGAAGTATTTTCATGATATAGTTACTAATTTTTAGTATTTTCGCATTGTAATAGTAATCATTATAAATCTGCCTTTCAATTGTACGCCACTTCGGTAACTTACGTGTACCTAATCTACAGCTGTAATCCGCAAGGGGGCTTACAGTTTTACGCTGTGTCCGAAGAACGGGACGTCCCTGGTGAATCTTCACATCAATGAGAGATGACGGCTATGTTAAAGGCACACAGAAACATTTCGTGGTCTGATCGGGGTATGAAACCACATTTCGGCTTCCAGAAACGCGCTTTACCACTGAAACACTAGGCCCAACCAGTTACATTGTCAAATTACATTTCATATACAATACTGTCATTTGTTTGTCAGACAGTTACAGCTTACGCCGTCACACCTATAGTGCTTTAACGCTAGCGCTTTTGTGTACCAAACGGCCAAGCTGCGAAGTAAGCATCAGGATAGGGTGATGTCTCAAGGTGAACAAGAATCAAAATTTACCTCAAAAACTGTTTATTGTTTCCAGGAGGCTAGAATTATACAAAGGAAAGGGGAGTGTAAAAAAAACACAATCTCTGCTAAGTTATTTTTGGACGACTGCTGAATACATATGGACGGAAGGTGTCAGGATTCAGAATAAGGGTGGCGTCGCCAAGGAAGCTTTGCAGGGGTGCTGCTGGAAAAGCTCTCGTAATCGAATGCGAGGAACGCGGTTGATAGGGGAAGAATGAGTAGAAAAAAAAATGGTTCAAATGGCTCTGAGAACTATGGGACTTAACTCCTGAGGTCATCAGTCCCTATAACTTAGAACTACTTAAACCAAACTAACCTAAGGACCTCACACACATCCATGCCCGAGGCAGGATTCGAACCTGCGACCATAGCGAGCCTAGAACCGCTCGGCCACACCGGCCGACCAATCTCTGTCTTACTCTATAGTTTTTGCTCTGTACAGCATCCTCTAGTACCATAGAAGTCATTCCCTGGTGTCTTAACATATGTTTTGTCATCCTGTCCCTTCTCCTTGTCAGTGTTTTCCACGCATTCCTTCCTCTCTGATTCTGCGGAGAACCTCCCCATTCCTTAGCTTATCAGTCCACCTAATTTTCAACATTTGTCTGTAGCACCACATCTCAAATGCTTCGATTCTCTTTTGTTCCGGTTTTTCTACAGTCCATGTTTCACTACTATACAATACTGTGCTACACAAATTATTAAACACAATTTCTTACTCAAATTAAGGCCTATGTGCGATAGTGGTAGACTTCTTTTGGCTAGGAATGCCGTTTTTGGCAGTGCTAGTCTGCTTTTGATGTCCTCCTTTCTCCGTCCTTGTCATTTTGCTGCCTAGGTAGGAAAATTCCTTAGCTTCATCTACCTCGTGATTATCATCCCTGATGTTAAGTTTCCCGCTGTTCTCATTTCTTTTACTTCTCAGCACTTTCGTCTTCCTTCGATTTACTCTCAGCCCGTATTCTGCACTCATTCCATTCAGCAGATCATGTAATTCTTCTTCACTTTCACTCAGGATAGCAATATCATCAGCGAAGCATATCATTGATAGCCTTTCACTCTGAATTTTAATCCAACTCATGTATCTTTTATTTTCGTCGATGCTTCCTCGATGTACAGATTGAACAGTAGGGGCTAAAGACTACATCCCTGACTTAACGTATGCATTTTAGAGGCCATGTATAATAGACTGTTTTGCTTCGAATGATCGCTCCCGTCGTATCTCTGAATACAGACCGGCCTTCCAGGGACACCGTGTGCATACATGCCATTTTCTTAGGAGATTTGAGTTGCCATGTTCGCACTTCCACGTGGAACCTCTTCCATCAGAGTAAGCCACGTCTTCCGTTATTTCCTCTGATATCCAGGCTGTTCTCCTCACGAACCTTGTGAATAATGTTAAATATGGTTCTTGTGTTTGTCCATGAACTTTGCTGCTTCGCTACCTCAAAACTGAATAGGACCCAAGCAATTGGCCCGATTTTGATGCGGAATGTAGCAAGGATTTTAAATTTTCGGTAGCATTATTACCACACACAGGAAACAATAATTCCTGAAATGCGACCTGACGCTTGGTTGTCTTCGGGATGGAAAAGCTGGGCAAACTGGACTTGAATAGCATTCGTAATACAAATGAATTATAAACACACTTAATTACAGTCACCAAGTTCGTTGACAACGTATAAATTAACAGCGCAATAAAAATCTGATAGAACAATTGGAGATATTTTTAAGACTGATTGCCTCATCCTCAATGAACAGTTACAAATACAAAAAAAAAGTCCAGTGATTTCAATCCACTGCTCGCGGAATTTTGATTCCTCTGTTTTTTACTATAATTTCCCTGCGTTTGGTTTTGAAACGTTATTTTCTTTTAATCTCATAGATACAGTATGTGGTACTAAAGTTACCTTCATGCATAATTTTCTGGATTGTACAGCGTTTGTAAAACTTGTTCTATGTCTCCCGCCATTTAGGTGATAGTAATTTCTGTAAAGCCTAACAGATGTCTCTATTATACTTAATCTGCTTGACTATTGTGTAATTTCATTTTATGGAGATAAAATCAATAAACCAGAATTAATGTTAAATGAACAAACAGATTGCTCAAGCCACAGTTATTTCAATAATTTTAAAGATCTATTCTAAAGTTATTCCCTGCATATGTCAACTGCTTAATAATTAGATCTCAGTTCTTTGACCGAGCGAGGTGGCGCAGTGGTTAACACCCTGGACTCGCATTCGGGAGGACGACGGTTCAATCCCGCATCCGACCATCCTGATTTGGGTTTTCTCTGATTTCCCTAAATCGCTCCAGGCAAATGCCGGGATGGTTCCTTTGAAAGGGCACGGCCGATTTCCTTCCTGTTCCTTCCCTAATCCGATGAGACCGATGACCTCGTTGTTTGGTCGCTTCCCCCAAACAATCCAATCCAATTTGATCTTTGATCACACCATGTACAACGATATCTGTGAAGTGTTTTCAAAAATGTGTACACAAATGTACCTCTTGTGTGAAGTGATATGCATGAACAGGATGAAGAAATGAATGTATGATGGTATTAAAAAGTTAAAAACGCTCTTATAAGATTATGTGGTGAGTTTACACTGTTCGTTCTTCCAATGCTTCGCATGTATTTTCCTCATTTGACACGAAATTCATAACGCAGCATCAAACCTTTTCATGACAGGAATATGCATTTCACCTCACTTAAGAGCAAAAATAAATCATGCATTAAGACAATTTACTCCTGATGATTGACCCATAGGGTCCGACATGAATCGTGTGTTTAATGAAACACGAAAATTTGTGACAAAGTGTTTTTTAATCCTTACTTCCAGAGTATAGAATACAGCCACGTTTGCAGCTGCAAAATGTGGATAAAATTGAAATAAAAAATGTAAGGTGAAGTTCAAAGTATAAGATGTAACTACGACGCCTCTGGTCACTTGTTAGACTGATCATGTAATTCTAACATCAACTCGCTCTAATACACAGACCTAAAGCAACCCTGAAATGCGTACAATAACAACGGCCTCAAACAGCAAGCGGCTTGCTCCCCTCAGCCGGCCCCACTCTTGTCTATCCAAGCCTCCACGGCCAGCACTCCCGCGTGCACCAGGAAGGACTCCGGCGACGAACCACGGGCCCAGAATACGAGCCTACTCCAGTCAACATGAAGTAAAACTGACCACTCCCGACTCTACCGCTCAGCGAACTTCACTGTCCAACAGACGAACTTCAAGAAATCGAGCCCCCTTCCCGCAAGTCATAGCAGGCCGCCAGCCGCGCCCTCTAGGCAAAGATGAATGTTCCTCAGTAATGCTGTTGACAACAACAGACTTTCAATATTTTTCGGAAAGCCACTAATATAGATCATACTGTGCCCGGCATTTCAGTGCGTCCTCATTCCGACAGGAAAGCATTTTTCCACGCTGCCATTTATTGTGCGGTCTCCGTAACTTTGTCCCCTGACAAGCTTAATGAAGAAATGAACACAATAAAAATTATTGCAGTTAATAACGCCTATGATCCCAGGTTAGTTGACAAGATCTTCAAAGTTAAAACTGACGCTAAACTGACCACTTAAGACAGGAGTGCTATTCCTGACAGTAACGAGTATAAAAATGTTTCCTCCATTCCATTTTTAGGCCCTATTTCTTACAAAATTTCTTCGTTCTCTGATTAAAAAATATAGAGCTAAAGTTGCCTTTCCCACGAACCATAAAATATCATCTACAATCTCAAGTCGACAGTCCCTTCGATACAGAATTCAGGAGAGTATAAAATCAGTTGTGATAGGTGTCCTGTTTATTATATAGGACAAACTGGAGGGTATTTCAGTGTCAGGTAGAAAGAACATTTGTTGGGAAAAAGAGGCACTAATGTACTCAGTTCCACGTTTGCTGATCGCCTGCTAATTCCCGGACACAAACCAAAAGCAGCTGAAGAAGTTTCCTATTTACATAAAGAAAGGAAAGGTCATAGTCTCAATGTACTCGAAGAGCTAGAGATTTTCAAGCATATTTTTAAGAATGGCGGCCTCATCCTCAATGAACAGTTATAACTACAAAAACAAACAAAAAACAGTGATTTCAATCCACTACTCGCGGAATTTTGATTCCTCTATTTTTTACTATATTCTTCCTGCTTCTGGTTTTGAAACGTTATTTTCTTCTAATCTCATAGATACAGTACGGGGTACTAAAGTTACTTTCATGTATAATTTTCTGGATTGTACAGCTGCTTGTAAAAATTTTTCTATGTCTCCCGCCCTTTACGTAATAGTAATTTCTGCAAAGCCCAACAGATGGCTCTATTATACTTAATCTGCTTGACAATTGTGTAATTTCAAAAAGGCATTAATCTCTATTTATGTTTTGTTTTTAAAGTTAACTACCGTTTTTTAATTTATTTATGTTATGTTTCAAATGGGCACATGTTACTGCCTGCGCCTGATATGCGGCGCTACTCGTATTGTTTTCGTGGCAGCAATGTAAGCCACTGGGCCGATCAGTCTGATATTGTTCCCAGCTGGGCACATGTAGCAAAGGCTACAATGTTTTGTTTTACCTTTGACTTGAGCAAAGTTGCTCAAAATTCTGACTTATGCTTTTTAGCAACGTAATTTTACATCAGTTACGTCTGTGCGTCGTGAAAATTGTCATCTTGCTTAATGTGTTATTTGTCATACCTTTTGTGTATTATTTTATAGAACTTAGCAACTGTTCATTCTGATGAAGACACCCCTAGTAGGAGTCGAAACCTAGGTCAATGTACCTAAGGTTTATGTGCTACCGGTTGGCTGTTTAATCTTAAATTGAAACTAATATACGGTTGCTGAATAACAGCTATGTTCAAAACTGAAAGATGAACATACTTGAGAGCGTGACATGATTCATCGATTCGCGACACGGCTCAGTTCCTTTTTACTAAAATTTATGTTTGGGAATGAGCGTAGTCATGGAAATGAAACTGCGCTGTCACATGTCGAGTTCACCTGTAACGATGGTGGCATCCTTGTTATCATCTCTTTCGAGAGTATTAAATTTTTGTTTGTTAGATGGGTAATCGTATCGACACTGTGATCGTATTGGTAGCAGACGAAAAATATATTTTCCACAACTGATCAGTCACTTGAATGCGGGGTCGGTGTTTCGCTTGTAAATACGTGTAAAGTCCCCAGCTTTTGCTCCGTGTTCACCCTATTAGCTTAATTAAATTGTCCTGTCATATGTCGCTGTTCCTGTTTGGGCTACCTTTTGAATGTAGAGATCGTAAAGGGACTCAAAGCTCTTCCGCATGTCGTCCACTACACTGGGTGAGTGTCCCCATTATTTTGTCAGTATTTGTAGATTACTTTAGAATGAATAGATGGTTTGCTGTATCTAAGAACTACTTTGTCTCAAAACGATTTATGTCAGTTGCAATATACAGTACTAAAATGCAACTTTATTGCTTGTTAATTATTTTATGCGAATCTTGTATCTGATTTGTCCACTGTGATCCGTTTTCTGTTGAAAGAGAAACGAGATACACATTCTATCAGCGTGATTAGTAACTTAATTCTAACAGCGTAATTAATAACTACCGGAATTCTTGGTGCTCCTTGTACGTTTTTCACGATAAACATGTGGATACTTCTTAAATCTCATCTGAAAAGGAAATATTTTCGAATAATATGTTACGCGAGAGTGGGCCTTCGTGACCACTGTCACCCAAAAAAAATGTTCCGGGTACTTGACTTTTTTAATCAGGGTGATTCATTTACATTGCTCTGATTGTCACTTACAGCAGTAACTGAAATTAAATTAAATTTTATTTTTTTCAGTTTTTGTCTAAGTTGTATTCAAATATTTCTATCAGCGGTGATTAGTTTCGTACTACATTGTCCCGTCTGAAACCACAGCCATCGTAGTTAACGTTAACACACATTTCCACCAGGGCACACACATGCAACAACATAACGATAATTTTTATATATGTACAAAATAGTAATGCCTGTACAGGATTCAACGACTACACAAAGACAAGAAACGACAAATCGCTTCAAGCGTACTTGGTATACCAACCGTACTGGAGTTGGCTGTTGTTGGAAATATATGTTAACGATTACGACGAAGGCTATGATTTCAGAATGGACAAGGCAGTCCAAAACTAGACAACACAAATAAAATTTTTTGGATGCAACTGAGACAGAAACTAGGAAATATGAAATTTAATAATCATGTTGCTGGTCCTCGCTCCCACATTATGCGGATATTTCGTAAGTAACCGGAGCATTTATATAATAGGCGACATGACGACGCAGTTATAGACTTAGAAACTTTTTGTTTAAGAATGTCTTTTAATTCACAGCCCTCGAAAGATAAAATAGAACAATAATCTGCAAGTAAATTTTTATTTACTGACACGACGCGTTTCGTGGGCTTACATCCTCGTCTCCAGGTGGATTAGTGAATTAAATCACATTCTTTGTTTTTTGAACGAAGACAGTTGTGCACTTTGAGTTTTATTCCGCTAAAAAGAAGGTATAATCAGCACTTAACTTAATAAGGTGTTACAGAGCTACTTACAATACGTCACAGTGGAATGAATCCTGAAGGTCGTTATAAATGTACGTTTTCATCTTTAGATGTAAGACAAACACAGAACAACAACATAAACTTCACAGAAATTTTACAGGTGCAGAAATAAAGTGCCTTATAGGTCAAAAAGTATTCATTAATTCATGACCAGTTTACATTGAGAATCAAACGTACGGGTAACAATTATATGAACTGCAACACCACAAGATGATTATTGTATAAATGTTTAACTCTTTACAATCTTTTTGCTGAAGAGTATCGTTATTGCAAAAAATAAAAAAAATAAAATACTTGTAAATCAGTACTTCAGCATACATTTTGTTAATGCATCGGTATACTCATACGGCATTTTTTATCACGATTTGGGTCACTCAAATACAAATGGTAGTAAAAGTTACTGTGGATCGTCTATCTAGCTTGCGAAGCTTCTAAAACAGTTCATCGTTGTGAAAATGTACATTTATGACTGCTTATTTCTTCTGGAACATATTGTAAGTAGTTTTACTACTGATTAGTACATTTATGACTGCTTATTTCTTCTGGGACGTGTTGTAAGTAGTTTTACTACTGATTAAAGTTTGTAATTTATGTTCCATATCACGTTAACAAGTGCTGATTACACCTTATTTGTAGCGAAATGAGACTCGAAAGCACACAAATGCCTAAATGCAGCAAACAAAAATGTAATTTAATGCACTGACCAATCTGAAGATCAAGGTACGGGCATATCAGCAAGTTCCTCCTAACAGGACTCACCAACAGAATTTCGGCAGACATACAGCGGGTCAAGTCAACAGTACCATGGATCACAAAAAGTACACTTGACGTAGAAATAAACATAAATCGATCTACTAGAAACTGAAGATATTATATATGATGATGATGATGTCCCAACTCCGAGGAGTGTAATGGACGATGCGGGAGACCCGCACAGCCGCCTCGACAAAGTCCTTGTGGAGGTGGTTTGCCATTGCCTTCCTCCGGCCGTAATGGGGATGAATGATGATGATGACACAACAACACCCAGTCACCTCGAGGCAGGGAAAATCCCTGACCCCGCCGAGAATCGAACCCGGGACCCCGTGCGCGGGAAATGAGAACGCTACCACAAGACCACGAGCTGCGGCGTCGTCTAAGAAGACATTTTTTTTGAAATCCCAACAGTAAGGGGTGAAACATTTTTCTGAGTTAGAAATAAAAAAATATGTAATTCAGTGTTTTCGGAATGGTCGTGCGGTAGCGTTCTCGCTTCCCACGCCCGGGTTCCCGGGTTCGATTCCCGGCGGGGTCAGGGATTTTCTCTGCCTCGTGATGGCTGGGTGTTGTGTGTTGTCCTTAGGTTAGTTAGGTTTAAGTAATTCTAAGTTCTAGGGGACTGATGACCTAAGATGTTAAGTCCCATAGTGCTCAGAGCCATTTGAACCATTTTTTTGTTTTCGGAAATTCAACACCTATGAAGGTGAAACAGAGGATGGAAGTTTTTATGGAAATATTTCATTGTGCAATCATTTTTGCAGTTAAATCTATGAAAATTTGTATTTGCATTCTCTGTTAGAAATAAAACGTACACAAGTCACTGTTTCTGGAATTTCGACTCCTAAGAAAATGAAATAGAGGATGAAACATTTTACGAAAATAATTCACTGCGAAAGCATTTTTAAAGCTAAATCTTTGAAAACTGATTTTGGCTTCTCGGCTAGAGACGAGAAAATATGTAGTTTCACTGTTTTTGGTAATTCAACCCCTAAAATGATGAACTATGCTGACTCGTCATCACTCAGGCCAAGCCGCTAAACGGAGACATTTGAAGGTGGAGAGTGTGTGGATCTTATATTACAGGAATCGTTTAAGAAGGGATTGTACGAAATTCCACTCCTAAGGGGTTGAAACAGAGGATGCAAGATTTTTTTTTAAATTATGTCGCTATTTAGGGAATTTTGAAGCTGAACTACGAAAACAAACATATGTGTTTCAGCGTTTTTGGAAGCTCAGCCACTAAGGTGGGAAATCTGCGGGTGAATTTTTTTCAAAAAAATAATTACTGATTTTTAAGGCTACATATATGACAACTGGTATTTGATTTCTCGATTAGAGATAAAAAACAATACATGTTTGATTGTTTCTCGAAATTCAGCCCCTAAGGGAGTGCAATAGTGAATGAAAACTTTTAAGAAAATTTTGTGACCATAGACGTAAAGTAAAGTAAATTTATTTTAACAAAATACTTCATTACATCAAAAAATTTGAAGCTAAATTTATGAAAATTGGTATTTTATTTCTCGGTTAGATACAAAGAAATATTTGTTAGGGGATGAAAGTTGCTGTGGAAATATCTCTACAAGAACGCAAAAGGCATGATCAACAAAACCTTCGGGCTCAGGCACCGGAATCGCTTATATGGCCTTCATTAGCGTGAAAATCTTAGGTGTTGTAATTTGTAAACAACGTAAAAATTCAATTAAATAAAATTCTCTGCAGCCCACACAGTCTACGTGAGCGAAGTAGCGGGCGCTAAGCTAGTTTCTTATTATGTGTCTTGTGTTCTGCCGTAAGCTCTCTTCCTTTTTTGTAGTTGAGTCTCCTGTGAAATGATTTCTCATCCTGTAGGTTCGAGGATTTCACCTAGATATTTGAAACTGTAACTGTTTATCTTTCAGTTTTTTGTGTATAATTTTTGTACTTTTAATTTTGAGCAAACGAATTTAGACTTGTGAAAAGAGATTTGCAAGCCCACATTATCAGCTCTTTCCTTTAGTAATTCTGTTTGTCTCGTTGTTGTTGCCTCGTTGCCCGAGAGTATGGCCAGATCGTCTGCGAAAGCTAGGTGTGAGACATCTATCTTGTCCCGGGATCATTCTAGTCGTGCTGGTTTCCAGTGTCCTTGGAATTTGAGTTCTTTTCCCATTTCCTCATTACGTTGTCCAGGACTAGGCTGAACAATAGGGGGACAATCCGTCTCCGCGTCGTAATCACGATTATCATGAAGGAGTCAGAGATTTCACCCAAGAATTTAACTTCATATGTAGCCAATGTCTGTCTGATTAGTCGTAGTGTTTTTGAGTCGAGTCCCTGTTCTTCTAAGATGGTCGACAATTATTCACAGGCCAGTCGGAGTGGCCGAGCGGTTCTAGGCGCTACAGTCTGGATCCGCGCGACCGCTACGGTCGCAGGTTCGAATCCTGCCTCGGGCATGGTTGTGTGTGATGTCCTTAGGTTAGTTAGGGGACTGATGACCTCAGAAGTTAAGTCCCATAGTGCTCAGAGCCATTTTTTGAACAATTATTCACAGTCAACAGAATTGTACGCTTTCTTGAATCTATGGAAGTGCAAATCATTGGAATATTCCTAAGAGCCTTGTATTTTAGATTCATTTTCAGAACGAAGATTTGTTCTGTGCTTGAACGACTGGGGCGGAAGCGTACCTGGTATTCACCAATTCTAACTGTTCTTACGTTGTAAGCACTCTGACAAAATTTTGTAGGTGACTTGTAAGAGGGAGCTTCCTCTGTAGCTGCTCACACTCGTCCTATATCCTTTCTTGTGTAGCGCATGGACAAGTGCACATTTCCAGTCGTCAAGATCTTTTTCTGTTGCCAGACGGTATTTTTGTGAGTTTCTGTAAAGATTTTGGTCCGGGGTTCTTTAATACTTCTCCAGCGCTGTCGTCTTCACTGGATGTCCTGTTGTTTTTTAATTTAAATATATGATTGTTGATATCTTCACATGTTAGTGGTAGTGATTGTGGGTAAGTGGAGCGCAAATCCTGTGTTCGGAATCTTATTTAAGGTTCAGGGATGTCTTAAGCAGATTAGAGAAGTCCAGACAACTCTAATGCGAGTTTTCCATCTTGTTTCCAGAAGTATAAGTTTGAGGTGTGTACCTTGCTTGCGAAAGTCGTGTTGAATATCCTCGTGTTGTGGTTAGCGTGAAGTTGATGCTTCATGTACTTTCTCTTATTTTGCCTAATGAATTTTGCAACCTGTTTTCTGGACCCGTTAAAACGATATTGGTCTTCCGGGGATTTCTTACTGTGTACTTCTGGAAAGGCTGTTTGCATATTTTCACATTCTGGGTGTTTAGTGTTCTTTTTCCGTGGCACCAGTTCTCTTACTTTTTTGTGATCTTTCTGTGGAATTCTTTCCATATGTTTACTTATTGTCTTTCTCATTCCTGCTTTATGTTGGTTTTTTCGAACATCTTCATGTGTATTCTTGGTTGGTTGTTTTCTTCGGTGTAAATTTGATTTTTATTCGAGATAGGTAGTGTTCTCAAACAACATCCGTTCTCTGAGAACTTGAATGTCATGGTCTCTTTCTTGATTGTGTAAGATGTTGCTACATCGTGTATTTGGAATTCTCTCATCTCTAGTGCAGCTGAGATCCAAGTTTCGTGTTTTCGCGAGGATTTTCTGAGGAATGTTGACATAATCCTCAATTTGTTGTGCTGGCATGGTTCGATGAGGCTCCTGCCATTTTGTTGGTATATTCATCTACATCTACATTGATACTCCGCAAGCCACCCAACGGTGTATGGCGGAGGGCACCTTACGTGCCACTGTCATTACCTCCCTTTCCTGTTCCAGTCGCGTATGGTTCGCGGGAAGAACGACTGTCTGAAAGCCTCCGTGCGCGCTCTAATCTCTCTAATTTTACATTCGTGATCTCCTCGGGAAGTATAAGTAGGGGGAAGCAATATATTCGATACCTCATCCAGAAACGCATCCTGTCGAAACCTGGCGAGCAAGCTACACCGCGATGCAGAGCGCCTCTCTTGCAGAGTCTGCCACTTGAGTTTATTAAACATCTCCGTAACGCTATCACGGTTACCAAATAACCCAGTGACGAAACGCGCCGCTCTTCTTTGGATCTTCTCTATCTCCTCCGTCAACCCGACCTGGTACGGATCCCACACTGATGAGCAATACTCAAGTATAGGTCGAACGAGTGTTTTGTAAGCCACCTCCTTTGTTGATGGACTACATTTTCTAAGCACTCTCCCAATGAATCTCAACCTGGTACCCGCCTTACCAACAATTAGTTTTATATGATCATTCCACTTCAAATCGTTCCGTACGCATACTCCCAGATATTTTACAGAAGTAACTGCTACCAGTGTTTGTTCCGCTATCATATAATCATACAATAAAGGATCCTTCTTTCTATGTATTCGCAATACATTACATTTGTCTATGTTAAGGGTCAGTTGCCACTCCCTGCACCAAGTGCCTATCCGCTGCAGATCTTCCTGTATTTCGCTACAATTTTCTATTGCAGCAACTTCTCTGTATACTACAGCATCATCCGCGAAAAGCCGCATGGAACTTCCGACACTATCTACTAAGTCATTTATATATATTGTGAAAAGCAATGGTCCCATAACACTCCCCTGTGGCACGCCAGAGGTTACTTTAACGTCTGTAGACGTCTCTCCATTGATAACAACATGCTGTGTTCTGTTTGCCAAAAACTCCTCAATCCAGCCACACAGCTGGTCTGATATTCCGTAGGCTCTTACTTTGCTTATCAGGCGACAGTGCGGAACTGTATCGAACGCCTTCCGGAAGTCAAGAAAAATAGCATCTACCTGGGAGCCTGTATCTAATATTTTCTGGGTCTCATGAACAAATAAGGCGAGTTGGGTCTCACACGATCGCTGTTTCCGGAATCCATGTTGATTCCTACATAGTAGATTCTGGGTTTCCAGAAATGACATGATACGCGAGCAAAAAACATGTTCTAAAATTCTACAAGAGATCGACGTAAGAGATATAGGTCTATAGTTTTGCGCATCTGCTCGACGACCCTTCTTGAAGACTGGGACTATCTGTGCTCTTTTCCAATCATTTGGAACCCTCCGTTCCTCTAGAGACTTGCGGTACACGGCTGTTAGAAGGGGGGCAAGTTCTTTCGCGTACTCTGTGTAGAATCGAATTGGTATCCCGTCAGGTCCAGTGGACTTTCCTCTATTGAGTGATTCCAGTTGCTTTTCTATTCCTTGGACACTTATTTCGATGTCAGCCATTTTTTCGTTTGTGCGAGGATTTAGAGAAGGAACTGCAGTGCGGTCTTCCTCTGTGAAACAGCTTTGGAAAAAGGTGTTTAGTATTTCAGCTTTACGCGTGTCATCCTCTGTTTCAATGCCATCATCATCCCGTAGTGTCTGGATATGCTGTTTCGAGCCACTTACTGATTTAACGTAAGACCAGAACTTCCTAGGATTTTCTGTCAAGTCGGTACATAGAATTTTACTTTCGAATTCAATGAACGCATCACGCATAGCCCTCCTTACGCTAACTTTGACATCGTTTAGCTTCTGTTTGTCTGAGAGGTTTTGGCTGCGTTTAAACTTGGAGTGGAGCTCTCTTTGCTTTCGCAGTAGTTTCCTAACTTTGTTGTTGTACCACGGTGGGTTTTTCCCGTCCCTCACAGTTTTACTCGGCACGTACCTGTCTAAAACGCATTTTACGATTGCCTTGAACTTTTTCCATAAACACTCAACATTGTCAGTGTCGGAACAGAAATTTTCGTTTTGATCTGTTAGGTAGTCTGAAATCTGCCTTCTATTACTCTTGCTAAACAGATAAACCTTCCTCCCTTTTTTTTATATTCCTATTAACTTCCATATTCAGGGATGCTGCAACGGCCTTATGATCACTGATTCCCTGTTCTGTACATACAGATTCGAAAAGTTCGGGTCTGTTTGTTATCAGTAGGTCCAATATGTTATCTCCACGAGTCGGTTCTCTGTTTAGTTGCTCGAGGTAATTTTCGGATAGTGCACTCAGTATAATGTCACTCGATGCTCTGTCCCTACCACCCGTCATAAACATCTGAGTGTCCCAGTCTATATCTGGTAAATTGAAATCTCCACCTAAGACTATAACATGCTGAGAAAATTTATGTGAAATGTATTCCAAATTTTCTCTCAGTTGTTCTGCCACTAATGCTGCTGAGTCGGGAGGTCGGTAAAAGGAGCCAATTATTAACCTAGTTCGGTTGTTTAGTGTAACCTCCACCCATAATAATTCACAGGAACTATCCACTTCTACTTCACTACAGGATAAACTACTACTAACAGCGACGAACACTCCACCACCAGTTGCATGCAATCTATCCTTTCTAAACACCGTCTGTACCTTTGTAAAAATTTCGGCAGAATTTATCTCTGGCTTAAGCCAGCTTTCTGTACCTATAACGATTCGTGTGCGAGGAAGTTTCCCACAGTTCTTTGTTATCTTACTTCTCTGCCGATTCCTGCGTTGAAATCAGCGAGGAAAAATTTTATGTCATCTTTGGGGATCTTGGTCAGGGCTGTTTCTAATGTCGCCAAGAACTTTTCTGTTGATCTGAGGTCGTTTTTGTTGTCACCATCGGTGGTGGCGTGTACGTTGATCGTGGTACATCGCTTGCTAGCCCAGTGTAGGCACATTGTCATTAGCATTAGGTTAGAAGGGTGACTTCCCAGCAGAATATCGCTGCATAGTCTGTTTGGAATTCTCCCATCTGTGGTGTACCTGAGATCAATGTTTCCTGTTTCCTCGGGGATTTCCTGAGGTTCGTTGACGTAATCTTGAGGTTTGGGCATGACACCCAGAAATGGAACACTCTTGGCTACTCGTTTCTCTGTCTTCTTCTTGAAAATACGGTAGTTTCCATAATCCCCTGTGTCTTCATCTGTTATGAGTGTTTGCCGGCCGGTGTGGCCGAGCGGCTCTAAGCGCTTCGGTCTGGAACCGCGCGACCGGTACGGTCGCAGGTTCGAATCGTGCCTCGGGCATGGATGTGTGTGATGTTCTTAGGTTAGTTAGGTTTAAGTAGATCTGAGTTCTAAGGGACTGATAACCACAGATGTAAAGTCCCATAGTGCTCAGAGCCATTTTGTTACGAGTGTTTCCTGCAGAGCAAGTATAATTATCTTTTGTTCACCGAGCTCTAATGTTATGTTTGCAGTTTTCTTGGTTGGATCAGTGTGCTTCTACTGAAGGTTCCAATAAATGTAGGAGTTGTGTGTGTAAGTTTGTCAGAAAAATTCGTGTTTCTCTGTTATCGTTTAAGTCCAGGATTCTCGGAAACCGAGTTCTCGGTTGCGGTGTGTTGACGGGTGGTTTGGCTAGCACCTGGATCATTGTTTTCGTTCCTCGCAAGAGTCATACTTGCTTGTAATCTCGTTGGTCCAGTTCTTAAGCTGTTAAATTAGAACCGAGGACTGTTAGTTCTTGGGGCATACATTCGGAGCCGCAACTCTGGGCGGACAGACGCAGACTAGAAAACCACCCATCCTGGTTACCAACCAGCCTGGATTTGTTCTCTTTTTTGGCCCGACCTGAGTATTTATTTCCTCGATCGCCCTGTATACAAATAGCAGCACACCCCGGTGTATAAATAAGCGGCGGGGGACTTTAATTTATAATACTACATGTATAGAATATAAACCTTGTTGTTGCGTAGGTCACCAGCTGCAAACTGGTTTTGGGCAGACCTCCACGCTAGTCCAGTTGTATAAACTTTTTCTTGCTTACGTAACTATTCAAACCTACTTTTTCTCCATCTACAATGTTAACTCTCCACACCTCCCTCCATTAATAAAACAACTACACCATGAAGCTTCATTATGTCTCCCGTGAACTTAAGGGAAATAGTGCCACAAATATTTTTTTTTTTCCCCTAATTCGATTCAGTACCTATTCAACAGCTGTCTCACCTACCCATGTAACCTTCAGTATACTTCTGTAGAACTACATTTCAAAAGCGTCTGTTCTCTTCTTTCAGAATTGTTTATCTTCCGTATCAGGCTACACTCTGAACAAATGGTTCCAGAAAAAGATTTTCTAATACATCAATTTTTATTTGCATTACTTATAGCCCTCTTCGTCAGGAAAAAACTTTCGATACTGTTGCCAATATGTACCGGGTAATCAAAAAGTCAGTATAAATTTGAAAACTGAATAAATCACGGAATAATGTAGACAGAGAGGTACAAATTGACACACATGCTTGGAATGACATGGGGTTTTATTAGAACCAAAAAATACAAAAGTTCAAAAAATATCCGACAGATGGCACTTCATCTAATCAGAATAGCAATAATTAGCATAACAAAGTAAGACAAAGCAAAGATGATGTTCTTTACAGGAAATGCTGAATATGTCCACCATCATTTGTCAACAATGGCTGTAGTCGAAGAATAATGTTGTGAACAGCACTGTAAAGCATGTCCGGAGTTATGGTGAGGCGTTGGCTTCGGATGTTGTCTTTCAGCATCCTTAAAGATGTTGGTCGATCACGATACACTTGCGACTTGAGGTAACCCCAAAGCCAATAATCGCACGGACTGAAGTCTGGGGACCTGGGAGGCCAAGCATGACGAAAGTGGCGGCTGAGCACACGATCATCGCCAAACGACGCGCGCAAGAGATCTTTCAAGCGTCTAGCAATATGGGGTGTTTTTTTTTTTTGTTTGGTTCTAATAAAACCCCATGTCATTCCAAGCATGTGTGTCAATTTTTACCTCTCTATCTACATTATTAAGTTTTCAAATTTATACTGAGTTTTTGATCACCCGGTATTTCACATCCGACTTACTTCTGCCATAGCCAGTTCTTGTGCTCTCCATCTTCTAGCATTTCATTCCCTCAGAACCAACTGATTTAATCAGATTAAAGTCTATTACCTTCGTTTTACTTGTGCTGATAGTGTAATCTTCTTTCAAGACGTGGCAGATTCCGCTAGATTTTAAAGTCCTTTGTGATAAAATTACAATGTCATTGACTAGCCTTAAAGATTTATTTCTTCTCCTTGCAATCAATTCTCCAAATTTTTCCATTGCTTCCTTTACTGCTTCCTTTGTGTTTGGAATGAATACCTTGGAGGAAAGCTACAACACTGTATCACTCGTTCCTCAACTACTGCTGCCCTTTCTCATCCTTCAGCTCCTATAACAGCAGTCCGGTTTCTGTAAAAGTTGTAGACCACCCTCTGCTGTCTACATTATATCGCTGATAAATTCGTAATAGCGTATTGTGACCTACGCCCCTACATTCACTTGAAGAGCAGCAGTCCCACCACAGTCCCGTGAGGTAGTACCTCGTGTAACACTGTGCACTCGGGGACGCGTTTATCTTGGGACTGCTGGGAGACCAGATTCTCGGTAAAACCCTGAGAGTGCAGACGCGGCGTGGCGGGCCTGCTGCATTATGCAGCGCCAGCTCGGGGAAATTGTCGGCCGCCCTATGAAGCGTCCCAGCCACCACCTGGGCCGGCGCTCGCCCTTAATCTGTGCCCTAATCCCAGCGCCAGGACTGCTCCGCGATGCGAGTAGAATACCCTCGCTGGCGAGGGCGGTGACCTCTGGCATCGACACCCGTCCTTCAGACAATTGTTTCACAAGAGCTTTCGCTGCAAGTGAAAAACTGTGGCCACTGCTTTGCCACAAACAGATAGATAAATATACTTTGCCGTGCCATAGACGTATGGTGAGGAGATTTTATGTATGTAGAACACGTCGTAAAGACATAACATAACTGTTTTAGTAAGACAAAGTACCCCAGATCGTTACGAATTAGCAAAATATTATGCACTTTCGCCCGCGAAACGGTCTGTGTCAACGTTCAGACCACTCATACTGGATTACCGTTGCTGACCTACCACGAAAGTGTGGAAATTTAGCAATGCGTGAAGATTCATAACGAAATTCAGCTAAAAATCATTCAGTGTCACAGTTAAGTCAATTCAATTATTGACTGAAGCGGAAAAAGTAGGCAGTAACAAGTATGAAATTCTACAAGATTTTCATATTGACATCCACAGGGCGCCAGTACAGAATAAAAGTAGCAATAAAAAGTATTGGGGGCCCGAGAATTTCTTAAAATTGCCTTACTGGTAGTCTATCTGCCTCCATCGATATTAAAACCGAAAACAACCCAGACCTCCCTTCCAGTGCCAAACACCTTTCACTACGCTAGCAGACAACCCAAGCAAACAGCCCTCTATTATTACCCCAAACATGAATAAGCCAGCAATTTCGCAATTATAATGGCAAAATGATCTGTAGTGTCTGTTGCATAGAGCTTTCTGGACTCAAAAATATGAATTTTCTACCTTTTTCAGCGCTTATGTGACAGTCATTCGGGGAGTATATCGAAATAACAAAATACTGTTATTAGCAAGTAAATTTAGTAGGATAATTGTGCACCACCCCTGGAAATAAACGGCGACATAGCTGCCAAACGTATTCTGCAATTTTTCGAATTCTCCATTATACTCGCCACAGCCAGAAAACGTTCATTAGCCGAAGTGTTTCATAAGCTAGCTAGCAATGGGAATGATCACACTTCTAAAACGCGGTGGCATTAATACTGGGATCTTAAATACCACGTGTATAGCCAAATGGACTTTATTTGCATTCCTGTGAACGTGATTTGGATCGAAAGCGTAGCTACGATTAATATGCTGATGTATTGACTGTAACTAGAACATTTGAATAAAGAGTAGGGGGAATTATTTATGCGACCCTCATCTTCAGTAACTGTCGTAGCTATTTTCGTTGTTACGATTTCGTCACCTAAGTCGGTAAAAATGGAACCCTGCTAGTCTCACTTTCATGACCGCCTATGTGTCTACCCAACCCTTAAAACCCGTTTACCTCGAGTACGGGTCCCTTCGTGGTGTAAAAAAGTGAGCTTCTATGTCAACGCAATTTAAAGATACGGCCGTTTATGTAAAGAAAATTTACGCGAAAGGTAAAAAAATGGCTCTAAGAACAATGCGACCAAACTGCTTAGGTCATCAGTCCCCTAGACCTAGAACTACTTAAACCTGCCTAACCTAAGGACATCACACACATCCATGCCCAATGTAGGATTCCAACCTGCGACTGAAGCAGCCGCGAGGTTCGTGACTGAAGCGCCTAGAACCGCACGGCCACCACACCCGGCGAAACCCTTTTCACCTCGTATATAATGATAATATATACTGTCCAGTGAGTATGAACTGTGTTCGCCAGCAACTCAGATCGTTTGATCACGGAACTTTTGCGAATATACATTCAAATTTTGTTCGAAGTCGTCTGCAATATCCACTTATAAACATCCTAGGAGCGTCGTATGCGATATCCACTCCTGAAGACGCTGGCAGATCCTGCAGTACCACAACAAGTAGTAATTAATTTATTGTTATTGGTCCATGCATGACACTTTATTTCAGCATCAGTTTAACGCACCTAGGTGTTCTCTATGGCTGAAAATAATGAACAAAAAATATATTACGAGCAAAAAACTTCGATGTTCAAATCAAATGTAACTCACATGTAGCATATTACAACATAATTTCATTATTACACCTACATGACTACATCTACAGGATTTCTTTGCAATTCAGACTTACGTGCCTGGTAAAGGGTTCATCGAACCACCTTTGGACTATTTCTCTACCGTCCCACTCTCTAACAGCGTACAGGAAAAAGGACCACTTAAATCTTTTCTCACAAGCCCTGAATTACATTACTACTATGGTCATTTCTTCCTGTGTACGTTCGCGAGCAAATAATGTTTTGTCACTCAGAACACATGCTGGTGATTGAAATTTCGTGCAAATATCTCGCGGCAACGAAAAACGTGAAAGGTCTCTGTTGGATTCCTTTCACGTTAATTTCTTAAATCTGTTGTCATTTACGGCATAAATTCCTCTTCTAAATTTACTGTGGTGTTTCTATCTGGGAGGAGACTGAGCAGTGAAACGTGTTACTTTTACACATAAACAAGAACCATCTGTCACACTACTACACTTTAAAACACAGTTTATATGTAATTCATGTCACACAGCCTCATACGGAACCTACATCCGCTTTCTTTTATATACTGTATATGATAAGATACTGTCATCCTCCTTCCCTTCTGTGCGAAAGGATGAATGAGCATATGTATTTCTAGTTGCATTTTTGATGGTAGCAGACAAGCCTGTCTGCTAGAGAACAGTAGGACCAACGTCGGAACAGGAAGCTACGCTTTCTAAAAGCAGAGAGTTTTCTATTCTTAGTATGGTCCTGTCCGTCCCTTGTCATGTTGGTATAGGAAGCTGCCTCTCTGGTCACTTCCGTTTGTATCTGTGAGGCACCCTCAGGAAGGGACCACGGCAGTCTGTCCGCAGCGAGCGTCTGAAGTGGTAAGATCTCTGGCTAAGCGCGTGTCTGCTAAGTCCGTAGGACAATGGATTTCTTAAGTTCAGCCTAACTGAAAATTTATCACCTTTATTTCACGTTTAGCTCTAAAATATCTGATGTTATCTTAAATTGCAACGCAGTGTGATTCGAGTGTAAAGTCCAGAATATCTTCCGGTAGTTGCCTTGTCACTACTTTGTGAGTAAAGTGGAACCACGTGCTGATCAGTAACTCCAACTAAGATGGTCAGTCTTAAATGCGAGTGTGCGTGAGGTTATAACATCTCGTCTTGACAATATTTTTCAATATAGCAACTTTTCTTTATGTTCAACCCACGTGGGGTGTGCTTTGTGAGACCAGTACCATGCGCTTATACAATTGTTTGACCCATCAGGTTAAAAGTAAGACGATAGTAACCAGTTCGAGGTTTTTCTTTTGTAAATTGCGTTTCGATGTAATTTATTTTAATTATCAAAATTATTGTGGAGTTGCACTCTTTGTGTAAACCAAGTTGACCACGTGAAGCATGTGGTGTAAGCATCAAAGTAGCCCTCAGCTATTCTTTTCGGGAAGATTTCACAGAGAGTTAGTATGAATTTAGTACACCAGTGTGTGGTAATTTCATGACGGACAGGATTGAGCTACGAACGTAACTTCTTTGGGTGAAAATTGAGTCGGTTGGTTGTGGTTAATTTCCTCTTGGATATGTTTCAACGTTCTTCGTGTGTTATTTTATGAATGCAATGTTGTATGTTGTCTCCCAATCTTGGCTCCCTATTTGATGTGTTCCGTAAGATTACAAACTCACATTTTTGCAATCCTAAATAAGGCACCAGTTTAGTTATGAATCAAGTTTGATATGCTGAAATTTTAACGGAACAATCATCAATTTTAAAATAAATGTCCAAATATAAACTGATTTATTTCTTTTTATTTAAATTGTCCTTTTATATATATACCACCGGTTATCGTAAGATGAGTACTAAAAGATTATAATTAACGTTAGTCTGGTTGGGAATTTGGTAAGCTAGACTGGATACCTGGTGAAACAGTTGCGCAGTAATGCAAGGTTAACTTCCTCGGATAGCTCATAGCTTTTAACCCACTTTTATGGTCCTGAATATCAGCACCACTTACACCACAAATTAATGCAACAACATTACAAACGCTGTTGTTTTTTATAAATGTCACCCCAACTCGCTTATCAAATCTGGGACTCTCTCTCCCCTGTTTCGTGACATTACAAATGGTGCTACCGTTCCTTGGACGTTTTTGGCGTCCACCGTCAATCACGTCTGTCACGGATCCCATACCGCGCGGGAATACTATAGCATTGGACGGACAAACGTAGTGTAGGCAGTGTTTTCACTAGACCTGTTGCGTATTCTTAGCGTGCGGCCTATAAAACGCAGTCTTTCGTTTGCCTTCCCCACAAAAGTAAGTTTGCGATCGTTCCAGTATAAGTTTTATTGGGTACTGAGATGAATAGGCAGTATTTCGACTTGCGTTTTGTCATGTAACCGAAAGTTAATTATTGTTATTGAACGCAGCTTTTGTTTTTAATGTATTCCTCATTCAACAGAGTACACTCCTCGTACACCACACGTAACTGTTTCAAAGTATTAAATTGTTACTGATGTCACCAAGTTGCAGTGGTCATCTAAACTTGCCGTGTTGAAACAAAGGAAAATATTATAGCGAAATATGGCAACTAAGAAGCGGACTATCCAAATAAACAAACATTTCCGGTTCAAGTCGTTGCAATAGTTCTACTACACAGTAACGTAAATTAGGAGCAAAGTCCATTAGTAGATCGTTATCAGGAAAACCAGCCCTCATAATGCAAACTGCCACTACTAGAACGAAAGTTTCCAAACGTATCAATGAGTAGTCGAGGAAAGTGGACACATTCTGTCTACTGAATCGCAAAGTACGCCACTTACGAGGGGACCCGATGTTGCTGAAGCTTCGCTCAGTGAAAGAGGGGACAAAAATAAGCGAACACGTGTCTCGGCTTATCTGCAAACACTCGACCGCTTCTGAGAAAACTACGGTCAAAGTTTTCAATGCGCTGTTGCTATAGTGTAGATACCTTTTAGCAGCTGAGCCACCGCTTCAATTGAATCCTTACACGCTGAAAGGTATTGTTTCTTTCGGTTCTAATCTCTATGGAGGCAGCTAGACTATCAGTAAAGCAATTTTAAGAAATTCTCGCGCCTCCAATACGTTTTATTGCTACTTTTATTCTGTACCAGCGCCCTGTGGATGTCAATATGAAACTCTTGTAGAATTTAATACTTGTTACCGCCTACTTTTTCCGCTTCAGTCAATAATTGAATTGACTTAACTGTGACACTGTATGATTTTTTTAGCTGAATTTCGTTATGAATCTTCACGCATTGCTAAACTTCCACACTTTCATGGGAAGTCAGCAACGGTAATCCAGTATGACTGGCCTGAACGTTGACACAGGCCGTTTCGCGGCCGAAAGCGCGTAATATTTTGCTAATTCGTAACGATCTGGGGTACTTTGCCTTACTAAAACAGTTATGTTATCTCGATAAGCGAAATAAATTTTTATTAGTACAGTTCATACCAATTACCGTTTCTTCTTTCATTTATATCTTATATTTACGTGTTGTGTTTAACACACTAATCAGCATTAATACAGTCTTACAAATGATTGGAAACAGTCTGACAAAGTTTGGATAGTTTATCAATTTCACACCTGTGCATAGTATGTTGGTAGCACTTTGTCGCCTTGCCTGTTATACTGCGTAGCAGACTTTAAAGCTGTGCAGATCAGCATAACGAAAAGGCCAGAGGTCTCGCTCGTTTTGTCCATGAGTGTACGTGTACACCATAACTACCCTATGACGCTAATATTTGGGTTTACACTCGTCTGATATGAGACGTTCCCGGGGGGCGTCCACTGGGGTCCGAACCGCACAATAACCCTGGGTTCGGCGTGGGGCGGCGGTGGGGTGGGTGGACTGTTGTGGCCTGTTGAGGGGTTGTGAACCACTGAGGGCTACGGCGGGACGAATCCTCTCCGTCGTTTCTAGGTCCTCAGTTTAAGTACATAATATAAAACAAACAAGCACAGAGTCGGTAATTCTACAGTACTTACCAAATATCTGTTTGATTATTATGCGTGTCATGTTTTGGATTGCCAGGCAGTGAAGAACTAGACCGATGTTTCCATTGAGCACGCAGACGTGAAATGAGGGTTTCTCCATCATATATCTGTTGAGCAGGTTGCCTGATAATCCACAACTTCCTTGACCACTAAACCACAGGAGGATGAGGTTATGGCCAATATTTTAACTTTCTCGTATTGCGTGGAATGGCCGGTGAAAATACGATGTTCAGCCGGTGCAGATTTTCTGGGCTGCAGTAGGTGAGCGTATCGCAGGCGCCCAATGCAACGTTCTTTTGCAGTGCGCCTCGTTTTAAGTCTTCATTGCCTGGCATCCCAACATACGCCATTCATAACAACCAACCAAATATTTCGTAAGACTAGTGGAGGCTCTTGTTTTCTTTTACTCTTAGAAGCATGAAATTTTATCTATGGCAGACGCTCTGGTTACCATCTGTGTTATCTCTGTGAAACCTGAGTTTCTCCCGGCATATACATTGTCCATGTAACTTACGGTAACGCAGCCAGGCTGCATTCCTGTAACTTATTTGAACAGTTTTATCTCTGACGCATGCGGGCCTCGCGTTTCATTCGTAAGTGGACCCGGTCAACAGATATTTACTTTTATGCTCATGAATTTCAGCTGCGCTGCTTACTTTTCCTATAGTGGTTTCATCTCTGTAATTTGCCTTTAGATTTAGTGTCTATCCAACTCGAAAAGCTCTCTGGGTGAACGCAGAGAACGAGAGACTGGAAACCGACCAAAGGCAGCAAAATATGTACTTTGCATTTTCGGGAAGAGCACATAGATCGAACATTACTTTCATCATTCTGTATTAAGGAAAATGTTGGATTACGAAAGCAGCCTTTTCACATCACATACTTCGCTTCTTGCATATTCTAAAAGTGTAATAAAAAGGAAGCTACATTAACGAGGCCAAATGCGTCATATCACTGGGTCAAATATGCATTCAAGACCATAGAAACGTCTGAAAAATGCCTACCTGACTCTATGATATTTACAATAGCACTCAAATATTTTCTATTTAAAACAGCTGGTGCATCAATAAGACACAAATCACGAACAAGAAGCAATTGTACCCAAAGACTGGAAAGTTGCACAGGTCTCGCCAATATTCCAGAAAGGTAGTAGGAGTAATTCACTAAATTAAAGGCCCATATTATAAACGTCGATATGCAGCAGGGTTTTGGAACATCTATTGTGTTATAACGTTATGAATTACCCCGAAAAAATCGTTCTATTGACACACAGTCAACGAGGATTTAGAAAACATCGTTCTTGTGAGACGCAATTAGCACTTTACTCGCGTGAAGTGTTGAGTGCTATTGACAAGGGATCTCAAATTGATTCCGTATTTCTGGATTTTCGGAAGGCTTTTGACACTGTACCACACAAGTGGCCTGTAGTTAAACTGCGTGCTCATGGAATATCATCTCAGTTATGGGACTGGATTCATGATTCCCTGTCAGAGAGGTCACAGTTAGTAGTAACTAAGGGAAAGTCATCGAGAAAACAGAAAAGATTTCTGGCGTTCCCCAAGGTTAGCAAAAATTTCGAAAAGTTCGTAAACAATTTACGTCAAATGTTTATGTTACTCTAACAATCATTTGGCAGACAAAGTCAGTATATTTTAATACATTTGTGTTATTACATATCCATAAATACACACATCAAAAGAAGTTTTACATCACCCCGGTTCCCAGAACTCCTGAAGATAGAGGTTGCTGTAGATATTGTATCACAGACGCAGTCCGTTTGACTGTTCACAGATGTCACTAAACCCGCCTAAAGACGTAAAACTACCATGCATGAGCAGCGGCTATTACACGAAGGGGGTCCGACAGCCGATCAGTACCAGTAATTCCACCATGAAGCAAGTACACGACTCGTATTGTCCGTAGTTCAAAAAAAAAATGGTTCAAATGGCTCTGAGCACTATGGGACTTAACATCTATGGTCAGCAGTCCCCTAGAACTACTTAAACCTAACTAACCTAAGGACAGCACACAACACCCAGCCATCACGAGGCAGAGAAAATCCCTGACTCCGCCGGGAATCGAACCCGGGAACCCGGGCGTGGGAAGCGAGAACGCTACCGCACGACCACGAGATGCGGGCCCGTAGTTTAACCATGCCTAGACGGTCAATACCGCGATTCGATCGCGTCCGCATTGTTACTTTGTGCCAGGAAGGGCTCGCAACGAAGAAAGTGCCCAGGCGTCTCGGAGTGAACCAAAGCGATGTTCTTCGGACAGGAACTGCCGATGACATGCCTCGCTCAGGCCGCCCAAGGGCTACTACTGCAGTGGATGACCGCTACCTACGGATTATGGCTCGGAGGAACCCTGACAGCAACGCCACCATATTGAATAATGTTTTCCGTGCAGTCACAGGACGTCGTGTTACGACTCAAACTGTGGCGAGGTCCATCTTTGCAACAACGAAACTATGCAGTGCAGTGCAGTGCAGATGGGGCCCAACAACATGCCGAACGGACCCCTCGGGATTGCCATCACGTTCTCTTCACCGATGAGTGTCTCATATGCCTTCAACCAGACAATCGTCGGATACGTGCTTGGAGGCAACCAGGTCAGGCTGTATGCCTTAGACACACTGTATAGCGAATGCAGCAAGGTGGAGGTTCCCTGGTGTTTTGGGGTGGCATTATGTGGTGCCGTCTTACGTCGCTGGTTATCATCGAAGGCGCCGTAAGGCTGTACGATACTGAGTGCCACCCTCCGACCGATAGTGCAACCCTATCGGCAGCATATTGGCCAGGCATTCTTCATCATGGACGACTATTCGCGCCCCCATCGTGCACATCTGGTGAATGACGTCCTTCAGGATAACGATATCGCTCAAGTAGAGTGGCCAGCGCGTTCTCCAGACATGAACCCTATCGAACATGCCTGGGATGGATTCAAAAGGGCTGTTTATGGACGACGTGATCCACCAACTACTTTGAGGAATCCACGCTGATTCGCCGTTGAGGATTGGGACAATCTGGACCAACAGTGATAATTAATTTAAACCCTCAGCTGCCGACAGGTATTGTTGATACACGTCGATGGGGACACCTGAAAATGTGTGCCCCGACCGGGACTGTCCCCATCGAGGTATATCAACAACACCGTCCATAAACAGCCCTTTTGAATCCATCCCGGCAGCTGAGGGTTTCAGTTAATTGTCATTTATTCTAGAGTAGCTGCACGGTCATCAATGGTATCTGTTCTTTCGAGAACAGTTAAACAGTTACTATCTTCATATATATGAACTTGTGTATAGTATGCTACGACGAATACAGGCATCCATCAGTGGAAGAGGACGTGCTACTGGGTATTAGAGGTACCACCATCTCTGAAGGTCTCGCTGTATGGTGGTACAACATGCACTGTGTGGTTTTCATGAGCAATAACAAAGGCGGAAATGATGTTCATGTTGAGCTATATTCCAATTTTCTATACAGGTTCCGGAACTCTTGGAACAGAGGTGATGAAAAACTTTTTTTGATGTATTGTAAAAAATTTTGTATGTAGGTCTATATGTTTGTTCCACAGCTCCTCCTATACGACTGTACAAAAATCACTTATGTCTGGAAAGAATTGGTGTGGTGGCATAACCCCGCTACCTGTCAAAGTTTTCCTTCATTGGGGGGGGGGGGGGGGGTGTTGAAAAGAAAGAAGTGCAGCAACTACGCGCTAATGTCCTCCAGACTTTATTCATTCATTATTTGAAGATGAGAGGTCTTAGTGACTTGTAGCTAACTTAACATATAATATAAACAGCCGGCCGGGGTGGCCGAGCGGTTCTAGGCGCTACAGTCTGGAACCGCGCTATCGCTACGGTCGCAGGTTCGAATACTGCCTCGGGCATGGATGTGTGTGATGTCCTTAGGTTAGTTAGGTTTAAGTAGTTCAAAGTTCTAGGGGACTGATGACCTTAGAAGTTCAGTCCCATAGTGCTCAGAGCTAATTGAACCATTTTTTTTAAAAATATAAACAGATACGAAACTTTTCTTGCTGAAAATCTCCACAAAATTATGAAAGGAATAAAGGTTATCGCCTACATTCTCGCATGAACGCATTAAAAGAGCCACATGCGGCATCACTTTTATTTATTATTTCTTTTCTTCTAGCAGTATTCGCATTACATTTTGCAGACTGTATTCACATACACCACTGAATATAACAGCAAAATTATATCATTATAATTCATGAAATACGACGTCATAATATTGAGATGCCGTGTCGTGCATGACGTTTAAATTTATTACCTATTGCTACTAACTCTTTCCACAACCAATATCACAGAAAGTATCCACATACGTCACTGAATAAACTTACAAAAATACACCGTTGTGTGACGTGTAGTTCACTGAGACGCGTCAAAACCAATCGTATCATGCATGACGTTTTATTTTATTACTTTGTTACTACCAACTCTATTCGCAAGGAGTTTCAAGAGAGCGTCCACATATACCACTGGATGTACCTGCAACATTTTATCATTGTACGGCACGTGGTTCAGAAGATATTACGAAGCAGATATATATACTGAGCTGCGGGTAAGTGAAACTGCAGGGAGTGATTCGCTAGAGATACAGGTGAAATATGTATACAAACAGGAGTACAATATATTAAATATATGTGACATGGCCGGCCTATGTGGCCGAGCGGTTCTAGGCACTTCAGTCCGGAACCGCGCTGCTGCTACCGTCGCAGGTTCGAATCCTGCCTCGGACATGGATGTGTGTGATGTCCTTAGGTTAGTTAGGTTTAAGTAGTTCTAAGTTCTAGGGGACTGATGACCTCAGATGTTAAGTCCCATAGTGCTTACAGCCATTTGAACCATTTTTGTGTGACATGTACGTACGCAGGCAAAGCCATGGGTAGAAAGCTTCTCTTGGACCTCTGCATCGATTTCACCCAAGTTTGGAACACATATTACTTACCCTCTGGAAAGAAATGCTGCGGAGAAAAAACAAGCAGCCTTCTACTGTGGTGGGGAGGGGAGAGGGCAGAAATAGACGGACAGACAAGGAGGGGGAAAGAGGAGATGGTCTAATAGAAGATTTTAATAAATACATACTCAACTAGTTAACACTAGTTAATAATACATACATCTACTGTCTGTTCTAAGCAGTTCGTCAGTGTAGTAGACCAAGATCACCATCAATCATTCATTTATGGTCCTCATAAACCGAACATTATTGGTAGTTAAATCTTATGTGGCTGGTGACAAATTATTGAAAGCGTTTGTTCCTGAATAATGGACATTTTTAATGATCAGAGCAAGTGACGTCAAATTTATATGTATATTAGTTTTGTTATGAACTGAGTTCTAATGAAACTTCCTGGCAGATTAAAGCTGTGTGCTGGACCGAGACTCGAACTCAGGACCTTTGCCTTTCGCGGGCAAGTGCTCTACCATCTATTTTTTTTTTTTTAGTATTGTCGCCACCAATATTTTTTTTTTATTCTGTTCGATATAGTTCGTTCCGTTTGGTCTGGGCGGACGTCACAAGACAGACTGCAGAGAGCACCCAGCCCTCTGACCGAACACACTGAGCTACCGTGCCGGCATAATGAGATTTTCACTCTGCAGCGGAGTGTGCGACCATCTGAGCTACTCAAGCGCGACTCACGACCCGTCCGCACAGCTTCAATTCTCCCAGTACCTCGTCTCCTACGTACCAAACATCACAGAAGCTCTTCTGCGAACCTTACAGAACTAGCCCTCCTGGAAGAAATGATATTGCGGAGACATGGCTTAGCCACAGCCTAGGGGATGTTTCCAGAATGAGATTTTCACTCTGCAGCAGAGTGTGCACTGATATGAAACTTATTGGCATATTAAAACTGTTACCACAGTTTTAATCTGCCAGGTAGGTTCATATCAGCGCACACTCCGCTGCAGAGTGAAAATCTCATTCTGAGTTCTAATATTTATGACAAATTTCATTTAGGGAGAAATACAGGGTGATTCAAAAAGAATACCACAACTTTAAAAATGTGTATTTAATGAAAGAAACATAATATAACCTTCTGTTATACATCATTACAAAGAGTATTTAAAAAGGTTTTTTTTCATTCAAAAACAAGTTCAGAGATGTTCAATATGGCCCCCTCCAGACACTCGAGCAATATCAAACCGATACTCCAACTCGTTCCACACTCTCAGTAGCGTATCAGGCGTAACAGTTTGGATAGCTGCTGTTATTTCTCGTTTCAAATCATCAATGGTGGCTGGGAGAGGTGGCCGAAACACCATATCCTTAACATACCCCCATAAGAAAAAATCGCTGGGGGTAAGATCAGGGCTTCTTGGAGGCCAGTGATGAAGTGCTCTGTCACGGCCTGCCTGGCGGCCGATCCATCGCCTTGGGTAGTTGACGTTCAGGTAGTTACGGACAGATAAGTGCCAATGTGGTGGCGCTCCATCCTGCTGAAATATGAATTGTTGTGCTTCTTGTTCGAGCTGAGGGAACAGCCAATTCTCTAACATCTCCAGATACTGTAGTCCAGTTACAGTAGCACCTTCAAAGAAAAAGGGACCAAAACCTTTATTGGCTGAAATGGCACAGAAAACGTTCACCTTACGCGAGTCACGTTCACACTGAGTTGTTTCCCGCGGATTCTCAGTGCCCCATATACAGACATTGTGACGGTTGACTTTCCCGTTAGTGTGGAAAGTTGCTTCATCACTAAACACAATCTTTGAAACGAAAGATTCATCTGTTTCCATTTGAGCAAGGATGAAATCACAGAAATCGATTCTTTTAATCTTATCAGCTGCAGACAGTGCTTGAACCAATTTCAGACGATAAGGTTTCATAACTAACCTTTTTCGTTGGACTCTCCATACAGTTGATTGTGGAATTTGCAGCTCTCTGCTAGCTCTGCGAGTCGATTTTCCTGGGCTGCGAACAAATGCTTGCTGGATGCGTGCTACATTTTCATCACTCGTTCTCGGCCGTCCAGAACTTTTCCCTTTGCACAAACACCCATTCTCTGTAAACTGTTTATACCAACGTTTAATACACCACCTACCAGGAGGTTTAACACCATACTTCGTTCGAAATGCAAGCTGAACAACTGTCGTCGATTCACTTCTGCCGTACTCAATAACACAAAAAGCTTTATGTTGAACGGTCGCCATCTTAGCATCAACTGACGCTGACGCCTAGTCAACAGCGCCTCAAGCGAACAAATGTACAACTAAATGAAACTTTATAGCTCCCTTAATTCGCCGACTGATAGTGCTTAGCTCTGCCTTTTGTCGTTGCAGAGTTTTAAATTCCTAAAGTTGTGGTATTCTTTTTGAATCACCCTGTACATTGAAAAGCATAAACTAGTATTCCCAGGTCCTTTTTCAGTCCTCTGCAGGATTTCCTAGACTTCTCACCACAAATAATTCCTGTTACACCTAAGGGGCGGTGAAATGAAAATTAGACAGCTGGAAAACACTAAGTAAGCTGTTTATTATTTCAAAAGTAATCGCGCTTGCCTGCGGAACCACCACTGTACCCAGGCGTGCTGCTCTTCGTCCGAAGCAAATCGACGGCCACGAATGTTTTTCTACAGGGATTCAAAAATATGGAAATCACATGGGGAGAGATCGGGACTGCATGGAGGATGTGTAAAGGCTATTCAGAAAAACTTTTGCAGCACAGTCGTAACAGTCTTGACCACTGGTGGGCAGACATTATCTTGCAACAAGGTGATGCCGTCCGTCAACAGCCCTGCATGTTTTGAACGTGATGGCGCGCATCAATGTTTGCAATATCCTCTATACACCCTTCCCGATCTCCACCACTCTGAATTCCATATTATTGAATCCCTGGAGGAATAATTCGTGGACGTCGATTTACTTCTGACGAAGAGATGCAATCAGCGTTACGTATGCAAACGCAAACATTTTTTCATTGAAGGCAATGACTGTCTTGTCTCACAGTGGGATAAATATATGAACAGCAATGGCGACTAATTTTGAAATAATAAACGGTTTACTTACTTTCCTTCATCTGTCTCGTTTTATTTGACTGCCTCTTATACCCTTTTGGACTCGGTAATCTTCAGTTTGTTTTAATGATTAATTCGAAACAATAATAATCTCATTTGAGTATGAATGTGTCATGTGTATGAATGACCCGCCAGCAGCGTACAGTGTTCGTTACCAGATACTTTGCCAGCTCAACGAATAGAGTAATTAATTGTCTTAATGCTTTCTCAATCCCGTATTACGTTTCTTGCTTTTTTCTGATCATTTATCTGTTAGTTTCTCAGCATAAATATAGATATCCGTTGCTGACACACAACATCACTGTTTGACATCTCTTTCAGTGCTTCTCTCATCTTCGTCATCGCCCATTGTTCTGCCACTACTAATCAGCCAGTGAGTCTACAATAGTCACCACTGGACTCGTGACGAAGTTTGAGATCCCAAAAACTGTAAAGCAGGTCCACCGATTTCCTGGTCAAGACGGAGGAGGGAATGAAAAATTCAGTGTCTGCTTCAGATTAGCAGACGTGAGAAGAAGAAAAGGAGGTACTGAAATAATTTAAGTGAAGCCGTGATTTGTGAATAAATAATGTAGGATGGAACGTGACACCTGTCTCACAGTTCCGGTGGATGGGGGAAGGGGAGGGGGGGGGGGGAAGACGTTACTTCTTTATGCAGGGGCGGTACTGTCACTGACGACGGAAAAATTAAAATCCGGTTTGGAACACAAGGGATAAGCCTTTTCATCCCGTCTGTAGAATATTGTTGGGCGTAGGACAGAAATACTTAAGTTGTTTTCCGGCATGTGGAGATGAACAATCTGTGAATGTTAAAACTTATGATTTCCAATAAATAACCTTTTATTACTCAAGATAGCAAAAATAATTTATAATCGTTAGTAACATTGATGACAATGTGTCACCTATCGGCCTGGTGATTAGGCACATTGGTGTTTGTCATACCTGTTGTGTAGTGTCTCTGCATAAACTTTGACACACTGACAGTTTGTGTCACACTACTCTCTCTCTCTCTCTCTCTCTCTCTCTCTCTCTCTCATGTCCAATTTTCTGTAAAATATTCGGCGGTGCTTAAGGGATACTTTTAGAGTATTTTGAAATCAGAGGCCAGTAGTCTCCGGTGGCTCGTAACAGAATAGCAATTTAATTATGGTGCTTTTTCTAATGGACACAAACAGTCTCAACAGCAAAAACATTCATTACAATGTCAATCAGTTTCGAACAGTTTTCGACCATCTTCAGACCCTCATACCAAGATGGTAGGCAGTGGCGGTAAATAGAGCGGGTGTTGTAACTCCACGACTATCAACTGCAGCTTACGTTCATGGCGTTAGAACACCCGTCGAATTCACCGCCACTGCTTTCCATTGTTGTATGAGGGTCTGAGGAGCGGATCGACGTGGGGATAACCTCATGAAGCCATGGACCCTGCCCGTCAGCATGGGACATTTTATGTCGGTGGAGGCTCTCTTAATGTGTGGGGCGTGTGCAGTGGGCGTGATATGGGCCCTCTGATACGTATAGATACGACTCTGACAGCTAACACGTACGTAAGCATTCTGTCTGATCACCTGCATTCATTCATGTAAACTGGGCTGTTCCAGCAGGATAATGCGACACACCACTTTTCCAGAATTGCAGCAGAGTGGCTCCAGGAACACTCTTCCACTGGCCACCAAACTGCCCAGAGGTGAACATTATTGAGCATATCTGGGATGCCTTGCAACGTGCTGTTCAGAAGAGATCTACACCCCTGCGTACTCTTACGGATTTATGGATAGCCCTGCAAGATTCATGGTGTCAGTTACCTCCAGCACTATTTCATACATTAGTAGAGTCCATGACGCGTGTTGTGGCACTTCTGCATGCTCGAGGGGGCTACACGATATTAGGCAACTGTACCACTTTCTTTGACTCTTCACTTTATATCTGGTGTCAATAGCAAAGTTGACGTTTGGGGATCCTAATTTTAATGGTGACTGCAGTCAGTGGTAGCACCGGTTCCCGTCAGATCACCGAAGTTAAGCGCCGTCGGGCTGGGCTTGCACTTGGATGGGTGACCGTCCAGTTTGCCGAGCGCTGTTGGCAAGCAGGGTTCGCTCAGCCCTTGTGAGGCAAACTGAGGAGCTACTTGACTCGCAAACTGACGTATGGACGGCCAGGAGAGCGGTTGCTGACCACATGCTCCTCTTCATTCGCGTCCAGTGACGCCTGTGGGCTGAATATGACTCGGCTGCCGGTCGGTACCGTTTGGTCTTCACGGCCTGTTCGGGCGAAGTTGTTTCAGTTACATAATGGTCGTTGATAAAAACAACAGCATTCTGGTTCCTTGCTTTGAGAAAATGTATACACATTCTAGTTTAATGTGATGGACACTCGTATTATAATGTAAACAGAACATAATACCATTTTCGCCATAATGCAGAAGAGAGCTGTTCAAATCAATTACGTGGACATTTTCAGACATCTTCTGTTTCTTTAACTACTCGACCAATATTGGGACATAATATTTCAGGTGCTTGTGATCGAAAATTGCATGTTAGGCTATGATCTGAGAAGATTTTTCAGGATTTGGGCTTTGCTAAGTTCATATCAGAAAAGAATTATTAGCACACATACGCCGATCAGAACATACATAGTACTTATGCGGTAGGTGAACATAACCTCGGAAATGTTGTTTGGGGAACAGTCTTTTAAAAATCAGTCAGGTCTTGCGCGCCTTTATATTCGTCTTTCAACAAATTGTAACACTGTAAATTTAACAGTTCGGTTTCGTACCTGTTGAAACTATTTTGACAACCACTGAATACTGTGTTGCCAATAGCTGAAACGTAGGAGACAATGCTTCTTCACTGTGAAATTTGGACTCAAAATAGTTACGAAAATTTTGTATAATTTGCTAATATCCTTCAGACAGATTCGTATCCTGAGTACGCACGTGAGATAACTTTGGAAAACGCACAGTGTTTCCAGTAATAACGAGGCCCTCGCTTGGAGTGAGGTATTTAAATCGCTCAAGTGACTTGTTGAATCAGTAAGGAAAGCGAAGTCACAATTCCAGGTATTTTTCCTGAAACTGAGGAACAGGCGGATTTTCCTTAGTCGTGGATAGTGTTATTTTGTGTCGTAACTTAAAGAACCAATCTAACACGTTCCCTGCCCAACCAGCGCAAATTACGATGATAATTGAGATCACCATACTGACTGTCACATTCTTCAAGAAAAATTTTGAACTGTTTGTGGAAGGTCTCTTGACCATATGGAATTTGTAACCTATACCACGGTTTCCGTAACACTTTAACTTTAATATTCTTGGCGCAAAGATTCCCTTGATGAAGAATGCAGTGGACTACAGTGAGATCATTTGTTGCACCAGGAACGCCTTTCATATGTTCTTCTTATCCGTCTTATTAATGCAACATTAACTCCAACCCTAGGCGGAGCGTAATGTTTTGCGACTGAAACGCACTTATTCTAACCCAGGCCAGCGTATTCAACTATTCTTTAAACATCTTTGAAAATAGTCACAAGTGTGGTGATGACCTTAAGGGGAACCAAACCCAACAATTCCGCTGTGATGTTCAACGTGCCATCGACGCTCCTATTAAAGTAGCTAACTGCGCAGTATCTGCAAAGTCACCACTCTCATCGACAGCTAAGGAATAATGTATACACACTAACGTGCCATAATACCTAGTTTCTTTTGGACATCTGCACCCATTTCCTGAATACGTCGTGTATCACTCTTAGGAGACAAACTTAGTCTTTCAAAGTCTTCTATCAAATGTGGACACATTTCTTCAGCGGCCGTCACATTCAGTGCTTTCGTGATGTCTCCTGCAGTAAACCCCCCTACTTTATAGGCGACATGAAGAGCTATCCCGTAGCTGAGACGGACAGACGATGGATCACTTAGATAGTCCTCCACGTCAGCATGTTCCTTTAATTCTGATATTATTGTGGTACGTTCTTCTGCTTGATATATCTGATGTTCATTTGCATGGTACATGGAATAATGGCATTGTAAATTACATTTCTTAACACTTCGTACCACCAACATCAATTTTCCACCAACAGATAATGACATCGTAAATTACATTTCTTAATACTTCGTATCACCAACATAAATTTTCCATCTACAGAAAATCCACAGAGCAATTTTATCCATAGCTCATCCAATCATCAACAGTGGATAAATGTGTCAGTTTCACACACTTACTCCACAGGATAAACAGAACACCTATTAAACCAGAAAACTACTCACAATAACTAAATACAATCAATCACATTGCGGTTAAGAAGACTACAAAACAGACATCATAAACAAACTCAACAACAATGTAAAAATGTAACATAAAAATAACAGCAACCCACTCGAGAGCACAACGAAAGGATCTGAAAACCCAGAGGCAGAACACTCAGACAACACAACGGATCACAGCACATCAGGAAAAAGAGACAGATGGTACACACTAACATACAATAACAAAATATCACATACAGTTGGAAACCTCCTGAAAACGCAAGGGATCCCGGTAACATTCAGAACAAACAACTCAGTTTAAAAATAGCTAAGACCAGACAAAAGAACCCCAGACATACTCAGCAATGCTCGTCAGGCCCAATACATAGGAAAAACAGGCAGAAATTTCCGAACGAGGTACACAGAGCACGTGAGAGCTCTAAAGAGTGACAGCACACATTCAACTTTCGCACAACATCTAATGAACAAAAACTATAACCAACTAATATAGAAAGCCATCTACACATCCTGAAACGCAGCAACAGTCTATACCGACAACTAACAATAGAAGAAAATTATTACATACAAACGGCTATAGTGGAAGGGAAAACGTAATAAACGATAACATAACACTTTGCAACAACACACAGTTTACCGCTCTCAGAGAACTGATAGGACATAGAACAGAAAGCTCACACACACACACACACACACACACACACACACACACGCACACACACACAAAAGAACTACTTCCCGATCACACAGAGAGACATACGAGTAAGTAAGAAACAGAAGTCGTGAGAACTCCCGTTACAGTTTTCATAGCCTTCTCGCAACATGCGATACATTTCTCGCGACACTCGCGAACATCAAGATGGTGTAATGTTTTGGATCATAAACAAAGTGCGGAAGTTTTGCTTTTCTGTGGATGAAATTAACTGCATGCCTTCCAACGAACGTGAATACATGACAAACTAAGTAACAGCCCAGTACACACCTAAACTGTATCCACAACACTACCGCAATCCCAACTGTATAACGTTAACATACGAAAGTTCACGTTTTAGTATTTTCTAGTATGATAAAAAAAAATTATTACTATTATTAGGTTAAATGTATTTCAATTCTTTCAATTTAAATCTGTGTTTCATACTAGAATGTCGTGTTCCCAGTTTGGCACAGCTTTGCCACAGGAGACACGAAAGCGGTCGAAGACGTCCGTCTTCTGGTCGGCTCCTGATCGTTGTCAGAAGGAGGCTAGTTTCTGATTACGCAAAGACTTCTATTACTTGGAAAAGAACAACCCGGATTTCTTTACGTAATCAGTATGATTTTTAAATTACCTAAGGGACCTTTAACAATGAACAGTAAGAAAAAATGCATTTGCAAATGAAATCATTCATAAATGGGGCAGCTATGAATTGTATAGAAGACAAGGAGCGGCCTTCTGTACACGACCAGGATGCCGCAGTATTTTCTGCTGTAGTAAAGGCTTTTTGACATTTCTAAAAATAATATGGGCTGGAGGTTAAAAAAGAAGTATAAAGGAAAAGAATAGAATAAGAAATCTGGTAAACACTAAATATATTCTAATAATTCTCACAAGCAATTAGAGCTACTTATTTATAAACAATACAACTTACATAATTACTTTTCTAACAGTATGGTGCGATCAGATCTCAGCCTGTCCTGTGCTGTTTCCCATGTTCGCGTTTTTTGTCACAAATTACAGTCACTTTTCTCCTTCGTTGAAGACAATTCTTGCACTGTCCAACACCCCCGATAACAATAGCTTGCCGAGTTACAATTTCGAACATAAATTACTTGAATGTTATTAATTAATAATGTTGTCTGCACGCTGGCAAGACCGCTCACTCTTTTAGCTTAAAGTCGACCTTCTTTACGCTTTCACACCACAAGCAGAAGTACATTAAAATCTGAAGATCTACAAACGTTTTCTACCGTCATCTTTTATTTAGATCGAAGCGGAACGACAGTTCAGCTTCTGTTAAAATGTTTCTTTGACTGCGCAATCGATGTATTAGCGTCCGCGCTAGATGCGCATCTTTACAGTTACGTAAATTATACAAAACAAATGTCTTTCAAAGAATACTCAAAGCTTTCGTAGTACGGAAATACCAATAATATTACATCGCTTCCCGCGTGAGGAGTAATGAGTCTGAAAGATCGTTACGACTCACGCGCAGTCGTAATATTATTGGATTCACGTACTTAGTGAATGAAGTATTTAAGGATCTCTCCTTGTAGGGAGCAAAACAAACATGGCATAAGGCACATAGAATTATATACGTTTCACACTAAGTCGTCAAAACTAATCACAGTTGCTTGATCATTAACAAACTTGGTTGTAGCATGATGCCATCATAAGTGTTCAAGGATTTAACATAGGTTCCTTTTCTGCGTGTTCTCAAGAATTACTCTCATTCAGTCAATTGAAACATTGAAATACTAACATAGATACAAGTACAAATTAAATACACATACAGATACAAAATACATAAATATTGACAATAAGAAAAAAAATCTATTACAGTATTGGTGCATTTCCGCCAATTGTGAACAGAACATAAAACTTTTATCAGTCTTTCTCGTAGCGACGTCACTCTTCACTTTGTAGTTGGGAGTATTTCCCATGAACTCGGGTGATTTTCACAGGGGAATTCTTTCATCACCTGTCGCTTTTCACTGCACTAAAACTGGGGATCACCTTTTCACATTCTGGTGGAAAAACACTGGGAATTTCACTATGTGAAGGGGGAAGTGATATTTCTTGACTCGACGATCCACCGGGTCATGTCGGGAATCAGGAAAGTTGATGACTGGTTCAATGACGAATGAGTCAGTTTGGTGGCTGTCTTAATCTCATTCCAATTCATGTTTCAGCACATGAAAATACAGAAAAAAAAAATCTGTATTAGGACTTGCTCATTAACTAACATCTTAATCTAAGGGAATATAGAGTAAGAATTTAAGACAATAAAAATTACTACATAGACTATGTACATATACATTATATATTATTCATATTTTGTGTCTAGGTTTTATATTCTTTCGTTAGCAAATATTAGCAAAACACGTTTCATCTGGTACAGGTCTTTCTTAAGCAATGTATTTAGCAATATTGCCGTAGCAATTTTTATAGTTAAGGAAAAGTCATCATTAGTGTCCTTTAAATGTAAATATAGTAAAATCGTGCGTAGTTTATCAACGTTTTATTATTTTTATGTCCATTTTCATCTCAAATCTGGAGCACGCTTTCGCCCGTTATGGAGAGGAATGCTTATTGTTGAGTATGGGCCGGCGAGCAGTCATTGAATGTTGCCACGGTGCTTCACAGTCACGTGGTAACGAACTGGCGGTTTAACAGCGTTGGCAGTCCGCGTCCTGCACGAGGCAGATAGTTCTGTGGCTGCCAACCTTTCTTTTAACTTGTGCATTTTGTTGAATCGTGGGTACTGGAGCAGCTCGTCAAGGCGACATGGTCAACCTGGACGGTAAATTGACTGCACCAGCGACGAAGAACAGTCATCGATGAAAATGACTACTGTCTCCTATTGCAGTAAGTACAATAGCTTGTCTATCCTTTGACTGATAGTCACTGTATCGTCGTTGCAACGTGAGAACACTTGTAATGCTACTTCACACGCGGCACATCACTCGTGTCCATAAGTTTATTACAGTTCTGATTCACACAAGAGATAACTAGTTTCTCGTGCCCATACATGTGTCAAATTACTATTTTACACACGTGTCCATCATTTTGTCACAGAGTCACACGCAGCAATCCATACGTGTCCATATAGGTCTCTCTATACCACAGAGTAGCACAGGTAATGCTAAAATTACTTATCATGAAAGGATCATTTACAAAATATACATAGTTTTTTTTTTAATTACTGTCCAAGACCTAACGAAAAACGTGTTTGCTATTCTGAATGGTGCTTCTGAAGCACGTTAGATTTTATATATATTTTAAATCTGATTCTTTTCCTTTTCTTATTGTTCTATAACAGCCCCTTTTTTTTCATTTATTCGGTTACATCAATAATCAGTAAATATACCCACTTTGGCGTGCCGAACAATTCACGTTCAAAACTTCATCTAGCAGAAATCGGGAAAATTATTCCTATTTCCTGGGATGCTTTTGCTCACAGCAAATCAGATTTACATCACGTTCCGATAAGTAACCGCAGATACGCATTAACCAACGAGCCACGATCGTCAATACACACAATATACACACGTCAAGTCTTTTGAACCAATTTCCAAATTTCTTCCCCTACCGGGTAGGGTAGAAAGGTAAGAACGCTAAAGAAGAAAACTACAATAGGATAGTGCAAGGAAATGAAAGATACGAAGATAGATAATAGGTGAAATAATCAGTTGAGCAAATTCATTCTTCGGCTCCACCGTTTTTAATGTCATCCACGTGGCATAACTTGACTTCAGTATTAAAATTTCGCACAAATCCGTTTCCAAAGCATCTTCAAATATATCTCAACATCACGGCATGCGGACAGAGCAGAAGAATATAAGCAGATTATCTCAGTCCTCAACTAGGTGTCTTAATATCGAAGGTTTCTGTATAATACTCGTGACATAGGAATAGTCTCTCTAAGTTTCTCCAATACAGGACCTAATTCTTATTATAAATGCAAATTTCTTAACTGGTTGACTCATAGTAACAAATAAATTAAGGTTGCTCTCCAGTTGCGAGTACCATTATTCATTTCTTTGTACATTAACTATATGTTGCTGCTTATACTCGGTGTAATCTACAGATTACAATGTATCAGTTTTGCATCGTACATGGTTCTAGCGACTTAAAATATCAATCCTTTGAAGGCTTAACTTAGGTTAATACTTCACATATACGGACATTCTGGTCTGAATGAGGGATTTAAAGAAAACCTTTACTACTTGGTAAAAATGAGATTTGCCATAACTTAAAACTAAAGCAGCAGGTGGCACTTTGGCACATCCCTTACTCAATCCAACGACTGCAGTCTTCTCGTGCTCAAGAAACTTAAAACTACCTTAAAACTAAAGCAAATCTTATTTTCCAAATACGTAGAGTACCTTCTTCAATCACTTCATATCTTTCAAGCTCCATCATTACTTCATGACCACTTCACTCAAATGATTACGTCACCTGCAGAATACATGTACATGCTGTTGATTCACATACTTTCTAAACAGATCACACTCTTGTTTCAAATGGTTCAAATGGCTCTGAGCACTATGGGACTCAACTGCTGAGGTCATTAGTCCCCTAGAACTTAGAACTAGTTAAACCTAACTAACCTAAGGACATCACAAACATCCATGCCCGAGGCAGGATTCGAACCTGCGACCGTAGCGGTCCTGCGGTTCCAGACTGCAGCGCCTTTAACCGCACGGCCACTTCGGCCGGCTCTTGTTTCAAGTTGCAGCTTAACATAATAAATGATATTTTTTTTTAAATGTTTTTCATGGTACTTCTTTAGGTCTACATGGTGGTAAAGTCCTTTTATGCGTCCACTAACTAGATCTGCCAACACGTAACAACCAATATGTGGCTTCCTGACTATAACAAACGGTCCTTCGTATAGGTGTTGCCACTTACGATTTTTACGTAAGATGTGAGATGGTTTGAAGTGTGTTCTCAGAAGAACACGCTCGTTCAGGCGATACGACAGAACTTTATTGACATGCTTGTCAAATGCCTTTTTTCTTAAATTGGCATGAGTTGTGAGAGAGATCAGGGCTTGTCTTAACTTATTATCTAGGTTGACTTCTGGACCTTCTATCTTGGGAATGGGATCAGTCCATTCATTGCTTTCCCTTTGCCTTGAGATTAATTCTGAAAGTGTGAAACCGGTAAAAGTGTGCTTTTAGTTTTCCGTATATTCATTAGGTTGAATTTCGCCCACAACTACTTTTGAAGTACCGGGCGGTACGCTCGGTACGAAGTTTGCTTCCGTATTCCACCTAAGTTGCGACCTATTTGCCGGAATTTCAGTCGAGATGGTGTGTGTTGGCTGGTTTTCTTGGGCAAAATAGATGCGAGAATTTTGAGGTTCATGATTTTGACTTTGATAGTTAGTAAAAGGTGGAGGACTATTCCTAAACTTTGGAGCATACCGTTGTTTGTATTGCTTGGAAGGATCTGGAGCATTTCTCCCTTGAGAACAGTGCTGGAATCTAGGCTGGTTACCATACTGCTGTTTACTGTTGGTGTTAATCCAACGTCCCTTTCCATTGAAATTATTATTATTTTGGCGATCGTTATTGTAGTGATAGCGATCATTGTAATTAACTATTGAATTACCGTATTGCTGTTGTGTTGTCTGGTATATGGGGTGGTACCTGTTTTGATCCTGGAATTTATGTTTCTGCTTCCCGCTACCGCGATAGTAGTTGTTATTATCGCACGGAACGTCGTGTTCATTACTGTTGTTGGGTTGGTATGACATACCTGAGTCTGCGCCTACACCGTGCGGCTGTGTAGTGTGCGGGCCAAGATTACAATTACTCCGCGCACTAGCACGCACGTCTTCTTGAATCATGTCAAGATTGTCAAGTACTGACAGAAAAGCCTCCGTGTCGTCGTCACTGACATTTACTAACTTCTCCCTGATTGATACCGGTAGCTTTGACTTAAGAATCATAATTACGTCCTTCGGGGAAATGGGCGTGTCCCAATATTGTATTTTTCGCAGGTATTTCTCGAAGTACCTACGGAGACCAGCACTTCTCGTATTAAATGGTTCAGCATTATATACCTCCTTTCTAAGGCGTTGTTGTATGCCTGAACTCCAGAATTTGTTCAGAAATTGCTTTTCGAAGTCAGCGTAATTATTACATCTGTCAATTACTTCTGTTCCCCAGACAGAACCCTCTCCTTGAATGTAACCTACTATAAAGCGCATACGTTGCTTGTCATCCCAGCTCTCAGGAAAAACACCATTAAATGACTTCAGAAAAACCATTGGGTGGATGTTGCGTTTCTCTGGCAGAAAAGGCTGGAATACGCGGTGCTTGAGAACGCTTTCTTCTTTCATGAGCTCGACAAGAGTTACTTGATCATTCTGGTTGCGTACTAAAGGATTCTTACTACTTTGTCCATGTACAAGTGGAGAGAATTCTACACGAGACACGGGATTATTATTGTATTCATGTTCTGAAGAAAGCAAGTGTGAATGCTCACTTCTATTGTCATTAGGAAAATCATTGACTTGTCGTTTCAACTGCTCGATTTCCTCAGTGAGGTGTCGTTTCCACTCGGGAAGATCTCTGTGAAAAACTCTACGAATCTCTCCTAATTCAGTGAGAATCGTATCTCCTGATGTACCTGGAGCAGCTAAAACTTCAACTGTGGCTGACTTAACGGCTTCTTTTAAGTCGTGTTGAACCTTGTTTTCTATGTACTGTTCCTTAGTCTCGACCCATTCTACAAATTCTTTTCTTATCGTGGAACGTACGTTTGCTGCAGCATCATTCACCCTCTTTTCAATGTTTATTTCGGATAGCGCCTGTGTCAGGTCATTGACCTGGCCTTGCAGAGTGACGACATGGTCTGCAAGCTTGTTTACTTTAGTTCCGACCTCAACGGACTTTTTTGAAACTTCTGTTGTAACTGCCTGGCAACTTTCGATTTGTACTTTGATGTCTTTGTGCACGTTACCTACTGTGCTCTCACATGCATCTACCTTCTGCAGAATACCTTCTATCCTTTCATTAACTTTAGTACTTAATTCCGAGATATATTCCACCGTGACTGTCCTTATTCTTGCCTCTAAGTTGGCATCAATATTATCTAACCTATTTTTCATTGTACCAATCGTGGTATTTAGGTCAAACCATTTTCGCTCTGTCTCCTGTTCCTTTACCCTTTCTTTTTGTTCCCTTTCTTGTCTATCTCGTTGTTTTTGTAATTTATAAGCTTCCCTTTCCCGTTTCTCCTGTTCTCTTTCTTGAAAAAAAATTCTCATCATTTCAACCATCGAATTTTCTCCCGCTTGCTGTGACGATACGTCACGCACACCATCATCGTCTGCCGTTCTCTCCATTCGCGAATCGGGTCTTCCTGTTCCCGTTCGCGAACGTAGTGGGTATGACTTGACAACTGTGTCATCACCGTCATCCACACTGTTTGTCGGCTTTCCTTTGTCATCTGCCATGTTTATTTTCAAGTTTGTGACGTAACTGCTCAAAGAAATATTTCGCGGTACGCCGATCGTCAACTCTCAGATGCGCGCGCTGATAGTCAAACGTCACACCGCGGTAGGTGACAATTGCAGAGCTATACCGGGTAGAAGACAAGATGGCACCTAACTTTGAAAAAAAGTGACAAACACCTACTAGACACTTAATCCAGCTATTATGGCATCCATCTTGTGTTCTTAACCGTAGCAACAATGAAGATGCTCATAATACTAACAAATAAACTTTGGATGAAGAGATGATCAGAAATGAATTCTAACTACGTAAATAAGCAACTCTGCAAGGAAATAACAGCGATAGGATAAAATGAAGCAGTAAGGAAAGAAATTCCGGAAATCAGTTATATTATACAAGACGCGAGATTTTATGCGTAATGAAAACCGTACTTACATCAGTCGTTTTGCGCACTGCTGTTATTTTTCGAATTTTTCTCTTTGTTTTTTATACTTCCTCGATTTCGTTCAGTACTTCCTTTACGGCTTCCCGATGTCCACCGGATGATGTCATGAAACAATAACAGAACAGATTAAAATTTTTTTATCAGGTCCCTGTTCGGGCGCCACATCTAGTATGATAAAAAAAATTATTACTATTATTAGGTTAAATATATTTCAATTCTTTAAATTTAAATCTGTGTTTCATACTAGAATGTCGTGTTCCCAGTTTGGCACAGCTTTGCCACAGGAGACACGAAAGCGGTCGAAGACGTCCGTCTTCTGGTCGGCTCCTGATCGTTGTCAGAAGGAGACTAGTTTTTGAATACGCAAAGACTTCTATTACTTGGAAAAGAACAACCCGGATTTCTTTACGTAATCAGTATGATTCTTAAATTACCTAAGGGACCTTTAACAATGAACAGTAAGAAAAAATGCATTTGCAAATGAAATCATTCATAAATGGGGCAGCTATGAATTGTATAGAAGACAAGGAGCGGCCTTCTGTACACGACCAGGATGCCGCAGTATTTTCTGCTGTAGTAAAGGCTTTTTGACATTTCTAAAAATAATATGGGCTGGAGGTTAAAAAAGAAGTATAAAGGAAAAGAATAGAATAAGAAATCTGGTAAACACTAAATATATTCTAATAATTCTCACAAGCAATTAGAGCTACTTATTTATAAACAATACAACTTACATAATTACTTTTCTAACAGTATGGTGCGATCAGATCTCAGCCTGTCCTGTGCTGTTTCCCATGTTCGCGTTTTTTGTCACAAATTACAGTCACTTTTCTCCTTCGTTGAAGACAATTCTTGCACTGTCCAACACCCCCGATAACAATAGCTTGCCGAGTTACAATTTCGAACATAAATTACTTGAATGTTATTAATTAATAATGTTGTCTGCACGCTGGCAAGACCGCTCACTCTTTTAGCTTAAAGTCGACCTTCTTTACGCTTTCACACCACAAGCAGAAGTACATTAAAATCTGAAGATCTACAAACGTTTTCTACCGTCATCTTTTATTTAGATCGAAGCGGAACGACAGTTCAGCTTCTGTTAAAATGTTTCTTTGACTGCGCAATCGATGTATTAGCGTCCGCGCTAGATGCGCATCTTTACAGTTACGTAAATTATACAAAACAAATGTCTTTCAAAGAATACTCAAAGCTTTCGTAGTACGGAAATACCAATAATATTACAATTTGTGTACTAACAATCCGCTCACACAGTTGCAAACGACGAGATGTATTCCAAGGAAAACGGCAATAGAAGAAGCACAGAAAATGTTCCGTAAACAGCAACAACAATTCTTAAAAACATGCTGTAACATACAACAGATAAGGCAGTAAGAAATTATTCACAGAAAACTATATTCAAAAAACAAACAGTAAAAATATATAAAAATGTGTTACAATGTTTGTAGAACTACGCTGTTTTGTGCATGTGTTCGATTTAAAGAACCCACTGATGATGGCGATATTTGTCGCTGAAACTAGCTTGAAGAATAAATAAGTAAACAAATAACAAAAACTGCTTTGCATCAGGGTGGACTCACAATTCCCATATTGTTGTACTTCGTACTTCTTTGTTACATACTAAACACTTTGCAACTTCCCGTACAGACAGAAAAACTGGCTGCAGCGTTTTACTTGCGCTCGCTTTGTTATTGTCTTCGACAGCGCTACAGACGACTGGACCGTCCATTTCTACACTCACAACGCTGTTTCTTTAGGTAGCACTGCAGTACACAGCTCTCGCCTGACGGCACACGTTCCGAGACATGACACCACCTGAAGCTGTCCTCTGATGTGGTCACTGCATTCTACTGAAAACAAATAATGTTGGAGATATTTGGGGCACTAGGAGCGTAGCAAGTAGCTGCAAAGCAGACTGGCAAATTTACAACGTAGGCATTTATTATCAGTATTTAAAGACGTAATAGAAATCCACGTGAGTGTAACGGAATCAGAGGAAGGGTTCGGAGACAGCGAATGTATCAGGGTGGCAATGCATCCCGTCATAAAGGAGCATTTGTGATGCAGTAGACTGTGGACATAAACATTCCTAAAATTGACGGGCCTGCCCAGAGTCGCGGTTTAAACCCAATAGAGCTCCTCTGGGCTGAGTCAGGACATCCACATTGCCTCCATACCGCAGCGTCCGACATCGCTACCTTTTGTAGTGATGGCCCTTCAGGAAAAATAGGCTGGCATTCCTCCACAGACATTAAGAAAGCACGATGAAAATGTACCCAGAATAGTTCACCCCTCATAAAGGCGGGCTGACACATGCCATAGTAATGTTCTCTAATAGGTGCCAGCATACTTTTGATCAGATAGTGTAGGTCAAGGTGAAATTTGTGTGTGACGGAAGAATGTGACAGATTATGAAAAGAGAAGAGATTAGTTCCCTGCACATCACTGACGAAAGACAAATTTTCCAAATATTGTTTGCACGTGGTTGTTGTGGGTACTTACTCTGATATTTTTCTGGCTGCTACATCTACATCTACATATATGGGTAAATAACCATCACGACATTGCACAGTGGCCGAGGTTGAGTAGTTTTTAAGTCTCTGGATTTGTATTTCGAAGGAGTTCTTTTCTGATTCCCTGTCCAGCCATCCATACTTAGGTGGCCGGCAGGAGTGGCCGAGCGGTTCTAGGCGCTTCAGTCTGGAACCGCGCGACCGCTACGGTCGCAGGTTCGAATCCTGCCTCGGGCATGGATGTGTGTCATGTCCTTAGGTTAGTTAGGCTTAAGTAGTTCTAAGTTCTAGGGGACTGATGACCACAGATGTTAAGTCCCATAGTGCTCAGAGCCATTTCAACCATACTTAGGTCTTCTTTGGTCACAACAAATAGCTTAAGATGAATTAAAAATGGTTCAAATGGTTCTAAGCACTATGAGACATCTGAGGTCATCAGTCCCCGAGACTCAGAACTACGTAAACCTAACTAACATAAGGACGTCACACACATCAACGCCCGAGGCAGGAGTCGAACCTGCGACCGTAGCTGCCGCGTGGTTCCGGACTGAAGCGCCTAGAACCGCTCGGCCACAGCGGCCGGCAAGGTGAATTCTTGGATATTTGCACTGAACACGACATTGCTAATACCTTTTCCTGTTCCAGCTTTGCTATGATCTTATCGTTGTCGTGGCGATAAAGACAAATCTTCCTTCTTTCATGTCATCACAGTGAAGCAGTGGTGCCATGTAGGTCTCAGACTAGGGGAAAGTCTTCTTGTAGCTAGTGCTGATGCCCAATTTCTCCGTGCAATAACTTCCGGAGTCGTTGATCCTAATTTTAAAGTATCTCATGGGTTTCTCTTCGTGTGACGTCTTCTCGAACATTCTCTCTCTGGGTTCTGAGTGGGAACACTTGATATCCATGTCCCAGCCAGCACACTCGGCTCTATTCTGGAATTGCCATAAATGCACTGCATCAGATGTTCGAGAAAACTGTTTTGCCACTTCTGTTCTCAAGGGAGAGACTGAACGCACTGCATATGGAAAAACAGTGTGTCGTCAGTCACAGTTGAAATAAATATATACATTTCCAGTACAAAGTACTAGTTCATTAGTGTTTTTTATACGATGTCCATTACACTTACACTCGTGTCAAATTCTCATTCCAATCCTCCCACAAAACAGTCATCAAGCTTCTATTACCTATGTTACTTCCCATCCCGTGCACATTCTCATCACCCAATTGCACTTAACCAATACCAGCGGAAGCTGCAGATTTGTGGAAAGACGTTTTGCAAAGTGATTCAGATTCCACATTCAGCCTGGGTATTAAATCAATGCACTTTCTGAGATACTTGGGCTCTCCAGACAAATTACTGAACGATTAAAGCCACTTGTGATTTTTTTTTTTTTTTTTTTTTTTGCATTTTTCTGGGAAGCGTGCTTTTGCCAGCACAAGCCTTAGACGATGCACCTACTTTCGGTGTGTTGTCGTTAATGCGCCATAAACTGTGTTAAGTAGTAAAATAACGAGCCGAGAGTATATATATTGTATAAGGGGCATTCTACGGCGAAACGAGACAGATTGAGGAAAAGTAAGTAAACTTTTTATTATTCCAAAAGTAATAGCCGTAACTGTTAATACATTTGCGCTAGCGTAAGCTGTCGCCAGCACACCAGGCAGCAAAGAGGTTGCGAGAAGATCGATAGTAGGCGCAAGCAATGCGCCTATCAGGAGAGATGCCAAACATAGACTCGCAAGCAACGTGCCGCCAACGCCCTGTCGACCGCTAGTATTTAGATCGCCGCCGCGGACCGGAGCGCCCAGTCAGTCATCCAGCGAGTCACCAAGTCAAAAGTCATCAGTCGCAGGCACAGTTCCAGTCAGCGTCTCTAGCTCTGAGTCAATACCTAGCGACCAGAGTAGTGTACATAGCGGGACGTGTACTTCACCAGCAGTGAGGCTAACCTGGACTATTATGGAAGAGCTTGTACCGCAACTCATGGACTAGCTTAAGACAAATAACTTCTTGTTCTTATGAATCTAGAACCCTGTTAATATATGTGTGTGCAGTCGTGTTGTAGAGAGAGGAAGTTTTACTTTTGCAGACAACATCCTCTACTTGCTTACCATAGTACAAGTCTACAGTGACAATGAGACGACACAAAAACATTTATCCCGCTGTGAGACAAGATGGTTGACACCTTCGTAGAACAATTTTTGTGGATGCCTAAGGAACCATGATTGTAGCCACGTGTACATCTCTTCGTCCAAAGAAAATGAACAGCCAGCCCGCATCTCGTGGTTGTGCGGTAGCGTTCTCGCTTCCCACGCCCGGGTTCCCGGGTTCGAATCCCGGCGTGGTCAGGGATTTTCTCTGCCTCGTGATGGCTGGGTGTTGTGTGCTGTCCTTAGGTTAGTTAGGTTTAAGTAGTTCTAAGTTCTAGGGGACTGATGACCATAGATGTTAAGTCCCATAGTGCTCAGAGCCATTTTTTGAACAGCCACGAATGTCTCTCTTCAGGGATCCAAAAATACGGAAATTGTAAGAGGAGTGATCGGAAATGTATGGAGGATGTGAACTTTGCAAAAACTGAAGTGAATCATCAAATCAAAACGCCTAGAAATGTTGACGGGCGTCGTCAAGTTAATGCCCGTCCACAAGCTACTAAGGAAGTTACGACTACGCTGCAGAAGTTTCGTTCGGAAACCCTTAGGCATTCCCCCCCTGCTGTCCCAATCTCTCGCCGTGCGATTTCCATGTTTTTGAATCCCTGAAGAAAGACATTCCTAGGCGGCTTCGGACGAAAAGGTGTACGCGTGTGTACAACTGTGGTCCTAGAGGCAACCGCAAACATCTTCCCATAAGGGGCTGACGATCTTTTTCACAGACGGATAAATATATGAAGTTATGAGTATTACTTCTGAAATAATAAACAGTTTACTTGAACATTTAATACGTCAGCCTCAGTTGCAGATAGAAACCAATCTTTACCCACGTTTCAGGCAAAATAATTTGGCCTTCTTCAGAAGCCAGTGCCACTAAACTATTGCATGCCAAATTTTGGCCACGTCAAGTATAAAACTGTAGCACGATAGTAACAAGTCATAAATCTGCATTACTTGGGCTGAAGAGAAAAAGCAGGCCCCACTGCGCAGACGAGGTCGGTAGGCCGCGGGAGCTGCGCCGGAACCTGGGTAAAGATTTGGTTTCCATTTGCAACTGAGGATGACGTATTGCATGTTCAGTTATCACAGTTACTGACAGGGCTGCACAATGTTAAAAATTCTTAAACAGTTTACTTATTTTTTATGGGTTCGTACCTCAGTTGGTAGAAACTGAACACTTATACACTCCTGGAAATTGAAATAAGAACACCGTGAATTCATGGTCCCAGGAAGGGGAAACTTTATTGACACATTCCTGGGGTCAGATACATCACATGATCACACTGACAGAACCACAGGCACATAGACACAGGCAACAGAGCATGCACAATGTCGGCACTAGTACAGTGTATATCCACCTTTCGCAGCAATGCAGGCTGCTATTCTCCCATGGAGACGATCGTAGAGATGCTGGATGTAGTCCTGTGGAACGGCTTGCCATGCCATTTCCACCTGGCGCCTCAGTTGGACCAGCGTTCGTGCTGGACGTGCAGACCGCGTGAGACGACGCTTCATCCAGTCCCAAACATGCTCAATGGGGGACAGATCCGGAGATCTTGCTGGTCAGGGTAGTTGACTTACACCTTCTAGAGCACGTTGGGTGGCACGGGATACATGCGGACGTGCATTGTCCTGTTGGAACAGCAAGTTCCCTTGCCGGTCTAGGAATGGTAGAACGATGGGTTCGATGACGGTTTGGATGTACCGTGCACTATTCAGTGTCCCCTCGACGATCACCAGTGGTGTACGGCCAGTGTAGGAGATCGCTCCCCACACCATGATGCCGGGTGTTGACCCTGTGTGCCTCGGTCGTATGCAGTCCTGATTGTGGCGCTCACCTGCACGGCGCCAAACACGCATACGACCATCATTGGCACCAAGGCAGAAGCGACTCCCATCGCTGAAGGCGACACGTCTCCATTCGTCCCTCCATTCACGCCTGTCGCGACACCACTGGAGGCGGGCTGCACGATGTTGGGGCGTGAGCGGAAGACGGCCTAACGGTGTGCGGGACCGGTTGCGAATGGTCCTCGCCGATACCCCAGGAGCAACAGTGTCCCTAATTTGCTGGGAAGTGGCGGTGCGGTCCCCTACGGCACTGCGTAGGATCCTACGGTCTTGGCGTGCATCCGTACGTCGCTGCGGTCCGGTCCCAGGTCGACGGGCACGTGCACCTTCCGCCGACCACTGGCGACAACATCGATGTACTGTGGAGACCTCACGCCCCACGTGTTGAGCAATTCGGCGGTACGTCCACCCGGCCTCCCGCATGCCCACTATACGCCCTCGCTCAAAGTCCGTCAACTGCACATACGGTTCACGTCCACGCTGTCGCGGCATGCTACCAGTGTTAAAGACTGCGATGGAGCTCCGTATGCCACGGCAAACTGGCTGACACTGACGGCGGCGGTGCACAAATGCTGCGCAGCTAGCGCCATTCGACGGCCAACACCGCGGTTCCTGGTGTGTCCGCTGTGGCGTGCGTGTGATCATTGCTTGTACAGCCCTCTCGCAGTGTCCGGAGCAAGTAAGGTGGGTCTGACACACCGGTGTCAATGTGTTCTTTTTTCCATTTCCAGGAGTGTAGAATCACTATGTTCGCCGTCTGTCGATCTGCATTTGTGTGTCCGATCGTTCAAAAATCTTTTTCTGAGAAACGGGTAGACATATCAACTTCAAATTTTTCTCGTACTTAAGTCCGTAGTACCTTGGCGATGTAAAAATGTAAAGCTTCTAAGGCACTTCAATCAGAAGATACGACTATTTATGCCACATATGCTGATAGTCGCAAACCCATTCGCCAAAACCTATAAAGTACTTCCCGTTGAATGAGAATCATGAAATTTGACAAGAAGAAAGGTTTCATATTACAAATTAAAGAAAGAAGTCTGGAATTTGTTATAAAGTTCCAATATTATGACTGAGGATAGTACCAGCAACTTGGATACTAATTTTTTTTTTTTAATTTTCTTATAGTATCCTTTACAGTTGCGATAGTAGTCGTTTCTTTGTGATGAATAGTTTTGAACCGTCAGGTTCGTTTTCAAATTATGGCGTAAGACGCAAATTTAATCATACAGGCATACCAATGTCAACTGGAGGCCGAACCGCACAATAATCCTGGGTTCGGTGTGGGGCGGTGATGGGGGTGGGTGGACTGCTGTGGCCTGTTGTGGGGTTGTGAACCACTGAAGGCTACAGCGTGACGAAGCCTCTCCGTCGTTTCTAGGTCACCGATTTAACAATACACACACAATACACAATACGCCCTCCGCAAAAGCTCGATGGTCCCCGTGCGTCAGTACATAAAGTCTGCCTGTCTTGTTTTAGCTGTGTTCTTCACTCCGCGTTTCCACTTCACAGCCAGATTACCAACAGCTCACGTCGGGAGAACGACAGTGACTTCACTAAATTGCTCTAGGCGTATTCCAGGAAGGTTCCTTTGAAAGGACACGGCCGAGTTGCTTCCACATCCTTAAAATAATCCGAACTTGTGCTGCATCTCTAATGACCTCGACGTCGACGGGACATTAAACTCTAATCTTCCTTCCTCCTTTCAGTGACTAGAGTAAGTTCAATGTCACAGAGCTCTCCTCGCCAACCCATTCTGCTGTTACCGCTTCTCTGCTGGCAACACAATACCGAAACTTGTCTGGCAGATTAAAACTGTGTGCCGGACCGAGACTCGAACTCGGGACCATTTCCTTTCGCGGGCGAGTGCTCTACCAACTGAGCTACCCAAGCACGACTCACGCGCCGTCCTCACATATTTACTTGGAAGGTAGGAGACGAGGTACTGGCGGAAGTAAAGCTGTGAGGACGGGGCGTGAGTCGTGCTTGGGTAGCTCAGATGGTAGAGCGCTTGCCCGCGAAAGGCAAAGGTCCCCATTTCGAGTCTCGGTCCGGCACACAGTTTTAACCTGCCAGAAAAGTTTCATATCAGCGCACACTCCGCGGCAGAGTGAAAATCTCATTCTGGAAACACAGTATTATCTGCCTTTTTGTAATACTGATACATCCGCCTTTCGTTACTTTTGATCAGGTAGCGTATAAACCTAAACAAGACGTTGCACGTTGCTGTGTCTTCAAGTAATTCGATCTAAGCCGCCGTACTCGACCACCGTTATAATGGATAAATAAATTCTTTGTGGTGTTTCTTCCTTTCTCTTCTTCTTTCTTCGGTACCACCATCGCGATCGACCATCAGCGTCATCACCACTCTCACTTATTCTGCCTCTAGCCTCAATGCTTAACTTAAATCATCTCACATTCTTTGGCAATAGTCTTTGTCAGTGCGTCTTTATAAACTTGTATTTTCTCTCAAAGAGCAACATATCAACGTAGAACTTGAATGAGCCTTCTTTTTCCGAGATGTATGGCTTCTGGCAATGTCACAGATTCCTTTACAGGTAAGTCTCCTGCTTGTATTCAGAGATGTCGGAGATACGAAAACTGTGCTGCACGATGACGGCACGCTTACGGATTGCATTCCTTCCTCTGTGTATATTTACATACCTTTTGTCTTCCTACGTGATGTGTGTTAAAAATGTCGTATACATGGACACAGAGAAAAATTATGATCGTATCACCTGTGACTGGGCCTACATGACCATTCCATTTCATATTCCTACTTAAGGTACGCGCAGGTATTTGAATGTAGATGGGGTTAAGTTGCGACTCACTGCTGTTGTAGTCACGTTTCATCTTTTTGTGAAATGCAGTGTTTTACGTTCCTGGACATATATGGTAAGTTGCCAGTCTTCGCACCATTTTGAAATCTTATCAATATGTGACTGACTCAGAGCCGGTTTGAGCTCAAGGCTGATCGTCATCCAGAGTTACGGTTTCTTTGATTTCATAAATCAATAATAGTATACACAGAGACGGTTCCTTTCAAAAGGACATACCCATTTCGTCCCGCATTCTTCTGCAATCTGGGCCTCTGTTCCATCTCTAATGATATCGTAATCAACACTAAGATAACATTTGGCTTGGTACTAGAATAGAGTCCTAAGTGTACCGTACTACAGAAAACCAGACTTTTTTTTCCTGGAATTTGTGCTAAATTCACAATACGGACTGGACGTCATGCGCTAAAATCATATTGGACCAGTTACTGGTTTGTGTGACTAGATATTCTTCCCGAGAGAACAAAATCAAGGTAACGTATCTCATAACCACGTGTGAGCTTGTGTTTTTTCACTACTTCTGTGTGGTTTTCAGAAGAAGGTAGTTACCAGCCCAGAATTCACTGAGAAGGATGTGAGATAATGCCCATGGCTCAAATGGCTCTGAGCACTATGGGACTTAACTTCTCAGGTCATCAGTCCCCTAAAACTGAGAACTACTTAAACCTGACTAACCTAAGGACATCACACACATCCATGCCCGAGGCAGGATTCGAACCTGCGACCGTAGCGGGCGCGCGGTTCCAGACTGTAGCGCCTAGAACCGCTCGGTCCCCCAGGCCGGCGAGATAATGCCCATAAGCAAGAGCCAATGTAGACAATATGTCGACTAATGGTTTCTAAGAAGGTGAAGGGAATCGACTCAGGTTACGCTCGCCTCCCTGTCTCTGCAGCTACAACTCTTCACATTATTGTATTCACTTGCCTTACACTAAATAAAAGTGAAACCAGAAACATTACAAAAGTGTCACGTGTCATAAACTTGCAGCAACTGACAGGATTAACTTAGGCATCCCTCAGTGAATGTAGTATGTTAGAACTTGCGAACTCAACAGTGCCTTCGCAGCGTAAAATGTATAGGAATTTAGTATACGTCTTTATCTGGGGTATACCTGAGATTAGTTTCAGGAGTGAAACATCGGCTCCTCGTTGCGATTTCCCCCGCTTTGAAAGTACACAGCTTGAAATTATCATATAATGTTCAATATGAATGAAAATCATTCCTTTATTTTCGTTTTCAGTTTTATTGTTTTGGGGAATTTTTTTAACTTTTTATACTCAATACAAACACCAAACAGTATTTTGGAAACTGTGAAGAGTATGAATAGGTTTCTGAACCATCAGTTCGTGGAAGGGCAACATACATCTGTCAATGTTAAAAACTTGTCTAATTGTTTAAATACCCTGTTATCGTATTAGAGTTGTGTATACAATTCTTACTTTTAAAAAATATATATAACGCAGTTCGGATAGCATACGGTATTCTTTTAGTTTTCGTCTTATCCTTTGGTAAGAGTTAATGACAACTATAGCAACACACTCATCGTACATGAATTGCAACATATTTGATTGTCCGACCTCGACCCTAGTTTGTTGTTACTGCATATGAAACCTTGACTAGCTTAGAATGAATAGGTAAATCAGTTGGGATGATAGGTGTACGGACTATGAGGGAGACCTCGCCACCTGCTGAGTACAGAAGCTTCAGTAACATCATTTCGCCTGGTGAAGTTTGTGACGATTCAGACTGCGTAGAAGTATTCTACTTACAAGCCATAAATTCACATTTCCTAATCTGCTGGTTGTCTGCTAAATACAGAGAACTTTAAACATTGTCTTACTTTTGTATAATGGTATATGTATTAAATGTATGCTGATATACCACATATATTGAAAAATATGTGGGCCATGTGTGTCCTCGTTTATAAGAGTATCGTGTAAAAAATTTGAAGTTACCCCTAAATAGGTCAAGAACCTATCGACATTTTTGCTAATAATGTTGCCACGTTTAAGAGAGTATCGTGTGAAAATTCGAAGTAAATTGCTCAACTGGTTTCCGACATTTTTAATAGCGATGTTAAACAACGCCTTCTGTCAGCAGAGAAACTAATATCACATTCAGTAAAAAAAGTAATAGATTTCATTCCGGCGTTGGAGTGGCGTGCAGGACTTACTGTCCGTTTCGAAACCAGACGACCAGCACATATTTTCCTTGGCAGTTACCGGATTTACGATAAGGTTTTTCTTTTTTCATATATAATCGAGCGCACGGAGAGGCGCGCTTTACTTTGCGCTGCTACCCAGTGCCGTCTAGCCGCTCTAGTGCGCAACACCCGGCGGCAAAGCCCCGCGCTTTAATTACTGGAACAATGTACACTGCAACAGCCATCCGTGTATTTTATTAGCAAATAAATTGGGACGGGGAATTTCAGCAGTGCGTTCAATCATTGCTGCATAAATTGGCTGGTAGGACAAAGTGCGGTTAATTACTGGTACAGAATAAACTGATATTCCAGTCACACGTTTTGCTACCGAATAAATCATGCTCGCGTACTTAGAAAGCGAGCGGTAACACTCAAAATTCTATTTTTAACTGTCTCCTATGCACACTCGCACGATTTTCCGTGTTGATGTAGTATTTACTACAGTGTTCGCCAATATGCTCTACATACAACATGTTAGAAGTGTAAATACAGAGTCATTCAAAATGATGTAGACACTGTCACGCGATTTTAAAAAAATGTCTGTATTGTGGTAAGTATTATACGATTAAAGGTGTGGATAAAGCAACTCGATAAGTTTTTCTTCACAGTGATCTCCAGTAACAGGGTTTAGAAATCAACGATGAATGCATTTCGTGTGATGTTCTTCAAGAGCGACTCCGCAACTGCAGTTCGTCATAAACTGAGAACAACATTTAACACAGGCAGTCCATTTACCAGTGGGCACAAAAATTTAGGAAGCGGAATGTATTTAAAAAGCAAAAGGACTGGGTGACCACCAACATCTGAGGTTAGGGTTGAAAGGGTCAAGGAAAAATTCCTCACTGGATTACAGATTGGATGTATGGAGTGTGGTCCTTGAGCTGCGTTTTTCTATACATACACTCATATACTATATTAGCTCAAGATGACATTTTGACAGTCGCTTGAAAGTCTCTATATTTTATACTCCAGCATGTCCGTTCCACCACTAGGTTGTTTGGGAATAGTGGCTTCATTTAGTTAACATTTTTTTGCATTCCGTCATTAACAGCTGCAGATTCTAAATGCGTCTGCGTCTGTCATTGACGTGTGTGCTAGACTCCTGAGTCATCTGAACAGAATATTATTATCCACCCAGCACGTACGAGGGCAAAGAGTAAGTTCTCGTTCTGGCACAAAGACGACGTTTATTTCGAAATATTTTTATTTTTACTGTGAAAAAGTTTTATACTTTTATTTTTCCATCACAAGCGCACATTTTTTTTACAGAATGACTAGTTTCGATCACATTCGATAATCTTCGTATCTTTTTACTTGCGTAAATAACCCGTCGTGTCTGTATCAGAACTGCACACCAGAATACAATGACAGTATTCCGATACATACGCAATGATTTGCTTACGCATATACGAGGGCTTGATGAGAAGTAATGCCCCCGAATTTTTATGTGAATGTTCTTATGACTCTTTAATTAAAATAAACGTTATGAATAGTCTACATTTTTAGTCTTCACGTCTACATATTTCTTAACATAATCACCCTGGCGGCGAAAACATTTCTCGCAACGAAAGATCTGTTTGTTGACAGAGACCACAACTTCAGCTGTGCTTCCACCGCTCCGTCATTGTCAAATTTAAATCCTCGTAGAAGTTCTTTAAGGTTTTGAAGCGAAAACCGGATTGTACCAACTCAGGACTACATGGAGGATGAGCGAAGATAGTAAACCTAAGACGTCGGATTATTGGTTGGTTGGTTGTTTTAAGGGAGGAGACCAGACAGCGAGGTCATCGGTCTCATCGGATTAGGGAAGGACGGGGAAGGAATTCGGCCGTGTCCTTTGAAAGGAACCATCCCGGTATTTGCCTGGAGCGATTTAGGGAAATCACGGAAAACCTAAATCAGGATGCCTGTACGCGGGATTGAACCGTCGTCCTCCCGAATGCGAGTCCAGTGTCTAACCATCGGATTATTGCAGATGTTGCAGCGACGTGTGTCGTTCGGGATTGACGGCCACGCGGACTGACCGCACGGTTTAAGGCGCCATGTCACGGATTGCGCGGCCCCTCCCACCGGAGGTTCGAGTCCTCCCTGGGGCATGAGTGAGTGTGTTGTTCTTAGCATTAATTAGTTTAAGTAATGTGTAAGTCTAGGGTCCGAAGAGCTCAGCAGTTTCGTCTCTTAGGAATTCACACACACATTTGAACATTTGGGGCTGTCATGCTGAAGGAGGGAGTGCTGCATGTGTGGACAAAATCTTCGACTTCGAAATTCGATTACAGCGCCCTGTTTCTCACGCGTTGGCATAGTCACGTTACGCACCACCACGATACACGCTACAATCCGGAGCCCTCTAGCGGCAGAGGGCTGCAAATACGTAGACACGAAGAATAAAGATAGAAAATGTTGATACAGTTTGTTTCATTTAAAACTTCTAAAAGTTTTTACATAAAATATTCTGAGGCATTACTTTTCAGCATGCCATCGTACATACATTTGAAGACGATCAAATGTGATCGAAACTATTCATACTGTTAAAAAAGGTACTACTGAGACGGAAAAATAAACGATATATGAAACTTTTAACATCAATGCAGTCATTGAAATCTATTTCAACGAAAGTGTCGACCAACGTATTTTTATTAGGTCGTTGATTTTGCACAACAACGTAAGTCTGGCGTAAAAACATGACTTTTTTAATGTAGTCATCTTGTGTGTATGTTATGTTAAAGTGCATAAACGGAACCATCATGCCATAAAATTGTCTCATCAAATTACCTTCCATTCGGAAAACTGGAATGCACCCCATGACTGTGATATGATTTTCAAAATGGTAAAGAGCAGCAATCATTCGTCGTTTCCGTTCTAGTTTTATTGGAGCAAATCCACATTTCGGCTAGTAAATAGCCATTATCAATGCAGTATTTCACAGCTGTTATGAACTGAAACCCCAAAGTAACTGGTATAGGCATGCGTATTCAAATACAGAGATATGTAAACAGGCAGAATACAGCGCTGCGATCGGCAACGTCTATGTAAGATAATAAGTGTCTGACGTAGTTTTTAGATCGGTTACTGCTCCTTCAAGGGCAGGTTATCAAGATTTAAGTGAGTTTGAACGTGGTGTTATAGTCGGCGCACGAGCGATGGGACACAGCATCTCCGAGGTAGTGATGACGTGGGGATTTTCCTGTACGATCATTTTATGAGTGTACCGTGAATATCAGGAATGCGGTAAAACATCAAATCTCCGACAGCGCTGCCGCCGAAAAAAGATCCTGTAAGAATGGGATCAACGACGACTGAAGAGAATCGTTCAACGTGGCAGAAGTGCAACCCTCCGCAAATTGCTACAGATTTCAACGCTGGACCATCAAAGGTGTCAGCGTGCGAAGCATCCAACGAAACATCATCGATACGGGCTTTCGGAGCCGAGGGCCCCACCATTGTTCCCTTGATCAATGCACGACACAAAATCTTACGCCTCGCCTGGGCCCGTCAACGCCAGCATTGGACTGTTGATGACTGGAAACATGTTGCCTGATCGGACGAGTCTCTTTTCGTATTGTGTTGAGCGGATGGACGTGTGCGGGTATGGAGACAACCTCAGCAGGTGGAGGCTCTGTAATGGTGTGGGCCGTGAGCAGTTGGAGTGATACTTCTAGATACGACTCCGTCAGGTGACACGCACGTGAGCATCCTGTCTTATCACCTGCATACGTTCAGGTTCATTGTGCATTCCGACGGACTTGAGCAATACCAGTAGGACAAAGCGACACACCAAACGTCCAGAACTGCTACAGTGCTCCAGAAACTCTCTGCTGAGTTTAAACAATTCCGATGGTCACCAACATGAACATTATTGAACATATCTGGGATGAAATGATAATTAAATGGACCGTTGATGTACTTCATTGGGGACATGTTGAAAATGTGTGCCCCGACCGGGACTCTAACCCGGGATCTCCTGCTTACATGGCAGACGCTCTATCCATCTGAGCCACCGCGGGCACAGAGGATAGTGCGTCTGCAGGGCCTTATCCCTTGCACGCTCCCCGTGAGATCCACATTCCCAACATGTCCACACCACTACATTCGTAGTGCGCCTGTTTGCAGCTAGGGTGTCCATTTAATTATCATTTCATTTCTAGCAAAGCTGCATGGTAATCCACGGTAACTGTTCTTTCGGGAACAGATACTACCGTCATATATATCTGGGATGGTTGCGTCGTGCTATTCAGAAGAAATCTCCTCCCCCTCGTACTCTTACGGATTTAAGCACAGCCCTGCAGGATTCATCATGGCGTCAGTTCCCTCCAGCACTACTTCAGACAGTAGTCGAGTCCATGCCACGTCGTATTTCGGCTATTCTGCGTGCTCGTGGGGGCGCTACACGATATTAGGCAGCTGTACCAGTTTCTTTGGCTCTTCAGTGTATATGCTCTAGTACGTCTACACCCATTGTTCAGGCTCCTATCACAGGTGTAGATGTACTGTACCATGTGAGCGTTTAGCGAGCATTTGGATGTAACACAAAATGGTGCTGACGATAAAACAGTGTGTTCAAACAAGCACACTAGTACACCACTTAAGAAATTTACAATTCGCTCAAGATTTATTGTTGCAACAGTGCAGGTGGATTATCTGAAATGATTACATTAACAGATCAATAGCACAAGCGGTTCTGACAATGAGGTATGAAGTATCGACCTATGCTGAAACACCCATTAGTATTAGTCTACAACTTTGCTTCCGCCGTTTTGCAATAGACGACAGTAGCGGCAAGTTGGGTTCAGGTGGTTGGTCATAGGTGTAATACAATAAGCTTAGGCATCTGTAAACATAATACCATAAAAATATTAGCCGATTTGTGATTGCATCATATGGTTGTTCTCAATTAAGTACGTCAACTTACGTACCCATATGTGGGAAGTTTTAATTTTCTGCTTTAACATGTAGAGGTCTGCGGCTGTGGCTCTTAAAATGCTTGGTAAGACCAATGGTAAGGGAACTATTAGTGGAAGAACGTGCAGAGAATGTTTCCAACGCCTTAAGAACGGTGATTTTGACGTCGAAGACCGGCATGGTGGTGGAAGACAGAACGTTTTCGGTGCTACTGAAACAGACGAAGACATTCAGAGGACATCATTATCGAAAGTAATTGATGCGTTCGAGGGCAGCACTGAAACACAAACGGCCACAGTACGGCGATAGGCACGTAAAGGTAATTTTGCAGCAGGTCAGTGTTCGACCCCATGTAGCACAACCGTCAAAATGTACATGAAAACGTTGAAATGAGAAGTCCAACCTCCCGCTGAATCTCCATACGCTGCTCTCTCTCTCTGACTACCACCTTTTTCGACCAATGGCACACAGTCTGGCTGACCAGCACTTCCGATCATATGAAAAAGTGCAAAATTGAATCGATTCATGGATACCCACAAAAGGCGCCCAGTTGTTCCACCACGGGATTCGTATGCTATCCGAAAGATGGGAAAATTTAGTGGGCAGCGATGGCCAATACTATGAATCATAATTTTTTTGTAAGTTTTTCACAATAAAGCCCCGAACTTCGAGAAAAAACGGCGGCAGCAAAGTTGTAGACCTATTACATGGTGTAGCCTCCACGGACGGCTATGCAAAAGGTGAGTTTGGCATCAAATCTATCTTACAGATGACGAATCTGTCCCATTATATCACGTATGTGCTCAACTGCTGACAAGTCCGGAGATAGTGTAGGCCAGCGTCGTTTCTGCGAGTGTTGCAGAGAACATTGAGCTTCATGGGCAGTGTGTGGGCGAGAATTATCCTACTGATACAACACATCACTTTTCTGTTGCAATAATGGCAGAAGAACGAGTCTAACAACATTCTGCACATACTGAGTGCTCGTTAGCGTCCACTCCAGAAACACCAAAGATGAACGAGGGTTGTAGCTTATCGCACGCCAGACCATGAGGTATTTGGTGGGCCCAGTGTGTCGTGGACGAATGCGCTCTGCGAGACAACGCTTACCAGGTCTACGTCGTATGCGCAAAAGACCGTCACTTGCGTGCAGGCAGAATCTGCTTTCATCGCTGAAGACGACGGCGTGCCATTCGATCTTCCAAGTGATCCTTTGGCGGCACCAGTCGAGCCGTGCCCGTCGATGCTGCGCTGTGAGTGGAAGACGGACTAGAAGTGTGCGTGCCCGTAGTCCCACTGCTAATAACTGGTTCGCAACAGTTTCTGTTGACAAATATGAGCTCACAAGCCGTCTTATTTTGCTGTGGTAGCTGTACGATCTGCCACTGCTGCCCTTGTTGTTGTGGTCTTCAGTCCTGACACTGTTTTGATGCAGCTCTCCATGCTACTCTATCCTGTGCAAGCTTCTTCATCTCCCAGAACCTACTGCAACCTACATCCTTCTGAATCTGCTTATTGTATTCTTCTCTTGGTCTCCCTCTACGATTTTTACCCTCCACGCTGCCCTCCAGTACTAAATTGGTGATTCCTTGATCCCTCCGAACATGACCTACCAACCGATCCCTTCTTCTAGTCAAGATGTGCCACAAACTCCTCTTCTCCCCAATTCTATTCAATACCTCCTCATTAATTATGTGATATACCCATCTAATCTTCAACATTCTTCTGTAGCACCACATTTCGAAAGCTTCTATTCTCTTCTTGCCTAAACTATTTATCGTCCATGTTTCACTTCCATACATGGCTACACTTCATACAAATACTTTCAGAAACGACTTCCTGACAATTACATCAATACTCGATGTTAACAAATTTCTCTTCTTCAGAAACGCTTTCCTTGCCATTGTCAGTCTACATTTTACATCCTCTCTACTTCGAGCATCATCATTTATTTTGCTCCCCAAATACCAAAACTCCTTTACTACTTTAAGTGTCTCATTTCCTAATCTAATTCCCGCAGCATCACCCAACTTAATTCGACTACATTCCATTATCTTCGTTTGGCTTTTGTTAAAGTTAATCTTATACCCTCCTTTCAAGACACTGTCCATTCCGTTCAACTGCTCTTTCAAGTCCTCTGCTGTCTCTGACAGAATTACAATGTCATCGGCGAACCTCAAAGTTTTTGTTTCTTCTCCATGGATTTTAATACCTACTCCGAACTTTTCTTTCGTTTCCTTTACTGCTTGCTCAATATACAGATTGAATAGCATCGGGGGAAGGCTACAACCCTGTCTCACTCCCTTCCCAACCACTGCTTCCCTTATAACTGCCATCTGGTTTCTGTACAAATTGTAAATAGCCTTTCGCTCCCTGTATTTTACCCCTGCCACCTTCAGAATTTGAAAGAGAGTATTCCAGTCAACATTGTCAGAAGCTTTCTCTAAGTCTACAAATGCTAGAAACGTAGGTTTGCCCTTATAGTACGAGAATCCTGGCTGGCGCCTGTGCTGCTGGGATGTCCAGAACCTCGTCTAAAGGTGTGAGAATGTTCACATGATCACTGATACCAGCATCGTTGCACGACTGACACAGGACTCCAAACATGAGTTGCAGTTCTCCGGAAGGACCATTCCACCACTCGGAAAGCCACAATTTGACCCTTTTCAAACTCTCTCTGTTGGCTATAGGAAGCACGAGTGCATTTTCGTGGCACAGCTGCCTGCTTACTTCATACGTTGGCACCACGCTGAGCCTTCTAGCTGAGAGCACTCTATATGAAAGGGTAGAAACAGATGACGCTCTCATAGCTAAGCCACTACACTCTCTGTTGGCGTCCGCGTTGGAACCTTTATCAGTACCTTTACTACGTCATCGGATCAAACAAAATCTTTCCAGATGTACTAATTTATTTATCCGGCAATGTACTATACGAAGCACAATTCGTGAAAAACGCATGCATAATTACTTGTACAAGATTTCAAGATGTAGTGCTTTGGCAAAACGTCCAGCAAAGTCTCCAATGAAAAAATATAGTGACAGAATGGCACAAAATCGTAATCGTACGAAGACGTTTCGAACATAAATTTTAATGAAACTTTCTGGCAGATTAAAACTGTGCGCCGGACCGAGAACTGTGTGTTTCGCGGGCTAGTGCTCTACCAACTGATCTACCCAAGCACGGCTCACGACCCGTTCTCACAGTTTCAATTCCGCCACTACCTAGTCTCTTAATGTAAATATTTTCAAAATGGTTCAAATGACTCTAAGCACTATGGAACTTATCTGACGTCATTAGTCCCCTAGACTTAGAACTACTTATACCTAACTAACTCTAGGACAACACACACAACCATGACCGAGGCAGGATTCGAACCTACGACCGCAGCAGCAGCGCGGTTCCGGACTGAAGAGCCTAGAACCGCTCGGTCACAGAGGCCGGCCTAAATATTTTCCTTTCCAGTTTTTTCCCCACCCTGGACTTTCGATAATAGTCGTACGTGTGGTACTGAGTAAAATGCTTTTCGGATGCCGATCCACGCGGAGGGCATACCAAAATTGGTATCACAAACGTAAACACCGAGAATGTGCATAATACAGCATTGGACGAATGGCGGTCCGAAGTGGACTAATGGTGGTTAAAAGTCTGCCAAAACAAGAACGGTAAAAGACTGTTGCGTGAGAAGTTGACTATGGGAAAACTTTGTGCGAGACTGGTGCCGCATTTGGAGAACGATAACTAATGGCAAACGCGAAAAATGAATTTTCAACAACGTGTGCTCCCTGCCGCCGAGTGTGCTCCCTGCCGCCGTTGGATGAGCAGCTGCAGCAGCAGCTCCTAGCTCACTCATTTGTTACATAGTTTAATTCTTAATTTCTTTGCGTGTTTTTGGTACTTGCATTGTTTAATTCACAAATTTCGGGCGTATTATAGTATTTGAGAGTTGTAGCATCGCGTTTTAGTACCTGAATAGTGTAAATTCGCGTAGTCGTTTGTCTTCTGTTTTTGTTTTGAACGGCCAGTGGCGGTTGGTCACAGTTAGTGTGCTCCCTGCCGCCGTTGGATAAGCAGCTGCAGCAGCAAGTCGTATACTCCTAGCTCACTCATTTGTTACATAGTTTAATTCTTAATTTCTTTGCGTGTTTTTGGTACTTTCATTGTTTAATTCATAAATTTCGGGTGTATTATAGTATTTGAGAGTTGTAGCATCGCGTTTTAGTACCTGAATAGTGTAAATTCGCATAGTCTCCTTCCGCCGAAGAGCAGTGTCAGCAGTGCGCAAGTAGCAGCATTACTGCATTTACTAGGCAATCTTGTATTTTAATAACCGTTTAAATTTTGTCGATTTGTTTGCGCTCTCTGTAGATTAGTTCAGACGTTCTTTGCAAAACAGTTTTTAGCATGGATAGGGACTGCAACTGCTGTGTTCGGATGCTGGCTGAGTTGGCATCCCTTCGCTCCCAGCTTCAGGCAGTGTTGGCTTCGGTCACACAGCTTGAGGCTGTTGCCAATGGGCATCACTGTGGGGGTCCGGATGGGGGTTTGTCGGGGACGGCCAGCTCGTCCCACGCATCCCTCGATCGGACTACGACTGTGGTTGCCCGGGATACTGCCCGCATTGAGGCTGATCCCTCACCTGTGGTAGAGTGGGAGATCGTCTCAAGGTGTGGCAGGGGGCGAAAGACATTCCGGAGGGCTGAACAGAAGGCCTCTCCAGTTTGTCTGACGAACCGGTTTCAGGCTCTGTCTCAGGCTGATACTGATCTTCGGCCTGACATGGCTGCTTGTCCTGTTCCAGAGGTTGCCCCTCAGTCTGCAAGATCCGGGCGGTCGCAGAGGGTGGGCTTACTGGTAGTTGGGAGCTCCAAAGTCAGGCGCGTAATGGGGCCCCTTAGGGAAATGGCAGCAAGAGAGGGGATGAAAACCAATGTGCACTCCGTGTGCATACCGGGGGGAGTCATTCCAGATGTGGAAAGGGTCCTTCCGGATGCCATGAAGGGTACAGGGTGCACCCATCTGCAGGTGGTCGCTCATGTCGGCACCAATGATGTGTGTCGCTATGGATCGGAGGAAATCCTCTCTGGCTTCCGGCGGCTATCTGATTTGGTGAAGACTGCCAGTCTCGCTAGCGGGATGAAAGCAGAGCTCACCATCTGCAGCATCGTCGACAGGACTGACTGCGGACCTTTGGTACAGAGCCGAGTGGAGGGTCTGAATCAGAGGCTGAGACGGTTCTGCGACCGTGTACGCTGCAGATTCCTCGACTTGCGCCATAGGGTGGTGGGGTTTCGGGTTCCGCTGGATAGGTCAGGAGTCCACTACACGCAACAAGCGGCTACACGGGTAGCAGGGGTTGTGTGGCGTGGGCTGGGCGGTTTTTTAGGTGAGATGGCCTTGGGCAAGTACAGAAAGGGCAACAGCCTCAACGGGTGCGGGGCAAAGTCAGGACATGCGGGGACCAAGCAGCAATCGGTATTGTAATTGTCAACTGTCGAAGCTGCGTTGGTAAAGTACCAGAACTTCAAGCGCTGATAGAAAGCACCGAAGCTGAAATCGTTATAGGTACAGAAAACTGGCTTAAGCCAGAGATAAATTCTGCCGAAATTTTTACAAAGGTACAGACGGTGTTTAGAAAGGATAGGTTGCATGCAACCGGTGGTGGAGTGTTCGTCGCTGTTAGTAGTAGTTTATCCTGTAGTGAAGTAGAAGTGGATAGTTCCTGTGAATTATTGTGGGTGGAGGTTACACTCAACAACCGAGCTAGGTTAATAATTGGCTCCTTTTACCGACCTCCCGACTCAGCAGCATTAGTGGCAGAACAACTGAGAGAAAATTTGGAATACATTTCACATAAATTTTCTCAGCATGTTATAGTCTTAGGTGGAGATTTCAATTTACCAGATATAGACTGGGACACTCAGATGTTTAGGACGGGTGGTAGGGACAGAGAATCGAGTGACATTATACTGAGTGCACTATCCGAAAATTACCTCGAGCAATTAAACAGACAACCGACTCGTGGAGATAACATCTTGGACCTACTGATAACAAACAGACCCGAACTTTTCGACTCTTTAAGTGCAGAACAGGGAATCAGTGATCATAAGGCCGTTGCAGCATCCCTGAATATGGAAGTTAATAGGAATATAAAACAAGGGAGGAAGGTTTATCTGTTTAGCAAGAGTAATAGAAGGCAGATTTCAGACTACCTAACAGATCAAAACGAAAATTTCTGTTCCGACACTGACAATGTTGAGTGTTTATGGAAAAAGTTAAAGGCAATCGTAAAATGCGTTTTAGACAGGTACGTGCCGAGTAAAACTGTGAGGGACGGGAAAAACCCACCGTGGTACAACAACAAAGTTAGGAAACTACTGCGAAAGCAAAGAGAGCTTCACTCCAAGTTTAAACGCAGCCAAAACCTCTCAGACAAACAGAAGCTAAACGATGTCAAAGTTAGCGTAAGGAGGGCTATGCGTGAAGCGTTCAGTGAATTCGAAAGTAAAATTCTATGTACCGACTTGACAGAAAATCCTAGGAAGTTCTGGTCTTACGTTAAATCAGTAAGTGGCTCGAAACAGCATATCCAGACACTCCGGGATGATGATGGCATTGAAACAGAGGATGACACGCGTAAAGCTGAAATACTAAACACCTTTTTCCAAAGCTGTTTCACAGAGGAAGACCGCACTGCAGTTCCTTCTCTAAATCCTCGCACAAACGAAAAAATGGCTGACATCGAAATAAGTGTCCAAGGAATAGGAAAGCAACTGGAATCACTCATCAGAGGAAAGTCCACTGTACCTGACGGGATACCAATTCGATTCTACACAGAGTACGCGAAAGAACTTGCCCCCCTTCTAACAGCCGTGTACCGCAAGTCTCTAGAGGAACGGAGGGTTCCAAATGATTGGAAAAGAGCACAGGTAGTCCCAGTCTTCAAGAAGGGTCGTCGAGCAGATGCGCAAAACTATAGACCTACATCACTGACGTCGTTCTGTTGTAGAATTTTAGAACATTTTTGTTGCTCGAGTATCATGTCGTTTTTGGAAACCCAAAATCTACTATGTAGGAATCAACATGGATTCCGGAAACAGCGATCGTGTGAGACCCAACTCGCTTTATTTGTTCATGAGACCCAGAAAATATTAGATACAGGCTCCCAGGTAGATGCTATTTTTCTTGACTTCCGGAAGGCGTTCGTTACAGTTCCGCACTGTCGCCTGATAAACAAAGTAAGAGCCTACGGAATATCAGACCAGCTGTGTGGCTGGATTGAAGAGTTTTTAGCAAACAGAACACAGCATGTTGTTATCAATGGAGAGACGTCTACAGACGTTAAAGTAACCTCTGGCGTGCCACAGGGGAGTGTTATGGGACCATTGCTTTTCACAATATATATAAATGACCTAGTAGATAGTGTCGGAAGTTCCATGCGCCTTTTCGCGGATGATGCTGTAGTATACAGAGAAGTTGCAGCATTAGAAAATTGTAGCGAAATGCAGGAAGATCTGCAGCGGATAGGCACTTGGTGCAGGGAGTGGCAACTGTCCCTTAACATAAACAAATGTAATGTATTGCGAATACATAGAAAGAAGGATCCTTTATTGTATGATTATATGATAGCGGAACAAACACTGGTAGCAGTTGCTTCTGTAAAATATCTGGGAGTATGCGTGCGGAACGATTTGAAGTGGAATGATCATATAAAATTAATTGTTGGTAAGGCGGGTACCAGGTTGAGATTCATTGGGAGAGTGCTTAGAAAATGTGGTCCATCAACAAAGGAGGTGGCTTACAAAACACTCGTTCGACCTGTACTTGAGTATTGCTCATCAGTGTGGGATCCGTACCAGATCGGTTTGACGGAGGAGATAGAGAAGATCCAAAGAAGAGCGGCGCGTTTCGTCACAGGGTTGTTTGGTAACCGTGATAGCGTTACGGAGATGTTTAATAAACTCAAGTGGCAGACTCTGCAAGAGAGGCGCTCTGCATCGCGGTGTAGATTGCTCGCTAGGTTTCGAGAGGGTGCGTTTCTGGATGAGGTATCGAATATATTGCTTCCCCCTACTTATACCTCCCGAGGAGATCACGAATGTAAAATTAGAGAGAATAGAGCGCGCACGGAGGCTTTCAGACAGTCGTTCTTCCCGCGAACCATACGCGACTGGAACAGGAAAGGGAGGTAATGACAGTGGCACGTAAAGTGCCCTCCACCACACACCGTTGGGTGGCTTGCGGAGTATAAATGTAGATGTAGATGTAGATGTTTGGAGCACTTCAGAACCGACTAGCTAGTCCGTTAAATGTACCACGTCTGTGTTATGGCCATGCCACATCTGTTATGTGGCGATCATGTAGGTCTACCAGTGGAATTGTGCTCTAACGAACACTTGAAATGCAAGCAATGCTCTAAGAATGAACGTTGACTTTCGAGACCAGTCACCACCAATAAGCTGTACGCAATATGATAATAACGTGAGTAAATAATTACCTAGGTTGTTTCCTTTATATTTGTAGAGGCATTTTTATCAGGAAGTATAATCCGAACTTGAACCAGGAAGGCGGCGGTATGACTGCGACTCCAGAACTGATCGAGTGCGAGTGTGTAGCGCAGCCGGCGAAAATGACGTGTCGCATCTCCCCCCCCCCCCCCTCCTCCCACGCCTTCTGCCAGAATGCACTCCGCTGCCCACAGATGCACTGACTCACATCCTAATCAATAATGTGTCAATTTTCGCACACGAGCGAACCCCTAGTCTCATCTCTGCGCTACTGGACGGCGCGGATACAGGCGAAAACTCCCTGCAGAGTTCATTGTAGTCTTGCTGTAATAGGGATGACACCTATAAATCTTATTTTTACTGCAGTTGATTTCGGTGCGTCATTAAGCAATCTTCACGCAAGCTGATATGATACTGGGTCACACCATTATATACACACCACAACAAAAGTTTGGAATATCGTACAGTTTACTACAATGACTTCTTATAGTACACCAACTGAGGTTTGTGCAGTACCTTATTAACAAAATAAACATAATTCCTTCTGAAAACAAGAACGATTTTGGTTAGTTATAAAAATCATTATATAACAAATCAGGTTCTCTCCTAAGTAAACATCTTGAAAACCTGACGATCATTATGTCCTTTGTAGAGTGTATGTCCTCCCCACACTTGGATGCGTTCTTCCACTCTGCGACGCACGCTCTTGATGAAACAATCAGGTTTATCTTGGGTACGAAGTCCCACTTCTCAATGGCAGCTTCTCTGAGGCCCTGAAGATTAACAAGTGGGTTCAGACGCTGTCCAGTGGCTACCCTCAATAAGTCCAATGCATGCTCAGTTCCATTCGTTTCTGGGGAGTGTGCTGGCCAGTGCATTTGGTTGGTTTTTCATTTTTGGAGGTACGTAGAGACTGCTAGAATACGGTGCGGTCTTGCGTTGTCATCGACTTGGAATAAGTTCCCACCGACTTCAAATGTTCAAATGTGTGTGAAATCTTATGGGACTTAACTGATAAGGTCATCAGTCTCTAAGCTTACACACTACTTAACCTAAATTATCCTAGGGACAAACACACACACACACACACACACACACACACACACACACACACACACACACACACTCGTATGCCCGAGCGAGGACTCGAGAGCCTCCACCGGTACCAGCTGTGCACTGCAGCGCCCTAGACCGCTCGGCTACCACCGACTTCACGTCTGTAGGTACTTACAGTTTGTAGGACCTCTTAGAGGTATCGGGGACCAGTCAAATTGCCGTAGATGAGAATTAGAGGGGTCCGCCGTCCCATATTATTCCCACCCAGAATTGTACACTTCCACCTGCAAACAGATGGATTTCCTGAATGAATCGGTGTTCCTGTTGTCGTCAAGCGCTTTTCCAAACCCTAACACGTCTAGTGGTTGGTCATATACCAGTCTTGGTCTCGTCATCTAACAGACATTACTCCATTCTACAGTGGTCCATGTCGATGTGCCAGATCACAGATCCTTCTGCCGCATCAGTTACAGTGGTTCTGTGCAAAACTTCGCGTTGCTCTTCTGGAATGAAGACCACCCTGATACAATCTTCCACGCACTGTTTGGTCTCAGATACGAATCTCTGTTGCCCGGGAGAAGTTATTTCCAGTATTTCTGGCAGCTGATGTTGGGCGCCTGCGAGCCGACATTTGGAAGAAACAATCCTGCACTGTTATTGTCATACGAGGATCATCACAGTGGGGTCTATCGTTCACATTTCCCATCTCTCTGTACTTTCTCCACACCTCAGACGACTACTTTGAGTGACGGCCTCATCTTACCGTGTACAACCTGATGGAAGTTAAGCCACTATCCTGATCCTGTCAAAGTGTTGTATGCCTTTACGTGGCATGTTACTGCAGTGTTGAACACAAACTGAATGAAGCTGTTATTGATACTGGACTGCTCACGGTGTGCCGCTGCGGCAGCGGTGCGTCTACATGACTGGGAAATGACCACAAAGCTTGCCAGTAATAAACACCGTCCAGTATATGGTATCTAACTCGACAATGCGGCAATTACGTAGATCAGTGAAACCTATAGTATCGGAGACTACATTTTATGGCAGTATTACAAACTTTTGTTGAGCAGTGTATCTCATGGTGGCTGTGAGAAATCACTGTTGGCATGCTGAACCTGCTTCCATGGTTTGGTTTGAACGGTGGCAGCACATCAATTAGACTGTCACGATTCGCACCGTAAACAGAACAGTAAGTTCAGCATTAAGGACAGCGATTTCTCACAACCTCTAAGAAATGTTTAATGATCATCACATTGGATAGTCATATGGTCACCTGGTATCACAGAAGTGCCCTAACGTGGTCTTATCGAACACTGAAATCGATTTCAGCAAAAATTAAACCTATAAATATAGCTGAAGATGTCATCCCTACTACGTCAAGATGTAGAAATAGCTGCCGGCTCATGCTCTATCGGAAGATGGGGACATCATTTTATTCTCCCAGTGTAATAGATATCTGCCCATTACTCATTTACAGAGCGTACAGTTCTGCAGACGAGCCGTTCGACACCGACCGACAGCCGCGTCATCCAAAAAGCCAGTGGCGTCATTTGGAGGAGCATGGGGTCAGTACCATGCTGTCCCATACGTTGTCGGTTTAGCAGGCCTGCTGCCGCTACTTCTCATTCGAGTATCGCCTCAGTTAGCATGACAAGAATAAGTGAACCCATTTACAGTCTTCCCACTAAGGAAAAATCCCTGACAATGCGGGAATGGTTAAAATGGCTCTGAGCACTATGGGACTTAATTCTGAGGTCATCAGTCCCCTAGAACTTAGAACTACTTAAACCTAACTAACCTAAGGACATTACACACACCCATGCCCGAGGCAGGATTCGAACCTGCGACCGTCGCGGTCGCGCGGTTCCAGAATGTAGCGGCTAGAACCGCTCGGCCACCCCGGCCGGCACAATGCGGAAATCGAAACCGGGTCCTCCACATGGCAGCCAGCCACACTCTAGACTCAGCTACGGAGGTAGACTACCCACTTATATGCCCATTATTATTACTGTCGTCATAATGAGGTAGCTCGTAAAAATTCTGGTCCGCCGACTGTTTATTGCTTGTCAGCCTGGGACCATCAGCAGGGAAGGCAGAGATCCAACGAGGAGCGACCCGCTGCGTTACGGGTTAGTCATTAGGGAAGCCCCAGTGCATCATCAGACGCTCATGGGATATGAAATGGCAATTCGTATTAGTGATATATTGTGCATTTCGGAGGCATGTGATGTTAAAATTCCTAAATGGTACGCCCTCACAGATATCAGCCAATGTATTATTTCCTGAGGCATAAATATCGTGAAATGACCACGAATGGAAAATCTGAGAGGTTAGATATCGTATGGAGACTCAGAAAATGCTCTTCGAACTACATTGGGAGAAATATGCCCAAGGCGGCTTGATTTTTCTCTGCAGGCTGTAAAGTATGACGGTTACTCTTCAGGTACGTTTTCACCATGTGACCTGCGTTTAAGGTATAGGACTCATAATCAGTAAAAACCAGATTACTTTTTAATCCAGATATCCAAATTTAGGTGTCACGTAATTGTCCTAAATCATTTAAGGCTAATGGTTCAATTGGCTCTGAGCACTATGGTACTTAACATCTGTGGTCATCAGTCCCCTAGAACTTAGAACTACTTAAACCTAACTAACCTAAGGACATCACACACATCCATGCCCGAGGCAGGATTCGAACCTGCGACCGTAGCGGTCTCGCGGTTCGAGACTGAAGCGCCTAGAACCGCACGGCCACACCGGCCGGCATTTAAGTCTAATGCCGGCTTGATTCATTGTAGATGTCCTCCACTAATTTGTTCCCCAATGTTGCCTCTCCCCCCTTGCCCCCCGCGGTTTATGCTCCATCTGTAGTGACTTCCTTGTCGGCTAATTGTTAAACTGTAATCGTCCTCTCCAAATGAGTAGCTTGTCTCATTTCCACATCGATGAAGAAGTTTTCCCATGTTTGTCAAAAATTAATGGAAATGATTTCTCTCTCCCGTTTATTCCCAATTGGGAACCCCCTCTGTTGTATCCTACCTACTCGTCAATTATGGGGTGCCTAGGAAACTTGCTTTCTCGGATCTCTAGCCAACAGTTCAAGCATATCGTAGTAATGAAGTTTATTACAAAAGGAAATGATTACCCCACTTTGTGTTAAACATATGTGTCGCAAGGAAAGGGCGACAGACAAAATGAGAAAGCTCTTCAGTATAGACAATGCTACATAACACAAGCGAAATAACTAGTCTTGAAGCTATTCTTGAATTATTTGCTGTAGAACTCGCAAAACAGCGCGCGGCTAGTTGGGTTCAGCGCTTATGTTCTCTAAGGCAGAGGGCGCTGCCATCGCGTTGTCGTCCTAGAGAGGGGTCGGTCAGCGTGCAATTGGCTGAGGTCTTCCTCACAGCCCTCTCTGCTCTAACATTTCCGATCGGCGTGCCGGCGCTTGACTTTACGCCGGAACCCTCGTTATCCCCTTACCAGCTCTCTGGTGTTGGCTGAAAAGAAATGCGACTCTATAATGTGGAAAAGCTGGCTCGATTCCTTAGAACTGAGAAAATAAAATAATACTTATATTTCAGTGAGAAAATGGATAGCATCAAGGTCTTTTCCGCTCATGTGATATCAGCCTGGAAGCTCACTGGAGCAGAATTGTCTTCAGCAATGAATCCCGCTTCGAACTGAACCCATATGACCTCTGAAGATGCCCCAGACAGTAATGGGATACCAACCCAACTATCGCCCGACACACAGAATGACAACCAGGAGTGATAGTCTAGGGTAGTGTTTTTCTTCATAGCATGAGACCTTTTGATGTCGCCCGCCGCGCTCTTACAATACAGTAGTACGTCGACGATATTCTACGCCCCGTTTTGTTACTATTCATGGCGAACCATCCTGCGCTTACATTTCAACAAGATAATGGCAGCCCGCACACAGTGAGAGTTTCCATTGCTTTCTTCGTACTTTCCAGACCCTACCTTGGTGAGCAAGGTCGCTGGATCTCTCCCCAATTGAGAACGTTTGAAGTAATATGGACAGGGATTTCCAACCAGCTCGTCGATCTAACGCGCCAGATGGACAGAATTTGGCATTATATCGGTCAAGAGGACATCTGATAACTCTGTCAACTAATGTCGAGCAGAATAACTGCTTGCATAAGGGCCAGAGGTGGACCAACGTGTTATTGACTTTCTCAATTTGTGAAACTTCTTTTCCTGAATTAATCGTCCAATTTTTCTGAAATTTTAATCATTTGTTTGTATCATGTACTACAGCCAGCGATTTCCGTCCCATTAGGATAATCCCTTCTAGGTGCGTTCTTTATTTCCCCTCCACCTCTCGTAATACAGAGTACCGGAGCGGACCGTTCAGCGCATATTTTTGATCACTGGGCTCGGCAGCAGACGGCTTCTGAGTGTCGTCATGGACACCTGCGATTGCAGTGGTAACAGAATCACCCAGACTGGGCCGCGAATCGACAGTGGCGTATCGCCAGCTCACTTTTCTTTCTGCATCACGTGGTGTCCGGATAGGCGACATCCTGCCGAATGGCTGTTCGTAATATGTACCACGCCACGGGCATGGGCGGTATTATGCTATAAGGCTTCCATGGGAACTGCGATACCAATCAAAGGAATCAAAGGTGTGGATTACTGGAACATTACTGCGTACCATCTGCATCCGTTCATGCTTGATGTCTTCTCTGACGGCGATGGCATTCTCTAGCAAGTAATTGTTTCCAGAACGCATTTTCACTCTGCAGCGAAGTGTGCTCTTAGTTGAAACTCCTCGCCGAGTAAATACTGTGTGTCGTACTTAAGTCTCGAACCTGGTATAAATAAAGTTCGCAGGTTGGAGTTGCGGTCCGGTAGTAGTAAGTTCCTATGCGACCAAACTGCTGAGGTCATCGGTTCCTAGGCTTACACGCTACTTAATGTAACTTAAACTACCTACGCTAAGGACAACACACACACACCCATGTCTGTGGGAGGTCTCGAACCTCCGACGGGTGGGGGGGAGGGCCGAGCGAACCGTGGCAAGGCGTCTTAGACTGCGCGGGGGTGCTAGCTCCGCGCCCCTAAAGCACAGTCCATAATTTACAGAAACTCCGTGGTCTGCGCCTGGATGTCTGGTGCCAGATACCTCCGAAAACGTACCAAGGACTTGGTGATTCCTTGATAGGCACAATCGCTGCCATTTTGCCTTCCGAAGGTGGACCTAAGCGCTATTAAGCAGGTGTCATAACGCGTTGTCTCTTCAGCGCGTTACTTCTAACTAGATTTTAATTTTACTTGAACTTTCTGATTTTCTGCCTTGAACATTGTGTTTCTCGTCAGAGTTTACCCCTGAAATATGTATAACATCATCTCTCTCTCTCCCCCCCCCCCTCTCCTCCTTTTGTTGAAGAAATGTGAGCTAAATCCAATATGGCGGATGCCAAGATGGCGGTCTGCTCTCGCAAGTCAGCCAAAAACTTTCCCCCCATCCCCTTTGCCTATATCCATATCCACCCCGTACCTGCCTCTTACCATTTTCGCGACATTTAGCCCGGTACCAACTTTTGAGACACCCTGAAAACTCGTCGTATGAGTGTCTGTGAACGAATGCTGTATAGTTGTTCTGTTCATTGTTTTATGCACGGGCACTACAAAAAAAATTTGTTGAAAGCAAGGAATACGTTAAAGGCCAACGAGACAGTAGAATTTGAAAGAAACTCTATCGTTAAACGACTCCATGACATTGGATATGTGGTCATTTGCATAGCTTGTATTGCATCATTTTGATTACTATCCATCTGAGAGTGATTATACTGTTCCTTTCGGCGCAAGCTGTCAAACTACCTCTGCTCAGGCAGTCGAATACAAATAAAAGGTTGTATTTTAGTTAGTACGCATGTGATATACCTATATTAAAACATAAATTATTTCATGAATAAATAATCATCGCACATTTTAAAGCCATTAGCAACACTCATACTGAAAATGCAAGCAAATGTCATCGGCAGACTGTTTAAACAGTTTCATAGGTTAGAGGTAGGGTAGTTATTTTCGTTTTAAATGTCATGCCTATTGCCCTTTTCCATCACACTTGTTTCGATCACATAGTTGTAAGTAGTAATTTCAGACCACATGAAATGATATTATTTGCTGAACACTTTAACAGTCTGTATTGTATCATCTTTCTTCGGTCAAATAATTATAAGTAGTACTTCCATACCATAAGAACTGGCATTATTTGGTTGGTTGATTCAGGGGAGGGGACCAAACAGTGAAGTCATCGGTCCTATCGAATTAGGGGGGGATGGAGAAGGTAAAAAGAAACATAAAAAGAAAAATGTTCAAATGTGTGTGAAATCTTATGGGACTTAACTGCTAAGGTCATCAGTCCCTAAGCTTACACACTACTTAATCTAAATTATCCTAAGGACAAACACACACACCCATGCCCGAGGGAGGACTCGAACCTCCGCCGGGACCAGCCGCACAGTCCATGACTGCAGCGCCTGAGACAGCTCGGCTAATTCCGCGCGGCAAAGAAAAATGGAAAGGTAACTATTACTACCTCGAAAGTATAAAAATTTGCACTGTTTTAGCGTGAATAATGTCAAAAAATACGTGGACATATTGTGATTTGGTTTCTTATTCTGCTTCTCATACCTCAGCACAAGGCAGCAATGCAGGTAAGCTATTCCTGGCTTCTATTTCTCAGACTCACCTCTTTCTCGGTCGTTCTTGATACTGACTGTAACGCCCACCAAATTTGACCGTCTGCGTACCCATTTCTCATACCTCAGCACAAGGCAGCAATGCAAGTAAGCTATTCCTGGCTTCTATTTCTCAGACTCACCTCTTTCTCAGTCGTTCTTGATGTTGACTGTAACGCCCACCAAATTTGACCGTCTGAGTACCCATTCCTGCGGAACACTATTCTTCAGCGAGGAGGTTTTTGTCTTGAAGTGTTCGAGCTCTCTGGACGACAGTCCTTAGCACTATATTTCTTTGTAACGGGCGGTGGAGGCTCGGCACACGTAATTGGAGGTGAGCATGTGCAGGTGCTCTTTCACGCAGGGAAGCATACCATTAATAACGACATAGGGCTAAAATCGTCTGAGAGCTGTCCCACAACGTCACATCTTGTTAAAAAGACGGTCGATATGTTTGGCAGCTTGTATACAGACGTCTCTCTCTCCCATACCGAGGCGAGGTAAGAGAGCGAAATCATTTATGACACGCGGGCAGTGGAGGCAAACTGAGCCCAAGGCTGAAGAAACAAACAAGCTGTTAGCCGAAGCAAACTTCGCGGCAGCCCACAACGATCGGGCAACGAGGCGAGCGGCCATCGGCAGATGCGATACACAGCTCACCCTCGCGACCGAGAGAAAGAAAGGGTAAAGTTTCCACGTCGATAGGTGGATGGCGGAACGTGTGGTGCGTCGCCGGAGGAGGAGTGGGTGGTGGGGTGGGGGAGAGGTGTACGTACGTACGGAACGCGATGCGGTTCGAGCGACCGCCGAGAAGCAAGAAGCAATATCCGTTTTGCAAACTGCCGCGGGTCTGTATTTCCCTCGGGAAGGACCGGCAACGCTACACGGCGGGTAGGGAGACGGTAGAAAGGGGAGGAGGAGACAGAGGAAGAAGAGCCGAAGACCAATACCTCGCCGCTACGCAACCCGCTCAACCGCCGCCCTCTGAGACGTCCGACAAAATGTCGCCTAAATACTTTGGCCCACCACCAGACAGCTACTGTGGTCGAGTTTCTGGCCTTCACCCCCCCTCCCCCATCCTCCATTCCCCCCGCCGCCACAACGGTTCGAACGCCGCCACCACCTTGCCTTCCACCTCTGGACAATCCGGTAGCGCGTGCGGCTCCTTCACAGGCGATACACAGTAGCCTGTCGCTCTTCGGTCGGCGATTGGCCGGAGTTTGCGAACAAACTTTCAGCAGTTCCGGGTGTCTGTCGCGGACGTTTTTGCTTTGCTGACAAGCTCGGCTAGCAGGAAAACCTGTTTTCGCGAAGTTACCCAGCACTTTCAACTCGACGTCTTCCCACGTTTGCAGATTCAGGTGAAAGCAGTGACGAAACTGTGGCGACATCAGAGGACGAGGGTGACAATGGACAGTGCGAGTCAATACTCGACACTAGTTTGTAGCTGACGTACCCAGATAATAAACAAGCATAATTACAAAGGGACGTGCCCTTTGCCATGCACTTCACAGTGGTACAGAGAGTACTGATGCAGGTGTGGATGTAGATTACCTTTTAAAACATATTTAAGATTTTGTGATTTATTTCACATCAATGTGGACAACTTCATTTAAGACCAGCACGCTATCATTGTTGTTTACAATAATGCACACAACATACTTGATCATTCAAATTAACATTTCAAATGTTCACAACCTTTATCATGCTTATAAAGACATCGTTATCCATGAATTAATAATACTTCGTCATTGGAGTGCTTGTCAATGAAGGAAACTGAATTATTTTGTGTACACGTGCAGACAGAAGCGACGAATCAAAATTTTTACCAATGACGGGACTCGAACGCGGAACTCCTGATCACTAAGCAGATGCGCTAAGCCTCAGTCTACATGATATTCCCTATAACCTCGAACAGCATTGTAGAAGCTCTCCAACTGTATTGGAATAGCATCTCAGTAGCGAACAAAACATGGAATGCTGCCTAAAACCCAGACATAGGTGCTTTAATCAAATGAAACTATATGGTTCCAGACACCTTTTCAAGTCTCACAGACATTTCAGACTTGAAAATGTCTCTGGATCCATATAGTTTCATTTGAATTATTTTATTCGTGATTTAAATATTTCAATAGTCATTGTTTGGGCACGAAGTTATACGAATTATAGTACAACTATTACTATCCAACAAAACAAAGACATGGTTGGAGACCGTGGCTGTTACATCAGACGAACTGTTGATAATGTACAGCAGCCAACCTTTGAATCGTTTTAGATTACCTTTTTCGAAAAGAACCGTTACTGTTTTCGAATTTCGTCAATTCATCATCAGACTGCTTTCATGCTTTCGTGACTACGTATGATGCATTGGTTTACTGGTGAGTTCTCCTAGGATAAATTCACAGTTACGAACAAGTTATAAAGATGGTTGCTCTACAGACTTGAGCTAGAATGCATCTCAGGTGCAACGTCAGTCTGGAGCATTTGTTTTGACAGATTTCTTCCAACGCATCATATTCGTAATTTTGTTTGTATATTAACAATCACATACCTCGGTCTGAATTAATAATAATGAAAATAAAGGAAATAGAAGTATGTGGTTTTGAAAATAAGAACAACAGTAATAATGTTTCCAAGGTTCTCGAGTGTGCTGCTAGAAACGGTGTTACGAAAGTCCACGATATATCGACGGACAATCGTTCCGCCATCTTTAGGTAGTGTTGATGGAATGATGTGTTTGCTGTGTGCTAGCGGTATTTATAGCTTCAGGTATTATTAGTACATACATTACATTTCAGTAAATGAAGCTAGCTGCAGAAGTGTTTTTACATTGGCAACAAAACTTTGATATGGGTTAACAGTTGTACAGAAGGTAAACAGACAGAGTGGAATATTTAACAGATAATTAGAAACATACAAAAAGTTTTGGAAAGCTTGGAATATTTAACACGTAATTAAAAACTTACAAAAAGTTTTTAATTATGTGTTAACTATTCCACTCTGTCTGTTTACCCATATTAAAGTTTCGTTGCCAATATAAAAACACTCCTGCACCTAGCTTCATTTACTGAATGTAATATCTGTATTAGTAATATTTGTACTATAATATAACGTATCTCTTGCCAAATACCAAGATGTAGCAAATTGAAATATCTATCATAGCCATAGTCTTCGTAAAAACATCCAGTGTTTACTTTCTGTGAAATAGTGTAAAACCAAGTGTAGCTAAATACTGTGTATATTTGTGTACATATCTTAAGAATGTACGTTATAAGAAGAGATCTGACATGGATACCACAAGGCAGTGCACTGTAAGTGCCTAAAACATAATAAACGTCCGGGTTCGTAAACGTTTACTGAATTTCTGTCATTTCCGACATCACCAGCATTGCATCCAGCTACACCTGGTCCACAACATAATGTTCTTGTAACAACTCCACGTGATGATGAGCCTGCAGTGGCTCGAAAACATGTTCATGGTTGAAAAAATCCTAAACAAGCGACTGGTTGCATATTTATTACCAGATAAATCGTCAATTTAAATCACAGACGCAGTTCGTCATGCACAATGGATACTGAAATTATCAAACACTTATCAACTACAAGAGCTGAGTATTTAAGAAATTCTACGTGCTCCTAAAGTTGTTGCAAGACCCTGCAGTGATGAATTTCCCTTAATGCTCCAAAATTAATTGACGGCAGGCCACCTTTTTAAGAACCGACCTCTAAATGCTTGTGGACAAAGTTAAGCGGATAACGCGAATATTATGACCCTATGTGTAGCTCTTAAAATGGGGAATTTGCGAAACATATATCTTACTATGACTACCACTATCTGACTGGAGTAATATGTTGGTGACGATTTTGAGCTGCTTGCTAGTTTCTTCCACAATATACCGGGTGATCAAAAAGTCAGTGTAAATTTGAAAACTGAATAAATCACGGAATAATGTAGATGGAGAGGTGCAAATTGACACACATGCTTGAAATGACATGTGGTTTTATTAGAACCAAAAAAATACAAACGTTCAAAAAATGTCCGACAGATGGCGCTTCATCTGATCAGAATAGCAATAATTAGCATAACAAAGTAAGACAAAGCAAAGATGATGTTCTTTACAGGAAATGCTCAATATGTCCACCATCATTCCTCAACAATAGCTGTAGTCGAGGAATAATGTTGTGAACAGCACTCTAAAGCATGTCCGGAGTTATGGTGAGGCATTGGCGTCGGATGTTGTCTTTCAGCGTCTCTAGAGATGTCGGTTGAACACGATGCACTTGCGACTTCAGATAACCCCAAAGTCAATAATCGCACGGACTGAGGTCTGGGGACCTGGGAGGCCAAGCATGATGAAAGTGGCGGCTGAGCACACGATCATCACCAAACAACGCGCGCAAGAGATCTTTCACTCGTCTAGCAGTATGGGGTGGAGCGCCATCCTGCATAAACATCGTACGTTCCAGCAGGTGTTTATCAGCCAGGCTGGGGATGATGCGATTCTGTAACATATCGGCGTACCTCTCACCCGCCACGGTAGCTGTTACAAAATCAGAATCACGCATTTCCTCGAAGAAAAAAGGCCCGATAACGGCAGATGTGGTAAATCCAACCCATACCGTGACTTTCTCGTCGTGCAATGGAGTTTCCACGACAGTTCTAGGATTTTCGGTAGCCCAAATTCTGCAGTTGTGGGCGTTGACAGACCCTCGGAGCGTGAAATGAGCTTCGTCGGCACACAACACATTACTCAACCAATCGTCATCTTCCGCCATCTTTTGTAACGCCCACACCGCAAATGCCCTCCGCTTCACTAAATCTCCAGGTAATAGTTCATGATGACGATCGATTTTTTACGGATTGCAAGGAGGGTACGCCTAAGTGCAAACCAAACAGTAGTGTATGGAATGCCAGTGCGACGTGCGGCTGCACGAGAGCTGACTTCGCCGTGCATAGACGAACCCGCTACAGTGTCTCTTTCTTCCTGAACTGTCTCAGCAGCATTACGCCTTGTGCTCGGTCGGCCACTAGGGGGTCTATCGTCTAAACAACCCGTAATGTTAGCTGACAACTTCGAAATCATTCTCGCCACAGCTGCATTTGTCAACGGACCTTTACCCGTTCGAATCCCCTTCCTATGGCGATAGGATCCAAACGCTGAACTAGCACATTCCCCATTCTGATAATACAGCTTCACTAAAAGCGTCTTTCAGGCAACGTCAACATGCTGCGACTGCTAGCGCATCTGATTCTCTCTCTCATTACATCTCCTCTTATACACGATTGTCAGGCACAGTCACAGACGTTTTGCTGTCCAGCGCCATCTGTCGGGCATTATGTGAACTTGTTTTTTTTTTTTTTTTTACTGACTTTTTGATCACTGAAACTTATGTATGTGAAAAGGTCAAACAGAAACAATGATTAAACTCAATATTCACATTTATTCATAAACACGCTTACGACATCAACATATTAATGAATAATCGAAATGCGTGATAATTATAACTTATCCAAATTTATATAAGGATTAAATTGAAAAAATGTCGCTCCTCTATCAGTTATTACTTACAGCACTCCTAAGAACGTATACTTAGTAGTGTTAGCTGACAACTATTAAATCCTATAATGCTTCATCGGAGCCGAGACTGGAAGTTCGTGACTAAGATCCAGATGACCACTTATTCCTTACCTGTGCAAAGGAGATGGATTCCACAAGTTTTGCGGTGCTTCCAGTTGCGCTCACCGTAAGTAAGACTGGGATGCGCCGAACTGCACCGAGCAGGCATGGATGCTCCTTCGGGAAGACGGAATCCTAAGTATCTGAGCAGTACTTCAAGATGCAGCACCCTCTACCGCGCAGCTTCGCTGAGTCGATCCGAACAATTCTGCGCTCTACCCGCAAGAGCTTCTCCGATACGGACGCTTTCGCGTACTATCGGCAAGTACTTCTCACGCGGCGCTCACTTATACCCTGTGTATTCTTTGCCACCAAAATGGTGCTTGTCACCAGTCGCAAAACTTCAAACCGACTACGGTCCAACCACAAGGATTCCCTCCAACAGAGAATCCCACCAAAATATAGCGAGACTTTTCCAGTCTCCAATGACAACATGAAAACTCTCCCCTACCACCAAAAATCATTCATTTCAACGCTGCGATTTGACGTCACACATCCTTACGCCACTCGTACATTCTACCGCCAATGTCCACAGCCTCGAGACAGGATTCGAGAGAGTCAGGAAGAGTTTGTTTCTAAAAAATGGTTCAAATGGCTCTGAGCACTATGGGACTTAACATCCGTGGTCATCAGTCCCCTAGAACTTAGAACTACTTAAACCTAACTAACCTAAGGACATCACACACATCCATGCCCAAGGCATGGATGTGTGTTTCTGGTGGCATCTGCTAATCCTCAAAAGAAGTCAGAAAACATCTTAAAGCACCTCCGACTCCTGCACACGGCGCCTTACCGCCCCTGACTGGACCATAGGCCCGTTTTAATAGAGAGACGTTCTAGTCAAAACCGACTACTTAAAGTGCGTGCGACTTTCGTGCCCTCTTACGAACCAGCAAACAGCCACGACGCAAGTGTGTCTATGACGTCAATGATACATAGATTGTGTTGAATGCAGCGCTCTAAATTTCCGTGTATGCTGCACGCTGCACATGCGCAGAGACAAAGGGCTATGGCGGCTTCTGCTAACATCAAAAGTTATCACCTATTCTGGTCGTGCTCACTCCTATTACAGAAATGGACTTTGTGTTTTCGTATTTCTTGATCTTCTTTATGTTGTTTGCGTTGTTTTAGTAGCACACTGGAAAGTTCCTTAAGGTCTTGGTATTTTTTCCTGCCTGCAAGTGTTCTCCTGCAAGAGAGACGAAATATGTGAAAGCAAACAGCATTTACGTTCTGCAAAGAAGAAAAATCTACACTATGCATAAATAAGAAAGTAAATAGATAAAACTTCTTACTGAAAATTATTTCAACACTGAAGAAGGCAGAATTATTGGACGAGAAAAATAATTTTTGCTGTTACTTGGCATTTCGCAAGAAAGCAAAACACAGAGGATAAAGCAAAAGGGTGCTGTTCACTGTGTTCTACATACTGCCCAATGTGTTTGCAAGTATATATTTTCTCGAGCAAATAAAAGTATATATTCTTTCAATTTACCACACGCCTTCGCCAAGAGCTTCTACTATGAAATCTGCTATTGTCACTGTTGCTACATTTTGTTATTATATTTCGATTTTTGCGTAAAAAGAGTACTCATTCAAAACCTTTCACCATCCAGATGCGAAATTATACAGCAGACAGCTCTCTCAACACCGGCAATTTTGGCCCTGACGTGTAAACGGAAATGGCCACTCAAAGCTGACGAGACTCAGTACAGGAGTAGGACGCCAGGGGCGCTGCAGTAGATGCACTTTTCTCGAGAAGCCAAGAATGTCGATCGCGTGAAAGGGGTATAGCCGACAGCAGTCGTTGTTGGAGGTCAATGCTTGCAGACCTTAGAGGGTTTGGGATGAGGCCGTGGCGCGTACGTCACAGCAAGTGACGCTACAGCGGGGAGCGATTATCTATTTCAGACGAGTTTAATATTTTTTTTACTGTGCGTTTACATGCATGGAAGTTCTCGATAGTGCAAGACAATGTAAAGACCGTTAGTGGGTACCTTCTTACGTACTTATTGATTTCCTGTGGTCCCTGCACAAAACCGTGCGTTCGCAAAGCGTGACGGAGAAGCCGACTAGTATGACGTCACAATTCCGTTGCACGGCCCGTATTTCTCGTGGGCTCCGGTTTATGACCGTCCTCACGCCACCCGGCTGAGGTCCCATCCACATGTCATCGATCTTCTCCGCGAAAAGTTTCTTGTTTCAATTCCACAGTGACACGGCAACTTTTCTTTCTTGGTAACGTAAAGGTGCTACCTGTCAGTTACGATAAGCTACTGCAATAAAGCAAAGCAAAATACTGTAGCTGCCGTCAGTAGCTTTAGTAGTATTCACGATTATAAAAATTTCCTTATCACAGACTTGTTTATTATTTTGTCGACATAGCAACCCAAACATATTCACTTTCTGTAAGTTTCCACAGCAATTGATCTTTGGTCCTAATAACATATAATGTTGGAACAGTTTATGATTTTTCACTACAAAAAGAAAAAAAAAGAAAAGGCTTACGAAGTTTCACTTATAAGAATAATTTGCTTTTGGACTAGTTCCAACTAACACTTTCCCATAATTAGAATGACTTTTCACTTAAAAATTGCATTTAGCGTAACTTATACAATATCCAGTGGCTTTAGTTTAGTGGTTCGCCGCAGCTGCGCTTCAAGTACAAAGAAGATCTTTGTCTGTTGATTTATGACTGTCATTTGAAAACTTATTTCTCCCGTAATTTGATTAATCTTCGTTTCTGCAATGTTATGAAGCTATCCTTTGTGCGCCTGCTAAAGAAATGCTCAGCATCCTAATCGCTGTCAGGTATAGTCCATAAAATATTCAGTATTCCAAAGATTGCGTTATCCCTTATAATTTGATCTCCCGTTTCATTAAGCTCACTTCACCTTTAAAAAATCAACTTTACTTAATCCGAGATATATTCCACTCAGACTCAATTCTTAACAATTACCTTCATACAAACGTTTTGACTGAACACTTCAAAATTAATAACTTCACTTTTTATCCACTTTATTACAGCGAAATCATATATTTATAAATAGCCACGTATCAAATATTAACAAGGTACATGAGTAAGTTTGAACCCACTCGTGACTAAAGCTGAACATGAACTCTCTCGATCGTTACAGTATCAATCCCATTCAAAATCTTTTACAGTGGAAGACCTTTCATTCCGCCGCTGCCACACCCCCGCTAGTATAATGAAACAGAAATAAACACAAACATTTCTTCCAGTATTACAGTTGTGACAACAAAATATAAAATTCATTTCACCATATCTAAACATCATAACAAACCTACAGCTACTTACATTCCATAACTCACTTGGCGGGAACAAATCGATGGTACAGCGGCCCAAACACTGTATCATCACAAGTCCAACCCTCTGCATGTTTTTTCGGTCCCCAGACATTCACAATCCACTAAAGACCGTTACATAGTTAATAAAGGACAGATATATAAATTTCAGAGGACACTATACAGTCTCTAGCCGTATTTTATGATATCAACAACAGTTCCCACACCGAATTTACCTGTTATCAGCCTCTGAATATTAAATATATTCTAACTGTTAATGACATCGGTGTGCAAAATTCTTGCAGCGTTTCATTGTAAATGATGTGCTAAAATAGTTCCCTGTAAGTGACTCTTCCACTGAAAAGCCAAAGAAACTGGCACACCTTTCTAATATCACGTAGAGCCCCCACGAGCACGCAGAAGTACCGCAACACGACGTGGCATGGACTCGACTAATGTCTGAAATAGTACTGGAGGGAACTGACACCATGAATCCTGCAGGGCTGTCCATAAATCCATAAGAGTACGAGGGGGTTGAGATCTCTTCTGAACAGCACGTTGCAAAGCATCCCAGATACGCTCAGTCATATTCATGTCTGCAGTTTGCTGGACAACAGAAGTGTTTAATCTCATAAGAGTGTTCCTAGAGCTACTCTGTAGCAATTCTGAACGTGTGGAGTGTCGCATTGTCCTGCTGGAATTGCCCAAGTCCGTCAGAATGCACAATGGCTATGAATGCATGCAGGTGATCAGACAGGATGCTTACGTACGTGCCACCTGTCAGGGTCGCATCTAGACATTTCAGAGGTCCCGTATCACTCCAATTGCACACACCTCCACCAGAATGAGCGGTCCCACGCTGACATGCAGGGTCCACGGATTCATGAGGATGTATCCCATACCCGTACACGTCCATCCGCTCGATACAATTTGCAACGCGACTCGTCCGAGCAGGTAACGTGGTTCCAGTCACCAGCGGCCCAATATCTTTGTTGACGGGCCCAGGCGAGGCGTAAGAAATGGTCCAAATGGCTCTAAGCACTATGGGACTTAACATCTGAGGTCATCAGTCCCCTAGAACTTAGAACTACTTAAACCTAACTAACCTAAGGACATCACACACATCCATGCCCAAGGCAGGATTCGAACCTGCGACCGTAGCGGTCGCGCGGTTCCAGACTGTAGCGCCTAGAACCGCTCGGCCACTGCTGCCGGCCGCGAGGCGTAAAGCTTTGTGTCGTGTGGTCATCGAGGATACACGAGTGGGCCTTCGACTCAGAAAGCCCTTATCGATAATTTTTCGTTGACTAGTTCGCACGCTGACACATGTTGATGGTCCAGCATTGAAATTTTCAGCAACTTGCGGATGGTTGCACTACTGTCACCCTGAATGATTCTCTTCAGTCATCGTTGGTCCCGTTCTTGCAGTATCTTTTTCCCGTCGCAGCGATATCGGAGATTTAATGTTTTACAGGATGGTCGTGAAATGGTCGTACGTGAAAACCCCCACTCCATTACTACCTCGGAGGTGCTGTGTCTCATCGCTCGTGCGCCGACTATAACACCACGTTCAGACTCCCTTGTATCTTGATAAGCTGCCATTGTAGAAGCAGTAACCGATCTAACAGCTGCCCCAGGCACTTTTTGTCTTATGTAGACGTTGCCGACCGCAACGCAGTATTCTACCTGTTTACATATCTCTGTATTTGAGTACGTATGCCTCCTGTACCAGTTTCTTTGGCGCTTCAGTCTATAACCGTATGTTTCGCTGTAGACGTGAGAAGGTGCCGTTCTGTACACTCGGCGAAAATCTCATTGCGCAGTTCAAACTGAATTGCACGTGTTGAAACGGATATTGGAAAACTCCTTTCGAAGCTGTATTATAGCCATGTAGCCTCGACGAATACTGGGCAATGTACGATCGAGGTAGCCACACCAGATAGGCACGCCCGGCAAACCACATTAACAGCCAACCTACAGTTAGCGCTAATGTAAACTTCCAGTTTCGCTGCGTAGCTTAAAACTCACTCCACTCATTTATATTTGCAGAAGATGCAGTATTGCGAAATCTAATGGATCTCTTTGAAACACCGAGTGAATTTACGCAGCAGCGTATTCTTGTAGAAAACAAGCTGTAATACTGAAATAACCAGTTACAGCTTACTTTTTTTTATAGAGAATCAGTACAATATCCTATAGGTAGAGAGTTGTGCGGATAAGAAAAATGTTAGTCGCATCATTACAGCAACGGAAGTCCCTCATCTGCATCACCAAGCGTTTTATGCGCATCTCCCTCCGCGGATAAAGTATTTTAACCTGTTCCGTGTGCTGAAGCTCTGAAGGTAAGCTTGCACGTGGCTTGACTTTTTTTGTTTGCTGGAGTCGGACCTCGTAACTCACATTCCATAGACAAAGAACGTGGAGGCCCCTCATGACCAAATTTTAGTATAGGATTACTCAAAAGTAACTGCAGCATTGCAGACGACAATTTAGTAAAAACTGAAAGACACCCAGAAAACAGACACAAATTGGTGGATAGAGCTCCATTCCAAGATTCTATTTGTACTACGCGCCGGCGCTTAGTTGCTGAGCGCACCACTGAATCACAGGCTTGTCAGAACATGTAAACAAATCATCCGCTCCATATTGTCGCGTCGAATTAGTTCACGCCTGCAGATAGGCAACCCAATGAACAGACTGCTGAAGCGAGCTGCTGTCGAGTACTCATACGCGTCGGGCGCACGTATTGACGTTAGCCACGTCACAAATCGTGTCCATACTGAGCACCTGTAATGCGACTCAAAAACTTTTAGAGGTACTCTGTTCAGCGATATGTGTTTATTTTATGTGTGTGTTGTAGTTTTCGTGCAGTCGTCTTCCGAATCCCTGTACTACGTAGTCTGTCAAATTATTAATATATTTCGTAAGTTACAATTTCCTGTCATAAATGCCGGCCGCGGTGACCGTGCGGTTCTAGGCGCTTCAGTCCGGAACCGCGGGACTGCTACGGTCGCAGGTTCGAATCCTGCCTCGGGCATGGATGTGTGTGATATCCTTAGGTTAGTTAGGTTTAGGTAGTTCTAAGTTCTATGGGACTGATGACCTAAGATGTTAAGTCCCATAGTGCTCAGAGCCAGCCTGTCATAAATGTTGATATGGATTTTGCGTTGTTATATGCGGAACATTTACGCAACATTGGGAAGTTAAATAACGTCGAGTTACAAGTTGTGAACACATCTTACCTACTGTTAATTGTTAGCTGCAGGATAGTACACTTCCCAAAGGTACATTGCTTTAAATAATGTTAGCGTGCTAAGCCTAAACTTATCAGTTTATTAAACGCTCAATGGTGTATGCTTCAAAGCTTCAGAGAAACATTGATAGCACAAGATTTCCTTTTTTTCTGTAAATTTTCTGACTGGTTTAGTGCTATCAACTGATAATTTCTCCTGTGCCATAAATTTCAGTTTATAAGTTATGTATTATATAGAGATCACACACCAAATTCCAAGTTCACCCAGTCTCGAGAAAAACGTGTAAAATAATTTAAATAGATATGCACAGTGAGGTCCTAAAAGTCGTAGGGTACCTCCTAATGTCGCGTCAGATATATCTTTGCTCGGGATAATGAAACAACTCTACGAGGCATGGATTCAACAAGTCGTTGGAAGCCTGTGAGGTAATGGGCGAATTGTGGCACCCTGAAAATATTCTAAGTTGGCATGGCAGCACAGGACGCTCGTCAAAGCCGCGGCCCGGCAACAAACACGTGGTTGCAAACGTTAGCCGGACGAGAGGGGCAGCCCCAGCGCATGGTCCAGCCGCGTGGCTGGGAATTGCGTTGTCACGAGGACGGTGCTTTGTGTCGATGAAAGAGACACGCCTTGTTGGCAGACATTCACAGTCTGTATAGAAATTAACAGTAACCAGATGAATCGTGATACCTCAAAAAGAAACATGTACATTACCGTTATTTGCACGACGATTCTGATGGTGTAATCAGATTTTCAATATATTTATTAGTTTAAAGTTTAGTATCTGACGGTAAATTATACAAGTAGCACCCAGCAACGAATTTCCAAAATATAGATGCTTCATCCGATTTTGTCGATCGCCGTGTCTTTAGAAAGCTGTTAGTGTAAACCTAAACTGATATGAATTACAGGCATGTAACTTAAATAGTACATGCGTTATTGGAGGTCAAAGCGGCCGATTACTACCGATCGCGTCAGGCCGTAAGTACTTCACAGTTACACGAAAAAGCGGTAGGAGCATACTTATAAATATATTGATTCATCTATGTCTTTGTTTATATCCAACATATACTACTCATGAAGAAACTGGTTAAGTATTTACTGTGTGCTGGAAAGCACAGAGACATTAAGCTCCTGGACTGCCTTTTGCTTCTTTTCTTTTGATGCATGTTTATTTAATTGTTTACGTATTTAATAATGTGTGTTAGAGCGTGTTTATGGTCCAACCGTAGGAATATTTACTTAATTTCAAGTATTTAAATGTAAAAACAGTATTTCGTATGTGCTTAAATACACTCCTGGAATTGGAAAAAAGAACACATTGACACCGGTGTGTCAGACCCACCATACTTGCTCCGGACACTGCGAGAGGGCTGTACAAGCAATGATCACACGCACGGCACAGCGGACACACCAGGAACCGCGGTGTCGGCCGTCGAATGGCGCTAGCTGCGCAGCATTTGTGCACCGCCGCCGTCAGTGTCAGCCAGTTTGGGGGTGGTGGTTAGTGTTTAACGTCCCGTCGACAACGAGGTCATTAGAGACGGAGCGCAAGCTCGGGTTAGGGAAGGATTGGGAAGGAAATCGGCCGTGCCCTTTCAAAGGAACCATCCCGGCATTTGCCTGAAACGATTTAGGGAAATCACGGAAAACCTAAATCAGGATGGCCGGAGACGGGATTGAACCGTCGTCCTCCCGAATGCGAGTCCAGTGTGCTAACCACTGCGCCACCTCGCTCGGTATGTCAGCCAGTTTGCCGTGGCATACGGAGCTCCATCGCAGTCTTTAACACTGGTAGTTTGCCGCGACAGCGTGGACGTGAACTGTATGTGCAGTTGACGGACTTTGAGCGAGGGCGTATAGTGGGCATGCGGGAGGCCGGGTGGACGTACCGCCGAATTGCTCAACACGTGGGGCATGAGGTCTCCACAGTACATCGATGTTGTCGCCAGTGGTCGGCGGAAGGTGCACGTACCCGTCGACCTGGGACCGGACCGCAGCGACGCACGGATGCACGCCAAGACCGTAGGATCCTACGCAGTGCCGTAGGGGACCGCACCGCCACTTCCCAGCAAATTAGGGACACTGTTGCTCCTGGGGTATCGGCGAGGACCATTCGCAACCGTCTCCATGAAGCTGGGCTACGGTCCCGCACACCGTTAGGCCGTCTTCCGCTCACGCCCCAACATCGTGCAGCCCGCCTCCAGTGGTGTCGCGACAGGCGTGAATGGAGGGACGAATGGAGACGTGTCGTCTTCAGCGATGAGAGTCGCTTCTGCCTTGGTGCCAATCATGGTCGTATGCGTGTTTGGCGCCGTGCAGGTGAGCGCCACAATCAGGACTGCATACGACCGAGGCACACAGGGCCAACACCCGGCATCATGGTGTGGGGAGCGATCTCCTACACTGGCCGTACACCACTGGTGATCGTCGAGGGGACACTGAATAGTGCACGGTACATCCAAACCGTCATCAAACCCATCGTTCTACCATTCCTAGACCGGCAAGGGAACTTGCTGTTTCAACAGGACAATGCACGTCCGCATGTATCCCGTGCCACCCAACGTGCTCTAGAAGGTGTAAGTCAACTACCCTGGCCAGCAAGATCTCCGGATCTGTCCCCCATTGAGCATGTTTGGGACTGGATGAAGCGTCGTCTCACGCGGTCTGCACGTCCAGCACGAACGCTGGTCCAACTGAGGCGCCAGGTGGAAATGGCATGGCAAGCCGTTCCACATGACTACATCCAGCATCTCTACGATCGTCTCCATGGGAGAATAGCAGCCTACATTGCTGCGAAAGGTGGATATACACTGTGCTAGTGCCGACATTGTGCATGCTCTGTTGCCTGTGTCTATGTGCCTGTGGTTCTGTCAGTGTGATCATGTGATGTATCTGACCCCAGGAATGTGTCAATAAAGTTTCCCCTTCCTGGGACAATGAATTCACGGTGTTATTATTTCAATTTCCAGGAGTGTACTTCGGAGTGCCGACTTGTGTGCACTTGTGAGATTTTCGTGTCTTCTACAGTGAAGACGTAGTGTGCGTTTAGAAGTGATTATCTCGCGAGCTATGTTGTTATTCATAACTAATTACGTGCAGTAGGAATCTATTATTTCACCGTTATTCAACTTATAAGTTATTTAATTACTGGACCATCGACACCAGTAAGTGTTTTGCAGAAATATACCGCATTCTCAAAAGTACTTCTACTGTTGTGCTCATCATTTAAAGTCGTTAAGATAGTACCTGTAGATTTTATTTCACTGCAATCTTTCATTTATAAATTTATATGTTAGATTCATAATTCGCAATTGCCAAGTGATAGCAGCCTTCGACCATTCGATTCATGTGTGTATTCTTATCGTATACTGTAGACTCAGCCGTATTTGGCCTATAATGCGGCAACTACGTATCCCAGCCCCTAGACAACGAAACCAGCCAAAACTTTCAATATTTCTACGTTGAGTCGGAGGGTGCGTAGTTATTTGAAAGCCCGCAAGCCCCGGCTGAAATATTGAGCCATGCTGCCTCTACAGCTGTCCGTAATTTCGAAAATGTTGCCCTTGCAGAATTTTGTGCACGAACTGATCTCTCTATTGTGTCCGATGGGACTCATGTTGGGCGATCTGAGTGACTAATGTCCAGAATGTTCTTCAAACCTATCGCTAACTATGGCCTGGTGACATGACATCAATGTTTCGGAACGTGAAGGCAATGAATTACTACAAATCGTCTCCAAGTAGCCAAGCATAACCATTTCCAGTCAATAACTGGTTCAGCTGCACCACAGGATCCAGTCCATTCGATATAAACATAGCCCTTGCAATTATGGAGCTACCACCAGCTTGTACCTTTTTGACAACTTGGCTCCGAAGCTTCGTGGGGTCTGCGTCACACACGAACCCTATCATCAGCTATTACCACCTGAGATCGGGACTCATCTGACAAGTCCACGTTTTCCATTCGTCTAGGGTCCAGGCGATATGCTCACGAGTGTAGGGGCGGCGCTGTAGGCGATGTCGTGCTGTTAACAAAAAAATTTGCGTCGGTAGTCTCCTGTCATAGACCATTAACGCTACATTTCGCAGCACTACGTTTGTTCGTCGTATACCCCACATTGATTTCTGCCTTTATTTCACTTGTGTGTTAGCACTGTCAGCACTACGCAAACGCCACACTATGCAAAAATGTTGTACGTAAACATTTAAAGTGACTGTTTGAGTGCTCAATTTGTAAATGTAAATCTCGGATGAGAAACAGCTGAACAGTTACGAAGAGGGCTTGTGTTACCTAAAAGTTTGTCATAAAAGTTTTCAGTTGTTGCGATAACGATAACAAAATATGTAATGACTACATAAACTCGGCATATTACTGCAAGAAATTCACTTTCCGAAGTTACTTGCTTTTTTTCTTTTTCTTTTTTTTTGGAATCATATCTAAAAATAAGAAACCGATTACAAATTTAGGATAGCTGCGAAGCCTTCTGCACACGGCGAAATCTAAAACATAATCTCGGCCTCACCGGTCCACTGACGTTACAAGTCGCGAAGTCGTCAGTTTGATGAATGTACCTCTAATAGACGTCACCGTGATCCAGTATATCCACAGTGGAGGTGGATCGTCCGTGAAGAGACGGATCCAAAGGAACAGCATATGTATTACCATTAAAACAAGAATTTCCTATCAACTGCATTCCTTTTCTTTTTTATAGCTATAATTCCCGCTTAAGCTTTCGCAAATAATATTCGTGACTGGCAGTGAGTTAATAAAAAGTAAAATTTTAAACTGAAATGGATTTTTGTACACAGTAGCTGCACCGTTTTCAACTTCCAAAGGGATTAAAGGCCCAATCAAATATGAGTTTCGTTTCCTTGACTTATTAAAGCTTCTACTTCGAATTTCGATAGTTTCCCATCGCATTTGAGTTTGCTGTGTAAAAGAAATTCACCCAAATACATCGACTTTTTACAAATTGATTGTTATAGGTCATAGGCATACTCTCTAGGGAAGAGGGGAGAAATGGATTCAGCTGCATCCGTTTAGAAAAATGTGGTCTTCATGAACCAAACTCGTATCACATACATCAGTTCAGCTCCTGACTAGTAGCAAGCGCATCCAGAACTGTTTGTCGCAAAATCTCAAAACTGTTTCATTGTTTACCGCGAAACTAGAATGGCTTGCCTCCCAATTCCTCTCCACCTCTTTCGCTAACATCCTGCGTACGCTCTCGTTCTTGGGTACGGTACTATTAGTTTTCCATTTTGACTTTTCTAAAATCCATACAGCATGACACCAGTAGGTCGAAAAAAGAAAGGTGAACGATTAGAAATGAATGGGTTCCGAAAAGGACCAGTCACCAGTGAACTACACTGCTTGACAAGAAAGAGTGAAGCAAACAGAAGGAGAGGGGGAAACGAAAGGAAACGAAACAAAACTTCATTGGTGGGAGGAAAAATAATGTTATACCAGTGGTTACAAACTCGAGTCAAATTCACAAAGAACTTGTCAGCATGTGTGCACTTATCAGTATGACGTTGCGACCCATCTGACCTGGATGCATGTAAAGATTATATTGGGAAGGGTGAACTATCCCTGGCTTGGAACACTTCCGCAAGAAAGACACGAGCATTTAGTTCATTCTCTATATTTAAGAACACAATCAACTCATCATAAGGGGCCTTCTTTGCCCATCACAAGCAGGTAACAAATTTTTTGACAGTTTCGTAACAGGGAAATAAGTTCACGACTAAACACAGGTACTTGGAATACAAGTCTTTGTTGAGGATACAACACAATGAAAGCTTCTATAGTCAGAGTTCGTTCTCCACCACTCGACCACCAAATATTTAAGTCCTCTGTCTCCTTGAACACAGCGCTGTGGAATAGATTAACACTTACAATCTGTACGAGTTCACAGTTTCTATAGTCTTGTCAAATGAGACCGACTGAATACCAGTAGGCCTGCAGGCTCGTTTCCAATGTACTGTGGCGGCGAAAGTGACATGCGTTCAAGGCAGCGCTGTATCCGGAGCAGACTTCTTCTCTTGGCTGGCTGCGTCGTAACTGCCATGATCTTTTTTTTCCTTTATTGTTATTTCACACCCCAGCCCCAAGTGGGCGGGGGTGGGCTAGCAGCGACACAATCCGCCGCTCTTCAGCTGAGAGACTGTATAAAAGAAAACATAAAGTACAGGGATAAAACATGATTTGACACATCAGAAGGCGATATAGTGGGAGATAAAATATACGAAAAAGGTAGCGGTTTCATGAGGGACATTCACATAAAATCCACATACAATTAAAATGACACTCACCGAAGATATAGCACAGAGACACTAACAGCACGAAAAGCACCATTAAAAATGGTGTTCACAGTAATGACAGAGACACGGGACGACGACACTGAACACACACTGCTCTTAAGTTACATGCAAGGTGAGCACCAAAACATGACAAAGTAACTGGATTAATATTGGAAGGACCTGCCAAGGGAGGGGAGATCAGACAGGAGGGATAGAGGAAAGAGAGAGGGGGTCGTTGGAGGAGGGGGCAGGAAGGGGCAGAAAGGGGGGATGGAGCCGATAGCACACCAAGGGGCAGGAACAGGGAGGGTGAGGAGGGAGCAGCCCAGGAAGGAGCGCAAGGATTGGGAAAGGAGAAGTAAGAAGGACAGGGAGGTAGTAGGGAGGAAACAACAGAGGAGGAGGGGAGCAATAGGGAGGAGGGAAGGGGAATAGAAGGGTCAGAATTGGAAGGAAGTATAAATATTGGGATGAAGCACATCATATGTGATGGGGAAACATGGGAAATTTATTTTGGAGGAGGTGGAGGGTTTGGAGATGGAGAAAGGGTGGGCCACAGATGTGGCAGCAGGCAGATGTGGAGAGGGAAGGGGATAAGGGGGATCAAGGTGGTCGTTGGGATAGAGGATACAGGTATGTTGAAGGAAAAGGAGGAGATGTGGGAAAGGGATGAGGTCATAGAGGATCCTCCTGGGGAAAGGGGGACACACACAGAAAGTGACACAGAGTGCGTGGCGTTTGTGGGTTTGGAGGGCTTTATAGAATTTAGCAGGGTTGAGATCCTGGCAGCACCAGCATAACAAAGGATGGGATGGATCAATGATCTGTATGAAGGATGGTGGAAGGATGCAATCCCCATGTCTGGGCAGACAGTTATTCCAGGAGCTGGAGGATATTGGGGGCTTTGCATTGGATGGTAACGAGATGGGAGTGCAGGTGACGTGATGGTCAAGGGTGAGGCTAAAGTATTTCAAAGTGGGAGTAGGTTGTACAGGACAGTCATAGATGGTTAGGTAGAAATCATAGTCAGAAGCCGGGGTGGTGCGTCCTATAATGACTGCCTGGGTTTTGAATGCTTGATTGGAAGGAGCCACTGGTTGCGCCAAGTGGTAAATTGGTTTAAGTGGGTTTATGGGGGAGCGCTGGGGCAGTTGAAGGGTAGGATAGAGGGCAAAGAAGGAATACTGAAGGATGGGTGGGCATGGATTGGGCATGTCAGCAGTATGCATGAGATATAGGAGGGTAAAGGACGGAGCCCTGGGGCACACCTGCAGTAGTGTAGAAGATACGGGAATTGGTGTTTTGAATGGTGACGTAGGAAGGGCGGTGGGAGAGGAAAGGGCAATTAGGCAGATGAAGTTGTTAGGAAGGGCTTTGGTGTGGAACATGAAAAGGAGGCCAGAATGCCATGCACGGTCATAGGCGTTCAGGATGTCGAGGGAAACAAAAATAGCAGAGGCTCCTGATTGACTGCACGTCACATTGGCGAATGCAACAAAAGGTTCGTGGTAGGAGCGACCTCTCTTTCTGATTCACACGCCGTCTTTGCTTTGGTCCAGTGTACACTTTAATAAAAGTTACCTTGCAGTGTAACAGTGAAGCAAATCAGTTTCCGGATATAGTCGTGACGTTGGTGGGAATGAAAGGTAGCTTACCCTCCACAGAATTATGGAAGTAGCACCACCTGCAGGTAGCGCTGCAAATGGAGGGGCCGGAACGTCGTGTAGTCGCAGGAGCTGAGTTGGGAACCAACCCGACGGCGGTGTGCTGCCTTGCGGCGTTGGCGCTTCACGGCTTTTGCAACATGCCAAAGGGTGTCATGAAGTCGTTATATCCTCTCCTGACGCAAGGTGGCCCTCGACCGTTGCAAATGGTCCTCGATATCCTTGGTACTGACACTGCGGAGTTGATGTCCGAGCTGGACCTCGCTGGACACGGCACCCTCCACATCACGCAGGCCGTTCATAAAGACATGTGCCTTGCAGGGACGAGCATTGTCCTGAAAAAGGCACCACGTTACTGTAACATGAGAGGAAACACATGAGAAGCTAGGATGTTCGTGACTTACTGTTGTGCCGTCAGAGTTATCCCAGTCACTGGCAGCCGTAACCTGAAGCCATACCGGATGGCTGCCCACACCAAGGCACAAGGAGTAACACCTCAGCGTCTCTCCAAAACGTTGGAAGAATGATGACTATGCTCGTCCAGGGCAGTGCAGAACCGCGGTACATCGCTGAACGCAATGCGATGCCATTCATCAGTAGTCGATGCTTCCTATTCGCGGCACCACTCTCAACGCAGCCGTTTATGTTGTGGCGTTAGTAGCAACCTACGTATGGGACGGTGATTTCCTAGTGCGGCTGACACTAGGTAGAAATAAGAAAGACAAAGATGCAGAAGTGGTGGTGGTGGTGGTTAGTGTTTACCGTCCCGTCGAAAACGAGGTCATTAGAGACGGGGCTCATGCTCGGGTTAAGGAAGGATTGGGAAGGAAATTGGCCGTGCCCTTTCAAAGGAACCATCCCGGCATTTGCCTGAAACGATTTAGGGAACTCACGGAAAACCTAAATCAGGATGGCTGGAGACGGGATTGAACCGTCGTCCTCCCGAATGCGAGTCCAGTGTGCTAACCACTGCGCCACCTCGCTCGGTAAAGATGCAAAAGTAATGTAACGCTTATGCCCTGTGTAAAACATATGTGACCTGTGACAAATGTAATACAAGAATAATACAAACATACGTCTGTGCATACACATTTACAAAATGAATAAGAAAGATATATTTTGTACGCTACCTCGAATGTGACAGGCTCGATGATTTGCCGAGTCTTCCGAGATGGGTAGGTGGCGGGATTATAATACAAATCCATTTACTTTCCTGTTATCTTTGTTTCTCCTTCTTAAAGGAAAGAATCTTTTTGTTTTAGAAAATTTTTCCGAATTTATAATTATAAATTTACAATATGTCATCACCTCTGTTCTGTCTTCCTAATTTCATATATTCTATACATAAATTGTAACAACGTGGCAGGTCATTTGTAAAAGGCAGCAAATAAAACCAAAATGAAAAAAAAATGAAGTCGTCGACCAATGGTTATGGACCACCCTTGTGGTGGTGGTCAGATGTGGTCGACTTGAACCTTGACTGCCCTCACGTTCTCATGCAGTCCAGTATTAGGCTTGAGCCGAATCTGAATACCCCAAAAATCTGGATATGTTCAGTTCGACAGCCGACCAAACGGAGATCCACAGTGAGGCCCGTTTCAAACTCCGTCAGGTGCTACTAACGCTGTCTCCCTCTATTGTGAGCCATATTCATATGATTCACAGTGATCACTTAATATCTGATTCCACTCACGTCCTTTATAAACGCCACGAGATCTGGTAACAATGCTAAACACGAATACTGTGCTCTGGTGTCCGTGCTACCATTCAAAAACAATTGTACCTCTCGAATCGCTTATAAACCCGCGTGTGGTGTATACGCGTACGACTTCATCCTTCTAGAAGCAGTTTATCGTAGACCACTAGGGCAACTAAGAGTTCCTAGCGACTGGAAAAAAGTGCCATGTCGTTTCCGTTTCCTAAAAGGACTGCACGACTATCTCGTTGACGTCAATTTGTTGCACAGTTATGGAACATGTTTTATGTTCTAGAATTATCATGCATTTGGAAAACGAAAATCTTCGCTATAAACATCATTATGGATTCCACAAACAGAGATCTTGCGAAACTCAGCTCGCCCTGTTCCTCCATGAGATCCATAGCGCTGTGGATACAGCACTCAGATTGAAGCCGCCTTCTTTGACTTCAGGAAGGCATTTGACACCGTCCCTCACTGCTGTTTAGTGAAAACGAATCCGAGGTTATCGTGGATTCAAAACTTCCTTGCAGAGAGAACTCAACATGTTGCTCTTAACGGAACAAAATCGACAGGTGTAAGGGTAATATCCGGAGTAGCCCAAGGAAATGTGATAGGATCGCTATTGTTTACAATGTATATAAATCATCTAGTAGAAATCGTCGGATGTTGTTTAATAATGATCGCAGGTGATGCAGTTATCTAAGTAAGTAGAAACGACAGAAAACAGTATCGATTTGCGAAATGACCTGGAGAGGTTTGATGAATGGTACAGACTCTGGCAGTTCACCCTGAATATAAATAAGTTTAACATACTGCGCGCGCATAGGTAAAGAAAGCCACTACTGTACAACTACATTATCGATGAGAAACTCCTGGAAACAATAGCTAACCCTCCAGAGCGACTTCAAGTGGAAAGAATAGATAAAAGAGATAGTAAGACAAGCAGATGCTAGGCAGAGAATCGTTGGAAGAATCTTAAGGAAATGTAGCTCTCCACGAAGGAAGTGGCTTACAACGCACTTGTTCGATAGATTCTTGAGTATTCCTCATCAGTCTTGAATCCTTACCAAGTAGTACTGACAGAAGACATAGAGAAGATCCAACGAAGAGCGGCGCGTTTCGACACGGGATCGCAAGAGCTTTACTGAGATGCACAACATACTCCATTAGCTGGTGTTACAAAAGGGGTGTTGTGCGTCACGGCGTAGAATACAATTGGATTTTCTAGACAGTACTTTCAGGGAAAAGTCGGACAGCATACTGCTTACTCTAACATACACCTTGCGTAATGACAACGACGCAGAAATTCGAAAAATTAGAGCTATACGATCATTCTTCCCATGCTAATGGGACAGGATAGGGGGGATTAGTTAGTAGTGCTAGAAGCGCACTTCGCCACACATCATTAGGTGGCTTGCGGATACGATGTAGATGTACACTAGTGGCCATTAAAATTGCAACACCACGAAGATGACGTGCTAAAGACGCGAAATTTAACCGACAGCAAGAAGATGCTGTGATATGCAAACGATTAGCTTTTCAGAGCATTCACACAAGGCTAGCGCCGGTGGCGACACCTACAACGTGCTGACATGAGGAAAGTTTCCAACCGATTTCTCACACACAAACAGCTGTTACCGGCGTTGCCTGGTGAAACGTTGATGTGATGCCTCGTGTAAGGAGGAGAAATGCGAACCATCACGTTTCCGACTTTGATAAAGGTCAGATTGTAGCCTATTGCGATTGCGATTGCTTTGAACAGTGAACGTTACATTTCAGATGTCTTACGACCCGTGGCTCTACCCTTCATTCGATCCCTGCGAAACCCTACATTTCAGCAGGATAATGTACGACCGCACGTTGTAGGTCCTGTACGGGCCTTTCTGGATACAGAAAATGTTCGACTGCTGCCCTGGCCAGCACATTCTCCAGATCTCTCACCAATTGAAAGCGTCTGGGCAATGGTGGCCGAGCAACTGGATCGTCACAATACGCCAGTCACTACTCTTGATGAACTGTGGTATCGTGTTGAAGGTGCATGGACAGCTGTACCTGTACACGCCATCCAAGCTCTGTTTGACTCAATGCCCAGGCGTATCAAGGCCGTTATTACGGCCAGAGGTGGTTGTTCTGGGTACTGATTTCTCAGGATCTATGCACCCAAATTGCGTGAAAATATAATCACATGTTAGTTCTAGTATAATGTATTTGTCCAATGAATACCCGTTTATCATCTGCATTTCTTCTTGGTGTAGCAATGTTAATGGCCGGTAGTGTATATGAACGTATTGTGACATCCCGCCCTGTCTTCTAGGTGCTTGACACCTATCGCAGACAGTGTACCTCTCAATGACGAACGAGTTTGCCATCACTAATCGACGCCGACGCGCAGTAGCAGCCCAGCAGCGCCTCCTGCTTGGCGGTAGGGTAACGGAGAGCCTTTGGCGGGTCGCCGGAGACGGCGTCGATATTCCAGAGCTGGTCTGCGGTGTGCGCGTGGCGGCGCGCAGTTGGCGCGGCGCGTTTCGTATGCATAGACAGGGCGGGCGGTACCTGCTGGCGTTTGTCACTGCCGGAGCCACGGCCTGCGGACTGCTGCTTCTGCCTCCCGCCCGGCGCGAGGCTCGGGGCCCTGTGTCGCCTGCACACGACGCCCGCGGCCTAAAATTGGAAAACAAGCGCCGCCGCTTCTCTGCGTCTCACGTGCCGCCAGAAGGGGCCACATATTGCGCGCTTTGTTCCGCGGGCACGGACCTGCCAGACAGGCAAAAGTCGGAGCATGCAGTTCGCCACGGCACTCTGTCACGACAGTAGCGAAGTCACTTCTTCTTGTTCTTCTTTTCATACTAGGCTAAAGCCTGTTTCTGTACCCCGCAGTCTACATTGAGGTTATCATACCACCTTAAGCTTGCACTCCCTATATATCGTTTGCAGCTAGTAACCTACACTGGAGAGCCAAAGAAATTTGTACATCTGGCCAATACCGTGTAGGGCTCCCGTGAGCGCGCAGAAGAATAATCAATTGACAGCCGAAAAAATCGAGATTCGGGAATATTGCACGTAAGTCCCGCAGACTGCAAAACAGAAAACGACAACTGGACATTTCTAAGGTGGTCTTCAATGGAAGCACCGGAAAGAGTGATGTCATCGAGATAACTGATGCAGCCAGGCACAGAGGCTGTCAGCTGTTCTAAAAATCATTGAAAAATTGCGGGCACATTGTGTTGATATTGCTATAGGCTGAAAAGTGTATTGACAGTGGCCTAGTGGTCTCATCCGAGGGGAGTTGGAGGTACACTTCTGACAAATCAATCTTGGAAAAGTAGTGGCTGCATGCTAATTTTGCAAGAAACTTGTAAGAGTGGGGCAAAAGGTACATACTTGTCATGGACTGTGCATTAATCATGAGACGGAAGTCACTGCAGAGGCAAAGCTTACCCGTCAGCTTCATAACAATGACCAGTGATGTAGCCCGGCCACTGGAAGAAATTGGCCAAATGACATTGAGAGACATCAAATGGTCTAATTCGGCCTTGACAGAGTCGTGCAAGGTAACAGGCACCTGTCGCACCTGAAATAACAAGGGTGGGTGGAATCTTTCATGGTAACGTGAGATGAAAATCGGTAGTACAAGCCCAGGGCAAAGCAGAGGGGCTCTAGTTGCTGATACAGAACTTGATCTGACTCTGAAATTACCTCATCGGCAATGGAGAAACCAAAATCATTAAATGCATCTAACACAAACAGGTCTTTGGTATGGGAATGATCCACAGCAAGGAAGGTGAGAGGGCAAACAACAGATTTGTAAGATACAGGAGTGGAAAACTGACCTAGGATTAGAGCCTGCTGTTTATTGTAGCTAACTAACTTCTGTGAAACCTGTGTGATGTAGGGAACCCCAAGTCCGTGTATGTTTGTGCATTTACTAAAGTCATTGCAGCTCCTGTGTCCACTTGCACTTTTAGCTGTTTATTAAACACACGCAAGTCAATAAACAATTTGTTCAGAGAGAGAGAGAGACAATGAAGAGAGGCAGTTGATGCCCATCAGTACTACTGTATCCGTTCCGTTTGAAAAAGAATTGCACACTGATGCAATGTGGCCGTTCTTTTGACACTTGCTGCAAACAGCCCAATGCTTAGGGCATGCAGCACACTCATGCTGGATGAAGCAGTACTTCTAAGACTCGACTAATGTCTGAAATAGTGCAGGAGGGAATTGACACCATGAATCTTACAGAGCTGACGATAAATCCATGAGTACGAGAGGGTGGAGCTACTACTGAACAGAACGTTGCAAGGAATCCCAGATTCTTTCTTTCTTTCTTTCACTGGTGTCATGTCCCTCGCTGACGCAGGGTCGGCATTGTTAGGAACGGATTTGGCAAGGTTAGTGGAAAGGGGTGGCCGGATGCCCTTCCTGCCGCCACCCCGTACCCCCCAGGACGGAATTAGTGTACCCCTGCTGTCTGCGTCGAGTGTAATTAATGGAATAGTGCGAGCGTGATCAGATGTCTGCGAGTCGTGTAACTGAGGCGGAACGTGGTGACCAGTCCGGTATTCACCTATCGGGATGTGTAAAACCGCCTAAAAACCACATCCAGGCTGGCCGGCACACCGACCGACGACGGTAACCCGCCGGGCGGATTCGATCAGGGGCCGATGCGCCTACCCTAGTCCAGGTAGCAGCGCATTAGCGCTCTCGGCTAACATGGCGGGTCGTTTCAAGGCATCCCAGATGTGCTCAATAATGTTTATGTATGGGTACTTTAGTGGCCAGCGGAATTGTTTAAACTCAGAAGAGTGTTCCTGGAGCCACTGTGTAGCAGTTCTGGACATCTGTGTGTGTGTGTGTGTGTGTGTGTGTGTGTGTGTGTGTGTGTGTGTGTGTCTGTGTGGTGGGGGAGGGGGTGGCGCATTGTCCTGCTGGAATTGCCCTAGGTAGTCGAAATCCACAATGCACATGAACGGATGCAAGTGGTCAGACAGAATGCTTAAGTACGTGTCATCAGTCAGTGTCTACATCAACATCTACATCTACATTTATACTCCGCAAGCCACCCAACGGTGTGTGGCGGAGGGCACTTTACGTGCCACTGTCATTACCTCCGTGCGCGCTCTAATCTCTCTAATTTTACATTCGTGATCTCCTCGGGAAGTATAAGTAGGGGGAAGCAATATATTCGATACCTCATCCAGAAACGCACCCTCTCGAAACCTGGTGAGCAAGCTACACCGCGATGCAGAGCGCCTCTCTTGCAGAGTCTGCCACTTGAGTTTATTAAACATCTCCGTAACGCTATCACGGTTACCAAATAACCCTGTGACGAAACGCGCCGCTCTTCTTTGGATCTTCTCTATCTCCTCCGTCAGACCGATCTGGTACGGATCCCACACTGATGAGCAGTACTCAAGTATAGGTCGAACGAGTGTTTTGTAAGCCACCTCCTTTGTTGATGGACTACATTTTCTAAGCACTCTCAAAAGGAATCTCAACCTGGTACCCGCCTTACCAGCAATTAATTTTATATGATCATTCCACTTCAAATCGTTCCGCACGCATACTCCCAGATATTTTACAGAAGTAACTGCTACCAGTGTTTGTTCCGCTATCATATAATCATACAATAAAGGATCCTTCTTTCTATGTATTCGCAATACATTACATTTGTCTATGTTAAGGGACTGTTGCCACTCCCTGCACCAAGTGCCTATCCGCTGCAGATCTTCCTGCATTTCGCTACAGACGTATTAGGGGTCCCGTATCACTCCAATTGCACACGCCCCACATTATTACAAGTCTCCGCCAGACTGAACAGTTCGATGCTGACATGAGGGTCCATGGATTCATGAGGTTATCTCCATACCCCCATACCCGAACACAACCGTCAGCTCGACACAATTTGAAACGAGACTCGTCCGACCAGGCAACACGTTTCCAGTCATCAACAGTCCAATGTCGGTGTTGACGGCCCCAGGCGAGGCGTACAACTTTGTGTCGTTCAGTCATCAAGGGTACACGAGTGGGCCTTCGGCCCCGAAGGCCCATATCGATGATGTTTCGTTGAATGGTTCGCACGCTGACACTTGTTGATGGCCCAGCATTGAAATCTGCAGCAGTTTGCGGAAGGGTTGCACTTCCGTCACTTTGAACGATTCTCTTCAGTCGTCGTTAGTCCCGTTCTTGCAGGACCTTTTCCGGCCGCAGCGGTATCGGACATTTGATATTTTACCGGATTCCTGATATTCATGGTACACTCGTGAAATGGTCGTACGGGAAAATCCCTACTCAGTCGTTACTTCGGAGATGCTGTGTTCCATCGCTCGTGCGCCGCTTATAACACCACGTTCAAGCTCACATAAATCTTGAAACTTCCTGACGGATTGAAACGGTGTGCCGGACCGTTTCTCGAACTCGTGACCCGAGTTCGAGTTTCAGTCTGGCACACAGTTTTAATCTGTCAGGAAGTTTCACATCAGGGCACCCTCCGCTGAAGAGTGAAAATCTCATTCTGGTCTCTTAAATTTTGATAACCTGCCACTGTAGCAGAATTAACCACTGTAACAACTGCGCCAGACCCTCGTTCTCTTATATAGGGGTTGCCGACCGCAGTGCCGTATTCTGCCTGTTTACGTATCTCTGTAACAACTGGGTGCTTTTGGAAATCAGCCTTATGCAAATACAATTAGTTTTTTTTATATTTACCCAGACATGTTTCGACACCAATGTGTCATCTTCTGCGGGTCGAATTTATATTTCTTAAAATTATGTCGCTAATTGAATTGTATTATTATACATCGATTTTAGTGCTCGTTTTCTGTCCTGTTTCGTGTCCCTGGTTGGTGTCTCAATCAGTCGCTGTTTAGTGCATTGCTTTCACTCATTTTATCACAAATTCCCGCTCACTACTTCATCTATCATGCACTTGCACAAAATGTGGCGAAATGTGATCTGCACAGACACTTCTGACAACACATTGAATGAGTGTCCAGAGACCAGGAAATACAACACTGAGATGGTTGCGAACATCCACACTGAAGTTAGGCGGTGCACCGTCATGTTGAATGGATGTGTCGTTGATTCATAGCGCATTCTGTCATCGGACAGACATTTGTATGCATGTTAAGTTGTAAATAAGCTGGTAAACAGTAATGCTAGATAAAGCGGTAGACAAGTTTACTTGTCGGCAGGGTTGGCCGAGCGGTCCTAGGCGCTTCAGCCCGGAGCCGCGCTGCTGCTGCGGTCGCAGCATCGAATTCTGCCTCGGGCATGGATATGTGTGTTGTCCTAAGGTTAGTTCGGTTTAAGTAGTTCTAAGTCTAGGGCACTGAACACCTCAGATGTTAAGTCCCATAGTGCTTAGAGGCATTTGAATTGTTTCCACCCCTTTTTAAGCTGTCTTCTTGGTTCCCGCATTGCTTATCTCTAATGTTCATAGGAGCAGTTCCTATGCCCTGTTACATTTTTGCACATTCTTACAGAAACACTCTGTAGAGACGCCCACATTGGTTTAGATAAAACCATCAGCGCAGAATAGAAAAAGCTTTAAGTCCAGCATTGTTCGATGCTCGCTGTAAAGTTATGCACATTTAGGCGAGCGAATCGGCTGCCCATAATTGCTGCAAGGTGAGGTGTATTTGAGGTACTACTGAACGGCAGCGGGCCCAGGGCTCAGGACGCACAGCTGCGCTTGCTTCAGGTGAGCGAAGTTTCTCACCAGGGGACCTGATGTGGGTCACTAGCAGTACGGGGAATTTTGGCAACGGACTAAAGCTTAGGTGGATAGACAATGCTCGAAGAAACGGCACTGTATCAGGACAATAGCTTAGGTGGACAGACAATGCTCCAAGAAATGGCGCAGTATCAGACAATGTGAATCTGAATATATCGGCGATCTCAGATAAATAAGGCGCATGCAATGGCACAACAGTATTTCGATATCCTTAAAAGTACAGAAGTTAATTTTTCACAATGAATAAATACATACACAATGAAACTCTGAATTAACAACTTCTAATCCCTTCATTCAGTTATAACAAACGATATTCAGATTATAGCACTGCACTAAGGCTATCATCCCAGAAAGCTACATATCTGTTATTACTTTCTTTATTGACTCACGACACATTTCCTAGCTTTTTCATTCCGCTAATGCTTGTCAGAACATCGTATTCTCCACATTTACGCAGCATCAGTACCTCATATTTTGTTGTACTTATGTTTCTATACACATCAGAAAAAGATTTGCTTCACCTCGGTGCCCACTTCGCCTGAAGGTAGACGTTGACTGTAGATTTTTTTATCACAGACACAGTCCCGTTGAGTGTTCAGACATATCACTAAACCCGCCCAGAGGTGTAAACAAACATGGATGAGCAACGCCTATTAGACAAAGGGGGTCCGACAGCCAATCAGTTCGAGTCATTCCATCAGGAAGGGGGTACCCGGTTCGTGTTGTCTGTAGTTCAACCATGCCTAGACGGTCAGTATCGCGGTTCGATAGCGTCCGCATTGTTACTTTCTGCCAGGAAGGGCTCTCAACGAGGGAAGTGCCCAAGTGTTTCGGAGTGAACCAAAGCGATTTTTTTCGGACATGGAGGGGTTACAGAGACACAGGAACTGTCGAGGACATGCCTCGCTCAGGCCGACCAAGGTGTACGACTGCAGTGGATGACCGCTACCTACGGATTATGGCTCGGAGGAACCCTGACAGCAACGTCACCATGTTGAATACTGCTTTTCGTGCAGCCACAGGACGTCGTTTTACGACTCAAACTGTGTGCAATAGGCTGCATGATGCGCAACTTCACTCCTTATGTCCATGGCGAGGTCCATCTTTACAAACACGACACCATACAGTGCAGTACAGATAGGCCCAACAACATGCCGAATGGACCGCTCAGGATTGGCATCACTTCTCTTCACCGATGAGTGTCGCCTATGCCTTCAACCAGACAATCGTCAGAGACGTGTTTGGAGGCAACCCCGTCAGGCTAAACGCCTTAGACACACTCTCCAGCGAGTGCAGAAAAGTGGAGGTTCCCTGCTGTTTTGGGGTGGCGTTATGTGGGGCCGACGTACGCCGTTGGTGGTCATGGAAGGCGCCGTAACGGCTGTACGATACGTGAATGCTGCCTTCAGACCGATAGTGCAAGCACATTGGCGAGGCATTCGTCTTCATGGACGAAAATTCGATCCTCCATCGTGCACATCTTGTGAATGACTACATTTAAGACGGTTCCAGGCGCTTCAGTCTGGAACCGCGCGACCGCTACGGGTGCAGGTTCGAATCCTGCCTCGGGCATGGATGTGTGTGATGTCCTTAGGTTAGTTAGGTTTAAGTAGTTCTAAGTTCTAGGGGACTGATGACCTCAGATGTTAAGTCCCATAGTGCTCAGAGCCATTTTTGAACTACCTTTAAGATAACGACATCGCTCGACTAGAGTGGCCAGCATGTTCTTCAGACATGAAGGCTATCTTACATGCCTGGGATGGATTGAAAAGGGCTGTTTATGGACGACGTGACCCACCAACCACTCTGAGGGATCTTCGCCGCATCGCCGTTGAGCAGTGGGATAATCTGGACCAACAATGCCTTGATGAATTTGTGGATAGTATGCCACGAGAAATAAAGGCATGCATCAGTGCAAGAGGACGTGCTACTGGGTACTAAAGGTACCGGTGTGTACAGAAATCTGGACCACCACTTCTGAATGACTCGCTATATTGTGGTACAGCATACAATGTGTGGGTTTCATGAGCAATAAAAAGGGCGGAAATGATGTTTTGTTGATCTCTGTCCCAATTTTCTGTACAGGTTCCGGAATTCTCGAGAGCTGCGGTGGTGCAAAACATTTTTGGTGTCTGTATATCAAAGAGTTTACTATTTTTGCCAGTAAATTTATTTAAATATTAATTGCAAGTACTATTAAAAACTGTGTTAATTTAATAGTGATCAGTAGCATGTGTTAGTGGTTGAAAAGAGAACCAAAAGATATTTAACGAAGATCCATTGTCGTTTAATGTGAACACGTTTGCTTAAGAGTACTAGCTTATTTGTGAACACTCCTTTATTTGTAACTATTGTGAATGACAAGAGTGTGACCGAATATTTATAATGTTTCTTTTATTTATTGTTGTAATATATAAGTTTTTGTGGGAAAGTGGTCAATACTGGATACGTGATTTCCTGTCAGAAAGGTCACAGTTCGTAGTAATACACGGAAAGTCATCGAGTAAAACAGAAGTAATATCCTGCGTTCCCCAAGGAAGTGTTATAGGCCCTCTATTGTTCCTGATCTACATTAACGACATAGGAGACAATCTGAGTAGCCGTCTTATATTGTTTGCAGATGATGTTGTCATTTACCGTCTTCTAAAGTCATGAGATGATCAAAACGACTTGCAGAATGATTTAGATGAGATATCTTTATGGTACGAAAAGTGGCAATTGACCCTGAATAAGGAAAAGTGTGATGTTATTCACATGAGTACTAAAAGAAATCCGCTAAATTTCGATTACGCGAGAAGTCACACAAATCTGAAGGCTGTAAATTCAACTAAATACTTAGGGATTACAATTACAAATAACCTAAATTGGAACGATCGCATAGATAATATTGTGGGTAGAGCAAACCAAAGACTGCGATTCATTGGCAGAACACATAGAAGGTGCAACAGGTCTACTAAAGAGCCTGCTTACACCACGCTTGTCCGCCCTATCCTGGAGTATTGCTGTGCGGTGTGGGATCCGCATCAGGTGGGACTGACGGATGACATCGAACAAGTACAAAAAAGGGCAGCTCGTTTTGCATTATCGTAAAATAGGGGAAATAGTGTCACACACATGATAAATGAATTGGAGTGGCAATCATTAAAACAAAGGCGTTTTTCGTTGCGACGGGATCTTCTCATGAAATTTCGATCACCAGTTTTCTCCTCCGATTGCGAAAACATTCTGTTGGCACCCACCTACATAGGGAGAAATTATCTTCACGATAAAATAAGAGAAATCAGGGCCCGCACAGAAAAATTTAAGTGCTCGTTTTTCCCACATGTCGTTCGAGAGTGGAACGGTAGAGAGACAGCTTAAAGGGGGTTCATTGAACCCTCTGCTAGGCACTTTATTCTGAATAGCAGAGTAATCACGTAGATGTTGATGTAGATCAGTCAAATGATGTCTGTTAGAATGTAATAAAGATGCAGTTTTGGTGGGGTAGCCTTCAGGCAACGGAAAAGCAGTCAGTAACAGAACACTACGGGAGTCAAGTGGAGACTGGGAATTTTCCAGCGAAGAGCTCAAGGGAGCTATTCTAGACATCTTATGTCGAGTTCTTGAACAAGGCAGACCTGTCTTGGGTAATGTGCCGTCGGTCCGACAAGGCTGCTCCTGTGCATGTACCTCCATGCAATGGCGCTGGAGCCACGCATAAAGCTGCTGAGATGCACAGTTGTCTGGACTCCCTACGTGGTTACATCTTCCGATTTCGTGCATGCGCAGATGACCTCCTGCTGCTGGTTCGTTCTGGGGAGGTGGTAGCACGGACCCTCGACACCATCACGGCTCACCGGAGATCGGCTGGGAATGTGATGACCGTGCTGTCCATTGGTCTCCGGACCTGGCGCCCTTGCCGTGTCCGACATCTCCTCTATCTTGGGATCACCTTTACGTCGTCAACGCGTCGTGCAGAGGCGGTCAACTTTCGTCAAGTTTCGATGATCACTCACACCTCCGTACGCCGCCTCGATCATTTGTAGCGTGTTGCCTACCTGAGTGCCTATGTAACATCCAGAATGGTTCATATTGCGCAAATTCTACCGCTGCAGATTGCCATAGGATGTTGTATTCAAGCGGCTTTCAGATATTTACTGACGGCTGGGTTCATCTTCAGAGAACACTGTCACACAATCACTCGCCCCCATGTGCAGGAGGGTTTGGTTGACTTCACATGGTCACGATGCACAAACAGTGGCACGGTGTCGAGGCCTCCCTTACGCTCCATCTACGTGCCATTCTTGTGCCAGCATCCCTCTTTCCGCAAGTCCCAGTCGGTAACATTAGGCTCGCGTTTGCACACATCGCGGCCTTCATTCTAGAACTCTGTTATACTCGCGCCGAACTCCCACGAACGCGCCTGCCGCGGCCAGTCTTTCTAAGTCCTTTTCTCGCGTAGTGTCGCCTGTAACGTCGCAAAACTCAAGTTCCCATTGCAGCGGTGGACTGTAACATAGTGGCACATTCATCAGAGCTTCTTTCCGAAGCATATCAGATGAACATGGTATTATGAGCTTGTGGGAAGTATCCTACTAACCAGAGGCTGCATGCGATAGGACTGGCGACCTCTCTACTCTGCGCCGTCAGTCGTAATGTCGACCGCGATCATCGCCGATTCAACTGTGTAGGCGTATCGGATGTCTGGCTGTTGGGGCGACAAATGGTCGCGCGTTTTCTACGTGTGCCACCGCATGTTATTGACCCAGACTCCTTTCTTTACCCAAGGGTGTAATATTTTCTTGCAACAAAGTCTCCGGCAGTTCTCTGGATAAAGGGCTGGACTTCGGCACATCTACACTACTGCCCATTAAAATTGCTACACCAAGCAGAAATGCAGATGATAAACAAGTATTCATTATACAAATATGTTATACTAGAACCGACATCTGATTACATTTTCACCCAATTTGGGTGCATAGATCCTGAGAAATCAGTGCCCTGGACAACCACCTCTGGCCGTAATAACGGCCTTGATACGCCTGGGCATTGAGTCAAACAGAGCTTGGATGGCTTGTACAGGTACAGCTGCCCATGCAGATTCAACACGATAAAATACTTCAACAAGAGTTGTGACTGGCGTATTGTGACGAGCCAGTTGCTCGGCCACCATTGACCAGACGTTTTCAGTTGGTGAGAGATCTGGTGTATGTGCTGGCCAGAGCAGCAGTCGAACATTTTCTGTATCCATAAAGGCCCGTACAGGACCTGCAACATGCGGTCGAGCATTATCCTGCTGAAATGTAGGGTTTCGCAGGGATCGAATGGAGGGTAGAGCGACGGGTTGCAACACATCTGAAATGTAGCGTCCACTGTTCAAAGTGCCGTCAATGAGAACAAGAGGTGACCGAGACGTGTAACCAGTGGCACCCCATACCATCAGGCCGTATGATACGCCAGTATGGCGATGACGAATACACGCTTCCAATGTGCGTTCACCGCGATGTCGCCAAACATCATGATGCTGTAAACAGAACCTGGATTCATCCGAAAAAATGACTTTTTGCCATTCGTGCATCCAGGTTCGTCGTTGAGTACACCATCGCAGGCGCTCCTGTTTGTGATGTAGCGTCAAGGGTAACCGCAGCCATGGCCTCCGACCTGATAGTCCATTTTGCTGCAAACGTCGTCGTACTGTTCGTACAGATGGTTGTTGTCTTGCAAACGTCCCCATCTGTTGACTCAGGGATCGAGACGTGGCTGCACGATCCGTTACAGCCATGCGGATAAAATGCCTGTTACCTCAACTGCTAGTGATACGAGGTCGTTGGTATCCAGCACGGCGTTCCGTATTACCCTCCTGAACCCACCGATACCATATTCTGCTAACAGTCATTGGATCTAGACCAATGCGAGGAGCAATGTCGCGATACGAGAAACCGCAATCGCAATAGGCTACAATCCGACCTTTATCAAAGTCGGAAACGTGGTGGTACGCATTTCTCCTCCTTACACGAGGGATCACAACAACGTTTCACCAGACAACGCCGGTCAACTGCTGTTTGTGTATGAGAAATCGGTTGGAAACTTTCCTCACGTCAGCACGTTGTAGGTGTCGCCACCGGCGCCAATTTTGTGTGAATGCTCTGAAAAGCTGATCATTTGCATATGAGAGCATTTTCTTCCTGTCGGTTAAATTTCCCGTCTGTAGTACGTCATGGTCGTGGTGCAGCAATTTTAATGGCCAGTATTGTATATGGAGATTCTCCTCACTCGCGCCTTGATTTTTGTCAATACTTGCAGACTGATCACGCAGCGGTTGCGCGCAGCTCCCGTTATCGAGCGTATTTCGCCAATTATCGTAACTGCGTTTGTACCACGCCTTCACTCAGCTGGCGTGTTCCCGGCTTGGCGGGCGCCCGCCCGATTCGGAACGAAATATGACGCGCCTGCACGTGGGACTCGGCGCGCCTACCTACCAGTATTACCTGGCGGGATTTCAGGGTTCCAGTTGCGTGAACTGATTTTGTTTTCCTCCGTGTATAAGAGCACAAAAACTGAAGTAAATATATAAGTAAAATTAATATGAGTAGTGTGAGGGTACAGCACGGCGGTCCGAAGTGGGAGGCAATGTGGCCAGCCTTCGGAATTCGACCCCTGCCCACCTTGTCTCCTCCAACCTGTAGCTAACTGTGGCCTTAACAAACCGAAAATACAAAATTTTTAAAAATAAATAATAAAAAAAGGGATAGCGTCTTTGGTTAGTAATCAAAATGTCCTTGGACCCGAATTCGAACCCTGCCACAACTTAAATTTAGAATAAAAGTCATCAGCAATTATGGACAAATACTTCTCGCATAAGAAGTCGCCCACGATTCAGCAGTGGCCTTGTCAAAGACGGAGGAGGATCGGTCAGAGGTTAACGGCACTCCCTTGCCCTTGCGGTGGGAAACTGCCCCAGAAGGCGAAAGAATCAGCAATGATCAACGGCATGAGGATGCAGAAGGCAATGGAAGCCACTGCATTAAAGGTGCATAATGTGTATCCACAGGAGATATGGCCTGTAATTGAAAAGTTTCATTGAAAAGTGTCAATTTCCTTGTACACTGCGGTCAAGCGTTGCATGTAATGTACGACGAACCACTTCTGAATGATACAGGACAAAGACTGTCTACGCCTTTTCATTCAGCCCCAGCTGGAAACACACTGCTAAAGATTACTGAATCAAAGCGCGACTCTCGCTTCGGACGAATATCTTAGTGACGAAGAAGCCAATCAAGCACCTGTGCATTCATTCTGTAAAGAAGTTGTGATTTGAAGAAACGAATGAAAAATTGACTACGTCCCTTACCATTGAAGAGTGACTTGTTTTATATCTATAGATGTAGATGCAGATGTGGAAAGGTAACTGATGTGATCAACAGGATAAGGTTAGGAGACCATATTATTCCCAACTAGAAACTCTGTCTTCATAGTCGGAGTATAATCAATACCATGTGCTCTACATTGAAAAAAGTAATTAAATTATATTACCTTTCTTCAGTATCACTGAATGACCTTGACGTTTCTTGCTAGGAAAGACCCTTCTCTGGAATCTGTGTGACCTATGTACATTTATTCTCAGGAGTATTTCAAGTGTTTAAATACAAAATACGGACCTGTATCTTTGTTAGAGGGTGTTGATATCATTTTGTCTATTCATTATTTGTATTACACAGGGTCGTTAGAAACAGTCTGAATAGCTTGTAAGGGTCTTGTAGGATAGGCTGTGCTGGGAAATAGTTGTTCACAAGCAAATTCGATAGGTTGCGACGTTTCTGAGTTGACTGACATTGAAGGTAGCCAGTCAGGCCGTTGGGGACGCAAAAATAAGCGGGCGGCCAGATACAATTAGAGTCAGTTGTTCTCACGACGCAAATGACAGCGGACGATACTGCTCAGTCTTTGGCTCTGCCTATTTTTGTATCGATCTCTTCTTCGCTTTAGGGAACCAGACAAACACGTTTCGCACATAGTCTTTGGCGAGCCGCTTGAATTTGGGTGCGCAACGATCTGATTGCCTAAATTAAATGCCAGCTAACTCGAAAACCTGCCATGTATCGAATTTTTTTCTTAAAAATCACTTCTCTGTACAACCTATACTGCAGCACCCTTACAAGCTCTTCGGACTGTTTCTTACCACACTGTAATATAATAAGCCTGATTGATTTGCTGGAAAGGAGTTAACCAGATTGTGTTTTTATGTTGTAGGTAAGTGGTGAGCAGCGGGCTACTTCATGGAGGCCCCTACTTGAGCCAGTGACTTCCCACACAGTGGACGATGTCAAAAGCTGGTCGCCGGGAGATGTGACCACATCAAAGGCAAGCCTTCCGCTCATACATTCTGTTCTGTGCAGTGAACCCCCTTCTTCGCAAAACTGTTAACCTGTTTAAATTTTCGCCTCTACAGTATCGTGTATAAAGTTAGCGACTCATTTTCCGTGTCCTTTTAATTCGCTTAGTACGTAACTTTGTCGTAGTACAGAGCACTTGTTGTCACTGTAAGACCTATAAGCGGGCAATATGGTGGCCAAAATTCGTATCTGGACATTCGCCTTCTATAAGCAGCGATATTTAAAGTCGATCATCTGGACTCTTGAATTCTATAAAGCGAATTCTAAGTCATAGACTTTTCCGGTCTGAGTCGGCCTCACGTTGGCGAGGCAATGGTAATGTGCTTGCGCAGGAAACAAAGAAAATAATTCGAACTTCAAATGCAAACAGGAGAAAACAGAGAGATAAGCGGAACTGATAAGAAGCTGTGAGAGTTTGAGATTTGTTACAAAAGAAGTCAAGAGGTCTGGAAGCGGCATAGACAATATCAGTTACCACTTTAGCAATAGCACTTACGTTGTCGGCAACTCGTGGCTCAGCCCATATAAAGAAAGAGCTTTTTATGTCAATTCACTTAAATTCCGTTCACAGATTCTAACAGCTGATGATATTACGAATGAAATGAACGCTCTCGCTCCTCGATTGCACGAATGTTAAGCAACAATAAATAATTTAATATGCAAATTTTTGCCTGTGTTGCGTATGTGCTGCGTTAATTTATTCAGGTTAACCGCGCTTCGGCTTACAAAGTCATTCTTAAGCTTTAACTATCAACTGGCGTCAAAGAAGTCACAATGTTCGTAAATAAACTGGAAAAGATGTTACTCATCCCGACTGTGGCACACACCCACACACATCACAGTAAATATCAATTTTGACAGTCCAGTGCTAATACAGTTTCAAAGGTAAAAACTTGAACAATAAATAAATGTAAAGAGAGCAGACCAGGGAAACCATTAACAGTAAACTCGAGAAACGGTGCCCATATAACAGTTCACATTAAATAAACAAATCCAGTGAAATAAAATAAAATTAGTACATGACAAGACTACTTCAGGAGATATTACACATTTACCCATGCAGAGTGATACAAAAAGCACAAAAAGTAAGATTGTCTGGTTGATTGATTTTGGGGGAGGGGAGCAAACAGTGAGGTCATCAATCCCATGGATTAGGAAAGGATGGGGAAGGAAGTAGGCCGTGCCCCTTAGGAGGAACCACACCGGCCTTTTCCCGAAGCGTTTTAGGAAAATCACGGAAAACCTAAATCAGGATGGCTGGACGCGAGTTTAAACTGTCGTCCTCCCAAATGCGAGTACAGTATGGTAACCACTGCGCCACGTCGCTCGGAAAAAGTAAGAATTAACATTTTTTGCAGCAGAATTTATGGAGGCAATAAGCAATCACAATAAAATGAAAAGAAATGAATAAATACAGGAAAATGGAGGAATAGGAAGGAACAGACAGCGTGGGAAGTAATGAAAGGTGAGAGTGTTATGTGAAGTTCAGTAAGGGGAAAGTATTAAGCTATGTTTGGGCAGTTAAGATGAAATCAATACTGTGGTCAACGATGATTTACAGATCTTCCAACAGCTTGAGTTTCTGATCTTCGTTTTCTGAGTGACGGACACGGGACTTTGGCCAGAGGCTGCGGCCCCCACTCAGTACATCCTCAGTAAACGTGGGGTCAGAAACCTACGCCCTCCAGCTGCGTTCATGTCCAGCCAGCCTAGATGCTACGTCACTGTCTGATTGATCAAGACAAAACTTACCACAGTCAGGTAAAGTACACTTCTGGCCATTAAAATTGCTACACCACGAATATGACGTCATACAGACGCAAAATTTAACCGACAGGAAAAAGATGGTGTGATATGCAAATGATTAGCATTCACACAAGGTTGGCGCCGGTGGCGACACCTACAACATGCTGAAATGAGGAAAGTTTCCAAACAATTTCTCATACACAAAATGCAGTTCATCGGCGTTGCCTGGTGAAACGTTGTTGTGATGCCTCGTGTAAGGAGGAGAAATGAGTAACATCACGTTTCCGATTTTCATAAAGGTCGGATTGTAGCCTATCGCGAATGCGATTTATCGTATCGCGAGACGGCTGCTCGCGTTGGTCGAGATCCAATGACTGAGAGCAGAATATGGAATCGGTGGGTTCAGGAGGGTAATACGGAACGCCGTGCTGGATCCCAACGGCCTCGTATCACTAGCAGTTGAGATGACGGGCATCTTAAACGCACGACTGTAACGGATCGTGCAGCCACGTCTCGATCCCTGAGTCAACAGATGGGGACGTTAGCAAGACAACAACCATCTGCACGAACAGTTCGACGACGTTTGCAGCATGGACTATCAGATCGGAGACCATGGTTGCGGTTATCATTGACGCTGCATCACAGACTGGAGCGCCTGCGATGGTGTACTCAACGACGAACCTATGTGCACGAATGGCAAAACGTCATTTTTTCGGATGACTCCAGGTTCTGTTTACAGCATCATGATGGTCGCATCCGTGTTTGGCGACATCGCGGTGAACGCACATTGGAAGCGTGTAATCGTCATCTCCATACTGGCGTATCACCCGACGTGATGGTATGGGGTGCCATTGGTTACACGTCTCGGTCACCTTGTAACCTCCCCACAAAAAATAAAAAAGTAATATGAAAAATATTCACATTTAGTGTGACCTCAAAACAGAAAAATTCCTAAACCTCTCAACAGTAAAAAATATAATTATGTCGTCCACATTCAGTATAACCTACCAACAGGAAAATTACGTAACCTATCAATAATAAAATGTCACTAATCTCTCAATAAAAAATTGTCGCTCACTTATAACCTTTCAATAATGACTGTGAATTTAAACTGGTGAATTTTGGACGTCAGCAGTGCTGAAAGATCATTCTGAAAAAATTTAAAATTCTTATCTCAATAAGGTCGCCGGATAACGCATATATATCTGCTCCTATAAGAAATTATTCTGGCACATCTCAGTGCAATGCTGGCCGATAGATTTGTCATGTATAAAAAGAAACAACTGATTTTTTTTTTTCAATAGTCGGGATAGCCAAGGATTGGAGAAATTAGTAAATTCTTTAAATTGAAATGAATGATCGTCAAAAATTACATTTTATGAGAAAGATTATTATTAAGAGATTTTTTTTGAAACATTTACATGGGACTTGAGATGACAATACTATATATGCGTGAGGCTGCTTTTACCTTATGTTATACCGCTCAGGCACCGCCATCGCTCCACCACGACCGGCCCAGCCAACACGATACACCAGACTGCTCGCTAGCAACTACTTACTCCTACTGCTGACAACACTGCTCTCTGGTCTGAGATTCTCTTATACGTTACATATCGCAGGTAACGCGTGAGCAATCCATCGAAACTACATCTGCTCGAATGTGCTAACAACAAATTCCTTAATCATGGACCTCTTACATAACCCTCCACTGGGGGGGGGGAGCAAAAATTTGGCAGCGATGGTGAGTCAATTGGACTTGCCATGAGCAACAAATTTTTCTATAATGTATTTAGTTACTAAGTCTACAGTCACAGAGTATATACATTATTGATAAGTGCAGAACATGTTAAGAAAGACAAAATGTATACGCAATGAATACAAAATATATTAACAAATTACAAAAAGTGCACACACATTATAAAAGTCTTTAGCATATTTGGGTCAACTAATCATATTAACAAATGAAATGAAGTGCACACACACTGTATAAGTCTTTAGCATTATTTTACAAGAACTAAATAAATAAAGTGCACACGCACTGTAAAAATCTTCAGCATTTTTACATGAATTAAACATATGAAGGAGTGAAATAAAATGCACACGCACTGAGTATAAAATATATTAACAAATGACATAAAGTGCACACGCACTGTAAAAGTCTTTAGCATTTTTACATGAATTAAATATATCAAGGAGTGAAATAAAGTGCATACGCACTGAGTACAAAATGTAATAACAAATTACATAAATTGCACATGCACTGTAAAATTCTTTAGCATTTTTACAACAATTAAACATATCAAAGAGTGAAATAAAGTGCACACGCACTGTAGAAGTCTTTAGCATATTTAGGACAACTGATCTTATTAACAAATGAAATGAAGTGCACACGCACTGTATATGTCTTTATCATTTTACAAGAATTTAAACGCACTGTATAAGTCTTTACCATCTTACAAGAACTAGGAAAGAAATGGGAAGGATTGCAGCATGGTTGTAGCACAGTAGGTTGCACGTAGCTGCACTGAAAGTCCATGTCTTTCTACAGAAGCACAACACCAAGTGAGACAATCTGAACTTCTCTTCCCTGAAGTATTAATCAGTGAAGCCAAGACACTGATATGTTGTATTAATACTGTATGTTATCATTTTGGTAGTACATTAGGTACACCAAACAGTAGGACCATAATGACATCTCCATCGTGCAAGGTGGTGGACAGCTTGGTACGTCAACACCACATTCTTGTAGAATTCACACTCTCACATCAACAGAGAATTAGTACAAAAACCAAATATAATGCTTGATGATCATGAGGATGGACAGGACATACGGATATTGCAGTAACAGCTGGTAATTAGGTCAGAAGGTGAAGGACATTAAGTCTTATGCTGGTCATCATTCAGAATTACATTAATGTATCAACCGATTTGAATAATTATTGGCACTCATTGGTTAGTTACTAAACATTTCTGTACTATGTATGGAGTATTACAGAACAGTATTCATAAGTCATCTTATTACAGTAATCATTACAGAACATTATTCATAAGTCATCTAATTACAGTAAATATTGGCACACACAGGCCAGTTACAAACCATTTTTATGCATTATTCAGAAGTCATCATTCAAAGCAAGAGTTAATTAATGGCATAGCATTTATAGAGTATAACAAAATATTACTTACAGAAATTATACATAAGTCATCATATTACAGTAAACAGTGGCATTCATTGGCCAGTTACTAAACATGTAGCAAGTATTGAGTATTACAAAACACTATTCATAACTCATCTGATTGCAGTAATTATTGGCACTCATTGGCCAGTTACAAAGCATTCATTTAGTTTTACAAAACATTATTCAGTATTATTCACAAGTCATCATTCAAAACAGGAGTTATTGAGTGTAGCATGAAGCTACTGGTGTTTATATATGATATCATGTAAGTGACATAAGACACACTTAAAATGTAAGACAGTGTAACTATTAGTCAAGGTCTGTAGTCCGCTAATACATAGACATAATGGAATCAATACATCAGAAGAATTTGCGTTACATTTAGGACTAGAAATATATCTTAAACTGGTAGCATTATTTGGTTGTATACTGGTAATAGCTGGGACTGGTAATAAGTTTTTTTTTGTGCTAGCAATGCATTGCGTTGGGATCGATAATTGCTGGGGCATGAAAATATATGCTTTTGACTTATTGCTGGAAATAAGGATTAATAACGTCATTCGTCATGAGTCAGCTGTAGCAAGGTTATGAAACAAAGGCAGTAAATGTGATCACATTCATAAATGATAGACACAACTGGGTAAAAAAAAATGCAAGTAGTAGAACAGGTTTCATAACTAAGTGTTTATAGCATATTAATATCATGAAAAGCTTCTCCTGGAAAAAATACAAACTGGATTATTGCCCTGAAAGAAAAAATGTATATTATGCTGAAAAGTAGTAAACTTCGAATTAACAGGTAATGAAACGTGTACTTAATATCTGTGTACTGTAGCTGTCTTTCCCAAAACATTCAGTCATTATACTATGCGACATAAGACATACTGTCAAAAGGAATTGCAACAAATACTTAAATAACTACATAGCATCTCTTAACTAATAGTAAATATATAAACTTCATCATTATTCTCATCTGCAAAGAAAAACTTCATTATTCATATTACCATATTCTTCATATAACTATTGATGATCATTTATTATCATATACAAAAAATAGACACTTCATTATGCATATTCATATTACCATTTACTTCATACAATTATTCATTATCATTCATTACTTCATTTAGTATAGAATTTCTTATTTCTAGCATATTTCATCACTAAAATTAACATGTGTAGTTCTGTCTGACAGCTTGCTCAATCACCTCGTATTTTGAAAGAAAAATAATTAGTCAAGACTGCTATCATACGATGTGTATAGTATATCCTTGTTAATGCTTGTTAATTCTGATCCATTTACTCTTCATGACAAGATATTGCATTTTCTTTCCGTCATTCTGATGGTAAAATTTCCACTTCATAGAAAAGCACTGTAGTTTGTTTAATTTATTTCTTTTACATGGTATTGCTTTCTGAAAATGATGAATAAGGATTAATATCTTGCATTTAAATCACATACTCATTAAATAAAAACTTGTTTCTAGTGATATAATTAAGCATACAGCGTAGCATGACAGAAAACGTATTAGGTGAAAAACATAGACAGTTTCAAGTGCATAAAATGTACACACAGTATCATAATGTAGTAGCAAAAAATGTAGAATAGTCAAGATGTTGAGATATCATAAGGCAAAATGTCAATGTCAACTGGTGTTTGTTATATCTTAAACATTCCATGGTGCATACAGACAAAAATTCTACTTTCGATAGGAAAACAATCATACACACACAAAAATGGAAAATGTGCACGGTCTGATGTCTAACGACAAGAAAAGCGACCTGCTAGCCTTACCTTGCGGGGCACTTGCCAAGATAAAATATACGATCATTATCAGTAAGTAGTCACATAAATATAATTGCATAAGTGGCCATATAAATATAAGCAAATGGCGTTACAGTGTGATAAATCATAAAGTATCTTCATTCAATAAAGGGTTTAATATTGGAGACATGGTGATTGCCCTTGCTTTTTCTGGTTCTCAAAGTTTCGATGTGCACTACATTAGGGTGAGGAATGCTTCGTTTTCTAAATGGACCTGCGTATAGAAGTTCAAATTTACTGCATCTACTCTTTCCTCTGATGGATAAATAGTGTGTACGTACTAATATCTTCTGTATTATGTGAAAGTCACGGCATGTGCAAATCTGTTTTTGCTGTCTTCTCCGGCGCTCTGCGGCACGTTTGGTGTTGTTGAGTGCAATGTCAATTATTTCATAGTGGCGTAGTCGACGAGATGTAGGAAAGGATACTAATTCTTTAATTTTGTTAGATAGTTCAACATTCTTCAATATAACAGTCGGAGATAGCATAGTAGATTCATTTGGTATGGAGTTAATTACATCCTGGAATGAGAGTATGTGTGTATCCCAATCAATATGTTTTTTTATGGCAGTATATTCTACATGGTTTACCAATTTCTTTCATTAGTCGTTCACAAGGGTTCGAAGAAGCGTGATACTTGGATATATAGATCGGAGAAATTTTTCTAGCTCGTAACATACGGGTCCATATCGCAGATCGAAATTGTGGTCCATTGTCGGAAATTACTTTCAATACATGCCCTACATGAAATAGAAAATGTTTTACAAATGCATTCGAAATAGATTTAGCACTAGCTTGCGTAACGGAGTGAAGGTTACAAATTTCGAAGTGAGTTCAACAGCGACAAAGATGTAGCAAAAACCTCTATTAGATCTGGGAATCGGACCAAAAATGTCTACAGCGGCCATGTGTCTCAGTTTAACGGGTACAGTGGGATGTAACGGAGGAATATGTGAAGTCGTGTCTGATTTAGCTTTCTGGCAGATTATATATGACGCTAAAACTCGTCGAATACGTTTCTCCATATTGGCAAAATAACAGTTCTGTCTCAGTATAAGAAAACATTTTCTGGCTCCATAATGTGCGTAACTTAAATGAGTATACCAAATTAATTTGTTAACAAGTTCGTCAGGAATACATAATAACCAGTTGTTGCTGTCAGGGTGAGAGCGGCGAAACAGAATGTTATTGCGTACAGTGTAATGGTTTCTGATGGTAACATTATTCCTATCTTTCCAAAGGTGTTTAATTTCTTTCCACACGTTGTCTTTGCTCTGATCTTGTGCTATGTCTCGTAATGATGACGAAATAAACTTTTCAAATGCTACTTGCTGAATATACATGACGCTAAAATTTGCTTGGCAAAAGTTGGTTGCGATGTCTTGCTGATTGTTGCTGAGAGACCGGGATAGTGCGTCTGCTACAACATTTTATGTACCGGGAATGTGAACAATTGTAAAATTAAATTCCTGTAAATAAAGTTTCCATCTGCTTAACCTGTCATGTGTAAATTTAGCTGAAAGTAAAAACTGTATAGCTCTATGATCTGTGTAAACGGTAGTATGTCTTCCATAAAGAAAATCCCTGAATCTCGTAAATGCCCATACAACACATAATGTTTCAAGTTCTGTAGCAGAATAATTGCGTTTATCAGGTGACAGAATGCGACTTGCAAAGGCGATGTCTTTAATTACTGTAGTACCGTCTTCTTCAATTTCCTGAAAAATGTGTACGGCTAAAGCGGTGTTAGAACTGTCGGTGGCAATGAAAAATTTCTGGTAAGATCTGGGTGTGAGAAAAGAGGTGCATTCAACAAAGCATGTTTCAGATTGACAAATTCAGACTGTGCTTGGCTATCCCAGGACCAAATAGCGTTTTTACCCGTCAATTGGCATAATCTAGGGGTGTCTAAAGCAGAGTAATGAATAAATTTACGGAAAAAGTTAATTAATCCCAAAAAGCTGCGTACTTGTTTCTTTGTCGTTGGAACAGTAATGTCACGTAAGCCTTGAAGTTTTTCCGGATCAGGCGCAATGCCTTCTGCTGAAATTACATGTCCAAGAAATTTTATAGAAGTTTTGCCAAAGTGCGATTTGTTAAGATTAGCTGTGAGTCCTTGTGCACGAAAAGTTTGCAATAGTTGTTCCGGAATCAAATTGTGTTCAGACCAGTTAGCTTCTGCAATAAGAATGTCGTCTACATACTTTGTGATTCTGTCTTTAAGTTCTGTCGGAAGTATACTATTCAAACCGCGAATAAACGCTGCTGAAGAAATGGTTAAACCGAACGGTAATTTGCAAAACTGTTAACTCACCAAAACAGAGAAATGCTGTGTACTTTCTGCAGTTCGGATGGAGCTGAATTTGCCAAAATCCCGAGTTCAAATCTAATGTGGAATAAACAGCAGTACCATGAAATTTCTGTAGAAGTTCTTCTAGTGTTTGAGGGCGATCTGTTTCATTAATAATGATGTCGTTGACATGACGCGAATCAAGTACGAGGCGAAGTGAGCCATCCTTTTTCTTAACAATATGGAGCGGGTTTATGTACGGACTAACTGCCGGTTCAATAATACCTTGGTCAAGCATAGCTTGCAATTCTTTCTTAACTTGTTCTCTGTGAATATATGGAATGGGATAATGTTTAGCTTTAAATGTGTCGTGCTGTTTAACTTGAAATTCATACATGAAACCGGACATAGTACCAGGGACGTTGTTAAAAAACTGGAGCTTGCTGTAAAAGAATATTGCGTAGTTGAGTACGTTCGTCGTCTGTATTTGCACTGCTTTGTTTTACTTTACCAGAAATCATCTGCATAACGTCATAGTCGGCTTCGTCTGGAGTATTACAGTTGTGTACGTACGTATCTATGAACAATGTGGAATGACAGTCCGTGTTATGCGATGTAGAAATGACCTCTGTTCGATTAATTACCTGTTCATCTGCAGATAAAGCGTGCTGAAATTCTAATGCCAGTTGTACATTTCCATCCTTTAACATTAAATTGGAATTTTGAAAGTCAATGACTGCGTCGTGTTGTACCAGAAAATTCGTACCTAGAATAACGTCTGTTTTCAATAAGGGAACAATCCAAAAATTTGAGTGGAACGTATGACCTGCAATACAAAATGATAAGTGTGCCTGTAATTTTACATCTACTCCTTTACTAGATACTGCTCCTTTTACTTTAGTTATGCCTAATGGTAACGTAGGATAAATATTCTCTTTGTTGCATTCGTTGAAGGTTTCTTCATTTATAACTGACATAGGTGATCCAGAATCGATTACTGCTGAAAATGTGGATGATCCGATCTTTACTTCAATGACAGGGTGGGAAATGGTTTTTTGAATAACTGATTTTTCATGCAAAAGAGTGTCTCGGATGTCGTCAAAAGTAATAACATTTTCGTGAACAAGATTCTGTGTGTCAAAAGTAGTGCTTACGTTGCTGAAAGATTCAGTCTGTACTGTACCTAGTCAAAATCTTTCTGAAGTGCTCTTATTTGTGGGAGGATGCTGTGGCATCTCAACTATTTGTACTGTTCTGTTATTTCTTCCTGACGTATTAGGTTCGGGATGATACCGACTGTCTGGTTCATTCGTGATAATCTGTTGTTGCGGATGATTCTGCTGCTGATAAGACCGACTGTTACGCTGAAAATTGTGCTCATTACTTTTGCGTCTGTCAAGATAATCATTGCTATACGGCGCGTTGCGATATGAGATGAAATGATGTGTCTTCTGTACGTACTGATTTCCTTGCTGCTGTGCTTTACTATTTGGTGTGGACGACGCTATACGTACAGGCGACGAAACATTAAAGCTTGGTTGACCTTGCAGACTACATTGTTGGTTAGGTATGCGAACCGGCTGGTTTTGTTGCTTTTGTGGGGAAAACCCTCCATTGTTGCCAAAATGCGTCTGCGATAGGTGAAAATTTTGTACATACTGATGATTATAATTTTGTCTGTTATTAAAATGACGCTGGTAGTTCTGGAGTGTCTAATGAAAATTGTCACTTTCGGTAAAACTTGTCATATCAGGTTTTCTTTACACATCCTTAATCCTATATAGATCGATAGTTGAAGAGTTGTTCTGATAGATATAAAGGATAGTAGAAGAGAAGGCAGCAGTGCAGAAAACTAAAGATGAAATAGCACTACTACGGCTCGGGGCCCTGTGCACGCTACGGCACATATTCATCGAAGTGTAATGATCCCCTGAGGTCAATTACGCGCTGCAAATAAATTTTTGTTTCTGCGTTACAGGCCAAGCCGGTGGAAATGAAAAAGCAAGTCGTTGTATCCAATCCAAAGGGCGAATCTGTGTTCTGTCATTTTTAAATTCCTTAAATTTCCTAACGGATAGAAAATGCTTTTAATTAAAATTATCGTCTCTGTATGTCTGAGCAGGTTCAGAATTGAATGATAATCTGTTTGTCTGTGACTATTCGGAATCTAAGTCACGTACACTCTGTAAATTACCTAAATTACACTGGCTGTCTGAATGTGACAAATGTTCACAATGTGGCGTATGCTGTGACGTGTTAGAGGCTGAAACATTTTTCAATTCTGTCATTTTAAAACGTTCGTCAATTTGGCTGTTCTGTTGTTCACATTTCTTATCGACTTTCGCTTCCAGAGTGCGTGAAAGTTCTGTTCTGCTGACATCAATTTAAACTCGTCGCGTAACTGTGTTGCATTTTCAGGACATTGTTTAGCGACTGCAGTAATTTCATCTCTAAGTAATTTCGTTGTGGCTACATGTGTATTACTTAATTCTTGTGCAACAGATCTAATTTCTTCACTACTATTCCTAGCACAAGCCTTACTTTCCTCACGTAATTGTTCTTTAGTATCATGACGTTGCATGGCAATGGCTGTAGTCTGTTCACTAAGTTGTATGTTCTGTTCATTAAAGTTGTCGTGTATTTCATTCGACTGTTTGAAACTTTGGTTAAGTTGTTCGTTCGATTCATTAAATTGTTTATAACTGTTGTCTTGTTTTTCATTAAGTTGTTTGAAACTGTTGTTTAGTTTTTCATTCCGTTGTTTGAGATTTTCATTACGTTGTTTGTACGATTCATTAAGTTTGTCCTGTTTTTCAATAAGTCGTTTGTACGATTCATTAAGTCGTTTGAAATTGTTGTCTTGTTCTTTCTTATACTGTTTGATATTTTCATTAAGTTGTAGCAATACTGCCATAACTTGATCCCAGCCAAAATTAGCGGCTCTATTCTCTGTACTGTGTGATGGTGTATCTGCATGTGTCACGTTTTGTGTAACCATTTGGTCATTGTCTGACTCGCGAAAGGGTTTGCTAATTGGATGAGCACTGTTGGTCACTACATCGGAATCAAGCAGATCTGACATATTTTGAGTACATTGTTCACCTTCGTTAGAAACAATTATCTGTTCGCTACGTAAATTTTGCAAATCAGGCGTATCAAACTGGACAGGTTCATTGTAACGGAACGTGCCGCGTCATCAATTGTTACATTTACTGTGGACATAACTGAATGTGTTTGTTCATCATCTGGAATAAAATCATTACTAGTGATCGGCATGCACTGATTATCTCTAATTAGAGGATTATCGATATTGCACTGACTGTCGCTAGTATGATCGGTCAAATTATTCGAGTCAGCTTTTTCACTCATTGCACATCGCGATGTACTGTTAGCAGTTTTTTCGCGGCATTATCATAAATCAAAGCTAAGCACAAAATGAAACAAAGACAAAGCAAAAATGGAACAAATATAATTACAACAAAGAGCAATAAGTTGCCGATGATCTGTGAAAGAAAGAGTGACAAATTAATAAATGCGTTGCGCCAGATGCAAACTACCTTTAACAATAGTGTAAATAAGAGCAGATATATATCTGACTGCCTCTCAGAAATTCGCAAAGAAAATACGATCCTGGCCGGTTGTCGACAAGTGTAACCTCCCCACAAAATAAAATAATAATATGAATAATATTAACATTTAGTGTAACCTCAAAACAGAAAAATTCCTAAACCTCTCAACAGTAAAAAATATAATTATGTCGTTCACATTCAGTATAACTACCAATAGGAAAATTGCGTAACCTATCAATAACAAAATGTTACTAATCTCTCAATAAAAAATTGTCGCTCACTTATAACCTTTCAGTAATGACTGTGAATTTAAACTGGTGAATTTTGGACGTCAGCAGTGCTGCGTCATGGCCCTGAAAGATCATTCTGAAAAAATTTAAAATTCTTACCTCAATAAGGTCGCCGGATAACGCATATATATCTGCTCCTATAAGAAATTATTCTGGCACAGCTTAGTGCAATGCTGGCCGATAGATTTGTCATGTATAAAAAGAAACAACTGATTTTTTTTTTTTTTTCAATAGTCGGGATAGCCAAGGATTGGAGAAATTAGTAAATTCTTTAAATTGAAATGAATGATCGTCAAAAGTTACTTTTTATGAGAAAGATTATTATTAAGAGATTTTTTTTGAAACATTTACATGGGACTTGAGATAACAATACTATATATGCGTGAGGCTGCTTTTACCTTATATTATACCGCTTAGGCACCGCCATCGCTCCACCACGACCGGCCCAGCCAACACGATACACCAGACTGCTCGCTAGCAACTACTTACTCCTACTGCTGACAACACTGCTCTCTGGTCTGAGATTCTCTTATACGTTACATATCGCAGGTAGCGCGTGAGCAATCCATCGAAATTACATCTGCTCGAACGTACTAACAACAAATTCCTTAATCATGGACCTCTTACAACCTCTTGTTCGCATTGACGGCACTTTGAACGGTGGACGTTACATTTCAGATGTATTACGACCCGTGGCTCTACCCTTCATTCGATCCCTGCGAAACCCTGCATTTCAGCAGGATAATGCACGACCGCATGTTGCAGGTCCTGTACAGACCTTTCTCGATACAGAAAATGTTCGACTGCTGCCCTGGCCAGCACATTCTCCAGATCTCTCACTAATTGAAAACTTCTGGTCAATGGTGGCCGAGCAACTGGCCCGTCACAATACGCCAGTAACTACTTTTGATGACCTGTGGTATCGTGTTGAAGCTGCAGGGGTAGCTGCACATGTACACGCCATCCAAGCTCTGTTCGACTCAATGCCAAGGCGTATCAAGGCCGTTATTACGGCCAGAGGTGGTTGTTCTGGGTATTGATTTATCAGGATCTATGCACCCGAATTGCGTGAAAAAGTAATCGCATGTCAGTTCTTGTATAATATATTTTTCCAATGAATACCCATTTATCATCTGCATTTCTTCTTGGTGTATCAATTTTCATGGCCAGTAGTGTATTTATTTTTTAACTTTATACCTTTTAAATAGAGTTACCACGCAATTGATGGATGATTCTGTACCACGAGGTGCCGGGCGGGGTGGCCGAGCGGTTCTAGGCGCTACAGTCTGGAACCGCGCGACTGCTACGGTCGCAGGTTCGAATCTTGCCTCGGGCATGGATGTGTGTGATGTCCTTATGTTAGTCAGGTTTAAGCAGTTCTAAGTTCTAGGGGACTGATGACCACAGCAGTTATGTCCCATAGTGCTCAGAGCCATTTGAACCATTTGTACCACGAGGTAGCCCAAGTGTTTGGCACCGTATACAGGGAAAGCGGAAAAACATCTTCCGCAATACGAACGAAAGGGTGTGTTGAGTGATCGTGACAGACGGTCAGTGAAAAGGGTTCTGTCGAAAAATAAAAAGACGGCAGGTGCAAATGTCTTTGCAAAACTGAGTGTCACCACCAAAACAACTCCAGAGGGGTTTCCATAAACCGAGACTTGCAGGTCGAGCAGAAATTCCAAAACCACTCATCAGCGATGCAAATGCCCGTGACAGGAAAATGTGATACCGAAGCCATGAAACCAAGACTATGGAGCAATAGAAGAAATCCATTGGGTCGGGTGAGCCTTGTTTCAAACTGTTTTCAGTTGATGCCACAGTTTACTTCCAAAGCGTGAAACATGTCAGGCGTTCTGTGATGATTTATGCCACCACGTCGTGTTATTCCGTGGTTCCCATGGTAACTCTGCAAGGTCGCAGTAGTGCCAAGGATTGTGTGACCATTTTGGCCGACCAGGTCCATCCCATGGTACAGTGTTTGTCTCCCAATGGTGATACTGTCTTCCTAGATAATAGGGCCCCTGTTCACACAGTTCGCATCATCCAGTGCCGGTTTTGTGAGCACGAGGATGAATTGTCAAATGTCTCCTGGCCACCGCAGTCAACGGATCGCAATATTATTGAGCATTTGTTGCCTGCTTTGGAGAGAAATGTGCGTAATCGCTTCCATCATCGCTACCCGAACTTGACTGTTACGCAGAAATAACGCTATAAAATGTCCTTGAAAACTGTAGAGAGCCTGTATGTAGCCATTACGAGACGACTGGAAGTTGTTTTAACTACCAATGGTCTACCTGCATCGTATTAGACATGGTAATTTGTTGTGTTTTTGGTTCAAAATTGTTCAAATGGCTCTAAGCACTATGGGACTTAATATCTGAGATCATCAGTCCCCTAGAACCCAACTAACCTAAGGGCATCACACACATCCGTGCCCAAGGCAGGATTCGAACCTGTGACCGTAGTGGTGGCGCGGTTCCGGACTGAATCGCCTAGAACCGCTCTTGTGTTTTTGGTCTTTCCGTATTTTTGTCTATCCTCTGTAGAAAAAAGGACAACACTGATGACCGAGAATACCGAAATAAACACTCTGGTTCATATTCATGGTAACGTGAATGAGTAGGCAAATTCCATCGTACGAAAACTCCCCTATGACATGACTGTATCAAATCTGGTCTACGACCAACCTACACCCTCCAAACGCTGCGAGTTAAACGGTTCATTGAACCCCTGGTGCAGTCGACGTCTCGCATCATTCCAAAAAGGGCAAAAGTGAAATTCGTCGGATGATGCTACACGCGTGCAGTCAGCTACTGTTTAGTTTCCATGTTATCGGCCCTTTGAAGACGTGAGTATTTATGTGTTACTGTTAGCAATAATCTTTTGCAAGGTACCCCAATCTAAATGTCCATAGCTTGTACGGGGTGTTGAAAAAGTCTCTCCGCAGTGCCGTATGATTCGTTAGCCGCACCTGCTTTATGATGGTTCGCCTGCCTGGGTTACTTCCCTTCAAGTGGGCTCTCCCAACATTCCACTGTTTCGTTTATCTCAGCCAGCGTCCGTAATATCGTTGGTGTGTGTCGTTACGTCTTAACGTGAACGTTTAAGTTTAGTTCCTTTGCTACTTTGTTTCGTTTTTGTCACTGTTAAAATGCTGACCATTGAGGAACGTATATTTTAGTCGAACATGTGTTCAAAGCTGGCAGTAAATATACAGTTTCAGTTCGTCAATCATTTAATTCACTTTTCCCGGAGACAACACTTCCACATCGCGATACTGTGCAAGATCTGATTAACAAATTTCGAAGTACGGGTTCAGTGCAGCTGCACCGAGAAGTGGTCGTCCTAGAGTTTTGTCTGAGGATAAACTACTCGATATTTCCGATAAAACGTCCATTGGTCCGAACAAATCAGTAAGAAAACTCGCCCAGAAAATCGATGTTAGTGTCGGAACTGCCCACACAGCTGCAAGGAAAAAATTAGAACTTTTCCCCTACAAAGTGACAGTCGTGCAAGAACTGAAAAATACTGATCATGGCAATAGACTACATTATTGTCAATGGTTCAAACATTTCGTTTAACAAAATGGGATATTCTTAATGAAACGTTTTTCACTGATGAGGCGTGGTTTCATTTTTCCTGGTACATGAACTCGCAAAATTCTCATATGGGGAGTACTGCAAATGCATTGTCTATTCATGAGGAACCACTTCACTCTGTGAAAATAGGAGTTCGGATTGCAATTTCTAGACGTCGGATTGTGAGTGCCATATTTTTCAACGAATCAATAAACGCACAACGATACTGCAGTGATATTCTGTACCCATTAATAGGAGAACTTGTGTTAAGTGAAATACTGAACGGTTATTTTGAACAAGATGGTGCAACCACGCACACAGCTCGCGTTTCAGTGTCACTGCTTGCTGATGTTTATGGTGATTCACAGGGACTTGGGCCTCCACGATCGCCTACCTAAGACCAACTGACTTTTTCTTCTGGGGTGCAGCGAAAGCAACTGTCTACAGAAACCGTCCAAAATCCATCGATGAATTGAAAATTGCAATATCCATTTTCACTGCTTCTGTTACAGAATAAATGTTACAGCTTGTGTTTGGAAACATGATTAGACGAACTGAACTGTGAATTCAATAACAGGGGGGAGGGGGGGGGGGAACATTCAATATTTAATGTGAAAATTTATAAGTAACAATGAGTATTCAATAAATTAAAAACTTGTATGTCACCGAGTTTCATTTCGGTGTACTCGCTGCTGCTTACGCCACGCGCGTCTAAAAATGATACGGCACTGCGGAGAGGCTTTTCGAACACCCGTAGTTCCTTTCGCAATGTTCGCTTGGAAACTCGTTGACATGGAATTGCATGCACTGACAGTTGCAGCTCCTGTCGTATAAGGTGATCAAAAAGTCGTATAAATTTGAAAACTTAATAAACCACGGAATAATGTAGATAGAGAGGTAAAAATTGACACACATGCTTGGAATAACATGGGGTTTTATTAGATAAAAATAACACAAAGTTCAAAAAATGTCCGACAGATGGCGCTGGACAGCAAAACGTCAGTGACTGCGCATGACAACCCTGTGTAAAAGGAGCTGTAATGAGAGAGAGAATCAGATGCGCCACCAGTCGCAGCATGTTGACGTTACCTGAAAAGGCGCTTTTAGTGAAGCTGTATTATCAGAATGGGGAATGTGCTAGTTGAGCGTTACGATCCTATCGCCACAGGAAGGGTATTCGAACGGGTAAAGGTACGTTAACAAATGCAGCTGTGGCGAGAATGATTTCCAAGTTCGAAGCCACGGGTTGTTTAGACGATAGACCCCGTAGTGGCCGACCGAGCACAAGGCGTAATGCTGCTGAGATAGTTCAGGAAGAAATGGAGATTGTAGCGGGTTCGTCTATGCACGGAGAAGTCAGCGCTCGTGCAGTCGCACGTCGCACTGGCTTTCCATACACTACTGTTTGGTTTGCACTTACGCGTACTCTCCGATGCTATCCGTACAAAATCCATCGGCATCATGAACTGTTACCTGGCGATTTAGTGAAGCGGAGGACATTTGCGGTGCGGGCGTTTCAAAAGATGGTGGAAGATAACGATTGGTTGAGTAACGTGTTGTGGACCGACGAAGCTCATTTCACGCTCCGAGGGTCTGTCAACGCCCACAACTGCAGAATTTGGGCTACCGAAAATCCTAGAACTGTCCATTGCACAATGAGAAAGTCACGCTATGTGTTGGATTTATCACATCTACCGTTATCAGGCCTTTTTTCTTCGAGGAAATGCGTGATTCTGGTTTTGTAACTGCTACCGTGTCGGGTGAGAGGTGCGCCGATATGTTACAGAATCGCATCATCACCAGCCTGCCTGATAAACACCTGCTGGAACGTACGATGTTTATGCAGGATGGCGCTCTACCCCATATTGCTAGACGCGTGAAAGATCTCTTGCGCGCGTCGTTTGGTGATGATGAGCTCAGCCGCCCCTTTCGTCATGCTTGGCCTCCCAGGTCCCCAGACCTCAGTCCGTGCGATTATTGGCTTTGGGGTTACCTGAAGTCGTAAGTGTGTCGTGATCGACCGACATCTCTAGGGATGCTGAAAGACAACATCCGACGCCAATGCCTCACCATAACCCTGACATGCTTTACAGTGCTGTTCACAACATTATTCCTCGATTACAGCTATTATTGAGGAATAATGGTGGACATATTGAGCAAAAAAAAATGTTTCAAATGGCTCTGAGCACTATGGGACTTAACATCTGTGGTCATCAGTCCCCTAGAACTTAGAACTACTTAAACCTAACTAACCTAAGGACATCACACACATCCATGCCCGAGGCAGGATTCGAACCTGCGACCGTAGCAGTCGCGCGGTTCCGGACTGAGCGCCTAGAACCGCTAGACCACCGCGGCCGGCATATTGAGCATTTCCTGTAAAGAACGTCATCTTTGCTTTGTCTTACTTTGTTATGCTAATTATTGCTATTCTGATCAGATGAAGCGCCATGTGTTGGACATTTTTTGAACTTTTGTATTTTTTTGGTTCTAATAAAACCCCATGTCATTCCAAGCATGTGTGTCAATTTGTACCTCTCTATCTACATTATTCCGCGATTTATTCAGTTTTCAAATTTACACTGACTTCTTGATCACCCGGTATTTTAAAGCAGTCTCTGTCTCCCATCGATATTTTCACAGCGATTGTTTTTACCCCATGGCTGCGACTCGTACACTGTCATTTGTAGACACATAGGTCAGTCCCCGTTAATATGCCAAACAATCGTATATCTTCATTCATACGGTGACCATGAACATTTGTAAACAGGGTAAATCCGTTCTGGCATATCAATGCGTCTCCTTTTCCGATCATGGTGTAACAAATGAAATGAAATGATCGTACGGCATTGTTTGCCGGTAGACCCTATGCGGGGTGTTCGGCCGCCGAAATTACAAGTCCTTTTTAACCGCCACTTCGGCGACTTTGAGTCAATGATGATGAAAGACACACAACACCCAGTCATCTCGAGGCTGAGAAAATCACTGACCCCGCCGGGAATCGAACCCGGAACACCTTGCGCGGAAAGCGAGAACGTTACCGCAAGACCACGAGCTGCCGACAACTGTAGTGTAGCGAATTAGCGTAGTTTTCTTTTATTTTGGACCACGTGTACGAAGCTGGTGGACGTCCTTGCAACTTGGTGAGAAAATTATCTCAGCCCGTGCGGATGACTAGGTCTGCACTGCTGACACGAGCAGAAAATTGTTCTTTTTCTTCCCCTGCTACTGACGTGGCGAAAGGGTTGAGTGCAGCCGCGCCCGCGCTCTAGGCGGTGGTGCGCTCTCTCGTCGTGACGTCATCGTTCACGTGCACATGGCGGCGACAGGCACCCCGCTGAGAGTTCCCCGCAGCCGCGTCTGGGCTTGACAGCCCTGTCTGGCCTCGAACGGCGGACCGCGTGCACCTCGACCCGACCCGCCCCTCGCCTCCGGCGCGTCCGGAGCACTCCCCGGAAACAAAAGAAGGCGAGGTCCGTAGTACATCTGCGCCAGGGGAGGCCACGCGGCTAACAAACAAGTATTTATGATTCTAGACATTTTTCTGGGCACATCATTCTCCAGCTATCCATTTGCTTCTCACTAGGCAGTACCTGTTTGTATTTATGAAGGACGTCACCGAAACAGCGACTGGTTGGCTATAAAATGTGACTGTTGTTCGTAATCATCTTGTGGATGTTGCACTTCTTCTTATTTCCCTGCTTACTAAGAAAAACTGGACAGGAATTCCGCCTTATGTAAGACGCCGTTCTATAGTTTTGTTTTCACCCAGACATGTTTCAGCACTACTTGTGCTATCTTCAGTAGGTTTAAACAGCATAGCGAGCGAATTAACCTAGTCAATATAGACATGAAGCCAACATTGAGTATTGTAGTACAAGTTTATATGCCAAATAGCTTCGCAGATAAGGAAAGAATGAAAAACTATATGATAAGACAAACGAAGTTATTCAGTTGGTTAAGGTAGATGAAAATTAGTGATGGATGAGTGAAATTCGACATAGCAAAACGAAGAGAAGTAAAAACACTAAGAGGACATGGGCCACTGGGAAGGATGAAAAGCTGAAGCTCCTTAGCAGAATTTCGCCTGGAATATAATTAAGTCATCCGTTACAGTTGTGTAATAACCCTGTAAAATGAATGTGTTCTTGGAAGAGACTTGGTTCATTTCAGTAGGTTTATTTTCTTTCGGAAAAATTGTTGTTGTGTATTAAGCTATTGTGTGGGTTTTATAAACATTCGGTACAAAAGTATTTATTTTTGTAAAAGGAGCGATTCCTAAGTGTCAAATATTTTTCAAGATTTGAGACTGTATCACTGAGATGAGGCCTTATGTGTTGTTCAGTTACAATACGTCTAAATATTTTGGTTTTATAGGACATTTGGAAACTAAAGTGGACATACCCTATGGACACGTTTACACATGTCAAATGAAGTATGCTGGTAGCCTTAAATCCGCTACAAAACCTATAGCTTGTAAGCGTACTGTGACATGCAAAAATGTTCTGACGACAGCGACTTAAAACGTTTTCGAAAGTTAAGAATTTTATCATATTCTAATTAGGTTTTCATCCTGTTTATCTTCTTAAAACCCGCCAGGTTAGCCGAGCGCGCTAACGCGCTGCTTCCTGGACTCGGGTAGGCGCACCAGCCCCGGATCGAATCAGCCCGGCGGATTAACGACGAGGGCTGGTGTGCCAGCCAGCCTGGATGTGGTTTTTAGGCGGTTTTCCACATCCCTCTAGGTGAATACCGGGCTGGTCCTCACGTCCGACCTCAGTTACACGGCTCGCAGAAATCTGAACACTTTCGACTGCCGGCCGATGTGGCCGTGCGGTCTAGGCGCTTCAGTCTGGAACCGCGTGACCGCTCCGGTGGCAGGTTCGAATCCTGCCTCGGGCATGGATGTGTGTGATGTCCTTAGGTTAGTTAGGTTTAAGTAGTTCTAAGTTCTGGGGGACTGATGACCACAGATGTTAAGTCCCATAGTGCTCAGAGCCATTTGAACCATTTGAACTTTCGCACTATACCTTGGATTACACTAGTCGCAGACAGTTGGGGTACACTAAATCCGTCCCTTGGGGTACGGGGTGGCGGCAAGAAGGGCATCCGGCCACCCCTTCAACCAACATTGCCACATCCGATTAACCATACCGACCATGCCTATCTGCGGGAAAAACGGCACAAGCAAAAGAAAGAAAGAAAGATCCTGTTTATCATCTTAAGATGGTTGATATGGCTGAAACCGAACATTGCGACATTTACTAGCCTACAGCAGCGAGTAAGAGAGAAATAAGGAATGGTTCAGAGTATTTGGGATAGTCTGTGCCAAGGAGCGCGACGCTAAAATGGCTTTGCGTTCAAGGAGAAATGTTTGTTGATTACGCGATAGAATATATGCCGTAAAAACGCCACTTCATCAATAACAACTTCCTGTTGAATTTCCGCCCTGTCATTTAACATCGAATTATTATTGTAAATTGAATTAGCAGAAATTCTTTAAAAGATAGCGTTCCGAGAAGTAGACAGTTGCTCGCAAAATACAACCATTGTCACACTATTCTTTGAATAGACACTATATAGATATGAATAAATTCCTCAAACCATGGTGGATAATAAGGTACTGCAATTCTTGGGATCAATGTTTTAGTGTTATCAGTCCCAGAATGAGTGTTCTTGGTAGATTTCCTTGACCCAGGACTAATAATAATAATATTAGAGATACTGTAATATCCAGTTAGTCCGCAGCTCGTGGTCTCGCGGTAGCGTTCTCGCTTCCCGAGCACGGGGTCCCGGCTTCGATTCCCGGCGGGGTCAGGGATTTTTCCTGCCTCGAGATGTCGTCTTCATCATCATCATTCATCCCCATAACGGTCGGAGGAAGGCAATGGCAAACCACCTCCACTAGGACCTTGCGTAGTAAGGCGGCGCGGGTCTCCCACGTCGCTCCCTTACGCTCTGTAAAGAGGTATGGGACTCATCATCATCATCAATATCCAGTTACAGTTCTGATAAACTAAGTTAGGTGGCAGAAAAATAGTGATATTTATTTATTTATTCCTAGAAATACCTTACAGTTTAAAATCTAATTTCAGATCATTGTCTTACCATCCTGTGATCAGTTTGTAACCTTCCAGTGTCACCAAGTCTCTTCAGGAACACATTCATTTTTCATGGTTCTTCCAACTGTTAAGGATGAATAAATTATACACCGTGAGAAATTCTACCAGGCAGCTTCATGTTTCTTTCCTTTTCACTGGCCCATGTCCTCTTACTGTTTTTCCTTCTCTTCGTTTTGCTACTACCGAACTGCACTCGTCCATCACTAATTTTCAACTACCTTAACCAACTGAATAACTTCGTTTGTCTTATCATATAGTTTTTCATTCTTTTCCTTATCTGCGAAGCTATTTGAATATAAACTTGTACTACGGTACTCGTTATTGGCTTCATGTCTATATTGCCTAGGTTAATGCGATCACTAAGCTGTTCATAGTAGCTTAACTGCATTCCTGTTTTCTTATTCATTATTAAGCCAACTCCTGCATAATCCCCATTTCATTTTGTGTTTATAACTCTGTACTCTCCTGACCAGAAGTCCTGCTCCTTCTGCCACCACACTTCACTAATTCCCACTGTACCTAACTTCGACCTGTCCATTTTCTTTTCTAAATTCTCTGACTTGCCTATCCGATTAATAGGTCTGACATTCCCCACTCCTTACTGCAGAACGCCAGTTTTGTTTTACCCAGTGACGATATCCTTCTGAGTAGTCACCACTCTGAGGTGCGATGGAGGACTATTTTATCTCTGGAATATTTTACCAAAAAGGATTCCATCATCATTAAACCATACAGTAGAGCAGCATGGCCTCTGAAAAAAAAAAGAATCGGTTGTACTTTCCCCTTGCTTTCAGTCATTCGCTGTACGAGCACAGCAAGGCCGATTTGGTTGATGTTACAAGGCCAGATCAGTAAATCATTCAGACTGTTGCCCCTGCAATAGTGAAAAGGGTGCTGCCACTCTTCAGGAACCAGGAGTAGGGGTGGCACAGACATCACGCCACTTGGGTTGCACCTACAGTACTGCTGTCTGTATTGTTGAGGCATGCAAGCCATCCCACCTCGACAAGGACGATAGTTTATGGGGATCATCCACTTGGTACCCGGAACATTATCCTCACTGCATCTAATCTCCATAAACTCTCACTCACGTGGTTCTCTCGGCATGAGTTCTGAAAACCAGGTACTTTAAAAAGCATGTATCTGTCAAAGTAAGCGCAAAAGCAAAGATGATAAATTCAACTCAAAGTTATACAAGAAAATTTCTCTACAATATACATTATACATATCAGTATTATAATTTCAGAATCCCCAATGAAAATTTTATGTTATCAGATATTATTTTTCTCAGTTAATGAATTTTAAACGGAATTTTGGCGAACTGACAATTGGACAGAAATAAAAAACGACTCAGATTAACAGAACGACACTTATGTACGAAATTGTGAAACCTAACTGACTGAAAAGTCTAAATGCACTAACCGATGTTTCGTAACTCGAAAACCATATATCAACTATTCAATACCCAGCGCCACGAGACGTAAAACTCAGTTCTCTGATATCCTTCGGCAAGTAAGCCTTTACTAAATGTCCTATGCCAGCGATAACTTTGTAACTGACCCCACACCCGTAAGGATTGCGCTCCAGCTCTGCATGACACCATCGAGATTTAGAATTTCCGCAGTTTCTTATGTTAACTAACCATATGGTTCCTCTGGGAAGGACAGCGCTAATTTGTTTCTCCATACTTGTGCAACCCGAGTTTGTGCTCCGTCCCATGACATCAGTGGCTGTGGTCTATCTTCGAGTATATTTCAACATGATAATGCAAGAATGCACGTTACCCACGCTGTTCTGATCTACCCCGATATCCTGGTGTCCCCGTCAGCACGTTCTCCCTACGTCTCACCCATTCCAAACATCTGCTATCGTGATGTACGGTAAGGTGCCGAAAGTGAGGACACCTCCAGCGCCCACGCCAGCACCGACGAGATCCCTAGCTGCCACATAAACACTCGTTCTTTGTTTCGCACCGACCGCAGCGCGTTTCGTAGCTTTCAAGAAAAGTGAACGCGCGGCGTAAACCGGCCGCTAAGCAGATAGAGTCGTAAACTGGGATTACTCGCCGGCCGCGCTTTCATCTCGCGACTCGCCGCCGCCGCCGCCGCCGCCGCCGCCCACGCCCACTCGCCCTCCGCGCCGACTCCTCTGTTGCAGGTAAGCGCCGGGAGTCGCATTAAGCAAGCAGTCACTCATCCTCTTAGCTAATGGAGGCTGAGCGCCCACTGGTAAATACGCCAGCAGTGGCCTAATCTCGCCATCGCCCGAGTGCTCCCTGGGCGTGCGAAGCCACGCGTGTCCGACATTCTCCCACGCCCTACATACTTTCACCTTGCTGCCCATCCTCTCATCATCACATGCTCATCTCCGCTTCTCTGTTCTCCAACTCACTAATTATATAGGACTGCACATACACGATACCAAATTACTGATCCAGTTTAATTCCTGTATCACTATATACACTATGTCATCAAAAGTATCCGGACAACCCCAAAAAGATACGTTTTTCGTATGAGGTGCATTGTGCTGCAACCTACTGCCAGATACTCCATATCAGCGACCACAGACATTGTGAGAGAGCAGAATGGGGCGCTCCGCGGAACTCACGGCCTTCGAACGTGGTCAGGTGATTGGGTGGCACTTGTGTCATACGTCTGTACGCGAGATTCCGACACTCCTAAACATCCCTAGGTCCATTGTATCCGATGTGATAGTGAAGTCGAAACGCGAAAGGACACGTACAGTATAAAAGCGTACTGGCCGACCACGTCTGTTGACTGACAGAGACCGCCGACAGCTGAAGAGGGTCGTAATTTTTAATAGGCAGACATCTATCCAGACCATCACACAGGAATTCCAAACTGCATCAGGATCCACTTCAAGTTCAAAATGGTTCAAATGGCTCTGAGCACTATGGGACTTAACATCTTTGGTCATCAGTCCCCTAGACTTAGAACTACTTAAACCTAACTAACCTAAGGACATCACAAACATTCATGCCCTAGGCAGGATTCGAACCTGCGACCTTAGCGATCGCGCGGTTCCAGACTGTAGCGCCTAGAACCGCTCGGCCACCCCGGCCGGCCCACTTCAAGTACTATGACAGTTAGGCGGGAGGTGAGAAAACTTGGATTTCATGGTAGAGCGGCTGCTCATAAGCTACACATCACACCGGTAAATGCCAAGCGACACCTCCCTTGGTGCAAGGAGCGTAAACATTGGACGATTGACGCAGTGGAGAAACGTTGTATGGAGTGACGAATCACGGTACCGAATGTGGCGATCCGATGGCAGGGTTTGGACATGGCGAATGTCCGGTGAACGTCATCTGCCAGCGTGTGTAGTGCCAACAGTAAAATCGGAGAACTGTTATGGTATGGTTGTGTTTGTCCTGGAGGGGGCTTGCACCCTTTGTTGTTTTGAGTGGCACTATCACAGCACAGGCCTACATTTGTGTTTTAAGAACCTTCTTGCATCCCACTGTTGAAGAGCATTTTGGGGATTGCGATTGCATCTTTCAGCATCATCGAGAACCTGCTCATTATGCACGGCCTGTGGCGGAGGCGTTACATAACAACGTCCCTGTAATGGGCTGGCCTGCACAGAGTCCTGAACTGAATGCTATAGAACACCTTTGGGATGTTTTGGAAGGCCGACTTCGTGCCAGGCCTCACCGACCGACACCGATACCTCTCCTCAGAGCAGCACTCCGTGAAGAATGGGCTGTCATTCCCCAAGAAACCTTCCAGCGCCTGATTGAACGTGTATGCCTGCGAGAGTGAAAGCTGTCAAGGCTAAGGGTGGGCCAACACCATACTGAATTCCAGCATTACCGATGGACGGCGCAATGAACTTGTAAGTCATTTTCAGCCAGGTGTCCGGATACTTTTGATCACATAGCGTACGTGGGGCACTCAATAAGTAATGCAACACACTTTCTTTTCTCGGCCAGTTTGGTTGCAAAAGTAAGCAGTTTGTTGTGGGACATCGTGGATTATTCCCGCTTCAGCGTTTATACTTTCATGACGTTCCGATAGTCGGCGGTGCTATACGTAGTTCACAAAATCGTGTGTTTAGAAGGTGCTTTCCAAGCACAGAGCTGTCATTGAGATTCTTTTGGTGGCAAGCCAGAGCATCGCAGACATTCATAGGAGTTTGCAGAATGTTTGCGGAAACCTGGCAGTGAAAAAAACCACGGTGAGTCGTTGGGCGAGCAGTCTGTTACCGCAACAAGGTTGAGAAAGCTCTCCTACCTCTCGCAAGCCGGCTGGCCTCACACAGCTGTGAGTCCTCCAGTGTTGTAACGGACGGAGACTGTCATTCTAGGTGATCAACGGATCACAACCAAACACCTCGCTGCACAACTGGACGCCACTGTTGATTCGCTGCCTAACAGTAGGCAATAAAGAGCAACCAAGAACCATCTGAGCGGAATTGCGGGAAGCAGTACGTGGTTGATGGGGACCTTACTGATGCGGCATCAGGTTGACTCTGCAGTTGACCAGTAGTGTTGCGACGTCGCAAATTATTACGGGCTAACATTTACTGCAGTAAGATACCTACGTGTGGAGCCCAGTGAACGTACAGGAGGCTGCAAACTGGTGTCTTAGCCGTGACTCATTGCACATCTGCCAGCGTGAGAACGGGCTTCTGTGTCACTTAGAACGACCGTAACTATATTCATACCCCCCTACGAATCTAAATAAAACGTATTAAATATTAATCGAGTATTTTCAAACTTGGTAAACATTTTTTTTCTTTGTTATTCAGAAGAAGATCTCCTCCAAATCTCAAAGCTGTTCAAATAATAGTTTCGGAGATCCAAAAAATAACCTAAAACCCACCAAACCGAAACTTAGGGTGAAAAATTCAGTTAGGAACGATTTACAGTTTGTCTTTGGTTACCATTTGAAATCATTGACAGAGTTCTCAATATATCATATCAATTAGTTTGGATCTTTATTTTCAAAACTTTAAATATTCTTCATTTCATACTATAAAAATTCAGAAAAAATTAGTATCTGTTTATTATGTTGTTGTGTGAATAAATGAGAATGAATGAGAGTGTGTATGTGGGACTTATGAAAAAATTCAATATTACATGTTGTTGTTGTTGTTGTTGTTGATGTGGTCTTCAGTCCTGAGACTGACCGAAAAAACGATTCCCTACACTATGCCGCTATTACAACGTAAGGTATGCTTTTACGCACACTATCCTCCAGAAGGACTCTTCATTATATTCTGACTTTAAGAGCCGCGCGGGATTAGCCGAGCGGTCTAGGGCGCAGCAGTCATGGACTACGAGGCTGGTCCCGGTGGAGGTTCGAGTCCTCCCTTGGGCATGGGTGGGTGTGTGTGTTTGTCCTGAAGATAATTTAGGTTAAGTAGTGTGTAAGCTTAGGGACTAATAACCTTAGCAGTTGAGTCCCGTAAGATTTCACACGCATTTGAACATTTGACTTTAAGGAAATGTCATTTTGAAACTGAGTTATACTCTCCGTCATGCACATCGATGTTTCGCCCAACCTCGAAAACAGAGGTTTGTGTTGCCTACTGGAGGCGGATGTTCTTACAGCGCACACCGAGCTCTAGTGGGTGGCGTTTCTGCCTGTTGATCACGGGGTTCCGGGTTCGACTCCCGGCTATCTTGGGGATTTGTTGCGCCCAGGGGACTGTGTGTCTGTGTTTTCCTCATCATTTCATCACCATTCGCGAAATGTAGCGACTCTGGAATGTGAGAAGATTGGGAATTTGCACGGGCACTGACAATCAAGCAGCTGAGCGCCCCACAAACCAAATACGAGGGTTGAATACAATGTATTGCCTCCACCTTCGATAATTGGATTTGGACGAGAATATTTTAATAAATCAAACGCAGAATATCCCCAGTGTATTTATCAGCTACAAACACTCATTGTCTACAAACTGGTATTTTAAAAACATCTCATTTAAACGGATTTCGGACAAAGGTTTCGAAATATCAAATCGTAAAGTCATGACGATCGACTCGTAAAGCCTTGACGATCGATCGGTCGACCGGAATGGACGTGTGGGGGCGTCGCTGATATGAAGTGTAACGTTAAAACATGGGCAGCTTCTCCCCCTTGGCAAGCCGTTGTGGAACTCGTTTCTAAAATAGTTACGTCATACACTAAAAGCAAATGCCAATGCTACGATCTAAATAGTTGTAAATGCTGTCAGAAGTGATAGAATAGCCCCTAAGTACAGAGTTCTTTTTCTCCTTACAAATGAGTCACAATGTAACAGATGTCTAATAAAATAAAAATTTCAAATAATATTAAATATAAGAAGATGGATAGTGAAACAAAGAGTAAAACACTCCCCACTGTGCATTATTTCCATTCAGTGTTCTATATGGTGCATACCGCTATAAAACATTGATCTGTCATGAATCCTTTAATGAATTGTGTGGCGTTTATAATAACATAATGATATGCTAAAAACAAAAATTGTTTATTATTAAAAAAGATAAAGAACATTTTTTTCAGGCAACCTTTAGTACTATCAATGCGTTTGGGAAAATGCATGACGACACAGCACTGTCTTATAAAATTATTTATCTACAACCAGTTTCGGTCATAGACGATATTCACTTTGGAAAAAATTTTGCAATCGCAACATCACGTAAGTTCAAGTCTTCAGACATGAAAGATAACGTGGTCAAGTCAAAATGTAAGAAACATTTAACATAGATATTCATTACCAAAGTAATGGCTCAGTCACTGAGTGACGCAGTGGGACTGTAGTCTCACAACGTTGGTCGCATTTCCGCTTCCAACCAGTGGGGTCATTGGCGGCGCCGTATCGCGCTTCTTTCACGACCTGTCGCAGTTCAACCTGTCACGGCCATGATAACCAAACCTCTTATGTGCTGTCCAATTCTGAGAGGCTGCATCGACTGACTTTACTATTAGAGAAGACCACCAAAGGCCGGAATAGTAACTCAGAGAACCGTGTGTTGATGTGAATGGTATATTCTTGTGGTATTTAGATCCAATACTTACGTCCTATTCTTCGTCGTGGTCTATGGTTACAAGTAATGCCACCACTCAACGTTCACAGTTCCTTTGTGAGTGGTGTTGCTGCTGCAGTCTTCAGTCCTGACACTGGTTTGATGCAACTCTCCATGCTACTCTATCCTGTGCAAGCTTCTTCATCTCCCAGTACCTACTGCAACCCACATCCTTCTGAATCTGTTTAGTGTATTCATCTCTTGGTCTCCCTCTACGATTTTTACCCTCCAAGCTGCCCTCCAACACTAAATTGGTGATCCCCTGATGCCTCAGAATATGCACTACCAACCGATCCCTTCTTCTAGTCAAGTTGTGCCACAAACTCCTTTTTTCCCCAATCCTATTCAGTACCTCCTCATTAGTTATGTGATCTACCCATCTAATCTTCAGCATTCTTCTGTAGCACCACATTTCGAAAGCTTCTATTCTATTCTTGTCTAAACTATTTATCGTCCATGTTTCACTTCCATACATGGCTACACTCCATAAAAATACTTTCAGAAGCGACTTCCTGGCACTTAAATCTATACTCGATGTTAACAAATTTCTCTTCTTCAGAAACGCTTTCCTTGCCACTGCCAGAGTACATTTTATATCCTCTCTACTTCGACCATCATCAGTTATTTTGCTCCCCAAATAGCAATACTCATTTACTATTTTAAGCGTCTCATTTCCTAATCTAATTTCTGCAGCATCACCCGATTTAATTCGAGTACATTCCATTATCCTCGTTTTTCTTTTGTTGATGTTCTTCTTATATCGTCCTTTCAGGACACTGTCCATTCCGTTCAGCTGCTCTTCCAGGTCCTTTGCTGTCTCTGAGAGAATTACAATGTCATCGGCGAACCTCAAAGTTTTTATTTCTTCTCCATGGATTTTAATTCCTACTCCGAATTTCTCTTTTATTTCCTTTACTGCTTGCTCAGTATACAGATTAAATAACATCGGGGATAGGCTACAACACTGTCTCACTCCCTTCCCAACCACTGCTTCCCTTTCATGCCCCTCTACTCTTATAACTGCCATCTGGTTTCAGTACAAATTGTAAATAGCCTTTCGCTCCCTGTATTTTACCCCTGCCACCTTCAGAATATGAAAGAGAGTATTCCAGTCAACATTGTCAAAAGCATTCTCTAAGTCTACAAAGGCTAGAAACGTAGGTTTGCCTTTTCTTAATCTAGCTTCTAAGATAAGTCGTAAGGTCAGTATTGCCTCACGTGTTCCAACATTTCTAAAGAATCCAAACTGATCTTCCCCAAGGTCGGCTTCTACCTGTTTTTCCATTTGTCTGAGTGAGCAGCTTATAAGAGTAAGTCAAATGCATTTAAAAAATCATGGAACTTGTATCCCTGTCACCTTAAGGTCAGTCTTCAATTACATAAAATATAATTAACAGAGCAGTGTGTTATACAAACTACCATATAGGTACTTATCATTATATTGTGTAGGTTGTCATGGAGGGAGGAAGGAAGTAAGGAAGGCTAGGGTTTAATGTTTCGTTGACATCGGCGTCATCACAGACGGAGCAAGGGTGAAGTAGCAAAGTCGGCCATGCCCTATCGAAGGAACTATCCCGGCGTTTGCCTCGAGCAGTTGAGGTAAATCACGGAAAATGTAAATGTGGATGGCTGGTTGTGGATTTGAACCATTGTACTAATGGCTCTGAGCACTATGGGACTTAACTTCTGCGGTCATCAGTCCCCTAGAACTTAGAACTACTTAAACCTAACTAACCTAAGGACATCACACACATCCATGCCCGAGGCAGGATTCGAACCTGCGACCGTAGCGGTCGCGCGGTTCCAGACTGAAGCGCCTAGAACCGCACGGCCACACCGGCCGGCGAACCATTGTACTCCCAAGTGTGAGTCCAGTTAGCTAGCGACAACACAACCTCGCTGGGTATGGTGAGAGGTTAATGGGCAGGAAGGAGAAAGGATGGCGAGAGATAAGAAACATAGGGGAAATTTTCGCATTCGACTTTTCCAAGAACATAGTCTCTCGGAATGCCAGAAGTAATCACTTTTTTTCCTTGAAATATGAAAAATTTGCATTTGCAAAAGATTCCTACTACATAAATGGCAAGCACAATGAACTGCACGGGTCGTGCCTACAGATGACAGACCACTAGCTGTCGGTGGCCTTCTACTTAAAAGGTACTGTAAGTGCGCTCTACGCAGTTGAAAGATACCAAGGTATTAACGGCCTAGACAGACGACAAGGGTGATAAGGAAGGAACACGAAGGGAGGTGAGTCGCCACCACGCTTGTTGATGGTGCGGGGGGGGGGGGGGGGGGAAGGGGGGGGGGGGCAAGTTCCCCGAGACTCGTGTAACGACGTCAGGCGCGCTCAACTATCGCAGCGGCGGCGCCATCCGTCAAGTTGGGGAGCCTGTAACAGCATCAGGCGTGCCAACTACGCCGCCTGCAGGGAGCAGCAGCCCGTGTCCCCGCGGGACGCAGACGAGGAGCAACGAGGTTACCTGCCCTGCGAGCGGGGACAAACTGGGTTACGGCGGCAGCAGGAAGTGGAATCGCGAGCGGCATACTGATACAGACGCATACGCCCACATATGCGACGCAGCTGACGCATGTACACGAAAACTGTATGATGAGATGGGCGTCCCTGAGGGAGACACCCCGAGGTACCGGTACTCGGGCGTGATTCTGGCATACAAGCGATTACCAGTTTAGCATGTGGAAAGACTCACCATTTTGAATACGTGAAAAGATGATGGACATACCGCTAAAGCTGAGTGCATTGAACCGCTATAACACAGTGGAAGCAATCACTTTTGATCCTGGAGGGCTTTAAATGCTGAATTCTGTTGGAGACCTACTTCGTTGCTTTCTGTGTGATCTTCCAACGTATCTCTGTGAAGGATTCGTTTTCTGTCATTTAGATTTATATGACTGATACACCCTAAATTCCTGGTGACGATGCTCTTACAGATCTGATGATTGTTACCGACACTAGTTATTAGTGACGATACCGATGACAATAATGGGTCTTTGCGACTGAATGAATGACACTGTCGTCAGAGCGTAGGGGGTACTTTTCACTGCCGGCCGGAGTGGCAGAGCGGTTCTAGGCACTACAGTCTGGAACCGCTACGGTCGCAGGTTCAAATCCTGCCTCGGGCATGGATGTGTGTGATGTCCTTAGGTTAGTTAGGTTTAGGTAGTTCTAAATTCTAGGGGACTGATGACCTTAGAATTCAAGTCCCATAGTGCTCAGAGCCATTCGAACCATTTTTTTTACTTTTCATCTCTTTATCCAAATTTATTACTCACTGCTGGAAAAAAATTATTACATCCTTTTTGGAGGTTTCTAGTACACTCAAGAGCCATTGTTGTAACAGTGCATATGGAATATATGAAACGATAACAGTTACACATCAACAGAGCTGCCAGGTATCGACCCGTGCTGAAACACCCGCTTTAGTATGTAATATAGCCTCCACAGGCGGCAATAAAGGCGCTCACTCTGTCATCCAGCCGAACATATAAGTGGCGAATATTACCCTGGGATAACTTATTGCATGCCTGCCGGGCTTCTTCACGTAGATCTGCAAGAGCTGTTGGCTGATGAGTCACTGAAGTCACTTCTCATCCCATCATAATCCACACATTCTCGATCAGAGGGAAGTCCAGAGATAGTGATGGTCAGGGAAGTTTGCTGAGTTTCACGGGCAGTGTATGGGTCAGCAGCCCGCCCGCTTGACCGTGCGGTCTAACGCACGGCTTTCTGGGCGGGAAGGAGCGCCAGTCCCCGGCACCAATCTGCCAGGCGGATTTGTATCGAGGTCCGGTGAACCGGCCAGTCTGTGGATGGTTTCTAGGCGGTTTTTAGGCTAGTTCCCCTTATTCCGCCTCAGTTACACTATGTCGGCGATTGCTGCGCAAACAAGTTCTCCACGTACGCGTACACAACCATTACTCTACCAAGCGAACATAGGGGTTACACTCGTCTGGTGTGAGATGTTCCCTGGGTTCCCTGGGGGGGGGGGGGGGGGGGCGGGGGGGGGGGGCGGTCCACCGGGGGCCGAACCGCACAATAATCCTGCGTTCGGTGTGGGGCGGCGGAGGGGCGAAGTTGACTGCGGTAGTCGTCGTGGGGTTGTGGACCACTGCAGCTGCGGCGGGGACGGAGCCTCTCCGTCGTTTCTGGGTCCCCAATTAACATACAATACAATACAGTGGGTCAGCATTATCCCACTGGAACAACACACCACCCTCCTATTGCAAGAACGGCAAAAGAAAGAGTCTAAGAACATTCTGCATGTACCAAGCGCTGGTTAGTTTCCTCTCTATAAACGCCAAAGGTGAAGGGGTGTTGTCTCTTATCGTACCCCAGATCATAAGGCCAGGATTGGGGCCAGTGTGACGAATATACTCTACGAGACAGCTCTCACCAGGTCTACGTCGTACCCGCAAATGACCATCACACGCGTGCACGAAGAATCTGCTTTCGTCGCTGAAGACTGCGGCGCGCCATTCCATCTTCCAAGTGATCCCCTGACGGCACCAGACGATCCGTGCATGTCGATGCTGTGCCGTGAGTGGAAGACCTGGCTAGAGGCGCAGGTGCCCGTAATCCCACGGTTAACATCCGGATCGCAACATGAGCACACAAGCCGTCTTATCTGTGTTGTGGTACCTGTACGATCTGCGACCACTGTCATTACAATACGACGATCCTAGTGAGCGTCTGTGCTGCGTGGATGTACAGAAACTGATGCAAGGTACGAGAATGATTACGTGGCCACTGATACCAGCATCGTTGCACAACTGACGCAGCACGTCCAACTTGTGTGGCAGTTCCCCAAAAGGACTATCCGGCCACTCGGAAGGCCACAATTAGACTCCTTTCAAACTTGCTGAGTTGGCTTTAGAAAGCACGAGTGCGTCTCCGTGGCCTGCTTGCCTCACAAGTTTGCACCATACTGAGTCTTGCGGCTGCGAGCATTCCCTATTAAATGGTAGACATAGATAGCGCTCCGGTAGCTATACCACTACGCCATCTGTTGGTGGACGACGTTGGAACCATTATCAGTACATCTACCATCCCCGAGGAAGCTTATGCCGTCATAGTTTTAAAGTCGACGTCATCTTTCCCGCTGCACTAATACTTTTCCGGTGGTGTATTTTATAATAAGTCACGTACTTTATTCTGGTTTATTTCCTCCTCATGCTAGCAATGTTGGATGCCTTATTACCAGCATAGTCCCTCTTTTTACCACTACAAATAAATCACCTATAAACTCAATGGTTATCTATATTTCTGAATCATTTTTAGTACAGTTAAATGAATCACAACATTATGCCTTATAAAAAATTGTTACGTGTAAAGGCAGCATCTGAAAATGTGTTATCGCTAATGATCTTATACAGAAACTACATGACCGACGAAGAACTACAGGATGCCCATAAATTCGCCTTACAACTTCAGAATTTCATTACAACGGCATTTGTTGAACTATTTTAACAACATTTCTTTCATTGTAATCAGTGTTTGTAAAAGTTTTTTGACAGAGTTTAGTAGACCTCTATATGGGCGCCTTTAGTTGCACGAAGCACATCAAGCGGTACTCGATCTCTTGCCATGTTCGCTGATGCATAGAGTCATTAATGGTACCAATGGCATTACGAATTTGCTTCAAGCCAGCAATGTCCCGTATCTGTGTTTGATACAGGATATCTTGTACATAACATAAAAAAAAGCCCAAGGGAGTGATATCTGGCGCCGGCCGCTGTGGCCGAGCGGTTCTAGGTGCTTCCATCCGGAACTGCGCTGCTGCTACTGTAATAGGCTATTTGCTATGTAAGTTGGCTGTTTATGTTTTTATGTTGGTAACGCCACGTAGCGCTCTGTATGAAAATCACTGACTGTGCTGTGTGCAGTCTGTGGCTGGTTTGCATTGTTGGAATATTTCCTATCGTAGTGTTGGTAAGTTGGATGTGAACAGCGCGTAGCGTTGCGCATTTGGAGGTGAGCCGCCAGCAGAGGTGGATGTGGGAAGAGAGATGGCAGACTTTTGAGAGCGGACGATCTGGACGTGTGTCCATCAGAAAAACGAAATTTGTAAGACTGGATGTCATGAACTGATATATGTATTATGACTTCTGAACACTATTAAGGTAAATACATTGTCTTTTCTCTATCAAAATCTTTCATTTGCTAACTATGCCCATCAGTAGTTAGTGCCTTTAGTAGTTAGAATCCTTTATTTAGCTGGCAGTAGTGGCGCTCGCTGTATTGCAGTAGTTCGAGTAACGAAGATTTTTGTGAGGTAAGTGATTCATGAAAGGTATAGGTTTTTGTTAGTCAGGGCCATTCTTTTGTAGGGATTATTCAAAGTCAGACTGCGTTGCGCTAAAAATATTGTGTGTCAGTTTAGTGATGATCAGAATAAGTAAAGAGAAAAATGTCTGAGTACGTTCAGTTTTGCTCATCTGTTTGAAAATCAAATAACGTAAGGGATTTACCAGCACAGTAATTCATTAATTTTTCTAAGGGGATGTTTCACTACTGTCGCGGGTTTGAATCCTGCCTCGGGCATGGATGTGTGTGATGTCCTTAGGTTAGTTACGTTTAAGTAGTTCTAAGTTCTAGCGGACTGATGACCTCATATGTTAAGGCCCATAGTGCTTAAGAGCCATTTGAACCATTTTTTTACGTCTGGAGAGCGCGGTGGCCAAAGAAAAGGCCCATCCCTCCCAATCCACCTGCCTGGAAATGTTTCATTAAGGAACCGACCAAAATGCTATCCCCACTGTGGTGGTGCACCATCTTGCTGGAAAATTATAGTTGGTTGTAAGTCAATCAGTTGTGGTGCTACACATTCGGTCAGAAGGTCGAGGCAGACATCTGCAGTAATTGTTGACTCGTTGAAGAAAATGGACCAATTATTCGGTTGCGCCACACATTAACTTTTGGACTATCGTTGTGAAGCTCTCTAGTCACGTGGGGGGGGGGGGGGGGTTCAGATCCTCAGATTCTCACACTGTGTCTGTTTAATGTCCCAGAAACATGAAAAGTTGTCTCGTCACTGAAACAAACTCGCTTGAGGAATGCTTCATCCTCCGAAAGGCGTTCCAGTATATTGAGTGTAAAATCTGTCCGTTTTGGCTTGTCATTTGGCTCAAGTGTCTGTAACAGTTACACTTTGTAAGTGTACAACCGTAAGTGCTTGCCCGCATCTCGTGGTCGTGCGGTAGCGTTCTCGCTTCCCACCCCCGGGTTCCCGGGTTCGATTCCCGGCGGGGTCAGGGATTTTCTCTGCCTCGTGATGGCTGGGTGTTGTGTGATGTCCTTAGGTTAGTTAGGTTTAAGTAGTTCTAAGTTCTAGGGGACTGATGACCATAGATGTTAAGTCCCATAGTGCTCAGAGCCGTAAGTGCTTGTGGAGGACCTTACGCACAGTTGAACGTGGTAGTTGCAACTGTTGGCAGCAGTGCTCATGGACTTCGTAGGTGAACGAGTGAAGACGTTTAAAACGCGATCGATTTTTTCCTCGGATGTTTTTGGTCGCCCGCTCCTCCGTCTATCCAAAACTGTCCCTGTCTCCATAAATTTTTTGTGCCATGTACGGCTTGAAGAACGCGATGGTGGTTCTCTTCCATACTTCTTTTTGAAGTTTCGTTGAGTCTGGACATCCGATTTTGCCTCAATAAACCAGGGCACACATTGTGCCTTCTCTTGAGGAGGCCATTTTATAGAGGTTCAGTTCCTTCCCCCAACAGAGTATCTGGAGCACATAATTTTAGTGTATATAAAAACTTTAGTAAACAGAGGTTACAACAAAAGAAATTTTATTAAAATATTTCAACAACTGCAGTTGTAATAAAATTTTGAAGTTGTAAAGGGACTTTATGGACACCCCGTATTACGGCAACGCGTTGTTGTGGCCTTCATTCCGAAGACTGGTTTGATGCAGCTTAGCGTGGTAGTCTACTCGATGCAAGCTTCTCCATCACTTAATAACTAGTGCAATGTACATCCATTAGAAACTACTTACGTTTTCATTCCCTCTACGATTTGTATCCCCACACTCCCTTCCCTTAGCAAAATATTCATTATTATTTCATGAAGTGTCCCATCAGCTGATCACCTCCCTTTCTTGAAGTTGTGCTTAAAATTCTTTTCTTCCCAATACCATTCAGTGTCTCCTCATTACTTACTTGATCTATGCATCTAATTTTCAACATTTTTCTGTAGCACCACATTTCAGTTTGATCGTCCAAGTGTCACTTCCATGTAAGGCTGCAGTCCAGACAAGTGCCTTCAGAAAAGACTTCCTAATACATCAACTTATGTTCCATATTAAGAAATATCTCTTTTTCAGAAATGATTACCTTAGTATAGTCAGTATGCACTTTTTTTATCCTCTCTGCTTCAGCCATCATCTATTATTTTCAGCACAGATAACAAAGCTCGCCTATTACTTTTAGTATTTCTTTTCCTTTAGTACTTTGTTGACGGCCACATCATGATATCTTTTCAAGACGATGTCCATTCCGTTCAACTGCATTTCCAAGTCCTTTGCTGTCTCTGACAGAATTGCATTATCACCGGCAAAGCTCAAAGTTTTAATTTCTGCTTCCTGAACTTTAATTCTTTCTCCAAATTTTTCTTTAGTTTCCAAAGTGCTTACTCAACGTACAAGTTAAATAACATCGAATGCGGAGTACAATCCTTTCTCAGTCTATTCTCAACTACGCTTTCTCTTTCATGTGCTTCGTCTCTTACAACTGTAGTCTGTTTCCTGTACAAATTGTATGGCAGAGTGTAAGGTACAATATGACGAAATTTTGAGGACATAGTGTAACAGTGGACAAATATATGTGCTTACCAATAAAATTAGCACTGTAAAAGAAAAGGGATCTTAATGATAAACTCAACATCCCAGGTAACTGAAAGGTTGGATACCAAATTCGACGACATCAATCCCCAAAAATATCATTATCATTGTTTTGAACAATATAATTATTATCAATAGCAACAACTAAATCTAATACAGCTTTCGCAGTAAATCATTTTTTTTAAATACCGAGTCCGGAAAGATTTGGCGGTTCTCTTACAGCGTACATTGTCTCCGACGCAAGAATGTTGTTGAACAGTGGAGTTAGCACTGGTTAGGAGCCCAAAGTGAATCATGGGGCCGCTTGGGGCGATTATTCAAAGGAGGCGCCAGAGGCGCACAAAATCAATTTTTTACACATATTGCCACGGTCCAGGGGTAGCATCTTTCACAAACAATGAAAACGTCATCGGTGCCAGATACGATCTTAAAATTCGTCAGCGAAGGAGATCAAAGAGCTTTGGAATAAAGAGTCATCTTCATTCAGTCAATGATCTTGTCAAAGAAGAATGAGGAGGCGGCAGAGGATGAAGCCACCCTTTACCCCAAAAAAGGTGGAAGAATCAGCAATGATCAATGGCTTGAATATGTAGAAGGCAATGGAAGTCACTCCATTTAATACACCTAAAACAGTGATGGCTCGTATAAAATCATACCAATGTGCTACAGTGTGGTGGTCTATGGCCTGTAGCTAATATCCATGGAATTTCTGTACCATTTTCGTTTTGATGAGCTAAATAGATGCTCTGTAACTAGGCGTCTGGCTTTGCTTCGGTGTAACGCTTCACAAATTGCACTTATTCTTGTGTTGGTTCCATTTTACTCAACTCAGTGTACCTGCAACATCACAGCGAAAACTTTTTTCTGTTGTTGCACCTAAGAGGGCACAGTTGGTTTGTTCGTTCTGTGCCGTATCATTACGTGGGGTCTTTTTTATTTATTCGTGTCAGAAGCATGCTAAAGGAATTGACGAAATCTGCATTCAGATAACATTTCTCCAAACCTGCGGCATTGCTACTGGCAAGCAACAGACCCTGTTCTGCCATGGTAATGGGCAGAGAGGGCACTGGCACATGTGACTGACAGTTTATTTTTGGCTACACTCGCAATGTAGCCACATGACTTAATCTATGACTTAGACCTAACAATTCTTACATGCAGGTAAAATTAACTAACGACTGCTCAACATTTTAAAAACACTCGAAAAAATGACAAATCGTTCCAATTAAGAGGTTCCAAAACCACAAACCAGAGGCAGTAAGTTTAACAAATGACACTCTTTATCACAAAGTTATAATATAGTTAATAATCACATGTAAGTAAGAATTAAATTTCAAATTCGTATATTTCCTATCTTACGAACGGGTTCAGCGTGTCCCAGTGGCAAGATGGCGGCAACAGCGGCCGGCCTCAGGCAAACAACATTGAAAAACACTAACCAACTGGCTATCTAAAACAAAACAAACCGAATTTTAAGACCCAAATAATTATAAAACACTTTCACCAAGAGCACTGCAGGTGTGCTAGGTAACTTTAATTTTTTTTAAAGAAAAGAAAGACACTTCAAAGCTGCAATAAATTTTAAATAACACCAGCAAGACAGCTGGAAGATCATTTAAATTAGTGGATGTTTCTTGTTTGTTATAGTGCAACAGACTTCAAATTTGCGCAGTATCACAAACTGGGGTTAGATTCAGGAAATAGTAATTCACTTAACAACTGGAAAGGCCCGCCACGTTTAAACACACACAGCTTAAAATTTAGAAACACTTAAAAGCCTTAAAACATCCAAATTAACACTATCAGCGATCACGTAATATGACTACTCAGGTAGGAGCCACCAAAACATACCCGGCTCCAGCAACAAGCCTGTGACTTGCATCCTCAGTACGTAAGGACAGGTGCTCACTATAAAGAATCGTGCTGTGAAGTACCACTCAAATGACTCCACCAATCTCACTCTCTACCCATCCTGAAACCAAGGTGAAATCAATACACTGCAGCACTGCGGCTAGACCGACCCAGTTAAGCAGACTGCGATGTTTACTTCCGTAAAAATTCGTGGACTCCAGACGGGTCTGAGTCAACAGCCTTGTTCGCTTATCGTTACAAAAGGTACACTGCGACAGGTTTACGTAACTTCACTAGCACTGCTAGTCACATATCCCGTTCCATATACCATTGTCCACAGCATGTATCTCTATGCACCAGTATTCTGTCAGAAACCCCACCATCAAGCTCGCTTGACGGCCAGGATACAAACCAAGTCGAAACCGTTTGCTCGCGCTCTTCAAACCTCTGCGAACCCAACCCCTCACACTATCGGCGAGGCTAACCTCGCGCGTAAGGTAATTACCGCTGCCATCGACCACAGACGGTCTCAGGCACTTTTGCCTGGCCTAAAGTCAACTTGTGAAATAATTTGTTGGTCCGTAGCCTTGATGGGTCTGCAGAGTGCAGAAGTTGTGCAGTACTTTTTCAAGGTTCCAGGCAGCCTTTATGAAGCAAACTAAAGTGTAACTCGATGTCTTAATTGCGTAATGAGATCCTGTTTCTACGCCGTTGTCGTTTATCTTTAATTTTGAAGTCGAGAAAGAGTCGTTCAGGAACATGTAATGGCTGCAGTTACAGATAACTCGGTCGCAAACATAACGACAGAATGGTGCGTGTTGATCGCCAGGTGAGATTTCGCTGTTTAACTTGACCGTGAAGAACAGTGCTGCCATTAGTTGCGAGGGACGCAATTACTCGCAAGTACACTAACCACAGGGTGGTAACGACCGTTGAACAGCTATAGTTCCGTAGAGCTTAATTACTCTGAGGCCTGTATATCCTGAAACTATAAGCACTGAATCCAAGTCGATGTTTCCAGAGAAAATCAGCCACATTTCATGTACACAGATCGGCAGCAGATCGATACGCGAAGAGGCCGTAGGGCCGATTTTCATTGGTTCAAATGGCTCTGAGCACTATGGGACTCAACTTCTGAGGTCATTAGTCCCCTAGAACTTAGAACTAGTTAAACCTAACTAACCTAAGGACATCACACACATCCATGCCCGAGGCAGGATTCGAACCTGCGGCCGTAGCGGTCTCGCGGTTCCAGACTGTAGGCCTATAACCGCACGGCCACTTCGGCCGGCCCGATTTTCATTGTTTCGTTGTTTTCAAAAATGGCTCTGAGCACTATGGGACTCAACTTCTAAGGTCATTAGTCCCCTAGAACTTAGAACTAGTTAAACCTAACTAACCTAAGGACATGACACACATCCATGCCCGAGGCAGGATTCGAACCTGCGACCGTACCGGTCTCGCGGTTCCAGACTGCAGCGCCTAGAACCGCACGGCCACTTCGGCCGGCGTTTCGTTTTTTTCTAGAAGCCCTTGATAACACTGAAGATTCTATTATCTTCGAGTAACGCAAACAACGACATAATTCGTCCATAGAGCATTGGAAGAAGACCTTATATAATTACAATTTTTAGCATCATACGTGCCACTTACGTGGAAGTGTGCGAAACTAATGGCTGTTCCAAACGCTTTGAGCAAAAATAACACACATTGTGATCTTCATCAGGTTCCTGCTGCGTTAGCGGGTCATTTTCGTCTCCGTTTCAGGCTGTCCAATGGTATCTTCTTAATTCTGCTGGGTGTGCTGTCGTCCAACACATCTTTCGGAATCTGAAATACCTGAAAGAGGTGGTAGTGAATCGTAAACTGAGAAACCAGAGCTAGGGCATTAATGGTCGGAAACGAATATTTAAAATTAAGTTCATCGCTGTTCTATGGGACAGTATCGCAAAATATATAAAATAATTTCTCAGTTTCAGTCTCTCTTATTTATAAATATTAACTGACATGTGGCTGGAATGCAGCCACCGTCAGGTGCTTTAGAATTACTTGTAAACTGATATTTACTTATAGATGCCTTTGAAGTGTGATAGGGTGTATTTATTTGGTGTGTCAATGAGATTAGTTCAAATGGCTCTGAGCACTATGGGGTTTAACATCTGAGGTCATCAGTCCCCTAGAACTTAGAACTACTTAAACCTAACTAACCTAAGGACATCACAAACATCCATGCCCGAGGCAGGATTCGAACCTGCGACCGCAGCAGCAGCGCGGTTCCAGACTGAACCGCGTAGAACCGATTGGACACACTGGCTGGCTCAATGAGATTAGCCGCCTGCTGTGGCCGAGCGGTTCTAGACATTTCAGTCCGGAACCGCGTTGCTGCTATGGTCGCAGGTTCGAATCCTGCCCCGGGCATGGATGTCTGTGACGTCCTTAGGTTAGTTAGGTTTAAGTAGTTCTAAGTTCTAGGGGACTGATGACCTCAGATGTTAAGTCCCATAGTGTTTAGAGCCATTTGAACCATCAATGAGATTGTACACCGAAAAATGTCCCTGTGCAGAGACATTTATTTATTTTAGTGTTCACGATTACACTGATCAGCCCAACATTGTGACTACTTACCTAATAGCCGGTATGTCCACCTTTGGCACGGATAACAGCGATGATGCGTCGTGGCATGGAAGCAGTGAGGCCTCGGTAGATGGCTGGTGGGCGTTGGCACCACATCTCCACACAAACTTCACCGAATTCCCATAAATTCCGTGTAGGGGGACAATGAGCTCAGTCACATCCCAGATGTGTTCGATCGGGTTCAGATATGGCTAGTTGGGACGGGGGGGGGGGGGGGGGGCAGTACATGAACTGGAACTCGCCACTATTTTCCTCGAACCACACCATAGCACACCTGGCCCTGTGGCGTGGCGCATTATCTTGTTGAAAAATGGCACTGCTGTCGGGAAACATGATAGTCATGTAGGGGTGCACGTGGTCTGCAAGTAGTGTACGATACTCCTTGGCCGTAACGGCGGCTTGCACGAGCTCCACTGGACCCATGGTTGCCCACGTGAATGTTCACCAGAGAATAATGGAGCCACGGCCAATCTGTCTCCGTATCGCAGTACAGAAGGAGCTGTTCGTCTGGAAGATGATGGATTTCCGGCCTCTGATCGGCATGATGAAGAAGGTATTGGGATTCATTAGCCCATGATATGCTCTGCCACTGCGCCAACGTCCAGGGCCCATTTCAGTCGTAGTTGACAATGTCGTAGTGTTAACTTTGGCCCATCAGCTGTGGAGGCCCATCGTTAGGAACCTTCGGTGCACTGTGTGTTCAGACACACTTGTTCTCTACCCAGAATTATAGTCTGATGTTAGTTCCGCTACAGTTGGCCACCTGTCCTGTTTTAACAGTCCGCCAAGCCTACGATGTCCGACATCTGTAATGAGGAGTGGCCGCCGAACCCTACGATGTCTGGACGTGGTTTTACCTTGGTTTCACCACAGCACTCCTCGAACACCCGCCAAGTCTTACAGCTTCCGAAATGCTCGTGCCGAGCGGAAGGGCCATCACCATCTGCCCTCGGTGTAACTCGGATATATCGCGCGCCTTCCCCTTTCTACGGACAGCACGCTCATTAATACTAAATGCACCATGCGTGTATCTGACTAGCAGTCATTCCTCTGCAGATGCTGCTGCTGTCGCCTGGCCGGGTTTATAATGATACTAGGTCAGTGGTCATAATATTCTGGCTGGTCAGTGTATCTGTGTTGTGTGTTCAAATAATCTCAGTGGTCTTTACCTATGCTTTTCCTGACTATACACGTATCTGCCACACATAATATATCAGACACAAAATCATCAATTCACATTATCACGTATAGTCGTTTACATTCCATAGATACTTAACTACTGAGATAAAACTTGCTTTAGTTTCTTAGATAGTAGATACACTCTGAATATTTCCTAGAAACATATATTTGTCGTGAAACTTGATACACTGTTTGACTGTTTAGTGTTAATTGCGGCCCACTCGGCTTCTCAACGACAGCACTAACAAGGGAACCTCCCCATCGCATCCCCCTCAGATTTAGTTATAAGTTGGCACAGTGGATAGGCCTTGAAAAATTGAACACAGATCAATCGAGAAAACAGGAAGAAGTTGTGTGGAACTTTGAAAAAAATAAGCAAAATATACAAACTGAGTAGTTCATGCGCAAGACAGGCAACATCAAGTTTATTGTGAACTCAAAAGCGCCGTGGTCCCGTGGTTAGCGTGAGCAGCTGCGAAACTAGAGGTCCTAGGTTCAAGTCTTCCCTCGAGTGAAAAGTTTAATTTTTTTATTTTCAGTTTATGTGGCAAACTTTTATGTTTTCATCATTTTTTTGGGAGTGACTATCACATCCACAAGAAAACCTAAATCGGGCAAGGTAGAAGAATCTTTTTACCCATTCGCCAAGTGTACAGGTTAAGTGGACCGACAACACATTCCTGTCATGTGACGCACATGCCGTCACCAGTGTCGTATAACATATATCAGACGTGTTTTCCTGTGGAGGAATCGGTTGACCTATGACCTTGCGATCAAATGTTTTCTGTTCCCATTGGGGAGGCACGTCCTTTCGTCTACTAATCGCACGGTTTTGCGGAGCGGTCGCAAAACACCGACACTAAACTTATTACAGTGAACAGAGACGTCAATGAACGAACGGACAGATCATAACCTTGCGAAAATAAGGGAGTAAACTCTTCACTCGAGGGAAGACTTGAACCAAGGACCTCTCGTTCCGCAGCTGCTCACGCTAACCACAAGACCACGGCGCTCCTGAGTTCACATTATCCTTGATCTTGCCTGTCTTGCGCATGGCCTACTCAGTTTGTATATTTTGCTTATTTTTTTCATAGTTCCAAACAACTTTTTCCTGTTTTCTCGATTGATCTGTGTTCAGTTTTTCAAGGCCTATCCACTGTGCCAACTTATAACTAAATCTGAGGGGGGTGCGATGGGGAGGTTCCCTTGTAAGTACCTACCGGCGGACTATTTGTCTGCTGACGGCAATATTTTACACATGGTTTCCAAGGAGGAATTGTCAACTATCTGGGATATGACAGGAACGATCATTCGAAGTGAAAAAAGTCTAGCAAACATGGACTGTAAAATACACGACTGGCCATTAAAATTGCTACACCACGAAGATGACGTCCTACAGACGCGAAATTTAACCGACAGGAAGAAGATGCTGTGATATGCAAATGATTAGCTTTTCAGAGCATTCACTCAAGGTTGTCGCCGGTGGCGACACCTACAACGTGCTGACATGAGGAAAGTTTCCAACTGATTTCTCATACACAAACAGCAGTTGACCGGCGTTGCCTGGTGAAACGTTGTTGTGATGCTTCTTGTAAGGAGGAGAAATACGTACCATCACATTTCCGACTTTGATGAAGGTCGGATCGTAGCCTATCGCGATTGCGGTTTATCGTATCGCGACATTGCTTCTCGCGTTGGTCGAGATCCAAAGACTGTTATCAGAATATGGAATCTGTGGGTTCAGGAGGGTAATACGAAACGCCGTGCTGGATCCCAACGGCCTCGTATCACTAGCAGTCGAGACGACAGGCATCTTATCCGCATGGCTATAGCGGATCGTGCAGCCTCGTCCCGATCTCTGAGTCAACAGATGGGGACGTTTGCAAGACAACAACCATCTGCACGAACAGTACGACGACGTTTGCAGCAGCATGGACTATCAGCTCGGAGACCGTGGCTGCGGTTACCCTTGATGCTGCATCACAAACGGAGCGCCTGCGATGGTGTACTCAACGACGAACGTGGGTGCACGAATGGCAAAACGTCATTTTTTCGGATGAATCCAGGTTCTGTTTACAGCATCATGATGGTCGCATCCGTGTTTGGCGACATCCAGTGAACGCACATTGGAAGCGTGTATTCGTCATTGCCTCCCTGGCGTATCACGTGGCGTGATGGTATGGAGTGCCATGGTTACACGTCTCGGTCACCTCCTGTTCGCATTGACAGCACTTTGAACAGTGGACGTTACATTTCAGATGTGTTACGACCCGTGGCTCTACCCTTCATTCGATCCCTGCGAAACCCTACATTTCAGCAGGATAATGCAAGACCGCATTTTGCAGGTCCTGTACGTGCCTTTCTGGATACAGAAAATGTTCGAATGCTGCTCTGGCCAGCACATTCTCCAGGTCTCTTACCAATTGAAAACGCCTGGTCAATGTTGGCCAAGCAACTGGCTCGTCACAAAACGCCAGTCACTACTCTTGATGAACTGTGGCATCGTGTTGAAGCTGCGTGGGCAGCTGTACCTGTACACGCCATCCAAGCTCTGTTTGACTCAATGCCCAGGCGTATCAAGGCCGTTATTACCGCCAGAGATGGTTGTTCTGGGTACTGATTTCTCAGGATGTATGCACCCGAATTGCGTGAAAGTGTAATCACATGTCAGTTCTAGTATAATATATTTGTCCAATGAATACCCGTTTATCATCTGCATTTTTTCTTGGTGTAGCAATTTTAATGGCCCTAGCGTACTTTCCTCACGATCGATAGCCGTACAAAATGAATTCGAAATAAAATCGCTGACTGCGAATATCGTGACATCAGTTTTATTAGGTACAATTATATTTCCTATTGGTGACATATGAAAATTTATGCCGAACCAGGACTCGAGCCCGGGTTTCCTGTTTATCGAGAGCGGTCGCCTGAAATACTTCGCCTATCCGCGCACACCTCCCGGACCTACCCAAACTTCCATGTTTCATACTGTCTACATCCTTGTCCTGGACAGGCGCAAATTATTAACACTCAGAGAATTTATTTCGAATAGATTTCGTACTTAACTGAAGTGTTTACAGGCACGGTAGCTCAGGGTGTTCGGTCACTACTGCCCTCCGTAATAAAAAAAACTGATGGAATTGATCAACAATGAACTTGAACCTGTATCATACGACGTCCGTCCCGAACAAATGCAACGAACAAAATGAGATTTAACAACAACAAAAAATAGTGTTTAAGCGACCGCTCGCGATAAGGAGGAAATCGGGTTAGAACTCGAGCCGGCACAAAGGTGGAAGAGATTAGTGTTTAACCTGCCGTCGACAACGATGTCATTAGAGACGGAGCACAAGCGCGGATTAGGGCCGTGCCCTTTTCAAAGGAACTATCCCGGCATTTGCTTGAAACCTACATCAGAATGCCTGGAGACGGGTTTGAACCGTCGTCCTCCCGAATGCGAGTCCAGTGTGCTAACCACTGCACCACCTCGCTCGGTGAGCTGGCACAGATGTTATTAACCAATAGGTAATATATCTACACCTAATACAGCCGATGCCTAGATATTCGTACTCGGCAGCGAATTTATTTCGAACTGAATTGGAAGATTAGTTGATGAAAGCGATCTCTCATTAAACCTAGTACGGCAATCTGTTTAAAGAAGTGGTTCTGCCTCCAAAAATATGTTAGTAAAGATGGGGGTAGTTTTTTAAGACAAACCGAATATAAAACTTGAAAGACACGAAGGAAGCTAATAAGTAAAATGATCGCTAAGGAAAGCTACGGGTAATTTCCAGCAGTTTCATGTAGTAGTCGAAACTGTTTGCTATCGTAAATCTTAACTAAGTTTTTTACTTAGAATTTAGTTTATGACAACCAAAACAGTTTTTGTCTCAAGCAACTAACCAGAAAAAATCGGCTGGTCGCAATCGACATTGAACTTATGGAAAGATCGGCGATATGAATAGAATTGTATTACAGTCTGGATCGTGAAATCCTTAGAAATCTCTTACGAACTGCATAGAGGAAGTGCCGACTAACAAAAATGTACGACATGACCAATGGCAACATCGATGTACACACATTTACACTGTTTGGTTTGCGCTGTCATGAAATTTGTGAAGCAAATTAGATATGCAGCGCGTTATTTAGGTCTACTTAGTTTCACGTGAGCTCCCGAGGCCCACCGCACGGCGTCCATGGAGACGAGGCGCACGCCGGAGCTTAAGTTAAGTCTTGGTGTTGACTTAGTACTTATGTACCGCATTTTTAAAATGTGACTACGCCTATTCGGGCTGTTTTAGTTTCATTTCTAGACCATGCCCTCGTAGTGATTGTGCCTTCTTCAGAAGGCACAATTACTTGGGCTGAAGCCTAGGTAAAGGTTGGTTGCATTACCGCAATCGAGGGTGATTGTTTCTTACATATTAAATCAGATATGATCAGGTTTGTCATCTACTAGTTTTGGCCAATAGTTCAACTAATTTTCCTCTGCCTCCCGTTTTGACTGAGGTATGTGAAGTGAAATGTGTGTTCTTGTAGGACAACTATCCAATGAGTTCCACCCAATAATATCCAAACAGCAGACTCTGTACACAATTTATTAAATTGCCAATACTAACTCTTTTAAATAACAACAAATTCATATAACTTACAAAACATAACAAATGGTTAAAGAGTGAGCTTTAAAAACAATAACGGTGGCTTGCCACCATAAAACCAAAACTTTTACAATAGTGCTTTTAGAGTTTATCCAAAAGACAAAATCCAATAATGAGTTAACTTGGCATTACAATTTATAATGATTTATATAAAAAACTTTGAGAAAGATAATGGTGCTAGGCACCATAAAATGAAAGAAACGCAACACATAACAAATAAATATAATAACAAAATAATAATTTGATACAATAAAAGGGCGAGGGCAGCTCCCAACGCAATCACAGACGAGAGAGCTCTCAACACTTCGGAGCCTTCCCACTAGAAACGGTCCCCGAAATAAACCGCTGAGAGCTCCCCGACATGTTTCCCACAAGTGCACATCACTTACGCACCTTGGTTATGTTCTGTAACACACGACAGATAGTATCAACACAAGATAAATTTCAAAAATACAATATAACATCCCGGCAGCACATGATAACCACGGCGCCGTTAACTCGGGCGCTCTTAATAAGCGCCGGAAGCCAACACACAAATCTCAAACAATTCTCGCTTCCTAAAACGAAACAATTAAAGTCAAGCGCACATGAATAGTGAAACCACAGTCTTAGAAGTGCCTTAACTACACCAAACGCAGCTATTCCACCAAGTTAATAATAACACGGTAAAAAAAATACAGAACATACCACTAAATGCTGTTACACAACCAAATTGGCTAGACCGTGTCGTTCAGGTCCCAGAAGACCACATATACTAAGCACCAGTAATTCACTATGTGTATACTGTACAAAACCGCCCTTCTTAGGCAGACTTTACCTAACACATCGACTGCCAAATGTACCATACATGAACGCAACACCGGGCAGGACTCCAGTTGAGCAATTAAATTAGTACCAACAAATATCGTAACGAGCCACACACACAGCAAAAAGTTCCAACAACACCGTCCCACATCAGAAAAGTTCAGAAACCGCTGCTGAAGCTTCCAGGGGAAAATCTGAAGAGCCAACCGAGCCCACACCCTAACCTGGCAGACGACTCCAAACTTCAGCAACTAGTTGCCTCCGGGCCAGAGAATCACAGGACCCCGCCGGACCTCGACGTCAGACAGGCAGGAAGAACAAGTACGCCGACTCCAATTAATCACCACCGCATGGGCAGCACAGCGGCGAGTCGCCTCCGCCCCAGACCTCTGTGCTCATATTACGAGGCACAACAACTTTAGCACAAGTCACTAGCCGGTCAGGCAGAGCGAACTTCACATTCCGTGCAATACTCGGAAAACCAACTGTTGTTGTTGTTGTGGTCTTCAGTCCAGAGACTGGTTTGATGCAGCTCCCCATGCTACTCTATCCTGTGCAAGCTGCTTCATCTCCCAGTACTTACTGCAACCTACATCCTTCTGAATCTGCTTAGTGTATTCATCTCTTGGACTCCCTCTACGATTTTTACCCTCCACACTGCCCTCCAATGCTAAATTTGTGATCCCTTGATGCCTCAGAACATGTCCTACCAACCGGTCCCTTCTTCTTGTCAAGTTGTGCCACAGACTCCTCTTCTCCCCAATTCTATTCAATACCTCCTCATTAGTTATGTGATCTACCCATCTAATCTTCAACATTCTTCTGTAGCACCACATTTCGAAAGCTTCTATTCTCTTCTTGTCCAAACTATTTATCGTCCATGTTTCACTTCCATACATGGCTTCACTCCATAAAAATACTTTCAGAAACGACTTCCTGACACTTAAATCTATACTCGATGTTAACAAATTTCTCTTCTTCAAAAACGCTTTTCTTGCCATTGCCAGTCTACATTTTATATCTCTCTACTTCGACCATCATCAGTTATTTTGCTCCCCAAATAGCAAAACTCCTTTACTACTTTAAGTGTCTCATTTCCTAATCAAATTCCCTCAGCGTCAGTAGACAACATTGTCAAAACCTTTCTCTAAGTCTACAAATGCTAGAAACGTAGGTTTGCCTTTCCTTAATCTTTCTTCTAAGATAAGTCGTAAGGTCAGTATTGCCTCAAGTGTTCCAACATTTCTACGGAATCCAAACTGATCTTCCCCGAGGTCGGCTTCTACCAGTTTTTCCATTCCTCTGTAAAGAATACGCGTTAGTATTTTGCAATCGTGGCTTATTAAACTTATAGTTCGGTAATTTTCACATCTGTCATCACCTGCTTTCTTTGGGATTGGAATTACTGTATTCATCTTGAAGTCTGAGGGTATTTCGCCTGTCTCATACATCTTGCTCACCAGATGGTAGAGTTTTGTCAGGACTGGGTCTCCCAAGGCCGTCAGTAGTTCTAATGGAATGTTGTCTACTCCCGGGGCCTTGTTTCGACTCAGGTCTTTCAGTGCTCTGTCAAACTCTTCACGCAGTATCGTATCTCCCATTTCATTTTCATCTACCTCCTTTTCCATTTTTATAATATTGTCGTCAAGTACATCGCCCTTGTACAGACCCTCTATATACTCCTTCCACCTTTCTGCTTTCCCTTCTTTACTTAGAACTGGTTTTCCATCTGAGCTCTTGATATTCATACAAGTGGCTCTCTTTTCTCCAAAGGTCTCTTTAGTTTTCCTGTAGGCAGTATCTATCTTGACCCTAGTGAGATAAGCCTCTACATCCTTACATTTGTCCTCTAGCCATCCCTGCTTAGCCATTTTGCACTTCATGACGATCTCATTTTTGAGACGTTTGTATTCCTTTTTGCCTGTTTCATTTACTGCATTTTTATATTTTCTCCTTTCATCAATTAAATTCAATATTTCTTTTGTTACCCAAGGATTTCTACTAGCCCTCGTCTTTTTACCTACTTGATCCTCTGCTGCCTTGACTACTTCATCCCTCAGAGCTACCCATTCGTCTTCTACTGTATTTCTTTCCCTCATTCCCGTCAATTGTTCCCTTATGATCTCCCTGAAACTCTGTACAACCTCTGGTTTAGTCAGTTTATCTAGGTCCCATCTCCTTAAATTCCCACCAACTACCCTCTCGCTTTCCACCGGCCACCGCAAACACACGCCAGCGACGACATAGCACATCGCCACCGGAGCGCCACCCGCACCAGGACAGCGAACTATAATCGATTACAGTGCGCGCTCTGAACAAGATCACAGGTTAGCGGCGCGCGCCATATCATGGACTATGAGAATTCTGAGGGACTGACTGCCGTGGATATTGCGGGATGGACTCTGTGGTTAGTTAGGGCAGGACCTTGCCCGCTGCTGCAATCGCAGCCAAGTTAAAACGGCGGTCGACCATACGGGATGGGTGTAGGGTGAAGGGTAGGGTGGGTGATCAATACGGGCGGTGGGACCGCCCCTCGCGGTGACTGCGACTCATCGCTGTCTCCACCAGGCGACGCTGGGGGTGGTTGGGGGCGGGGTGAGGGGGGGGGGATGGACGCAACGCCCGCATGGCACAGGGACAGTGAGGGGAGCAACCCTTTGGGCTGCCACCCCGCCCATCAGCGGCCCCACATGCGCACTGATTTACACCACGCAGAGTGCCCTGCCGAGATCGGAATAAAATCGCCGCGTGAAACAGGTGACAATTCATCGCCGTCGCAAAGAAGGGTGCGGTCGCTCTGTGGGGTGTGGCCGCGGGATATTGCCAACATTCGATATACGAGATCACCCTTTCAATAACGAGAGACGTCGACGTGTAGAGCGTTTGAGGAGGAAATTGCCACACCTTAAGAGCAGACAGTGTGATCTCGTAGCTTTCGTCGTGATAAAGAAGAGGGGAACGTCAACTGCAAAAATAAATACTGCAACCAGTCCCTTACAAAATATATCTCTTTGTGTTGGCAGAAGAGCCAACACCGTGTTACGATTGGAGCCCGAAATGCACGCGTTTTAGTTCACGCAGGCTGGCGTGAGGAGGGAGGAACTATACTGACGTGAGGTCTGGAACATGACAAGGGATGAGAATTCAGAAAGCGGACGTAATTAGTTTGATACTTAACTTTAATCTATTAATGATGAACCTCGCTCTTGACGATACACGATTGACAATATTCTCTGTTCAGAATACATTCTTGAAGTAATTGTAGTAACTGAATATGGCGCCTTGCTAGGTCGTAACAAATGACGTAGCTGAAGGCTATGCTAAACTGTCGTCTCTGCAAATGAGAGCGTATGTAGACAGTGAACCATCGCTAGCAAAGTCGGCTGTTCAACTGGGGCGAGTGCTAGGGTGTCTCTCTAGACTAGACCTGCCGTGTGGCGGCGCTCGGTCTGCAATCACTGATAGTGGCGACACGCGGGTCCGACGTATACTAACGGACCGCGGCCGATTTAAAGGCTACCACCTAGCAAGTGTGGTGTCTGGCGGTGACACCACATATCTTTACTTCTGTTTATACTTTCCAGGCCTGTTTAGGTTATTTTTAAGTAGTCTCTGTCAAAGTCGAAGTAAATCGGTTAAGAACTTTCCTAGATTTTTTGGTAAACCCGTTACGCCTTCTATATATTACATGTATCAAAAATGGCTCTGAGCACTATGGGACGTAACTTCTGATGTCATCAGTCCCCTTGAACTTGGAACTACTTAAACCTAACTAACCTAAGGATATCACACACACCCATGCCCGAGGCAGGATTCGAACCTGCTACCGTAGCGATCGCGCGGTTCCAGACTGTAGCACCTAAAACCGCTTGGCCACCCCGGCCGGCTTACGTGTATCCAATAGCGGAGGAAGGGCAGTATCGGTCTTCAATTGTTAATCTGTTTATTGCATGTCGATTTCAGCTACTGTGTAACTATCTTCAGTGCTACATGAATACAAGATCTGATGGAAATAAGGTAATAAAAATAGAAATTAAAATCCGATAATAAATATGTTAGCTTGTAAACACTAAATTTACATACGAGTTATATCCAAGTCATGCTGACTCATCGTACGTACATTACAGGTAACAAACATGTGTTAAACTGATCTTGCTGGTTACATTTCCATGCAGCTGGCCTTGGTACGTAACTCACTAGTAACTAGTGCTCTCTTTATTACTGAAAATTTTGCCTAACATTTTCTTGAAAGTTATTTAAAAATATAATAACGTAAAACCTTATATAATGGCATCGTTAAATACTGAAACCCTTTCAGTACTTAGGTTAAAACCAAAAGGAAGAATCAACTTGTAGGTATTACGTACACATTTTGTAAATTGTAGGAAAAGGGGAGAGAAAGGAAAGGAAAGGGATTGTTAATATCAGCCGCATTAGGATTTCGCTAGGCATAACCGAGCGAGGTTGCACAGTGTTTAGCACATTGGACTCGCATTCGGTTCAATCCCGCGTCCGGCCATCGTCATTTAGGTTTTATGTGATTTCCCTAAAGCGCTCCAGGGAAATGTCGGTATAGTTCCTTTGAAAGGGCCAGGCCGACTTCCTTCCCTGTCCTTCCCTAATCCGATAAGACGGATGACCTCGCTGTTTGGTCTCTTCCCCCAAACAACCCAACCCAACCCGAGGTATCAGCGGCGACGAGTGAAAATGTGGGCGGGACCGGAAGTCGAACCCAGGATCTGCTACTTACCAGACAGTTGTGTTAACCACTGCAGCACCCGGCCACAGTGTTTATCACCACTGCGGGGACTATTTGGGCGTGCCTCCCGGCTGACCCACGTTCCCATACAGCGCCACCTATCTGCAGTGCCTGTCCGTGTCCTCCATGCTCACTACTGCTTGATTCCTGGAGGAGGTCGGACGCAATCGTGCATCCGCACCGAATTTGGTGGATTCACTGTTCATAGAGGGAATCAATTATGTGAATGCACAAGCATTCATATGACACATATATTTATACACTGAAGAGCCAAAGAAACTGGTACACCTGCGTAATATCGTGTAGGGCCCCCGCGAGCACGCAGAAGTGCCGCAACACGACGTGGCGTGAACTCGACTAATGCCTGAAGTTGAGCTGGAGGGAATTGACACCATGAATCCTGCAGGGCTGTCCATAAATCCGTAAAAATGCGAGGGGGTGGAGAACTCTTCTGACCAGCAAGTTGCAAGGCATCCCAGATACGCTCAATAACGTTCATTTCTGGGGAGTTTGGTGACCAGCGGAAGTGTTTAATCTCAGAAGAGTGTTCCTCGAGCCACTCTGTAGCATTTCTGGACGTGTCGGGTGTCGCATTGTCCTACTGGAATTGCCCAAGTCCGTCGGAATGTACAATGGACATGAATGGAAGCAGGTGAGCAGACAGGATGCTTACGTACGTGTCACCTGTCGGAGTCGTATCTAGACGTATCAGGGATTCCATATCACTCCAACTGCACACGCCCCACACGATTGCAGAGCCTCCACCAGCTTGAAGAGTCACCTGCTGACATGCAGGGTCCAAGGATTCATGAGATTGTCTCCGTAACCGTACACGTCCATCCGCTCGATACAATTTGAAAGGAGAGTCGTCCGACCACGCAACATGTGTCCAGACGTCAACAGTCTAATGTCGGCGAGGCGTAAAGCTTTGTGTTGTGCAGTCATCAAGGTTACACGAGTGAGCCTTTGGCTCCGAAAGCCCATATCGATGATGTTTCGTTGAATGGTTCGCACACCATCATTTATTGAAGGTCCAGCAATGAAATCTGCAGCAATCTGCGGAAGAGTTGCACTTCTGTCACGTTGAACGATTCTCTTCAGTCGTCAATGGTCCCGTTCTTGCAGTATTTTTTTTTTTCCGGACGCATCGATGTCGGAAATTTAATGTTTTATCGGATTCCTGATAATCACGGTACATATGTGAAATGATTGTACGGAAAAATCCCCACTTCATCGCTATGCTGTGTCGCATATCTTGTGCGCCGACTGTAACACCACGTTCAAACTTCTTTAAATCTCGATAACTTGTCCTTGTAGCAGCAGTAATGGATCTAACAACTGCGCCAGACACTTGTCTTACATAGGCATTGCCGACCGCAAACTGGTATTTTAAAAACATCTCATTTAAACAGATTTCGCTAAAGGTTTCGAAAGATCGACTTATAAAGTCATGACGATCGACTGGTAAAGCCTTGACGATCGATAGGTCGACCGGGATTTACGTGTGGGGGCATCGCTGGCATCAAGTGTAATGTTAAAACATAGGCAGCCCCTCCCCCCTGGCAAGCAGCTGTGAAGCCCGCTTTTAAAATAGCTGTGTCATACACGAAAGCAAAGGTCAATGCTATGCTCTAAATAGTTTCTTTGGTGCTCCAGTGTATATTGCGTATATAAAAAAATATACAGCCTACGACCGTCCGAACGTTCATTAGAGTATCGTGTAAAACTAAAGTATTCGGTCAAGCACATTTTCCATATTTTCGGAAGAAACGCCGAAGAACAACTTGTCTTATATATGTAGTAATCTAAATTTTTATTCGTGTCTGGTGTAAATACCATGCAACCAGCATCACATTGCCAAAGTAATACACATTTAAAAGAAATGTTAGTACATATAGAGCACTGTAAAGAACAGTCAAAATACACTTATTTGATCTCTAGATTGTATTGCAACCTCTTCATGCGTTTGTTTGATGGTCTCCAGAAAGGTAAACGTTAAGCAATCCGTTGATATGGTACGGTCCCACTACAGACATTACTTGCAGTGATAAAGTAGCTGTACATAGTAGCAGACCCACAGATATGTGTACGAGTTACAATCTCTTGTAGCGTTTATGGTGATTCAGAAAGTTGTTGCATTTTCCGATGCGAAGACGTGGTTGCGCTAGTTGGAAAATTGGTGTCTTTAATTTGCTTCGTCTCATGCACAAAGTCACGTCCTGCCCTCACTACCATTCACATGAAAAGAAAATGTCATTAAATTACTTTTTGACGTTGAGTTTGATGAACAGGTTGGTGAGTTCAACGGCTGGCTGTCCCCCGGCGGTCAGTGGAGATATTTTTGTAATTTTCAGTATATCTGTAGGGTGTGAAGGTGTGCTCAGATGGTCTACTTGTTTGCTACTGACTGTGTCATTAGTTTACATCTCGACTTTGATTTTTATCTGAAGTGATATACGCAGCAAAAAATATAAATATTTTATATATTATATAAGTGTTTTTAAATACACTTTATTTATCATTTTCTATATTTCTTTGTGTCTTAATCTAGTTCATTATTGTTAAATTAATTGAAATTTAGAGAAAAGGTTAAGGCGACTGCTTTCAATAAGCAGGAGTTACATGTTCTGATCCTGGTCGGGTAGAAATTATCATTTATCACGACATACTCAACACGATGTCTGGTAGATATTTTCTTGTACATTCTGTAGATATTGTTCTTATTACATGATGATTCTGATAGCTTTCTGACATTTCAGCTATTGCTATAAAAGCGCACAAACTATCCAGTAGAAGAAATATCAGTGTCTCATCTACGTTAGAATTATTAGGGCGTACTGAAAAGTAATTCCTCCGAATATTTTGTTCTGCATATTACCCAGTAGACTACACTATGTGGTCAAAAATATCCGGATAATCCCAAAAACATACGTTTTTTTATGTTCGGTGCATTTTGCTGCTAATTACTGCAAGGTACTCCATATCAATGACCTCAGTAGTCATTAGACATCGTCAGAGGGCAGAATGGGGCGCTCCGCGGAACTCACGGGCTTCCAACGTGGTCAGGTGATTGGGTGTCACTTGTGTCATACGTCTGTGCGCGAGATTTCCACACACCTAAACATCCCTAGGTCCACTGTTTCCGATGTGATACTGAAGCAGAATCGTGAAGGGACACGTACAGCACAAAAGCGTGCAGGTCGACCCCGTCTCTTGACTGACAGAGACCGCCGACAGTTGAAGAGGCTCGTAATGTGTAATAGGCAGACATCTATCCAGACCATCACACAGGAATTCCAAACTTATTCACGATCCACTGCAAGTACTAAGACAGTTAGACGGGAGGTGATAAAACTTGGATTTCATTGTCGAGCGGCTGCTCATAAGCCACACATCACGCTGGTAAATACCGAAAGACACCTCGCTTGGTGTAAGGAGCGTAGACATTGGACCATTGAACAGTGAAAAAACATTGTGTGGAGTGATGACACAATGTGGCGATCCGATGGCAGGGTGTGGGTATGGCGAATGCCCGATGAACGTCACCTGCCAACGGGTGCAGTGCCAACAGTAATATTCGGAGGCGGTGGTGTTATGGTGTGGTCGTGTTTTTCATGGAGGGAGCTTCCACCCCTTGTTGTTTTGCCTGGAACTATCACAGTACAGGCGTACATTGATGTTTAAGCACCTTCTTGATTCCCGCCGGCCAGAGTGGCCGAGCGGTTCTAGGCGCTACAGTCTGGAACCGCGCGACCGCTGCGGTCGCAGGTTCGAATCCTGCCTCGGGCATGGATGTGTGTGATGTCCTTAGGTTAGTTAGGTTTAAGTAGTTCTAAGTTCTAGGGGACTGATGACCACAGCAGTTAAGTCCCATAGTGCTCAGAGTCATTTGAACCATTTTTTTTATTCTCACTGTTGAACAGCAATTCGAGGATACCGACTGCATGTTTCAACGCGATAGAGCACCTGTTTATAATGCACAGCCTGTGTCGGAGTGGTTGCACGACAACAACATTTCTGCAATGGACTGGTCGGCGCCGAGTCCTGACCTAAATTCTATAGAAGACCTTTGGGATGTTTTGGAAGCCGACTTCGTGCCAGACCTCACCGAGCGACATCGATACCTCTCCTCAATGCAGTACTCCATGAAGAATGGACTGCCATTCCCCAAGAAACCTTCCAGCACCTGATTGAACGTATGCTTGCGAGACTGGAAGCTGTCATTAAGGCTAAGGGTGGGCCAACACCATACCGAATTCCAGCATTACCGATGGAGGGCGCCACGAACTTGTAAGTGTTTTTCAACCAGGTGTCTGGATACTTTTGATCACGTAGTTTATGTTGACTCCAGTTGCGACACTCTATCGATAGAGGGCTCTGAAGTAGTATCTAACATGGATGTGTCTAACGTAACTATAGGCTGACAGTCATTGAAATATACGAAATAATATCGTCAAAACTTCTGAACGGTTTGCGTCAGAACGTTCAAATTGCTCGGTTGACCGCGCGGCATGATAGTAAATAATATGATTTGGTTTACTGACGAATCCCTTTTTTTAAAAAAATAATTCAAAAGCCAATATCGCTTAAATACTGTTTACTGGATAACCGGTTTCAACACACTAAAGGTGCCATCATCGGATCTGAACGTAGATTAACATTTATAAACCATTCGGATATAACGATACATGAGGCAGACCAGCTGATATAAAATCATTGTCACAAAAAATCAAAAAACAACTGCTCTCATGGTCATTCTTTTCCATAAAGTATGTAACCGAAGTCACAAAATAAAACTATTTGGTACATGACCGCTGCTCGACTAGCAACGGTCGGCATCACACTGCCTCACGTATCGTTATGTCCGTATGGTTTATAAATGTTAGTGGCTCTGAGCACTATGTGACTTAACATCTGAGGTCATCAGTCCCCTAGATTTAGAACTACTTAAACCTAACTAACCTAAGGACATCACACACATCCATGCCCGAGGCAGGATTCGAACCTGCGACCGTAGCGGTCGCACAGTTCCAGACTGTAGCTCCTAGAATCGCCTAGAAACCTCGGCCGGCTATAAATGTTAATCTACATTCAGATCCGATGATGGCACCATTAGTGTTTGAAACTGGTTATCCAGTAAACAGTATTTAAGCGATCTTGGTTTTTGAATTATTTCTACAACAGAGTGATCGCCTCACTACGCAATATGTGTTCACCGCTTTTTTGCGTGTGTTCGTCAATAAGCAGCAGTGGTGTACTTGGAGGACTGAGAATCTGCATTTCGCGATCGAGAAGTCTCTTCACTCCCAACGAGTGACTGTGTGGTATGCAATGTCCAGTCGCGGAATAATCGGTGAGATATTCCTTGATTACATGGTGACCGAACGGTATGTGACGGCTTCGGAAAATAATTTCATTCCCATTATCTAAAGCGACTCTGATTTCGGCAAGATGTGGTTCATCAAGACGGAGCTCGACCCCATCGAAGCAGGAGAGTGTTTGTTGTCCTGGAGGAGCACTTTCGGGACAGCATTCTGGCTCTAGGGTACCCACAGGCCACTGGCACGGCCCTCTATTGGCCGCCATATTTTCCGGATCTAAACACATGCGACTCCTTTTTGTGGGGCTATATTAAAGACAAGATGTACAGCTATAACCCCAAAACCATTGCTGAGCTGAAAACAGCCATTCAGGAGGTCATTGACAGCATCGATGTTCCGACACTTCACAGGGTCATGCAGAATTTCGCTATTCGTCTGCGCCACATTATCGCCAATGATAGCAGAATTATCGAACATATCATAACCTATATCCGAACATCAGTAGTGACGTTTACGTGTGGAATAAAGCGTGTGCATGTCGTAGTTTGTAACTAATTTACTTTTTTTCATATAGTTGAATAATTATCACCTGGTATGTCGGTGCGTGCTGTGATCGATTTTTTACCACAGAAGAGTTCATCGAAACACTCTTCCAGCATGACAATGCCAGAGTACACACGAGCGCTGTGACCTCTGCAACAATCCTTGAATTCTCTGTCCTCTATCATCCTCCATACAGTCCCGACTTGGCCACTTGACCTTTGAGGACTTACCGGTAGTGATGAAGTAGTGCAGGCAGAAGTGAGGTTGTGGCTCCGTGAAGAGTCAATCATTCTGCAGTGACGGTCTCAACGAAGTCGTCTGTCATTGGGAGAAATGTGTTCGTTGCTAGGATGACTACGTTTAGAAATAAATACGGAGAACGTTAATAAGGTTTACCTTATTTACAATGTTTTAAGACTTTACACATTAAAAATTCCGAGGCATTACTTTTCAGCACGACTTCGTTTATTAAGCAATGTTTTTTGTTGGTTTTGTTGTGCAGCTTTGATAAGCTTTAGAGATGACATTTTGTATCTTTGTAAGCTGCTCATTTAATTGTTCTTTAATGTGTGATCGGTTTGGTTCAAATACCGCTACGCAGCACCTGCCAAACGTCCTGGGTACAAAAAAGGATGTTTCAGAATTGTAGTAAAAACACAAGCAGTACTTAAAGATTGTACTTTTACTACAATTTTGAAATATCTATTTGATCTGAATCTTTTCGTATCCATAACATGATGGAAACGTCGTGCATATGCGTCATAAGAAGCGAAATAAACCGTGTAATAGTATCTTGTTGCCCAACACAGTGCGCTGTTGTTTCAAAGAGAATGGGCTCCCCCACCCAACGATGCGATACAATACATCACACCCCTATTTTAGGATATGAAGCTGGTTTCATGAAAGACATGTGAATTATCAGTTGACCAATTTCTTGTGTTTTGAGTATTCATGTATCTGCTAAACTGAACCCGCGCATTGTCTGTGGTTTATCAGAATGGATTCCACGGACGCCAACAAATTACCGAAACCATTTGCAGTTGCCTGGACATTCTTTTTTTTTTGTGGCGGCATCAATTCCTGCACCCAACGAATATAATGTGCTGCGAATACATAGAAAGAAACATCCTTTATCATTTAGCTACAATATAGCTGGTCAGCAACTGGAAGCAGTTAATTCCATAAATTATCTGGGAGTAGGCTTTAGGAGTGATTTAAAATGGAATGATCATATAAAGTTGATCGTCGGTAAAGCAGGTGCCAGACTGAGATTCATTGGAAGAATCCTAAGGAAATGCAATCCGAAAACATAGGATTGGGTTACAGTACACTTGTTCTCCCACTGCTTAAATACTGCTCACCATTGTGGGATCCATACCAGATAGGGTTGATAGAAGAGATAGAGAAGATCCAACGGAGAGCAGTGTGCTTCGTTACAGGATCATTTAGTAATCGCGAAAGCGTTACGGAGATGACAGATAAACTCCAGTGGAAGACTCTGCAGGAGAGTACGGACTTTTGTTGAAGTTTCGAGAACATACCTTCACCGAGGAGTCAAGCAGTACATCGCACCCTCCTATGTATATCTCGCGAAGAGACGATGAGGATAAAATAAGAGAGATTAGAGCCCACACAGAGGCATACCGACAATCTTTCTTACCACGAACAATACGAGACTGGAATAGAAGGGAGAACCGATAGAAGTACACAAAGTACCCTCCGCCACACACCGTCAGGTGGCTTGCGGGGAATGGATGTAGATGTATATGTAGAAATTGTAGCCTCTGAATCGGTTTCGGACCACTAGCGTATTAAATCATACATTGGACAGAAAGTATCCTCAAACTGTTTGAAGGCGAACGTAGCACCGTGTTCTTTACCTTAGCTCATTTAGCGTTCGTAGAAGTGGCCAGTCGCCAAGAGTTTTTCATGTCTACAACTGATCTGCTTTCTCATAGGCGAGCAGTTAGTCTCGCTGTCGTATATCTGTTCGTATCTGCAGTATTTCCCACGAAATTTGTCAACAACACGTGCAGACGAACAACTTGCAAAATACTGTTGAACTGTGAAAAGTCGTTGCTCTTGGGAAAGTGACGTGTCTAGCAAGCAATGCACTGCACAATACTAAGGACGTCATTTGACCTATACCCAGTACATCAGCGTCTTCGTTTGTTGTCGATAATATCTGTAGTGCTATCTTGCTGTCATTGATTGAACGGACTGTTGCGTCACGCCCTAGTCAGGAGCACAGAACTGCCTGGAGCCAAAGCAGCAAAACGACGTCACAGGGAGAGCGGTACCCTCTCTGTGGTGACCACGCACTATGCAGTGAGGAAACGTACTCGGAGTGTAAGAGCGCTTACTCAGGAAGCCAAAGAAACGGAAAACAGTAGCCGGCGCCACTGTGGGGTGTATTTGGGCTAGGCTATAGTTCCGACAAGGTTCCTTGAGACACTCACTAATCAAGAAAAGAAGACCGAATTAAGTCATCGCCACGCCACGCACCCAGTTACAAGCCTGTTGTCTCTGCTAGGATGGAGGTGCGGCTGCTGCAGAATTACTGTCCAGCAGACTCTTTTCAGATGTTCGCCGACGTTCCCTGTGCACGAGTGTATTGAGGTGTGTACGTGATCCCAACCACTGCTGTCTTTATAACCTGGTGATTCGAGGTGGACACTGCTGCACTATCAGATAAAGTATTCACCTTATGATCCAGACCTCGAGCACAATAGACGTCTTTCTTGGGAGGCAGAACCTCTGGCTCTGTGTTCCATGACCGGCCACCAACACAAGTTAACACGAACTGCCTCCTCTTCCGTTGCCCACTTCAATGTGTTGTTCGATCTCCTGCACACTGTCCTAATAAGACGGATACCGCAGCCTTCTTCTCCGTTCCCTGCCCACGTAAACTGGTGTTCAGTAACGGGAGGCAACCATGTATGTTGCAGACCATGTGCAGACGACTTAGCGCCTTTGCACCAATGGCTCACCCTCAGGGTGACTACATCCTGTTGGAGTCTGGGCTGGAAGCGTCCCAGCCTCTCTGTCATGTTGCACTGGTTCCTGGAGGATCCCATCGATGCTAATCATCACCCAGACAGAAGCCTTCGACATCGACCAAGCTGGAAGCACTGGTTTTTGTACCATCCAACCCTGTGCTGTATTCTACATCCCGGCGTGCGCCAGTACCCTGGATGGGACTGCCCAACTTCCGATATAAAACAAGGCCTCTGCCAGCTACAACCGTCCTACTGATTCAGTGGGTGACACTACGTATGCATCCTGCTGCCCAGAGGTTCCTGCTGATGACGATTTGCTAAGTCATCCCAGCGTCGACAGTGTCTCCATTGCTCCATCACAGTACAGGTCTTATAAGCTGTGTCACTTCGACTAAAACGAGCTTGCTATAGCTATCTCCGCCATCGTCATCAGGAGTTAAGATCACTGACCGGGGCCGCCATGGTGTTCTGCTTATAAATATGTAGTGACAGCGTCTGGAACTTTCCAGAGAGGGCCGGTGTCATGTATGCACGGAATTCAAAGTGGGCATCTCCTAGCAGCTCTTTCCCGCTGCAGGACTGAGTAACGTCAGACGGCACAAGGTGATGGTGCCACGTTTGATACTGCGCTCCAGGGGCCGAAATTTGAATAACCAGCAAGTTTTAATAGAGACCAGGGGTACACTTATTAGGATGTTCAAAAATGGCTCTAAGCACTATGGGACTTAATATCTGAGGTCATCAGTCCCCTAGACTTAGAACTGCTTAAACCTAACCAAGATACGGACATCACACAAATCCATGGCTGAGGCAGGAGTCGAACCTGCGACCGTATCAGCAGCGCGGTTCCGGGCTGAAGCGCGTAGAACCGGTCGGCCACAACGGCCGCCTCTATTAGGGTATGAGGCGAGCTTTGGATACTGACAGACTTCGAGGGAGCGGCTGAAGTGGCGCCAGTCCCTCACCCTTAGGCCCACGAGAAAGACCGGCCGCGGCGCTTACGTCACAGCACGTGACACAACAGGTCTTACGAGTGCCAGCAGTCGTCTTCAGCGGTGTGCGGATATCTTTCACACAAGTTTAATAATTCTCAACTGTACGTTTAAATGCATGTAAGCTCTCGATAGCACACGACAAATTTAAAACCTGTAGTGAGTACCTTTTTATTAACCTTCTGATTTCGTATGGGACCCGCACGGAGCGAAGTATGACAGGCAAGCTGCCTAGTGTGACACCACAAGTTTGTTGTCAGGCCTGTTTCTTTCATAGACCCCGCCTTCGCACCATCTGATGTCACGCTGTTAGGAACTGTCCAACCTCCCTTCCACTCTTGTGTCACTCAGGCCCTCTCTGCAAGGATCCAGACGCTACCATTACATCATAGGCAGAAGACCGTGGGAGTCCTGGGAACCAGAGATTTGAACTCCTGATGACGAATGTTTTATTCAGACTGACGCGGCTTGTAAACCGAGAAGCTTGTTGAAGCATGCCACTGCGGAAGACTCTGAGGACAACATTTGTTCTCATGTGCGCAACTTCTCAGACAGTACACCACATTAAAGAAAGCATTAAACAGCAGCTTACGTTGTTGTATAATGCCATTTATACATTAACTAGTCTTGTCCGAGCGCTGTCGGGAGGGAAGCCTATTGCAGGCCATCAGGGGTGTTGTTAGAATGCTAATGGGAGTTTTTTTTGTGTACTAGCTACATTGTCTGGGCGAGCCTTACATGTCCGCTGCAGGTATCGACAGCAAGTGGTGGAGAGGCGCCTGCCGAATGGAACAGCTGTGTGTGTGTGTGTGTGTGTGTGTGTGTGTGTGTGTATGTGGACACTCGTGGGCAGCGGGGAGAGCTCTAAATCCGCCGCCAGCTCCATTGTGTCGCTACAAAGGGCCCTACGTGCGCCGGGCGACGGCTGCTCTGGCGACGCGGCGTGTGAGAGGAAGAAAGAGAGAGAGAGAGAGAGAGAGAGAGAGAGAGAGAGAGAGAGACAAAGAAAGGAAGGGAACGCGTCGGACATCGAGCCCGCGTTCAGCAGAGCCTCATAGCGACGCTGATAACAAAAAAACTCCCCGCTTGTCATCTGCTGTCCATCTCCCCTTTCCCTAACTTCCTCTCTTACTTAACTTCACTTATTATATACGATGCTGAAAAGTTAATGAGTGTGAAAATGTTAATTCAAAAGGTCGTAATTACTCCACCAGCTACTTTCCATCTGCATTTTTAGTGTGTTGAATGTGGCGTCTGCGTTTATTTTTTCTACATTTTACGATGTCTAGGTGAAAAATACGCAGGGGTCGTCTTTATGTCGATGGAAGTTTTATTTTATTTACGTATGATGTAATTTCTTAAGATAAATGTCAACTTCGTTTGCAGAGTGGTTTCTATTGTAAAGCAGTCTTAAAGATACATATTGTGGTTGTCCTTTGGAACTGCTATTGACACTGGCAATTAATACAAACTGTGCTTTGTATTTAAGGATGGAAGCATTCGCAGTTCATGATCATGGTCTGCGATGAGTTGCGCTTTTTTAGAGAACATATATGGACATTAGTTTACGCCATTAGTTACCTATCAGCTGCTAATCAAAGAACATAAGCACCAATACCATAATGATACAGAAGAATAGACTTCATTTCATTGCATATAGATGTGTTTTGTGCTATAATTAAGTAAATAAGGCAGCAGATTATGAAACAAATTTGAAACACGAAGTTTAATGCTCATTTAAGCAAGAAAATCATCTTAATTGATGCAATGAAACCTTTCGAGTTGCTTGCTGCATAAGATCTCGGTTCGAGCGGGACTTTCGCAAATGTCCCATCAAAGTGCCAGCATGCCACTGTCCTGCTCTGGCCTCCATAGTATGTACTCTATTTACCCGCACGCCACATGATTAGAATGCCCACTGAATTTTATGAAAAAATACGTAAAGTCATCTTTAGAGATATAAGAGATCAAGATGGCCCAATTTTGTCCACGATAAATTGACAGCAAATAGATCTCGAAGTAAATTAGACAGGTGATTTATCAGTTTACACCATCACAAGTCACAGGTAATGATGAAAAACGGATACAAAAATTCAGCCGTCATACGTTCGCGCTCGCAAAACTCGAAACGCAATCTGTCGATTGACTTGAAATTTTTGGACAACGTTCCAATACGTGCATGTTTTTTTATCTGTTTTTGATTATATATCACACATAAACAAATGTGGCCGAGCGGTTCTAGGTGCTTCAGTCTGGAACCGAGCGAACGCTACGGTCGCAGGTTCGAATCCTGCCTCGGGCATGGATGTGTGTGATGTCCTTAGGTTAGTTAGGTTTAAGTAGTTCTAAGTTTTAGGGGACTGATGACCTGAGAAGTTAAGTCCCATAGTGCTCAGAGCCATTTGAACCATTTTGAGCCATAAACAAATACGTAACATGTAAAGGGGAAAGGTTGCTACAAAAACCTCCAAAAATTCTTGATTGATATACTTCCTGTTCTTATTCGCCACTCCAATGAATATAAGCATGGTCATTGGCTGTATATCTTTAATATGTGTAATATATAAATATATATGTAATAGATACAAGGGAAACATTGTTGCCAAAAATCTCAAAAATGTAACTTCAAAGTCTCACAGAATATGTCGGTCTGGGTCAACTGCTGAACATGAAAGGAGGCCTAAAACTAGAAATATTTCGACGAATTAAATTAGGCTGACAAGCTCTTATGCACAGCTGAAGTCCAAAATGTGGGTCGAGCTGAAGAAAATAGTTTATTACAAATGTAAACTGCCAGAAATAACTTATGGCTGTAAGGCATGGAGACTGTTCGGCTGGTCCCAGCGGAGATTCGAGTCCTCCCTCGGGCATGGGTGTGTGTGTTTGTCCTTACAATAATTTAGGTTAAGTAATGTGTAAGCTTAGGGACTGACGACCTTAGCAGTTAAGTCCCATAAGATTTCAGACACATTTGAACGTTTTTGTAAGGTATGGACAATAAATGGGGTCATTGTTAGCAAACTAACAGTAGCCCAAAGAGGAATGGAAAAGTTAGTGTTGGGATACACAGAGAAAGACAGATAGAGAGCAGTTGATATCAGGTACACAGCAAAGCTCAGTGACTCAACGGAAAGAGAGAATACCTTGAAATTGCAGTGGGCTGGTCATGCTAATCGAAGACAAGATGACAGGGGGTCAAAACAAGCTCTATTTTGGAGCCCAGTTTACCAGAAAAGACCAAGGGGGAAACCACCAGACAGATGGAACAGAGGCTCAAAACATACACACAGACTGAAATGGCAACAGAAAGCTCAAGATCGGAAAAATGCTCAAATGGCTCTAAGCACTATGGGACTTAACATCTGAGGTCATCAGTCCCCTAGAACTTAGAACTACTTAAACCTAACAAACCTATGGACATCACACACATCCATGCCCGAGGCAGGATTCGAACCTGCGACCGTAGCGGTCGCGCGGTTCCAGACTGTAGCGCCTAGAACCGCTCGGCCACCCCGGCCGGCCCATCGCAAAGGTGTTCTATAGGATTTAGGTCAGGACTCGGCACAGGCCAGTCCATTAGAGGGATGTTATTGTCGTGTAACCACTCCGCCACAGGCCCTGCATTATGAACAGGTGCTCGATCGTTTTGAAAGATGCAGTCGCCATCCCCGAATTCCTCTACAGCAGTGGGAAGCAACAAGGTGCTTAAGCATCAGTGTAGGCCTGTACTGTGATAGTGCCACGAAAAACACAAGATGAAAAATACAAGGAGTGCAAGCCCCCTCCATGAAACTCACAACAACACCATAACACCACCGCCTCCGGATTTTACTGTTGGCACTACACACGCCTGCAGATGACGTTCACCGGGCATTCGCTATACGCACACAATGCCACCAGATCGCGATATTGTGTACCGTGATTCGTCACTCCACACAACGTTTTTCCACTGTTCAATCGTCCAATGTTTACGCTCCTTACACCAAGACAGATGTCGTTTGGCATTTACCAGCGTGATGTGTGGCTTATGAGCAGCCGCTCGAGCATGAAATCCAAGTTTTCTCACCTCCGCCTAACTGTCATACGTACTTGCAGTGGATCCTGATGCAGTTTGAAATTCCTGTGTGATGGTCTGGATAGATGCCTGCCTATTACACTTTACCACCCTCTTCAACTGTCGGCGGTCTCTGTCGGTCAACACACGAGGTCGGCCTATACGCTTTTGTGCTGTACGTGTCGCTTCACGTTCCCACTTCACTATCACATCGGAAAAAGTGGATGTTTAGGAGTCTGGAAATCTCGGGTATAGACGTATGACACTAGTGACACCCAATCACCTGACCACGTTTGAAGCCCATGAGTTCCGCGGAGCGCCCCAAACTGGTCTCTCGCGATGTCGCTCAGGTCGCTGATATGGAGTACCTGGCAGTAGGTGGCAGCAAAATGCACCTAATATGAAAAAGGTATGTTTTTGGGTGTGTCCGGATACTTTAGATCAAGTGTATCTCTTATGCGCATTCGCCGTTCACGGCAGCGTACCGATATTTACACTGTCGAGTCACATTAACGCGACCACCAGTCAAGAGCCTGAATAAACATCTTTTACTGCGCCGAGGTGCAGGAAGAGAGTCAGTGAAGTTCTGGAAGCTACCGACAGGGCTGTGGAGCCATGTCGACTCGAGTGCTGTGGCCAGCTGTGCTAGGCGTCGCGGTTGAAGACCCGTGTCGCGGACAACCCGATCGAGGTGGTTCCTCAGATTGTAGAGTTTAAATCCGGAGAGTTTGTTGGGCAGGGGAGTACGGTGAACTCACATGGTGGTCTTCGAACCACCCATTTGCACTGCGAGCTGTGTGATACGCTGCATTGTCCTGCTGGTAGATGCTATCATGCCGGGGAACAGGATACCTGCATACTGCCTTCCAGGGTAACGAGATCACTCAAGGAGCGCCACGGAAACATTCCTCAGACCATAACGCTCTCTCATCCGGCCCCGAAACTTCCGACGGTTGTTGCAGGTTGCTCGATAGAGCGTAAAACGTGATTCATCTGGCAAGGCGACCATTCACGGCTCATTGGACTTCCAGTTACAGTAATGGCTTGCAAATTCATGTCTTCGTCGCCAAAGAACAGCAGTCAGCAAGGGTGCATGAATCAGACGCCTGCTGCAAAGGTCCAATGCCCGTTCAACGGTCGTTGATTAGACACTGTTGGTAGCTCTTTGGTTCATCTGGGCGGTCAGTTGCTCAACAGTTGCACATCTGTTCGCCGATACGCATCACCGCAGCCGTCGTTCATATCTGTGGCTCATTACAGGTGCCTCGGCTACAGTTTTGGATAACGCCGTTCTGTCAAGCACGATATGCTTTAACTTCGGCAGCACGCCAACAGTTAGAAACTTGGGCGGTTTAGAAATGATTGCAACCTTGGCCCAAAAGCCAATAGCCGTGCCCTTTCGGACGTCAGATAAATCGTTCCACTGCTGCATTACGACAAAGACTGCACCATTTTTCGCGTCTCAAATGGTTAAAATGGCTCTAAGCACTACGGGACTTACCATCTAAGGTCATCAGTCCCCTAGGCTTAGAACTACTTAAACCTAACTAATCTAAGGACACGACACACACATACATGCCCGATGCAGGATTAGAACCTGCGACCGCAGCAGCAGCGCGCTTTGGACTGAAGCACCTAGAACCGCTCGGCCATTCGGCCGGCTTCCGCGTCTCCCCGACACACTAATTTTCTCCACGGCTAGTGATGGCACCTGTCGTCTGTGAGCGGTTATTGCACGTTGACATCGAACGCAGGTAGTGGTCACATTAATGTGACTGGGTCGCGTATTACCACAAGGAATTGTCGAAATGTAATGTTTAAAACGCTGAATAATTCCAGTAATTAAAATGTATTAGACTCTAAAATTCGTCCTCACATTCATTTTCACCAGCCGTTCACCAAAACTAGCGAGCTTAAGCCTGAAAGATTCGCATCCATGCCTCTGTTACGCCTCCAGCTCGTTACGCGTTTGTTCTCTTTTTCCCACAACTGGATAACCTTGTCGAGAGACGTAGGTTAGTGTGGATATCGATACTTCTTGTTAGCAGCTCCCTCTCCATCCGTTCGTTTCTCGATCGGCGTGGAGAGCCAGTTTTTCGCGTTAGTTTTCAGCCAGTAGAATCACCGCAAGCAAACGGAACCGCCCCCCACTCGATGGGATTTCGCGATGCGAGCCCTCATGAATTTTTTAATTTTAGAGATTTGGCGGCTGTTTCTCTTTTTGGGTCGTGACCCCTACTGAATACTGTGCTCTGCGTCTGTTTTTTTTTTTCTGTCGCTTTTTGTCGGTGCCAGGCAGTGAGGGAGTTTGTCGCTTTCCTATGGGGAGGGGGTCCATCGACAGCGAGGGATGCACGCAGCCGACTGTTAGATTCACTGAATCTTTCAACGGTCGTATTTGCTCCACACTGAATCGGTAGGCGCCCCTCCCCACCACCCAACTGAATGTATAGTCACTGGGGAGGGGGGGGGGGGAGGGGGGGAGGGGAGTTGCACACTTCAATTCGATGATGCTAGCCTGCGTCAGCAGTGTGAGATTCTCTCTCTCCTCTCGCAGCACTTCTCAGAAGTGAGTTCGGCGGAAAAGGAAGATTCACAAAAATACGAAAGGGCTACGAAAAAAAGCGCAGTACTTGTGGGTATAGGCTAATGGGTTCCTATAAGATAGGCAAACTGTGCCGTGACGGTTGCAGGTAAGCCGACAAAGCGGTCAAAATACTGACCGCCGTGGACCCTAGTGCCACTAGGTTGGACATAGTAATTGTGCTGCACAATTCATCCAAATGGCCGGCCTCAGAGTAGAACACGGCAAGTGCTTTAATCCCATTTTCCAGAAACTTCGTCCAGTGGAAAACAAAGTCAAAGTAAACGAATACGTTTCGGCTTATTCTTAGATATTCGATCGTATCTGAGAAAACGACGGTCAAAGTTTCCGACGTAAATTATGTGCCTTTCAGAGCGCAGTAATGTCAGCAGAAAAGGTGGTACAGTGGCTAACGTAGAGGGTCTCATTTTTGCAGTCCGTGTTCGATACCCAATTATTGTTTCTATTTACTTTTTTTCATTTATCTATCCATGTCCGTAGAAAGTTACTACAATAATGTTTCTCATCAAGCTTGGGGATCCAAGAACATTATATTAATTATGGGAAGATAACTGGGTTTCACGGTAAGTGTTGTGCATTAATTTATATAATATTATTTTTAACCGTTTCAATCCTCTTTACGAGAGCTATTCAGAAATTAGGCAACATTTTGGCATTAATAAGAAACTAAGTACCGAAATACATTTTATTAGATAGAAGAGCGACTGACATACTACTTTTCCACATAGTCACTACACACACTGGGACACTGTGGGGCTGCGGATAAGTTTGTAATAATAAATCTAATCTAATTGCTGGATAAATGCTTGCAAGTTGAATCAGTTTCTGGCTTTTAGAATGTTGTTAATGCTGTCTTTCGCCGTTCTCAACACTGGCTCTCTATTTACCTTCCCAGGTAGGAGTTGCTATTAACAGATCATCGACGTAGACTGTTATTTTATTACTTAAAGCTGGTCCTAAAACATGGCACATCACACGTTCGAAGGCACAAACAGAGATATTAAGTCCGAAAGGTACCACACGGTATTGGTAACAAACTCCTTCGTACAAGAAAGCTGTGTACTTCCTTGAACTTTCCGCCAGTGGCAAATTCCAATATCCACACGTGATGTCCATAGAAGTTAAGAATTTTACTCCCCCGAACTTTTGCAATAACTCTTCCATGTTCTGCGGTCAATCACTTTCCCTAACTACTATTTCATTCAACCAACGAGCGTCCAAGACCAATCTGACACTCCCGTCTCTTTTTGGTACAACAACAAGAGGACTATTGTACTCATTGACCGCTTTCTGAATCACACCCCACTCCAGCATTCTCTGTATTTCCTTTCGAACCGCCTCCTTCCTAGCTACATGTATTTGGTATGGCTTCCTGAAAAACACTTGGCCGGGTTTCACCTTTAATTGACATTCATAACCTTTGACTATGCCAGGTCGATCCGAAAATACCTTACGATGCCTTTTTAGAACCTGTCTCAGTTCTTCCTTCTGATTGGAGGAAATTTTATCGATTTCCTGCAATTTAGCTTCTATTTTGTCTAAAATAATTGCTTCTTCTTCTTCTTCTTCTGTGTTCAGCTTACTGTTACTAAGATTAACACCTTCGTCCCAATACCTCCTATTTTTCAGAACTCGTATAGGCAGCTCCCAAGTTTCATCATCAGTTACTACATGTTTATCACTAAAAGGTACTATAATTACTCCGGTTATTGGCAAGACCACTTTTAACTGGCTTCTTTCAAAGTCAACAACACTCTGATATTTTGACAAGAAATCTATGCCAATTAAAACCTCAATACTGAGATTGTTTACAATTAAACATGGATGATCAAGTAAATTACCATTAATGTTAAAGGGTAGTAAAGTTTCTTGCTTTACCGTTTTTGAAACCTTGCCAGTAGCACCAATTATTCTTAGTCCTGATACCCTCATTACTGTAAGCTTGTCTTTACCAGGTAATGCATCAAAGAAGGACTGAGATATTGCACTCACCTCACTTCCACTGTCTAAGAGACAACGTACATTGATACCCAACATATTCACTATTATTATAGGGTGGCTTATTCTAGGTTGTACAGGTGGTTCCTCAAATTCATCTAGTAGTTCCTTTTGGATTTGTCTCCAACTAAAGTGATCGACATCTGTCTTCATTACATTTAGGTCACAGTGTGTAGGGGTTTCCTGAATTACATTTTCAGCTGCCTTTTCCAGTCGGTCTGTTAATTTTAAATCGAAACACCGCACGACTTCATTACATTTAGTTTGCTGACCATGACCCAAATTACTGTAGTCTGAGCGATTCTGCGCCTCCAGACCGGGCATAACATTAGTTACAGCTAAACCACTTTCAACATTATCGTCGGTTTCCTTCTCAAGTGACAACTGGTCACCGCTACTGGGTTCACTGACCCCAAACAGCCTACCCTCTACATTCCCACTTATCTCCTGTCCTAAATCTATTAGTACATTATCAACATCCTGCACAGGCACTTTAGATAAGAGCACATCATCCTCATCGTAAATATAAGCATGAATTTCTTCTGCTTCTTCACCTGACAATTCAGTATTTTGTAGCTCGTCCCTATCGTTACACTGCTGAGCCTTCTCTTTCTCTTCCCACTTAGAAAGCGTCTCTAACACGGTATCTATCAAATACTGTGAGTGATCTAATATTTCTGCTGTATTCTTAGGTGCTACCGACTCTTCATCCACCTGTTCAGTTTGAGTATTCTGATCTGTCTTACCAATTCCCGTAACTACTGGCTTAGGAAAAGTAACCGCCTGGTGAGCGCCAGTGTCCTCATAGACGGGAACTAGTTTTCCTGCCTCGGCCTACTACTGTTTCCTTTATTTTCATTATAGTTGACTGGCACAGCATTGCTTTCCGCGCTGTTGTTTACATGCATATTTCTGTTTGGAACAACATTATTATCCCTTGGACGCCATTGTTGGTTCTGATAATTATTTCCCCAATTCCTACCTCTCTTAGGATTACGAACACCTACTGTTCTGATGTTTACATTGCCATGTTGCTCGTTCCTAAAATTACTATTGTTATTAGCATTTCTGTTATTACGTGCTTGCTCCTCATTGGCAGCAACACGTTCTACACGTTCCAAATACTCAATGAAACTATCCAGATTGTCTCTAGGGGCTGATATAATTCTAGTTTGCCAATACCATGGCAGTTTGGCTTCAAGACCTAGTATAATCATTTCTGGTTTTAGCTTTTCCGCCAAATGTGACAAACGTGAAATCCATGACCTAGCAAACTCTTTAATTGACTCCTTGCCTGCATTGAAGCGTTTTCCACTCCAAAATTCTCTCAACACTTCATTTTGCTTATTACTAGACCAATACTCATTAATGAAAGCTGTTTTAAACTCCACTAATGTTTTACACTTCAACATAACATCAGCTGACCAACGCATGGCGTCACCTGCTAAATGGCTTCTAATAAATGAGATTTTCTCTCGTTCAAACCAAGTTGGTGGAATCACATCTTCAAAATCGTTCCAGAAATCGAACGGGTGGATATTTTTATCTGGATCGAACCGCAAGAACTGCCGACACCCGATAAAAGCGGCGTTTGCAGCTACAACTTGTTGTACATTACCATTACCAGAAGTTACTGAAGCTACTTTACTCTCAATGTTAGCAATGTTAGTACTTATATTTTCCACTCTCATTTCAACATTATCTACTCTTTGTACAATATGAGTAGTATCAGTTTTGATTGCATCTACGTCTGCTTGACAAATGTTTACTTGAATATTAACATCTTTAAATCTATCTGAGCACAGTTCAGATTCCGCTTCGATCTTTTCTGTTAACTTGTGCTCCAGCTTTGCATCATCCATTTGGAAGTCTTTGCGAACCTCAGCAACTTCATATTTAACTGTTTTATACACTTCAGAAAACTGTTGAGCAACCTTTTGCTTAATATCCTCATGATTGCAATCAATTTTACAATTCAAACTGTCTAGATCCTCTTTCAACTTATTGCAACCAGCCTTGAAGGTATCGTCCATTACCTCCAATCGTTTATTAAAATTAGTTTGACTGGCCACAATCCTGTTATTTACCTCAATTATATTAGATTTTAATTCAGCATTACTGCTTTTGACCTGTTCACTTATTTCAGATTTTAATTCAGCATTCATTCTAGCATTACTGGCTGACATTTCAGCATTATTGGATTCTAATTTATTGTCCATTGCCTCAAACCGTTTATTAAAATTTGTTTGACTGGCCACCATTTCAGACTTTAATTCAGCTGTCATTTGTGCATTACTGGCGGCTATTGCTTGTAATATAACATTTAAATCAATAGCCCCAGCATCTTTGGGTTGCTCACGAGCTGGCTTTTTATCACACTCAGGTGACAAAAAACTAGCTCCAATACCAGAATCATCAAAACTAAATGAAACTTCTGATTGATTAGTCATATCTAACTTCTCCTTCTTAAACTCTACCATCTCTGATGACTGTTTCATTCTTAATGCATCAGAGAAACCATCATCCAATAAATTTACAATTTCTAATTTCTGCTTTACTACAGGGGTTTCTATTATTGAATCATTGCCCCATTTTACACTACGGTCAGGAGACAATACTTCATGTTTCACCTTAACATTACTACTTTCATGCATATTTACACTTGAACCGTTGTCTGGATTTACAGTTCCCTCAACAGACATAGGTTCTGATATAAGTTTAACCTCAGTTTCTTTTGGCGGTTCCATCGCCGACAGTCTTTTAGTGCAGGTTAGTAAAATTTTTAACAGCTTTTCACTTAACTTAGTTCCTTCTGCACGACGTATGGCGTTGCCGGCTCGGCGTACCAGGATTCCTGATGCGACGTGGCACGTTGAACTGCAGACGGCTCTCCGACGGCTGTTGTGTGTTTGCGTGGCCCGCAATTGCAGGCGCTGCGCCGGCTGCTCCAGCGGACTACTGCGGTGCGGCGAGACTGGCTTCTCGCGATGCCGGCAGCACCGCTAGACTCAGTGCCAGCTCCGTCAATCCAGATGCGTTGTTAATCCAATTGCGTCGTCCACATGCACACGTAACACATTCACTGTTCTATACTCAGTTGCGTGTCGCATTTCACTCGCGAATCCGAATAGTTAAAAATCACTTTCACTTAGTTGATGTTTCCCGGCCGATGCACCATATGTTGGGCGGCGGATAAGTTTGTAATAATAAATCTAATCTAATTGCTGGATAAATGTTTGCAAGTTGAATCAGTTTCTGGCTTTTAGAATGTTGTTAATGCTGTCTTGCGCCGTTCTCAACACTGGCTCTCTATTTACTTTTTAGCACCCAGAAAGTGATTTAACAAAACGTGGAGCCAGTAATTAGAGATCCTAGTGCCCACTTTATTTGAGATACCATTATAGCTGCAGCTTATAGCTCTGAGAAATTAGAAGATTTTCCGGGATTTCTAATCAAAAACGGTTTTCCAAAATAGTTGAGTATATTCTGAAATTCACTGATAAAAAACACAAGTATCCCTACAACCTAACTAACAGAGCAGTTCAGAGTCTAATGCGCTGATGCAACTATAAATGTCCGAATTAAATGTTAAAAAGAATGCTCGCCATAATTTGATGAAAATATTTCATCAAACGCCACGCTAAATATTTGGTAGAATGTCTGTCCCGCGACGGCACGTGAAAATACGACAATACGCAAACTGAAGCTAGATAATGAAAATCATCCCAGAATTAACACTTCACTTGAAATGTTTTCATGGTTCCGCGTATCTCTAGTAACATAATACGGCACCCGAGGCTGTTTGTAGCAGTGACACTGATGCGACGCGACTCCCGACACAGATGGCGTGTCATTCAGCGTCTGGAGAGAACTGGGGCCTTTCTTCCTCGCGCAGCGTTGTTATATATAAAGCCGCGGTGCGGATGGCTAAGGGAACGCCTGATCAAATCGGCTCTTCCGACTAGCCGCTGGGCTAGTAACGCACCACTTCAAGTTACATAATAATTTATAGCTTCTTTTGCTGATGGCCGATGAAGCTCTTAATTTAAAAGTGCATTCAGCACGCAGGTAAGTATTGATAATAAAATTTTGACGTGGCTAAGTTAAATATTTTGGGCGAGAGAATTAATTAAATTACACTGCACGCAGTAGATGAGCTCTGAACTGGCCCTTTTGAGATCCGCTATCGCTATAATTTTATAGGTATTCAAAAGAAACTTTTCACATCTTCATAGTCATAGCGGACCTCCAGCCTATTTAAATCTAAACATCCTAGCCTTATTTATTAGCCTACTTAATCTATCTTGCTTCCTTCAGTTTTGAGATGAAAACCAGAAAATCATGAATTTCCACTAAAATCTTAATTTATGAAATCCAAAGTACTGTTTTTATTAAATCATTATGAAAGATGAATCTAAATATAAATTTTGAAGTCTCTAGCTCTTTTCTGTTGCGCCTATGATTTTTTCAGAAAAACGTCCAAATTTCGAAAATGGCTGAAGTTATCGAACTGATATTTAACACACATTAATTTAGTATTATTTCTGACATGCTAGATAAGTTTTAGTTCATTTGCTTGATTTTTAAAGTATTGCGCAACATTTATGACGTCAGAGCTAGTTACAGCAGACTGGCTGGCACACAATGGAAACTGATGTGAATTTACTACAGCGTGAGTAGGCTGCTTCCCTACAACACTTATCATAACATTGAAAGACCTTCGTCGTAAAATTCTGCCGCCTGAGACTTCAGCCAGTGCGAGACGCCCGCCTGGAGTTCCGCATCGTCATCAATGCGCTGCGTTGCAAGCCAGTTCATCTTGGGAAACAAGTGGAAGTCGTTTGGTGCAACGTAAGGGCTGTAGGGTGAATGAGGGAAAATTTCCCATTTGAATGAATTAAGTTCTTTAGTGCGGTTTGCCGTGTGAGGTCGGGCACCGTCGTGCAAAAAAAAAAAAAATTTGAACGTCAGCTTTCCTCGGCGATTGTTTTGAACTGCTCTTCTAAGGCTGTGCAAAGTTTGACAGTACCGGGCATAATTTATGATTGCTCCAAGTTCGAGAAAATCAATAAGAAGCACGCCTTGCCTATCCCAAAACACTGTAGCCATCAGCTTCCTTGCTGACAAGGTTTGCAAACATTTTCTTGATTTTTAGGGGGATCTTGTGTGCCCCCACTCCATGGACTGTAATTTTGTCTGGCAATTGACGTGTTTCACCCAAGTCTCGTCACCGGTTACGATTCGATCCAGTAATGAATCACCATATTTGTGGTAGGCCTCCAGAAATGTCAACGTTGCCCCAATTCGCTGTTCTTTTTGGTGCTCGGTAAGAATTTTGGACACCCATCGTGCACAAAATTTGTGGTAGCCTAGCTGCTGAGTGACAATTTCAAACAACAAACACCGTGAAACTTGTGGACAGAAAAGCGAAAGCTCCGTTAGTGTGAAGCGACGAATCGTTTCGTCAACTTTAGCGACAAGATCGTCAGTCACAGTGCTCGGGCGTCCACTCTTCTCTTCATCATGGATGTTGGTTCGGCCATTTTTAAACCAAATGCACAATTTACGGACTCATTACGTTGTTTCCGTACACTTCGCTCAGTTCACGATAAATTTCTATAGGTTTTAGGTGTTTTGCCAACAAAAACCGTATCACAGACCGCACCTCACAACTGGCGGGATTTTTGATTGCAGCGCACATTTCAAATTCGAATATTGAAAAAACCAGACGGGCAGAGACGTTCCCGTTTTCACGGGTGGATGCCGACTGAGCCGCCGAGCACGTACATACCAAAATAGAAGCGACCGGCACGCGCCTAGCGGCGTCAGACGGAAACGTTCCCTACTCTCTGAATAGCCCTCTTAAATTATCGTATTTTTATGTTTCGTTCTTATATTCTCTTCTTCTTTTCTTGTACCTTTTTCCAACATTTTCGCAGGGTCGGCATGGTTAGGGTCGGATTTGGCATGTATAATTCAAGGGGTGGCCGTATGTTCTTCCCATCGCCACCCCGTTACGCGAGTGATGATGATGATAATGATGATGATGATGATTGATGAGGACAACACAATCACCCAGTCCCTGGGCGGAGAAAATCCTCAACCCGGCAGGGAACCGAACCCGGGACCCTGTGATCCAGAGGCAGCAGCGCTAGCCACTAGACCACAAGCTGCAGACATGTTTCGTTCTTATATTATTTCCTATATATTTTTATTCTTATGTTTATTCTTCACAAAGATTTCGTGCATTCCATTATATGACATCTATCATAGAAACAGTCGAAACACAGAAATTCTGAACACAACGAGCACCTCGTGAAGACAGGTTTTGCACAGTGACATTTCTTCGTATGAGTCTCACTCGGAAAAGAAACGTCGTTAACATTACGTTGGCAATAATTTCAAATGGCTCTGAGCACTATGGGACTTAACATCTGAGGTCATCAGTTCCCTAGAACTTAGAACTACTTAAACCTAACTAACCTAAGGACATCACACACATCCATGCCCGAGGCAGTGTTCGAACCTGCGACCGTAGCGGTCGCGCGGTTCCAGACTGAACCGCCTAGAACCGCTCGGCCATACCGGCTGGAGGCAATAATTTCGACGCAAATCACGCATAACGGATCACTTTACCGAAAACTTGCTCTTGCAATTGATTATGAATCAAGATAAATTACACCAATTTCGTCGAAAACAATCTCTAACAAATTTGTCATTTATTTATTTATTTATTTTAAATACATTCACCGCGCATACAATCAGTAGACGAATAGGGACAACGTTATTTGATATAATTTGGAAAACATTTGTACAGTAATCTTCTATGCAGATGGGTAAATAAGACACAAAAATAAAAATAACAAACGGGTTTCGAAAAAAGGGCGCAAAAGTGTGAACCAGCGACGCTATCCGCTGTGACACAGCTGCCATTGCACTGTATATCGCTGAAAGCCACATAAAATACCTTGAAAATTTTCTCCGTCGTTTCCTCCGAAACAGGAGAGTATCTATCGATTGTGTGAAGTTTCTGGGAAGTCGGGTTATAGCATTTACCCTGTTCTCCTCGTTAGTGCACTAAGGCATCCACCTGGGTCTTGACTTCTGCGTGTTAGGGTAGGCCTTTTTATGAGAAGGAGGCAGAATTCTGTACTCACATTCTGTGGAAATATCCTCGACTCGTGTACCTTCAAACGTTGGTGGCTGCAGTTTTTGGAAGAGCTGACTGCCGTATTCCGCGGGAATCAAATTGTGTTTGAACCACTAATGCGACCCAGAATCTAAGCGCATGTTTTATTTGCACTGATGAGAGAGCTCATCGACACTCGGCAACAACCTCTACGATGAAAACTGGCAATGTTACAGCACGTACAGAAAATAATCCAGCGCCAATCGAGATGTTGGCATACGGATATATCGAGCAGAATTTGACATAAAACGACCGTCTTGAAAGTGGCCATCTTATTGATTGCAAAGTTTTTTGAACAGAATTACGGCTTTGTGCTAGGCAGTAACCAACTTCAAAATCTACAATAAAAGAAAAAGGAAAATTATTACTGTCTACTACACTAAGAGATTATAAAAAAAACAGTAATTGCAATATAAACACGATAAATGTACTGCATAATTGCTGTATTGGCCATTAAATAAGAAGTCACCAGCTGATGAACCAATGACTTCATTGGACGCGTATCTTCTAAAACGCGTCATCAGATTGTCATAAGCGTCTTGATGATCATATGTATGAAGGCAGTATGTAACAAACAAAGCTGCCATGGCTGGCCGTTGACGATGGCAAAACTTCACCCAAACGTGTTTGCGTGTTAAATAAGAAGGTTCTGTGTTTGCTCAAGACAGAATTTCCACACATATTTCCATTATAATGTGATAGGAAACAAGAATTAATTGTCATTTTCTAAATAATTGTAATCTATGGCTTGTCCCATGCCTCGTGGTCTAAGTGTATTTGCGCTGAACCAATACAGTATCTGCTGATTGCGGCAAAGGTTTAGCTTTGGTAAATTTTTACTGTGAAACGGATAGTAGGACTTTACCTTTGAGGGGGTTGCTGTGCTGTAGAAATTTTCACGTATGTCGTAGATCATCTTGTGTGACTGTTATAGAAATTTTCGTGAGAGGTATGCTCAATGTAGGTAATATAAATGTTGAGTGGGATTATATTTTCTAAATGGTGATTTAGACTTAGTAACATTCACAGCCAGAGGACAAAAAATAAGTTTCTCATGATCCGTTCCGTGGCGACAGCAGAAATTTTATACTATATTATGAATCCCATGTTCGCTATATATTTTGGAAGCAGTTTCTGCAGCCGGAACCTGACATACCCGAACTTGAGCACTTAACAACCGAAAGTAGTTAGAACATGTATTTGGCCATTATTCTGTGAACTCGCTCCTTGAACGTTTTTCACACGATGCATGACAATTTTCTTCAAAACAACGTCGTAAAATCTACACCTCATTCGCCTACTGTTATTTTTCTGCCTTCCTGATTTTGGATAATCGTTTGTGCACAGAAGGCACCACGGAAACAATTACACCAGTTAGATTCTGTGATTCGTGCGTCCACACCACTATATCACTATCAGAAACTGAGATCTGATCCACTGTCAACTCGCCGCTGTCTTCACATCAGACAATGTGGAGTCGTGGTGAATTTTTACTAGGTGGAGGTTTGATTTTAATGCATATGTTCAACATACACAGTGCTTATCACTCTTGCAGGCTCTATCTCAATCTCACCTTGCTTAAGAACGATACGTGGTAAGAATAAAACCATACTTCCGCTGATGCCTCACTTCACCTCATATGTTTTTTATTATTGTTTATACACTGCATTATTCTGAGAACGTAGAGGCCGCTTTGTTCTTACCGTTGTTATTGGGTCTGCTCATCTCACAGATGTGGGAAACACAATTTACTAGTAGAAAACTGTCACTACAGGTACAAAACTCTAGTTACAGTCACTACAACTATAGGTTAATAATAACAGTATTAAGATCCTGGACTGATATTCTGTTTTCTCTTTTCATTCTGCATCTAAAATCAGATTCTAAGGTATCGAATAATCAATTATCGATTTTTGCTCCATTATTCTAATTCTGTTCAACTCCTCGTCTCTACCAATTTTGGCACCCGTGTGTCATGAAATAGTGAACATAGGGATACTATCGCTATTTTCTTTCCTCAGAAACGGTTATCAGAGAGAGTGATCTACGCGCCATGTGCTACACAGGGCCAGAACTGTTACTGATAATTACTATTACGTCCGTATATTACTGCGTATATTGCTGTGTGTATTGTTCCGTAGCTGTATTAATGGAGATTGCGAGCAAATATTTGGCAGTCATTCTGAAAGCGCCCGTTGATGTGCAGCTGGGTGTACGTAACATTGAATACACAGAGCCACGATTGGACTTGTGATCCCTTTTAGAGTTCCAGGTAGCGCCGGATTCGGACAGTTCCGTGGAAAACCGTATTTGCTCCGAAAGGACGCCTTTCCCTCCGTTATGTGATTGAGGTAGCTCTGTGGACATTTCACAGAGTTCCGGGAACCGTTCGTGCCTTAGCAGCCGTGGAAGAGCAAGCACACTTGGCGAACGTCAAAGGCATGATCAGTGGGGTTCTCCGAACCTATACGGCGTCATGTCACGCTCCGTTCCGAGTCAGATATTTTATTCTTGATTCACACTTCACATACTTCAGCTGGTACACCGCACATCTATATATTGTTGATCAGTCAGTAACTGTATTTCATATTTGACCAATTAAAGCACAGGAGCTTTTTATTTCTTCCTGAATATATGTATTTATATTATGTACAGCAGGATACATATCAGTCCCATTGCTTGTCATGCACTAGTTACAAGTTAACGAAAGTTTACCAATACCTGAGCTCACACCTTGGAATCCACTGTCTTTTTATGCTAGTCCGGTCAGGAATTGTGGCAAAAACAGTCAACACCATCACTGCGCGATATCGATGGAAATGTTACCGATGATGGTGCCACTAAAGCGGAGTTACTAAATACAGTTTTCCGAAATTCCTTCACGAAAGAAGACCAAGTTAATATTCCAGAATTCGAAAACAGAACAGCCGTTAGCATGAGTGACATAAAAGTGGATACCTTAGGTGTGCGAAACAGCTCAAATCACTTAAGAAAGGCAAGTCTTCGGGTCCAGATGGTATACCAATCAGGTTCCTTTCACAGTATGCAGACACAGTAGCGCCTTTCTTAGCAATCATATACAACCGCTCACTTGACGAAAGGTCTGTTTCTAAAGACTGGAGAGTGGCACAGCTCACACAAATATTCGAGAAAGGAAATAGTAGTAACCCATTGAATTACAGACCCAACTCACTGACCTCAATTTGCAGTAGGATTTTGGAGCATATACTGTTCTCGAACATTATGAATCACCTTGAAGAAAATGACTTATTGATACATAACCAACACGGATTCAGAAAATATCGTTCTTTATTCCCATGAAGTAATGAGTGCTGTCGACAAGAGATCTCAGATCGATCCCACATTCCTAGATTTCCAGAAGGCTTTTGATACCGTCCCTCACAAGCGACTATTGCTCAAATTGCGTGCATATGGAGTATCGTCTTAGTTGTGTGACTGGATTCGTGATTTCCTCTCACAGAGATCATAGTTCGTAGTGATAGACGGTAAATCATTGAGTAGAACAGAAGTGATATCTGGCGTTCCGGAAGGTAGTGTTACAGGTTCTGTGCTGTTCCTTATCTATATATACGAGCACTCTGTGACCAAACCTTAGTTTTTTTAAGGGTTTCCGCATTGAGAGACCATATTTTAACTGCCGGAACTCGAAATTGGTACAACACGCTGATTTTAAGATTCCCACTCCAAACACAGCAATTTTGAAAGCCACAACAGTATACCAACAGCACTTCAGCCCAATTTTACATTTCTGTTTTGAAGTACCTTGCTATCTTTGTCCTGGCATGGGACACCAACTATGAAGGATACGTTCTTTCTCATTCTTGCAGCTGGAGCCAAGTATAAAAAGTATTTTCGTTATAAACCATTTTTATCGTTTCTATCTGTTCCAACTCTGGCCCCTAGTTTTTCACGTGGTGCGCACTAGTCGTGCCAGCCAAGACTTACCTAGTCCTCCTGCGTCTCTCTGGCATGCTTCAGGGCAACATCTTTGGTCCAGATCGTACAGGACTCAATTCCCAAAAGCTCTTCATGATGGTGATAACGTAAAGAATTTTTTTACTTTATTATGGTCCTCGAGAGGGAAGGTAACAATTGCTTTTAATGTTAAGTTTTCAGTGGTGGTGGTGGTGTTGGTGGTGGTGGTGCGTTGGGGGGGGGGGGGGGGGGGGTACGTTTCATTTGTGTGTCAAATAAATGAAACGTCACAACTTCATAATATGGGGAACACGTTAGCTACATACAATAGTCGAACACGAGAAAGACTCTCAACAGCTTCATCTGTTTTACGCTCTTTCCCGGGAGAAGATTGGTGGTTCGTTCTCTTTTCGGAGAACAGTCTTGGATGAATCAAGTACCATGAAGTGTCGTAGATCTGCTCGTAAGTTTCATTTTTGAACATCAGGAAGCACCACCGCATTGGCACCTGCATGCGACAGTAATTCTTAACAATCAGCTGCTTCAGCCATAGGCGGGCCAGTATGGGCGTACGGATTTCACATCCCATCATTGACTCCCGGAGACCTCACGAAACGAGATTTTTGTGAAGGGCCGTGGCTCCGTCTATGTACCTTTCCTTCCAACGACTTTGGATCAACTACGACGATGCATAGCAACAATAGTGAACGTGGTCTGGAGGTGCGCGCATGAGTATTTGTAAATGGTGAACGAATTATAAGAATTACGCGAGGGTTGTGCGTGTGTGCATAAAAAAATATACCCATATACCCTTGTAAAATTCAGATGGTTCTTTTGAAAAGAATGACGTTGTAGTCCTATTGTGAGCTAGAATATTAAGCTCAGATTTCTATCTTCAGTCATATAGAAGGTGTGCTTCTTTCAAAAGAGATAATTCTTAGGGCATGTTGGTAATTTTTGTTTTGGGATCGGTTAACCACAACTGAATGAAATGAATGAACAATTTTGTGCCATACACCTTTCGTCTTTATTCTTTGCAAGGCATCTTCGATATACAAAGTATTTTTGTTTACACTACTCAATCTACGTGTAAGACATCATACATGTACATATATATAGATTATAAGCAGTTCTGACACTTTTTGTTTTTCTGTTTCAACCCATAATATATATATATATATATATATATATATATATATATATATATATATATAACTTCCTAAAAGCAAACAAAATAGTATAAACAAAAATATGTACATATTGGATCCCACGGAGGATGCCTTTCAAAGAATAAAGGGGAAACGCGTATGGTACAAAAATTGTGTTTCATTCAGTTATGGTCAGACGGTCCCAGAGCAAAAATTATCAGCATATCATAACATTAAATGCAACTGCGGACGACAGGACTACAAAATCCAGACTATTATTTTTGAAATACTCTACCAAACTTTTAATTTATAATAATAAATTTACAGAATTGCTGTCGAAGTTTTTCTTATAAATTTTTCCTTTGGTTGTTGAAGTTTAGCCGCACTTGAGGCCAAACAGTGCGATATCATCAGTAAAACGACGGTAGTTCAGAACATGTTCATTATTCTGTATTTCTTAATTATTTCCGCAGCGTGATTATCTGAAACCTTCATTCGGAACGTAGTAAAAAGTGGATACATGCGTTCCTCATTCGGTTCCAAGGCAGTAACCCCTCTACATTATTTGAAGAATGGAACAGCCATGTATAATAAAGCTTCACATTACGTTTTAAGTTTGTTGGAAGCTGGCAACTGCTTACATTATCAAAAACTGTATCAATGTAGTCTGGGTAATTTCCGCGCTAAACGAAAGCTAGTTTCTCACGGATCTCAATTATTGTGACGTTGTATCTCCTACCTGACGTACGATGCCATAATTATGCAAGTATATCCACTGATATTCCCGAATATTGGCTGCCAAATGGGTTACGAATAGAGTTAGTGGTAAAAAGGTAATAACTTAAAACGTCATCCCTGCTGTTGAAGTTTTACTGCATGAACAGCAAGAAATTTAGGAAGCGATAATTTTTTTCCTTTCATCATTTCGTCGGGGTGTGAGCGAAAAAATATTCAAAAGGATTAAAAAGTAGTGTGTAAAGTTTGTTGAAGTTGCTACGTGTTTCCATTCTCAAACACTGGATGAATATAGTCTGGATAGTTTGAGCGCAGTGAGTTTCTCTCCCTCAAGATACTAGCACAGTTTCTAACTGTAATACTTGTGTCTTTAACATGATATTGCAACGTTTAATGAGTAGTTTATTACAGCTTTTTATATTTTTAAATTAGGTCAGCAATCACATGAAATACCGAAAATCAAATTTTTGTTGCCCCTGGAAGCTGTTACATAGGTAGGCTGCAACCAGGAGTTTACACTTAGCACCGGGTTAGCCATTTAGTAACATATATGTCGGGCACTGGTGCTCGAGCACGTGCATGTTCCTGTGGTCATTCACAGCGATCACGTGCTGACTCAATGATAACACAGTGGCGATGTCGCTGTATACGACCCAGTGTAGCATGGCCATGTCCAACAACAACGACGAGGAAAGTTCGACACGTACATGACCGTGGTGGATTTGATGTTGACAGCAGATAGTTTACAGATGATATCCACCTTTAGTTCCTTGGATACGGAAAGAAGCGAAACTTCTTTTTTTGAAAAATTGTTTGGATTCCACAATACTCTGTCTTTTGCCTAGCGTTTATTTCGCCATACAAGGCTCGCTATTTTCAAGCTGTCGCAATTTTAATTAAGTTTGAGGGCGAGCTATGAAGTATCTTATGAAAGTATGTATTGTTCCAATTACTTACGATGAAACCTGTAACTAAAAAATGGTTCAAATGGCTCTGAGGTCATCAGTCCCCTAGAACTTAGAACTACTTAAACCTAACTAACCTAAGGACGTCTCACACATCCATGCCCGAGGCAGGATTCGAACCTGCGACCGTAGCGGTCGAGTGATTCCAGACTGAAGAGCCTAGAACCGCTCGGCTACACCGGCCGGCACCTGTAACTTGTACCGAAATTAATATATTACTAGTAATAGATGCAATATCTGTGAATAACAAACAAATGTGAATATATATTTCAAAGACTGTATACGTACATGAAAAGTAAAAAGCAAATTTCTGTAAGAAAGCTACATTCTGTTTTCTAAAGAAACAAATGATTTGTGAAGTAAGCGAATACGTCCTCTTCTAATGTTTCATTTCCCTGTTAGCATTCGATGTACTAAGAGATCCGTTGTCGAGAACTATAAACCGTGTATTTTTATGGAATAATTACAACTTACATTCATAAACAGCACTGTCACAAATGATTCAAATGGCTCTAAGCACTATGGGACTTAACAGCTGAGTTCATCAGTCCCCTAAACTTAGAACTACTTAAACCTAACTAACCTAAGGACATCACACAGATCCATGCCCGAGGCAGGATTCGAAGCTGCGACTGTAGCAGCCGCGTGGTTCCAGACTGAAGTGCCTAGAGCCGCTCGGCCACGGCGGCCGGGAACAGCACTGTCTCCAGCTAATGTAGTAAGCGTTTTATATTACTATACTGAATTTGTTAATGGTTTTTTTGTATTTTTCAGGTAGATGTATCAGGGAGTTGTGCTCACATTGTTTGAAAGCAAGACGATATTTTCCTTATGGCACAGTGTCGTTTAAATATTATATTCTCAAGTCGGACTTGATCTGTTTTTTTCGTTGCAAAGTCCGATCGAATTCTTATTACCATATTTTACGTGGAAGTCACAATAGTATTTTTGCTGTCACCGAACCTTCAGTGATTGACGCTCAGTATCGCGAAGGCGTAATACATCGAAATAATAGTGATTCAAGATCCTAAAGACATTAATTATGTGTGGATGTGCATAAAATTTTGTAGCCAAACCATGGAAACGCATTCGTCATCTGTTTTTCCCGAGACAAACTCATACCCATGCACAGCCTTTTTTATTATCTGCCAGTAAGGAAAGCTACGTTACAGAATGTCCTTCAGTCGACACCCTTTGTTCTCGATAAGGGAAGAACACCGTGTGCGCCATCTGCGTAACGTGTACCCCCTTGTTCTGTGTATTGTCGGGTTTCAGTTGTTTGTATACTGTATTTTCTAAGGTAGGCACTGGGAACCAGCCCAGAAATTGTCTAAACTAATGTGGAAAATCACATAAAAGACACACATAAGCTGACTGGTGTGCCAGAAAATACCCGTTTATCCGTCGTACGGTCGACCTGGGTTTGATTCGCCTCCCTGTCCCGAAACTAGCGCTCTGCGCGTTAGACTGTTCGACGAGGTTCAGTTCCAGTGTATTATAATTAATACCGAACCGAGCGAGGTGTCGCAATGGTTAGCACACTGGAGACTCGCATTCGGGAAGACAATGGTTCAAACCGGCGTCCGGCCAACCAGATTTAGGTTTTCCGTGATTTCCCTAAATCGCTCCATGCAAATGCCTGGATGGTTCCTTTGACACGGCACGGACGATTTCCTTTCCTCTCCTTGACACAATCCAAGCTTGTGACTTTGATGTCGACGGAACGGTATACCCAATCTTTCGGGTCGGCTGGTGTGGCCGAGCGGTTCTAGGCGCTTCAGTCTGGAACCGCGCGACCGCTACGGTAGGTTCGAGTCCTGCCTTGGGCATCGACGTCTGTGACGCTCTTGGGTTAGTTAGGTTTAAGTAGTTCTAAGTTCTAGGGGACTGATGACCTCAGATGTTAAGTCCCATAGTGCTCAGAACGATTTGAACCATTTTGAAGATGACAGCACGATTCTTTCGAAACTAGTAATTGGAATAAAGGTCTTAAAAACAAGCGAGCTTGACTTTCACAAAAAATACATAGATGGGGACTTATTCGACAGGTTTTCATTTCACTTACATTTGTGCTAACTAGCTAGTACTTCATACTGAAATCAGTTGCCACTCGTAAGCACAACAGCTAGTTTAAGAACCCACATTTACTTTAACGCTTTTACTTCTAGAAACGCTACTTTCTTAAGTCCGATAGGTCGCGAAATTAAAACCACAGGGAAAATCCGATAGATTTCTACGCAGGTGTGTTGCGCATCGTCTCTAGAATGCACGTCGATCGCTTCGCGTCGCACTTTTCAGTTCTGAGCACACAGTGAGGGTGTAAAGACACTGGAACAATAGGGCCCCCCTGCAGGTATGAAATGCGTGCTGTCATTTGATTTCGTCTGCTGCGCGTTTCCGTCTTACTTCACGCAGCCCACATAACGTTAAATGTCACGCGTGACAGCAAAGTGCAGCAATGGTGCAGGAAGTTCCAAAAAGGATGATGCAGGTGGTATGGCAAGGAAACGAGTGTCAAAAAAAAATTGGTTCAAATGGCTCTGAGCACTATGGGACTTAACATCTATGGTCATCAGTCCCCTAGAACTTAGAACTCCTTAAGGGGCTCCGGAAAGGCTCAAAATCATGAAAAGTTCAATTTTTACTCTTTTGCGTTTTCTGAATCTGCAGACTATTACCTTTTAATAGGTATATAATTTATTCAATTCCGAAGACTACAACTATTTTTAAATTTCTTTTGAAATGTGTTCTACATCGGTGTGACCCACTGTGGCGCTGTTAAACTGCTGTCAAATGGTGTTATTATTAACGTCCGTGTTCATCAGGTACATTTTAGTCTGCCTCATGCAATAACGGAGGTGATAAAACCTATTTTCAGAGACTTAGCAGCACCTGAACTGTTGAAAAAGTGTATTCACGGAAAAACTCAAAACCCCAATGAAAGTGTAAATAGTGTTATATGGTCGAGAATCCCCAAGACTGTATTTGTTGGAATAGAAACACTTCACTTTGGTGTGTATGCTGCTGTTGCGACTTTCAATGATGGCAACATTGTAAGGTGCAAGGTATTTAGAAATATGGGAATGAAGATAGGTTCTAACATGGTACGAGCGATGCTTGCTTTAGACAAGGAACGCCTTCGGGCTGCAGACAGGGCTGTAAAGAGTCTAGAAGTACAAGCAAGAGTAAACAGGAGGAGGAACAAGAGGAAGCTGGAGGAGGAATTTGCAGAGGATGAAGATAATCCATCCTATGGACCTGGAATGCACTAAAAAGTTAATCCAATCTTTGTCGCTCGATTCCCAAAACTTTTATTTTCTCATACTAATTACAAGTTTTCTAAGGATCTTCCAATTTGTTTCAAACTTTCAGTAAATGTTACACAGTACCTTCTGCATAATTTAACACAGCCTTTTTCCAAAAAACTGTATATTTTTGAATATATAAATAAAAAATTGCAAAAAAATGTTGTGAATTTTCATTACAATTGAAAAAAAATCATCTTTAATAACTGAACTAAAATGTTGTAAAATCCCTGTGTTAAGTTGTAGCCCATATTCCAATAAATAATCTGTAAAAAGGTCAACTTCCTACCTCAAATACTTTGTGAGGAAAGATGTAATTTATAAGCGTTATTTTAACATTGCAAGTATAGGGCGTTCCGGAGCCCCTTAAACCTAACTAACCTAAGGACAGCACACAACACCCAGTCATCACGAGGCAGAGAAAATCCCTGACCCCGCCGGGAATCGAACCCGGGAACCCGGGCGTGGGAAGCGAGAACGCTACCGCACGACCACGAGCTGCGGACAAACGAGTGTCAACCGATGACCTTGCTCAGCGGGTGGATAAGGCGATTCGAGAAAATTGTCTACGAATGGCGGTTCAGAATAAGCGAGTAAGCGAATGACGTCATCAGACGTTGTCCTTCTTGATGACAATGCTCGACGGAACACCGTAGCTGCAGCAAAGACTATCCTGCATCGTTTTCGATAGGAGGAGGAGGAGATTAGTGTTTAACGTCCCGTCGACAACGAGGTCATTAGAGACGGAGCGCAAGCTCGGGCGAGGGAATGATGGGGAAGGAAATCGGCCGTGCCCTTTCAAACGAACCATCCCGGCATTTGCCTGAAGCGATTTAGGGAAATCACGGAAAACCTAAATCAGGATGGCCGGAGACGGGATTGAACCGTCGTCCTCCCGAATGCGAGTCCAGTGTGCTAACCACTGCGCCACCTCGCTCGGTTTTTCGATAGGAAGTGTTCGATCACCCACCATACAGTCCAGACTTTGTTCCCTGTGGTTCTAAACTCTCTGCTCACATGAACCGCCCGCTAAGAGATCAGTGTTTTGGCACAGACTACGACCTGCAGACCAGCTCATAGATTTGTTGGAAAGCGCTGGGGGCTGCCTTCCGTGACGAGGGCGTCGGAAAATTGGTACCACGCTACGACAGATGTCCAAGTCGCTGTTGTGACGATGTAGAGAAGTAGCTGGAATGTGTAGCAAAATGTTCCAAATAAAATACGAACCCTGGTACTATTCAGTTCTTTAGAAAATCAAAATTACAACTTCACCACAGTTATTAAAAGGAAATAGGAACCCCGGGATCACTGGTGATGGACAAGCTTGTGATTTGTTTTACAATTTTAATTTGACTCAAAACAGACTTTATTATAAACTTCATTTCGGACATTTGCCCTCTTACTGATGCAATATACAAATCTTCACTTTAATTCAATTACGTAAACGCGAATAAGAATCATATTTTGAGTCCGCAACCAAATCATAGATAGTAGGCATGGTGAATAATCAATCATAAACAATCGTTCTTGTTCAACCATATCTCAAAAGACTAATAACACTATGCACTTCCAACCCAAAGTTACACAGCCACATAATACCACAACTTCATTAAAAAAAATAAAAAATAAAAAGAACATCTTAAAGCTTAATAAAACTAAACTCCCCACATAATGGTCCACAGTGAAACATGCTTATACTAAAAATGCAAAGTGCGCCAACCAAGATCGCAAAACTGGCACACAGGAAAAATAACAAGTTGCACATTCATTAAAGATACACAAATGATCAACATCAGTGTCAAATAAGAATGGCTAGTAATAACTCAACCAGTAAAATAACTTACAGAAAATCTAATATTAAGAAAGTGGCCTCACTTAACTTTAGAGAACAGCGTTAAGGCCCACAGCAGTATTTGTAAGCAATGACGCTACGGCCGGCAGGCAATACGAGCGTTCACTCCACACGGCTTGTGCACAGCCTCACTAGCAGGCGGTATATGTTTATATATAGTCCGACCGCCCTCACAATGAGCGGTCCTGACAAGAACCCATAACCGCACCGATGCCAGGAAAAGAGCAGACTTAACAAATGGCATGCAGCACAAATAGATATCAATGAAAACAAGGTCAAATCACAGCTACACTGGAATATACAATAAGCATGTCCCCAAATTCTTATGGAGCAATACTCTAATATTACCCATCTCCCAGAAAATTAGCGGGGAAACTTAGAGATCACTTCCAGTTGCCTTAAGGCACTTTCAACATTAAATAAACGTACCAAATCCTGCCGTGCTAAATGATTAAACCATTAACTCTACAGCTGCCGGGCGCGTAGACAACGGCAACCAGTCCCCAAGCGGTCAACATGTCCTAAAACAAGTTAAAACTTGCATAAAAACTACTTAAAACACACACTCCACAGATTATGCGAAACGAAATGAGGAACATCAGCCTCCTTAAAATAGCCACTGTGGAACCAAGTTCAGAACCATCTCCAGCAGCTACCCATGCCACAATAAGTTTCAACTGTCTTCTTAATTAAACACAGAATAAAAGTCATACGTAACTTGGAGCTTGCAAATTACGAGTCGGGAAGCTGTTCAGCGTGAGACAACGAACCCACCACAATTTTGCACGTCAAGACGCCCAATGATCGGCACCGTACATCCGGCGCGACAAAAGACACGGCCGGCGAGCACGGCGAGGCCCATCATGCACCACGGTTAGGGACGCCAGCCTGTTTGCAACACACGTTGGCTCGTTGAACGCCGACCCAAAGATAGCAAGGCAGCCGAATATCGATATCAGCGATGCAAGTAGAACACCCTAGTACCAGCCGCCACGGCTAAAAATACTTTGATTTTAGTGATTTCCATTCCGTAACCTTGAAAAAAAAAAGTAGCATTCCTATTATCGTTTACATTCACCCGTTTCAGTTTTAGCTGATATTATGATGCAACATGTACGTTCACCGTTAACTACACTACTGGCCATTAAAATTGCTACACCAAGAAGAAATGCAGATAATAAACGGGTATTCATTGGACAAATATATTATACTAGAACTGACATGTGATTACATTTTCACGCACTTTGGGTGCATAGATCCTGAGAAATCAGTACCCAGAACAACCACCTCTGGCCGTAATAACGGCCTTGATACATCTGGCCATTGAGTCAAACAGAGCTGGGATGGCGTGTACAGGTACAGCGGCCCATGCAGCTGCAACACGGTACCACAGTTCATCAAGAGTAGTGACTGGCGTATTGTGAAGAGCCAGTTGCTCGGCCACCATTGACCAGACGTTTTCAGTTGGTGAGAGATCTGGAGAATGTGCTGGCCAGAGCAGCAGTCGAACATTTTCTGTATCCAGAAAGGCCCGTACAGGACCTGCAACATGCGTTCGTGAATTATTCTGCTGAAATGTATGGTTTCGCAGGGATCGAATGAAGGGTTGAGTCACGGGTCGTAACACATCTGAAATGTAACGTCCACTGTTCAAAGTGTCGTCAATGCGAACAAGAGGTGACCGAGACGAGTAACCAATGGCACCCCATATCATCACGCCGGGTGATACGCCATATGGCGATGACGAATACGCGCTTCCAATGTGCCTTAACCGCGACGTCGACAAACACGGATGCGACCATCATGATGCTGTAAACAGAACCTGGATTCATCCACAAAAAAATGATGTTTTTCGATTCGTACACTCAGGTTCGTCGTTGAGTACACCATCACAGGCGCTCCCGTCTGTGATGCGGCGTCAAGGGTAACCGCAGCCATGGTCTCCGAACTGATAGTCCGTGCTGCTGCAAACGTCGTCGAACTGTTCGTGCAGATGGTTGTTGTCTTGCAAACGCCCCTATTTGTTGACTCAGGGATCGAGACGTGGCTGCACGATCCGTTACAGCCACGGGGATAAGATGCCTGTCATCTCGACTGCTAGTGATACGAGGCCGTTGGGATCCAGCACGGCGTTCCGAATTACCCTCCTGAAGCCACCGATTCCATATTCTGCTAACAGTCATTGGATCTCGACCAATGCCAGCAGCAATGTCGCGATACGATAAACCGCAATCGCGATAGGCTACAATCCGACCTTTATGAAAGTCGAAAACGTGATGGTATGCATTTCTCCTTCTTACACGAGGCATCACAACAACGTTTCGCCAGGCAAAGCCCGTCAACTGCTCTTTGTGTATGAGAAATCGGTTGGAAACTTTCCTCATGTCAGCACGTTGTAGGTGTCGCCACCGGCGCCAACCTAGTGTGAATGCTCTGAAAAGCTAATCATTTGCATATCACAGCATCTTTTTCCTGTCAGTTAAATTTCGCGTCCGTAGCACGTCATCTTCGTGGTGTAGCAATTTTAATGGCCAGTAGTGTATTTACTTCGGTTTACATCAGAAAAATAGAAAGTTCATGGATCCTTGAGATTCATAAAGTGTTTCGGGGGCATATCCCCTCTCTACTACCACACACACATACACACGTGCGCGCGCACACACACACACACACACACACACACACACACACACACACACACACACACAGAGAGAGAGAGAGAGAGAGAGAGAGAGAGAGAGAGAGAGAGAGAGACGCGTAGGCAAGCTGTTTGTCTACGTCTCTGGCTTGTCAGAGTTCAGCGTCTTCCACTAATACTTCAAACCACTGAAGCAAGTTGCCTACCGCGGTAGGGATGTATTGCCGCAGCTGTCAATTCTCACGGGAGAGGGTTGAAGTCGAGTGGGCTATTCTGAGCTGTACCCGAGTGTCGCATTTTGCTAAGTGTCAAACCTCAGAGCACGTGTGCCGAGCGCCGGCTAGAGGCCACGTGTGAAGTGGCAGCTGCGAGCAGCTCTCGGCGCCCTAAAACTGTGGCGGGCTCTCCTGGGCAGTGCTCCGCCCCTTGCCTAAGCCCTGGGTTTGTCGCTCATTGTGCACGCTGAGAACACCTGCGCCACCGCACGTGGTGGCAGCTGGGTATCACGACACGTGAACGGCGCTGCCTGTAGGTTTCATCCATCCGTACTGCCAAACTCGGATATCAAGTATCACACGCGTATGAAAAGCCTAGTCGGTACTGGTGCTTGCTGCAATGTGATATTGCTTTTGCGACATGACAGCTGTCCCGCCGTAGAGGGGAATTTGATGGACAGCGCACTTGTGCAAGCTGTAGTGACATCTCCGTTGTTCTCAGCTTATTTGCCGCTGATTACTTTTTCATTGAGACGGGCAGGTCTGAAGTTCGATCCACTTACGTGTACTGTGCCGATCTCTGCTCTACTGAAGTGTTTCCGAAGGCGACAGAATGTCAGTAGGAGATGCAGGGATGCAATACTACCACAACACAGCGTTAGCTCAGGCACGAGGGAGAAATACCTTCTGATGCCGTGTCTTCTGATGTACAGCAGATTTAAAGATTCAGATTTTTCTCAAAAAGGGAATTGCAAGCTCCACTGCAAACCAGAAAACATGCCATCAATCAGTTTTTATGTATGGACCAGGCACTGACTTGAACCTCCATTGCTCATGGAAGTCAGGAAAGTGAAGTGATTTGCTTGTGTCAGTCTTCATCTCCTACGTCTACACCTTGCGGTGTATAGCACAAGTTACTTCTGTACCACTGTCAGTTCATCCCTTCGCTGTTCCAGTCGCGAATGGCTGGCAGGAATATCGATAGACGGTAAGCCTCCCTGTGGTCTCGAATCTCTAATTTAATTTTCATGCTCTTTCCAAGAGATATACATACACTGATAAGCCGAAATATTATGACCACCGCCCACCGCGACGTTGGATGCCGCCTGGTGACGTCGCGGGCACGTGACACGTGACGCGGTAACGGAAATACCGGGTGATAAAAAAGTCAGTATAAATTTGAAAACTGAATAAATCACGGAAAAATATAGATAGAGAGGTACAAATTGACACACATGCTTGGAATGATATGCGGTTTTATTAGAACCAAAAAATACAAACGTTCAAAAAATGTCCGACAGATGGCGCTTCATCTGATCAGAATAGCAAATAATTAGCATAACAAAGTAAGACAAAGCAAAGATGATGTTCTTTACAGGAAATGCTCAATATGTCCACCATCATTCCTCAACAATAGCTATGGTCGAGGAATAATGTTGTGAACAGCACTGTAAAGCAACTTCAGATAGCCCCCAAAGCCATAATCGCACGGACTGAGGTCTGGGAACCTGGGAAGCCGAGCATGACGAAAGTGGCGGCTGAGCACACGATCATCACCAAACGACGTGCGCAAGAGATCTTTCACGCGTCTAGCAATACTTTTTTTTTTGTTCTAATAAAACCCCATGTCATTCCAAGCATATGTGTCAATTTTTACCTCTCCATCTACATTATTCCGTGGATTATTAAGATTTCAAATTTATACTGACTTTTTGATCACCCGGTATGTAATCGGAGCAGACACGGACGGCGGATTACCCTAGTAAAGATATGGGCTGCAAATGGGGAAATGCATTGAAGTAAGCGACTTTGACAAAGGAAAGATTATTATTACGCTGATCCTATCAACCAGAATCTCGAAAACGGCGAAGCTGGTTGAATGTTCATGTGTCAATGTCGTGAGCATCTACGGGAACAGGAAGTTGATGGACGGTGGAACTACCATTAGGTGTTAAATGGGTGGACGTGCACTACTCTTCACATAACGTGGGTTTCGGAGGCTTGTCTCCTCTGTAAAGTAGGATAGATGGTGATCTTTGGTACCTCTGCCGAAAGAGAACAATGCTGGTGCACGCACACGTGTTTTGGGGCACACCGTTCATCGTACATAGTTGAACATGTAGCTCCGCAGCGGATCACTCCTACATGTTCACCCTATCAGTTACGATTGCAGTGGGCACAGGACCATCGAGATTAGACTGGTGATCAATGGAAACGTGTCGGCTCTTCGGTTCAATCACATTTTTGCTACAATAGGCAGATGGTCCACCCCGTTGCATTAATACAGTAGTACATTAGCAGCGCACCACAACAAAAATTAAAGACATTCTCCTCTACCATAATGACAAATGAGATATATACTGCAGGAAACATATTTCGTGACTTTCTCGAGCTTGAGTCATATATTTCTTGGCGCTCCATAACCCCAGCAACCAACGGCGAATACAATACCGTATCGAATTCGAGGTCCGGCAACATCAAAATCAAAATATTTTTTTGCTGACTCCCTTCAAAGGCTTTTCGGGTGTTCACATGTACATTCGAGCGTTTTCTGTACGTTCTGACTCATGTCTATGCCAGCCGCTGAAGCTACCAACAGAATCCTTTCTTAGCATGGATTTTCAATTCAGAGTGAGAGATAATCAGTTCCTTGACGAGCATTCACATATCAGTTCCTGGATCATAAATTTCCACACTGTCAAGCACTTCTGTTCCACTGAAGCCTCCTGCTACATATGCTCGACCATATCACGGAATATGAGTCCTGAATAAGACAATTATCTCACTGGTGTTCATGACGGAAGAGAATATTTCGATGCAGTCTCGTGTTATGACCCTGTTAAACATGAACGTCGAGATCTAGTATGCATGTATCATGCTCAAAGTTACGTTAGTGCCTGAACTGCAGGTGCGAAACATGTGCCAAAGAAGTGACCGATGCAAGAAACCACGTCAATTCAGGGGAGAGGTATGACCCTTCCGTGAATTAGTGGAAAATGCTCCATGATATGCAGGGTGCCAAATCAGGCGCATGTGCAACGGCTCTCGATGATAAGATATATGTTTCTGGAGGCTCCAGTGGGACATAAGTGCCTCACATTGTGGAAATTTATGACCCAGGAACTGATATGTGCACGTCCATCTAGGAACTGAGTATCTCGCGATCTGGTTTGAAACCCACTGCTCTCGGTTGCTTCAGCGGCTGACTTGAGTCGGAATCTACAGAAAAAGCTCCAAAGTACGCGTCAACACTTAAAAATCACTCAAAAGGAATTAGCAAAAATGTTACGATTTTGATGTTGCCAGACCTCGAATTCTGTTAGCTATTATATTTGACGTTGGTAGCTGGAGTAATGGAGAGCCAACAAATTTCATGAACACATATGACTGAAGCACGAACATATCACGGAATAAGAGTCTTCAAAAATATAAATGTTATAAATTCCTATCAGTTTAATTAAAGAGCCAGTTAACTCGTAATAAAAATATAGACGTACAGAACGATTTGATGTCAATATCTTCGTTCTCGGACGCGTTCTCCGGTTGCCGGTGGAAGTGAGTAAGGATCAAGCAAGGGACAGACAGGATGCAATCAGGAGCAAGAATTTGCATTTAAATGATATGGTCCGAGTGGCGGGGAAAATGCGATCCACGGTTGCGGCACGCGTTCCATTTCGACGAACTCAGAAATCGCCCCTCTCTGGATGCTACACAGTGTGCGACAATTTCTGCATTAGTGATTGCGCCTGCGTTCTCCCTACGTTTATTGCCGTCCTTAGATATGTTACCGGGGTCTTCTTCAGCGCGAAAAATTTTCCTTTCGTTTACTGTTGTGGGTTTCACAATTGTATCTGTTCGACAAAAACTGTCCACTGATTAAATTACTGAGGTTTATGGAAATACTGTGGACAGATGACAGAGTAGTGATGGAAATCCCTATTCTGTGGTACTGCTGTCCCACCTGTTACGCTTCTTTAAATTTTCAGCGTTTTTGCTTCAGTCTGGATGGGATGGAATCGTTAAATACGGGACGCCACAGTCCACTTTAATCTGTCTTCCACTGCCTCACATCTGAAAAAGATCTCCCACAGCCTATGTTACTGACAGGACATAAGGCACACCAGTTTTCGCGAATCGAGAAAACGTGGTATATTTAAGATACCTTAAAAGTTACGCGAAGTAAGTCCTTTGGAATGCATGCCACAGCATAAACAAGACATGGAAACACAGGTCCAAAAGAAAGATTAATGTAGATATGATTCTGTTGATGACGGTGTCTGTAAGATAGAGTGAAACTTTGCTTGGTATCTTAGTCGGACAGCGCCACATTGAGCAATAATTGTATGTTGCAGTTGTACCTTGTTCGGCCAATTTTAGGGAAGCCGTCTACTTTCTCTCGATTTATTTCTCTGCTCAGCATGTTGAGCCAAATTACAAATTTTATACTTTAGATTGACGACAGGCTAAGTAAAATTATGTACTTGAGTGCAGCATAGCAGTTAATAAAAGTAGTTATGTCTGTCACTTTGGGAATGTGACTGTAGTACATCACATTTGTGTATAATTCTACTTGAATTAACCATTTTGGTAAATCTGATGGTGATTACTGTTTGTAAAACTGCTCATTGTCTTCCTTCGAAGCGTTCTCGTTATCTCTCGACTACCCAGGCGTTTTGGCGAGAGGTATGGAGATATTGCTGCTATGAACACTTTGCTGTTGTGGCTGTGTGGTACAATTTAATGCCCGCTCGAAAGTCGCTTAGCGGTGAGCATCGGCCAGAGTCATTACTGTGTAACGTCTGTTCTTCATTTCCTACCCTTCCCAGATAGACCCACACGCAACCAAAACAGCGCTGAGATGCGTTCACTTCACTGGAACGTAACACGTAAGTCATGTGATGCCCGACGAACAATGCCTCACACTGGCTCCACACCACACGGCGACGAAATGCGTTAAAGCTTGTCTTCCAGAGTTCGGTCTGACTCAGGTCAACATTTACACCCGGAAAGCTGACGCAGATATTATTTTTAGTGGAATTTGCGTATTGCTGTTTTGGGTTCTTAACTTGAGGTGGAAGTTGTTAGTTGATTTACGTAAATTAAATACATAGTAGAAATAAAAAATAAGTAATTTTGTAAAGGATAACTGCTATAATATGCATCATAGAAAGTCATTCTTACCGTAAGGCAGCTTGCACAATGACGGCTAACTGGAGAAAAGGCTTGGGAGCGGTGTTACTCCTGCCACAAGCATCACAATCATACTCTGATCTTTAATTCGCCTTTATTTGACGCTGCAAACATCCTTCCATTCCCGAGGCGAGGTCTGTTTGGTCGAAGAATAGCTCTGAGCACTATGGGACTTAACTTCTGAGGTCAACAGTCCCCTAGAACTTAGAACTACTTAAATCTAACTAACCTAAGGACATCACACACACCCATGCCCGAGGCAGGATTCGAAGCTGCGACCGTAGCAGTCGCGCGGTTCCAGACTGTAGTGCCTAGAACCGCTCGGCCACACCGTCCGGCTGTTTGGTCGAGTCCTGTCGTATTCGAACGTGAAATGATCATAAAATCTATCCTCATCAAGGTGTAAATAAGTATTAAAGTATTGAACAGTATACACCTGCACAGCAACAATTAGTCATGGAACTCAGTGCATCCAGGAGAAAATACTACCCAGCTTGCAGATATTGTCTTCTAGTAAGGGCGATAATGGGATCAGACTTCTCACCAGCTCACAACTAATATCCTGTCACTTACAACACCGAAGGTGGGCTCACCTGTGAATAGAGTGGCCCCCTCCATTGTCTGCAGTATGCGTTGGCTAGCCCACCGGAAATGCAACATACAGCGACGAGCGTTGAACAGCAAACTGTTTTGTGTACAGAGTCAACTGTATTCAAATAGTATACAAAGTCTGAAGTTCCTTGGTATATACAATAGACGCCCACTTTGCATGTTATACGTTTATCACTCTGCGCATGCGATTACTTGCAACTTGAGACTTTTTGCAGATGATGGTGGTGGTGATGATGGTGGTGCAGTGCCGGTTGTGGTAACGTTGGTGACCATACTGCCCGCTAAAAGTCCTAGTACTGAGTTACATCTTCCCAAAAAGTTAATCCAGTGCAGTGAATGGCAACTACATCTTTCAAAGAGAAATGTGGAGCTCAGCGTTCCACGAAACATAGAAAGACCTAGTAGTCTTCGATTATACCAGTTAATGAGGAACAACTAGATACAGCCGTGAAAATATCCGGAAGCAATAAAGTATAGAGATATGATGGGGGATTGATCACATCACTTCTAACTGGTAGCATTATGTACTTTGTCCACAAAAGTTATTATTTACAAGACACTTGTACGGCCCATATATGTTAGATATACATCAGGTCGAACAAACAGGGGAGTGAAACGTATACAAAAAGCATAACTAGGACGTACACAGACCTGTCTGATTTGCGGCAGAGTGGAAAACTAATGCAGAATAATCTCATATGGCAGACATTCGTATACTGTATATTTCCTGAACACACGACAGGAAAATTCTAAGAAACAGATTTCGCTTTGGAAACTATGGATATTATTCAGCCATCGGCGAATCTTTCCTATAGAGGCTCTGAAGATAAATTTAGATTGCACGGTGCTGACTCATTAATGTGACCGCCGCCTATGTTCGACGTCAACGTGCAATAACCGCTCACAGACGGCAGGGGGTCAGCAGTATCAGTGGAAGCTATATAAAGCGTGTTAGGCGTCGCGGAAAATAGCGCAGTCGTTGTCGTAATGCGGAAACGGATCGATTTATTTAGCGTTCAAAAGCGATTAATCTTTGGCTTTCGGGAAAGGGTGGAAGCATTTTCCGCAACGGCTAAGTCGGTAAACAGTTCGACTGCCACCGTGGTTAAAAAATACCAAGCGTAGCAAAATGGTACCTTACGAAACGAGTACCGAAGTGACGAGGGTGTAAAAAGGCTACGGAGATGTGTACGGGCGAATAGTCATTGAATTACAGGCCCCTATCACAAACGTCGATTTGCAGTAGGGTTTGGGAACATATACCGTCTTTAAACATTATGGAGTGCCTCGAAGAAAACGATTTAAGGACACATAGTCATCACGGATTCAGAAAATATCGTTCTTATGAAACACAACTACCTCTTTATACTCTTGAGGTAACGAGTGCTATCGGCAGGGGATGTCAAATTGAATCCATACTTCTAGATTTCCAGAAGGCTTTCGACACCGTTCCTCAAAAGCGTCTTCTAAACAAACTGCGTGCCTACGGAGTGTCACCTCAGTTGTGCGACTGGATTCGTGATTTCCTGTCAGAAAGGTCACAGTTCGTAGTAATAGACGGAAAGTAATCGAGTAAAACAGAAGTTCAAATGTGTGTGAAATCTTAAGGGACTTAACTGCTAAGGTCATCAGTCGCTAAGCTTACACACTACTTAACCTAAATTATCCTAAAGACAAACACACACACACCCATGCCCGAGGGAGGACTCGAACCTCCGCCGGGACCAGCCGCTAAAACGGAAGTAATATCCGGCGTTCCCCAAGGTAGTGTTTTAGGCCCTCTATTGTTCCTGATCTATATTAACGACATAGGAGACAATCTAGGTAGCTATCTTAGGTTGTTCCAGATGACGGTGTCATTACCCGTCTTGTAAAGTCATCCGACGTAAAAAACGAATTGCGAAATGATTTAGATAAGATATCTGTATGGTGCGAGAAGTGGCAGTTGACCGTGAATAAAGAAAAGTGTGAAGTTGTTCACATGAGCAATAAAAGAAATCCGCTAAATTTCGATTACGGTGTAAGTCACACAAATCTTAAGGCTGTAAATTCCACTAATTACTTAGGGATTACAATTACAAATAACCTAAATGGGAACGATGACATAGACAATGTTGTGGGTCGAACAAAGCAATACACTGACAGAAAGAAGGTGCAAGAGGTGTACTAAAGAGACTGCTTACACAACGATTGCCCTATTGCTGCGCGGTGTGGGAACCGCATCAGGTGGGAGTGACGGATGACATCCAAAAAGTACAAAGAAGGGCAGCTCGTTTTGTATTATTGCGAAACAGGGTAGATAGTGCCACAGACATGATACTTGAATTGGAGTGGCAATCATTAAAACGGCGATTTTCGTTGCGACGGGATCGTCTCATGAAATTTCCATCACTAGTTTTCTCCTCCGATTGCGAAAATCTTCTGTTGGGACCCACCTACATAGGGAGCAATGATCATCACGATAAAATAAGGGAAATCAGGGCCCGCACAGAAAAATTGAAGCGCTCGTTTTTCCCCCGTGCCATTCGAGAGTGGAACGGTAGAGAGACAGCTTGAAGGAGGTTCATTGAACCCTCTGCCAGGCACTTTATTGCGAACAGCAGAGTAATCACGTAGATGTGGATGAACTGTTTAGCGACTGACAGCCCACATGAACCAACTGGCTACCAACAGCGTCCCCTCAGCGGGAGTTCAGCGAATGTTGCTACGCAAGGATCTCCATAGCAGGCGCATGGTTCACGCATTCATAATGCTGCTGCTCGTCGGCCACAAAGGCTGGACTTTGCAGTAACGCAACTGGACGTCCACTGAGTTGCATAAGGTGGTCTTTTCAGATGAATCACGTTTTATGTAGCGTCGAACAGAAAGCATCCTGGAATAATCTTTGACATGGTCTAGGCGGAGGAGGTAGCGTTGTGGTCTGGGGCATGTTTTCATTCTGGAGGGCACAATGGTTCAACACAAATATTCATCTATCCTGGGGCACCATGTTAACCCATACATGCAGATTGTTTCTCCTCTGCACAATGGCATCTACCAGCAGGACAATTTAACCTGTCACACAGCTCGCGGTGCACGTATGAGGTTCGAAGATTACCAGGATCAGTTTAACGTACTCCACTGGTCACCAAACTCCTCGATTTAAGCCCGATCGAGAATCTGTGGGCCACCTCGATCAGGCTGTTCGTGAGTTAGATTCTCGATCGAGAAACCTGGGGCAGCTGACCAAGGCGCTGCAGTCGGATGATTCCACATCCCTGTCGATACCTTCCAGAACCTCAGTGATACTCTTTCTGCACGTCTCGCAATGGTCCGCACCACCAAAGGCGGTTATTCAGGCATTTGACAGGTTGTCACGTGACTGTGACTAGAGACTGTAATAAGGATCCACACTCCATTAGTGAAAACACACATTTCATAGTGATTAATAGCATGTACAATTACATTCTTAAGTACAGTATAGCATTACTGTGATAACAAATCTACAACGTTTGTGTCAATTGATTGATTTTGGTCTTAAAATAGAGAGCTGCTCTACCTTCGCACGGGTAACACCATGTACCCACGGCCGGAAGACTTTTCCAGCGTAGCGGTAATAGGTTGCTGTATATACGCAGACCTTCCTCGAGAATCAGTCTGTCTGTCAGTGGAACCCATATCAAAATCCCCACACGAGCTCCTTAGAATAGGCTTCTCATACAAACAGGAAAACACGGCGTGTGACTTTAATTTACTGACGTGTGTAGATTGTCACTTCAACCTAAATCTTGTATTCGCAAAACATATGTAGTACATCACACCTTTAGTTCGATAGCATGGGATTATTGATGTACGTTCCTGACGAATCTAGAGCTACATATACACTCATAGCCTGTTCCACAGGCCACCGTTCCACGCATAGCAGGTAGTACCTTGTACCACCGCTAGTTACTGACTTTCAAAAATGGTTCAAATGGCTCTGAGCATTATGGGACTTAACATCTGAGGTCATCAGTCCCCTAGAACTTAGAACTACTTAAACCTAACTAGCCTAAGGACATCACACACATCCATGCCAGAGGCAGGATTCGAACCTGCGACCGTAGCAGCAGCATGGTTCCAGACTGAAGGGGCTAGAACCGCTCGACCACAGCGGCCGGCTCACTGACTTTCTCATTGCAAATGGAGCTAGTAAAAAATGATTGTCTACATGCTCCCATACGAGCCCTGATTTTTCTATGTCTTCGCGGTCCTTACGAGAGAAATATGTTTACGGCAGCAGGATCATTCTGCAGGTCTGTCGCAATTGTCGGTTCTCTAATCCTCCACAGAACGTCTTCTACCCTCCGAGATCCTCATTTGAGTTCACAGATCGTTTCTATTATACTCGCATGTTGATCGAATCTACTGGTAATAAATCTAGCATCTTATTTTCTTCGACGTCTTCCTTTAACACGCTCAACCTGGCGCGTACCCCGGTGGCTCACGCTAAATCCTCTAATCAGGCGGCGTGTACCGACAGTAGCTCACGCTCAACGCTATCATTTATGGTACCAGCAATAGAATGGCGTAGAATTATTATATGTCACCCACGAACAACTAAGAGTTTGTAGTGACCTTCCAGTGAGAGAACTTTCTGAACGGAAAATGGGCTGATGCCACTTTCAAAATAAAGGATAAGTATCTTACAATAGTAGGTCAGGGGGTTTAATACGACCACCGCCCCAATGCGAGAAACAATGAAAGTGGTGCTGCCAGATGAAGGAAAGCATGAATACGCACACTGCCCTACAGCAACAAACCAATTTTCAGCGTCGGTGTGAAAGTGTTAATCCGTTCTGATGGGGACCACAAACACTCGAGCAGTAGTCAGAAACTATCAGAAATGTTATGTACACAGTCTTCATTTTGGAAGACCTACAATTTCCTAGAATTCTCTCAATAAACATAAATCGACCATTCGCCTTCCTTATAACCGACCACATGTGGTCGTTCACTTTCCTGTTGATATGCAACTTATGCCTAGATATTTTATCGATGTGACTGTGTCATGCACCATACTACAGATATTAGAGGATTTTTTCCTATTTATCTGCATTAACTTACATTTTTTTCACATTTAGGGCAATCTGCCGTTCATGACATCAAACTGATGGCATCCTGTAGCCTCCTACAGTAACTCACAAACGACTCTCCACGCCACAACATCATCGGCAAACAGTCGCAGATTGCTGCTTACCCTGCAGGCCAACGTGAGATCGTTATGTATACAGAGAACAGGAGCGGTCCTACCATTCTTCTATTGGGCACTCTCGACGATCCTTGTCTGCAATGAACAGATCAACCTTCAAATAATATTTTGAGCGTTGATATGTGACTGTCAATTTTCGCGGCTACGCATATCTGCCACAGTTGTGCAGTCATATCTTGGGAACTGCACAGTCTAGAAGGCTGTGAATTGCTTTGTTTTGTGCCTACTGCTACATCTCATAAGTTGGCAATACGAATAAACAAATCAGTCCTTTGTTTCTGATACTAGTTTTCGTTGAAAGTAGTGTGATTATAGGCTATTTCTGTAGTAAGCTAACTTCTATTGCTTTATATACACAAATAAAATGACTTAGCGTAAAAGTAACTTCAAGAAATAATGTTTCTGAGGGGATCACGCCCCGCAGCCCACCGAAAGGGAAAGTAGCTTTAGAACCGGGTGACAGTGGTAAAAGTAATGATATTATGGACAACGTCACTATCGATCTTCAAATACTTGCAGAGATTTGGCAAATCCTGAGCTACTAAAGAAGTGTTTATATGGGAAGATCCAGAATGTAAATGAGTCCTTCAATAATGTTGTGTGCTGCCATGTGCCTAAAAATGCATTTGTTGGCCTTATGACTCTGAAGTTAGCAGTGTCTGATGATGTAATAACTTTTAATGGTGGGAACTATGAAAGACTTAAGGTTCTGGAGAAGTTAGGGGGTAAGATTTGAACAGAACACAGCTGAAGGACTGCGGAAAATGGATGAGCTTCGTGTATGTGAAGTAGAGTTAGCTGCTCGGCAAATGACAAAAGAAGCAAGAAAAAGAGGAGGAGGCAGCACTGGGCTTTTGTGACACTGAAAAATACACAGACTATGGATCACGGTAATTCTAGTGCATAAAAGACGAGGAAATGTAAGTCTGTATAAGAATTCGTAACAAAAAAGTTTTAAACTTCAATATCTCTGAACTACATTTTTTGCAATAAATGACCCGTTTTCTAAAAAAAAACTGATGTTAGAGACATGAAATTTTCACAGCATTCCAAGTGTGAGATTCAACACATATGGAACTAGAGAAATTAAAATATCTTGAGTTGTTTTGTTTTTGTGTTTATTTATTTACAAAAAATTGTTTGAAAAAGAAGATAACATGCCCCACAACACAATTTTAGTAATAATTCTAGTTCATTGTATCTGTTGCGTTCAATAATTGTGGAAAATTGTAAGTTAGTGTCTTAAAAAGTTTCCAAGATAATGGGACACAAAATTCGATAATTTAACGTTGGCGGCATAGGACATACAATGTCTTCTTAAGGGCCGTCCGGCGATAATATTCCGTCCATTTTTTTTTTCTGGCTTAAGACAGGTGCTCATTCAACTCTCTCAGAAGTGGAATATCAATCAATACAATAGGAATATATGGATATCACAGCATCCAGTCGCCGTGAAGAGAAAATCTCCGACCCGGCCGGGAATCGATCCTGGGCCCCTTCGCTCGGTAGCCCGCCGCGCTGACCGCTCAGCTACCGAGTCTTACGTTCATGGCGCTCCAACACACGTAGGGACAGTTACTACTAAATGACACATTTCTTCGCGGTACATCACATTCCATCTCACATGGGAGTATACAATGAGGTTGCAAAAGTCATGGGATACCTCCAATATCTTGTCGAACCTCCATTTGCACTGAGTAGTGCAGCAGCTCAACATGGCATGGACTCAGAAAGTCGTTGGAAGCCCACTGCAGAAATATTGAGCCATGCTGTCCCTTTAGCCGTCAATAATTGCGAAAGTGTTGCCATTGCAGGATTTTGTGCATAAACTGACCTCAACTCACCCCTCAATTATGTCCCATAAATGCTCGAGGGGATTCGTGTCGGGCGAAATTGTTAGCCAAATTATTAGCTCCGCCAGAATGTTCTTTAAACCATTCACCAACAGTTGTGGCCTGGTGACAGGCTACATTGTCATTCACAAAAATTCCGACGTTGTTTGGGAGTGTGATGTGCATGAATGGCTGCAAATGTTCTCCAAGTAACCGAACACAACCACTTTCTGTCAATGATCTGTTCAGTTGGACCAGAGGAGCCAGTCCATTCCACGTAAACACAGCCCACAGCGTTGTGGAACCACCGTCAGCTTGCATCTTTTTGACAACTTGAGTCTATGGTTTCTTGAGGTCTGTGCAACACTCGAACCCCACCATCGCCTCTTACTAACTGAAATCGGGACTCATCTGACCAGATCATGGTTCTCCAGTCGTCTAGGGTCCAGAAGATATGGTCACGAGCCTAGGAGAGGCGCTGCAGGCAAGGTCGTGCTGTTAGCAAAGGCACTCGCGTCGGTCCTCTGCCGCCATGGCGCATTAACGCCAGGTTTCGCTTCACTATCCTAGCGGATACGTTCGTTATACGTCCCACAGTGTTGCTTGTCTGTTAGCAATGAAAACTCTACAGAAATATCGCTATTCTTGGTTCTTAAGTCGGCAACAGCAATGTCCGTGATGAGACGTATTGCCTGGAATATTGTTTTCTCGGTACGCTCTTCACTTCCAAAATGGAATGTCCTGCAAGTCTAGCTCCAACTACCATTTCGCGTACGCAGTCTATTAAGTCCCGTCGCGCGGAGATAATCATGTCGGTAACCTTATCACATGAACCATCTAAATGACAGCTCCGCCAATGCACTGCTCTTTTATACCTTGCAAACGCGATACTACCGCCATCTGTATATGTGCATATCGCTATCGCGTGACTTTTGTCAGCTCAATGTAAACAATGAGCACGATCCGTCCGTCGTGTAGCACACGGCTTCGGCACTCAGGTGACATCCACCAAGCAGCGTACCGACCAAGACAAGTCCGCACAGGCGCGTCCAGCACTAAATTTTCATTTGCCGCCTCTATGCGTGCCCGCCATCAGTACGTCGCGGCCGGCCGCTGTGGCCGTGCGGTTCTAGGTGCGTCAGGCCGGAACCGCGCTGCTGCTACGGTCGCTGGTTCGAATCCTGCCTCGGGCATGGATGTGTGTGATGTCTTTAGTTTAGTTAGGTTTAGGTAGTTCTAAGTCTAGGGGACTGATGACCTCATGTTAAGTCTCATAGTGCTTAGAGCCATTTGAACCATTTGTTAGCCACTACATCTATCACCGAAAGACCAAGTAACAAACTCCCTGGCGGCTCTCGAAACTCATGAGCCTGTGCATGGTACATTTCCAGGGAATTTAAAACTGTGTACTTGAACGGGGCTCGAACCTGAGACCTCTGTCTTGCGTAGAATGACTGTGAAAGCGGGTCGTGAATCGTGTATGGATGGTTCAGTCGGTAAAATAGTAGCCCACGAAATGCAAGGTCTCGGGTTCGATTTCCGATCTGGTTCACAATAATCTGCAAGAAAGTCCTCACCTGGTTCATAATCACAGTTACCAGAATGAGTAGGCCCAAGTCATGGAACGAAAAAAATCCACAAAACATCAAAAAAACTCAATCGACCTTGACTACAGTCACTCCGAACTGCAGGTTAAACGCCTCATTGTGACGTCAGAGCACTCCGTTCAGCAGCTAGCATACTTTGTAAAGCTGCAAAATTGCCACTCGTTAGACCACACACACGCCTTGCGCCAAACACTGTCCAGTTTCTGCAGCAGATTGAAGACGTACAGGTTTACGTACCACTGTAAATAATAGTCCTTTTGTCACGTATCCGAGATCATATGCCCATTTCATCCCGTTTCCTTAGCAGTAGCTGCTCGGAAACTAGTTAGGGTGGACCTGACTTCTATGCTACCAGGAACTCCTGTCTCTTTCGAAAACGACTATCATTGACAAGAAGCGACGCTCGTCTCCAGTCCTTGCCAGTTATGATACTTTAATGGAAAGTTTTTGTTGTATGCTAAAGTTAGTCAAGGCAGAAAACGGTTAACATTTTCAAACTCGTAAAGCGAAGCTATCTTGCTTTCATTACGGCGGTGTCGACACCATGTGGGAGAGAATAATAATAACAATAATAATATTTCATCAGCGGAAGTGGGTCAGGAGAAACCACAACATCGGCGCTTCTGGGAAGCCAGACAGAGGCCTCAACGGAAATACTGCATGGCAGAGCAGCTCGACAAAATCACTTCACCCTCGTTACGTGATGAAAGAAGCGCTATTGCTAAGGCAACACTACCAAGACCTTCTACGAACCAGTTCTATACTTTAACAAACACCTTAAGAAAACACGGCAGAGTGAGAATCACTGATACCCTCGTAATAGCGAGACCTATTGCAGCCATGACAAAAGATGTCGAGTAAACAGCTTCATAAATACTCCAGCATTTTTAGCTCATACGGCAGTCGGCGAGACGGAACGACAGCGCATATAACGTTCGCACTCGATTCCTGACGTTTGGCACAAGTCTGTTTTAGATTTCCTGGCCGCTAGTGAGCACTGACAGCCGCTACTGTGTGAGATGGCTTTTTTTTTTTTTTTTGTTTTTTTTGTTTTTTGTTTTTTCATCAGTCTACTGACTGGTTTGAGCGGCCCGCCACGAATTTCTTTCCTGTGCTAACCTCTTCATCTCAGAATAGCACTTGCAACCTACGTCCTCAATTATTTGCTTGACGTATTCCAATCTCTCTCTTCCTGTACAGTTTTTGCCCTCTACAGCTCCCTCTAGTACCATGGAAGTCATTCCCTCATGTCTTAGCAGATGTCCTATCATCCTGTCCCTTCTCCTTATCAGTGTTTTCCATGTTGTGACTTGGCAAGACAGCCAAGTCACTATGAGGTGAAGCCGAAAGGCACGCGTTTAAGCTCACGCAGGCGGGCGTGCGGTCTGGAACAGTTAAAGGAGTTGAGTCTAGTAAATAAAGTACGAAGCTGCTGGAATACTTAACTTTAATCCGTAAGTGGTGAACATAGCTCTTGACGGTACATGCATCACAAGATAAATAGCAAATGATAATGGCGCCTTGCTAGGTCGTAGCAAATGACGTAGCTGAAGGCTATGCTAACTATCGTCTCGGCAAATGAGAGCGTAATTTGTCAGTGAACCATCGCTAGCAAATTCGGCTGTACAACTGGGGCGAGTGCTAGGACGTCTCTCTAGACCTGCCGTGTGGCGGCGCTCGGTCTGCAATCACTGACAGTGGCGACACGCGGGTCCGACGTATACTAACGGACCGCGGCCGATTTAAAGGCTACCACCTAGCAAGTGTGGTGTCTTGCGGTGACACCACATTCCACATATTCCTTTCCTCTCCGATTCTGCGTAGAACCTCCTCATACCTTACCCTATCAGTCCACCTAATTTTCAACATTCGTCTATAGCACCACATCTCAAATGCTTCGACTCTTCTGTTCCCGTTTTCCCACAGTCCATGTTTCACTACCATACAATGCTGTACTCCAGACGTACGTCCTCAGAAATTTCTTCCTCAAATTAAGGCTGGTATTTGATATTAGTAGACTTCTCTTGGCCAGAAATGCCTTTTTTGCCATAGCGAGTCTGCTTTTGATGTCCTCTTTGCTCCGTCCGTCATTGGTTATTTTACTGCCTAGGTAGCAGAATTCCTTAACTTCATTGACTTCGTGACCATCAATCCTGATGTTAAGTTTCTCGCTGTTCTCATTTGTACTACTTCTCATTACCTTCGTCTTTCTGCGATTTACTCTCAAACCATACTGTGTACTCATTAGACTGTTCATTCCGTTCAGCAGATCATTTAATTCTTCTTCACTTTCACTCAGCATAGCAATGTCATCAGCGAATCGTATCATTGATATTCTTTCAACTTGTATTTTAATTCCACTCCTGAACCTTTCTTTTATTTCCATCATTGCTTCCTCGATGTACAGATTGAAGAGTAGGGGCGCAAGGCTACAGCCTTGTCTTACACCCTTCTTAATACGAGCACTACGTTCTTGATCGTCCACTCTTATTATTCCCTCTTGGTTGTTGTACATATTGTATATGACCCGTCTCTCCCTATAGCTTACCCCTACTTTTTTCAGAATCTCGAACAGCTTGCACAATTTTATATTGTCGAACGCTTTTTCCAGGTCGACAAATCCTATGAAACTGTCTTGATTTTTCCTTAGCCTTGCTTCCATTAGTAGCCGTAACGTCAGAATTGCCTCTCTCGTCCCTTTACTTTTCCTAAAGCCAAACTGATCGTCACCTAGCGCATTCTCAATTTTCTTTTCCATTCTTCTGTATATTATTCTTGTAAGCAGCTTCGATGCATGAGCTGTTAAGCTGATTGTGCGATAATTCTCGCACTTGTCAGCTCTTGCCGTCTTCAGAATTGTGTGGATGATGCTTTTCCGAAAGTCAGATGGTATATCGCCAGATTCATATATTCTACACACCAACGTGAATAGTCGTTTGTTGCCACTTCCTCCAATGGTTTTAGAAATTCTGATGGAATGTTATCTATCCCTTCTGCCTTATTTGACCGTAAGTCCTCCAAAGCTAATACCGGATCCCCTATCTTGTCTAAATCGACTCCTGTTTCTTCTTCTATCACATCAGACAAATCTTCACCCTCATAGAGGCTTTCAATGTATTCTTTCCACCTATCTGCTCTCTCCTCTGCATTTAGCAGAGGAATTCCCGTTGCACTCTTAATGTTACCACCGTTGCTTTTAATGTCACCAAAGGTTGTTTTGACTTTCCTGTATGCTGAGTCTGTCCTTCCGACAATCATATCTTTTTCGATGTCTTCACATTTTTCCTGCAGCCATTTCGTCTTAGCTTCCCTGCACTTTCTATTTATTTCATTCCTCAGCGACTTGTATTTCTGTATTCCTGATTTTCCCGGAACATGTTTGTACTTCCTCCTTTCATCAATCAACTGCAGTATTTCTTCTGTTACCCATGGTTTCTTCGCAGCTACCTTCTTTTTACCTATGTTTTCCTTCCCAACTTCTGTGATGGCCCTTTTTAGAGATGTCCATTCCTCTTCAACTGTACTGCCTACTGCGCTATTCCTTATTGCTGTATCTATAGCGTTTGAGAACTTCAAACGTATCTCGTCATTCCTTAGTACTTCCGTGTCCCACTTCTTTGCGTATTGATTCTTTCTGACTAATGTCTTGAACTTCAGCCTACTCACCACAATCACCAGTCGCAGACTTCAACACCACAGTCTGCCATTGTTGCAGATAGGGTCTTGCCTGTTGTCCCGAGTCAGGACACCAGCGTTCCTGATACTTCGGCGAACTGACCAGGACCTACCTGAACGCCAGGCCAATATCGTCATACTGCCCTGCTACGGGACAACCGCCATCGCGGTTCGAGTCATGAACGGCGGTGAATGGGAGGGGACAGAGCACCTGCCACATTTGTGTGTATGAGTCCAACACACGTGGCGCCTTCATTCACTGCCGCGGCATAGCGGCATAGCGGCACGGTCAGCGCCGGAGACATCGCAATCGGTGAACCGTCATAGCAGAAGCTGGCCAGGAACGGAGAATGCGGGGTCAGCTGCCTTGAGTGGGCTGAAGGCCGCTTACGAGGCCATTGCTCGATGGGCACCGACAGCCGATGTCAACAGCGAGTCAAAACTGTTGTAGCTTGTAAAAATACACTGATGAGCTAAAACATTAAGACCACCTGCTTAACAGCTTGTTCGTCCGTTTTTGGAATGAAATACATCACTGATTTTGCGTATAAGGGATTAGACAATTTGTTGGTAGGTTTGTGGAGGTATGTGACATTACATGTCTACGCACAGGTCATGTAATTGGCGTAAATAACGGACCGCTGATTTTCTTACGCGTTGAAGGCGCCCGATAGTGAACCAGATTGGTTCCATAGGATTTACACCAGGCCAGTTTGATCGCCGAGACATCAACGTGAGTTCACTGTAATGCTACTCAAACCACTGGAGCACGGTTCTGGCTCCAAGACACGGACAATTATACTGCTGAAAGATGACATCGCTGTCGAGGAAGACATCAAGCATGAAGGGATGCAGATGGTTCGCAGCTGTCAGAGTGTCTTCGATTATTAACAAATGCAAGCACAGGAGAACATCTCCCATGGCCTGAGTCGGTGACCCGCTACAAGTTTCGACCCGTCGACGCCTTGGAGACGACCAGCGACCAGGTGTAAGAAAAACGTGATTCACCCGAAGACCCGACACGTTTCCATTGTTCGACGGTCGAATCCCGATGGTCCGGTGCCGTAGGGGTGGTCTCCTGCAGAACTCTATGTTCAACAACGTAAGATGAATGGTGTGCTCCAGAATACTTGTGCGTGCACCAGCACTGGTCTCCTTAGGCAGAGATGCCACAGATCACCTTTTATCCGCTTTACAGAGCAGACAAGCCTTCGAATGCCCCCTCCCCCCTTCTGTTCGAGAATGAACGTCCAACCATTAAGCGCCTAGTGGTACTTTCACTGTTCTTGTGTCCGCCCCCGGTAACTGAGTGGTCAGTGCGACAGAACGTCAATCCTAAGGTCCCTGGTTCGAGTATCGGCTGGGTCGTAGTTTTTCTCCGCTCAGGGACTGGGTGTTGTGTTTTCCTGATCATCATCATTTCATTCCCATCGACGAGCAAGTCGCCGAAGTGGCGTCAAATCGAAAGACATGCACCCGGCGTATAGTCTACCCGGCGGAAGGCCCTAGTCACACGACATTTATTTTACTGCCCTTGTTCCTCTTTCCGTAGATGTTAACGGCAGTAGCACGTGAGCATACGGCCACCTTCGCCGTTTTCGAGACACTCGTTCACAGGCTCTGCATAATAATAATCTGGCCTTTGTCAAAGTCGCTTATCTCAACGGATTTCCCCATTTGCAGCCCGTATCTTCACTAGGGTGATCCGCCGTCCGTGTGTGCTCCGCTTACAAACTTCCGTTATCGCGTGCCTGCAACGCCACGAGGCGGCATCCAACGTCGCGTTGGGCTGTGGTCATACTGTTTTGCCTTATCAGTGTAAATAACTAATTCTGGATCTTCTTTCGCTGCGCCTCCAGGCCCTCTTCTGAGGAAAAACTGGCAAAGAGCGAACTGGGAGAGTGCTTCCTGACACAGAACCATCTTTACTTCCATCCTCCCAACAGTCATCTCTTTCCGTTCTTATGCACTGTTATACGGTTGCATCCTAGAACATTGCTCAGGTGATTGGTGAACGTATACAGAGAAAACCTACACAGTCATAAATTTGTTTGGCTCAGGAAAGAGGGTTGCGGGCCCATTGGAAATCCCGAACTGACAGACGCTTGAACAAGGAACCCAACAATCCCACGGAAGCTTACTTTCAAAGTTTCAGGAACCAGTACTAAGCTAGGAATTTAAAAAAGCACTACAGGCTCGTACATATCGTTCCCCGTTCATCTGCCGGCCGCGGTGGTCTAGCGGTTCTAGGCGCGCAGTCCGGAACCGCGCGACTGCGACGGCCGCAGGTTCGAATCCTGCCTCGGGCATGGATGTGTGTGATGTCCTTAGGTTAGTTAGGTTTAAGTAGTTCTAAGTTCTAGGGGACTGATGACCACAGTAGTGAAGTCCCATAGTGCTCAGAGCCATTTTTGAACCCGTTCATCTCTACACCAACTGCGAGATCGTATCACTTCTCTGTATGGAGAGGAAACGTTCCACAGTGTATTCAAGATGGGTAAGGTCTGCCTGAAGAAAGATCAACTTTTCTGACGCTGACCGTCATAACATAGTGTCGAGATAAATAAATTTTACCTACACCAACAATGCTTCACAGTCCGGTTGGGCCACGCTGGGTATCCACGAGGTCTATGCGCCTTGACATGGTTCGCACGGATCCCCCCTGAAGGAAGTTCGAGTCCTCCCTCGCACATTGGTGTATGTGGTGTCCTTAGCGTAAGTAAGTTTCAATTAGATTAAGTAGTGTGTAAGCCTAGGGACCGATGACCTCAGCAGTTTGGTCCCTAGGAACTTACCACCAAATTAACAGTCTGTTTGCAGGCCGGTTAGAGTGGCCGAGCGGTTCTGGGCGCTACAGTCTGGAATCGCGCGACTGCGACGGCCGCAGGTTCGAATCCTGCCTTGGGCATGGATGTATGTGATGCCCTTAGGTTAGTTAGGTTTAAGTAGTTCTAAGTTTTAGGGTACTGATGACCTCAGAAGTTAAGTCCCATAGCGCTCAGAGCCATCTGTTTGCAGTCCAGTCAGCGAGCAAGCATACTGTGCATAAAAATAGAACCAACATCTCGGAGAAACACCAGAAACCACCCTATCAATCATTTGTATCGTATCTCCATCCACGATTTAAAAATTTCACCCTCAACTTTCTTGATCACGAACATTTCAATAACGTTTGATATGTACGAATACTATTCAACATATCATGGTATGATTGTATAACTGCCTGGAGAACCCTTTGTAATAACGTAGCTGCAGCTTAATCCCCACAGATCAGTCGGCTAATAAAGCTGTACAGCCACGTCTCACGTTTTACTACCATACTCAAACTTTCAGTCTGCCATTTCCCGTCTATCAAAGTTCTCCTCCCTCTAGTAGAAAATAATACTGAATATACGTCATTGCAAACAAGTCGTTGGTCGTCAGTTCCGGCCCAGACATTCGCGAGCAGACACACTGCTGAACGTTAACCGCTTGGAGCGTCGCCGTATCCGCTTGAAGCGTCGGATTCTGGCAGAGATCTGAGAGCAACCGTCTCGAGTCGCTCATGTGTAGGCAGCCTTTCTGCCCTCTGTCCCTTTACAAGAACGGGCCATCTTCCGAGAAATGGGAATGAATAATTCAACGGCCCCACACCGTGTAGCGCTTCAACCAAAGGACGCCGTTTGTTTGGTTTCCTCTATTGGCTGTGCACCCAGTGACACCGGCTTCTGCAGCCCCCGAGCTGATGCAACATTGATTGAGGTCTCAAACGCCGGCAAGATGCACCACGCTGTAGTTTCATGTAGCCTCCTAAAGCCAAGGTGGTGAAACAGGATCTGGATGTTTCCTAGCCAACTCCCGTCCACAATAGACATGTACCTTTGCTGCTATTGTAAGATAAGTGTCATTGTGCTTTAAGAAACAATCGTGAAATTACGAAGCTTTTCACTTACATCCATCCTCTCCAAGCTGTCTTATTGTGCGTGGCGGAGGGTACTTTCTATACCAAGGACACTGATCCCCTTCCTGTTCCACTCGCACGAACGATGAAGGGGAAGAACTGAAGGAGACAGCGGGAGAAATTGTTAACTCAGCAGAGCGTATTTTGGTTTACTGTGTATTATATATTTAGTCAAATTCAAAGCTTTTTTTGTGTCTTCTGACTGGTATGATGCGGCCCGCTACGAATTCCTCTTCTGAGCCAACCTCTTCATCACAGAGTACCACTTGCAACCTACGTCCTCAATTACTTCATGGATGTATTCCGCTGTCCGTCTTCCTCTACAGTTTTTGTCCTCTACGGCTCCTCCTCCTAGTACTATGAAAACCATTTTTTTCCCTTCAGTGTTTTCCACACATTTTGTTTCCTCTCCAGTTCTGCGCAGAACCTCCTCATTATCTACTTTATCAGTCCACCTATTGTTCTACATACGTCTGTAGCACCATATCTCAAATGCTTCGATTCTCTTATGTTCCGGTTTTCCCACAGTCCATGTTTCACTACCATACAGTGTTATGCTCCAAACGTACATTCACAGAAATTTTTTCCTCAAATTAAGGCTCATGTTTGATACTAGTAGACTTCTCTTGGTCAGGAATAACCTCTTTACCAGTGATAGTCTACTTTTGAAGTCCTCCTTGCTCCGTCCGTCATTGATTATTTTGCTGCCTAGGTAGTAGAATTCCTTAACTTTATATACTTCTTGATGTTAAGTTTCTCGCTGTTCTTCAGTGTACAGAAAGATTACATTTTAATCCGAGCAATTCGTCCTTGGTAATCCATTCTTATTATTCCCTCTTGCGTCTTGAACGTATTGTATATCGCCCGTCTCTCCCGATAGCTTACCCCTACTTTCTCAGAATATCGAACATCTTGCGCCATTTTATATTCTCGAACGCTTTTTTCAGGTCGACAGATTCTATAAACCTATTTAGTTTTTCTTTAGGTTTGCTTCCGTTATCAACCGCAACGTCATTATTACCTCTCTGGTGCATTTACCTGTCGTAACGGCAAACTGGTCGTCATCTAGCATACACTTAATATTCTTTTCCATTTTTCTGTATATTATTCTTGTCAGCAACTTGAATGTGTGAGCTGTTAAGCTGATTGTACGATACCTAGGTCTACACCACACTCCGCCAGCCACCTAACGGTGTGTGGCCGAGATTACCACTATCTGATCCCTCCAACCCTATTCCACTCGCGAATAGTGCGTGGGAAGAATGCTTGTCGGTAAGCCTCTGCATTGGCTCTAATTTCTCGAATTTTCTCCTCGTGGTCAGCACGCGAAGTGTATGTGGGGGGAGGGGGGGGGGGGAAGTAATATGTTGTATGACTCCTCCTGAAAAGTGCTGTCCCGAAATTTCAAAAGCAAGTCTCTCCGTGATGCACAACGCCTCTTGTAACGTCTGCCAATGGAGTTTGTTTAGCATCTCGGTAACGCTCTCTCGCCAGCTAAAGGATTCTGTGATGAAACACGCCGCTCTTCGTTGGCTCTTCTATACTACCTGACACAGATCCCAGATAGATGAACAATACTCAAGAATCGGGCGAACAAGCGCCTTATAAGCCACTTCTTTCGTGAATGAGTTACAGTTACTTAAGATTCTTCCGATGAATCTGATTCCAGTGTCTGCTTTTCCCACTATCTGTTTTATATGGTCATTCCACTTAAGGTCTCTCTCGATAGTTACGTCTAGATGTTTTACGGCAGACGCTGTCTCCAGCTGTTTGTCATCAAATTCTCATACTTGTCAGCTCTTGCAGTTTTCGGAATTGTGTTACGAAAGTCAAATGGCATGTCGCCAGAATCATACATTCTACACATGAATGTAAATAGTCATTTTGTTGCCAAACCCCCAATGATTTTAGAAATTCTGACGGAATTTTGTCTATCCCTTTTGCCTTTCTTTGATCTTAAGTCCTCCAAAGCTCTTTAAATTCTGATTCTAATACAGGATCCCGTCTCCCTTCTAAATAGACACCTTTTCTTCTTCTATCACATCAGACAAATCTTCCCCATCGTAGATGCCTTCAGTGTGCTATTTCTGCCTATCCGCTCTCTCCTCTGCGTTTAATAGTGGAATACCCTTCGCTTCTAATTTCACCGAAGGTTGTTTTGACTTCCCTATATGCTGAGACAGTCCTTCCGACAGTCAGTTCTTTTCCGATCACATTTTTCGTGCAGCCGTTTCATCTTAGCTTCCCTGGACTTCCTACTTATTTCATTTGTCAAAAACTTGTATTACTGTATTCCTAAATTTGACTGAATATATTTGTACTTTCTTCTTTCATCGATCAACTGAAGTACTTCTGTTGTTACCCATGGTTTCTTCGCTTTTACCTTCTTTATACCTATGTTTTTCTTTCCAACTTTCGTGATGGTCCTTTTCAGAGATGTCTATTCCTCTTCGACTGTACTGCCTACTGAGAGATTCTTTATTTTTGTATCTAGCCTGAGAGAACTTCAAGCGTATTTCGTCATTCCTTAGTACTTTCGTATCCCACTTCTTTGCGTATCGATTCTTCCTGACTAATCTCTTAAACTTCAGCCTATTCTTCATCAGTACTACATTGTGACCTCAGTCTATGTCTGCTCCTGGGTACGCCTTACAATCCAGTATCTCATTTCCGAATCAGTGTCTGGCCATGATGTAATCTAACTGACATCTTTCCGTTGTAAGTAGGCTGTTTAGGTTTTCTTATTGGTAACGTCACGTAGCACTCTGTATGAAAACCACTGGCTGTGCTGTGTGCAGTCTGTGGCTAGTTTGCATTGTTGTCTGCCATTGTAGTGTTGGGCTGTTGGCTGTTAACAGCGCGTAGCGTTGCGCAGTTGGAGGTGAGCCGCCAGCAGTGGTGGATGTGAGGAGAGAGATGGCGGAGTTTTGAAATTTGTAAGACTGGATGTCATGAACTGCTATATATATTATGACTATTAAGGTAAATACGTTGTTTGCTATTAAAATCTTTCATTTGCTAACTATGCTATCAGTAGTTAGTGCCTTCCGTAGTTTGAATCTTTTATTTAGCTGGCAGTAGTGGCGCTCGCTGTATTGCAGTAGTTCGAGTAACGAAGATTTTTGTGAGGTAAGTGATTTGTGAAAGGCATAGGTTAATGTGAGTCAGGGCCATTCTTTTGTAGGGATTATTGAAAGTCAGATTGCGTTGCGCTAAAAAATATTGTGTGTCAGTAATTTTTCAAAGGGGACGTTTCACCGTACCACCAGGACTTTTCCAAGTATACCTCCTCCTCTTGTGATTCTTGAACACAGTATTCACTATTACTAACTGAAATTTATTCCAGTACTCAATTATTCTTTCTCCTCTCTCATTTCTACTACCAAACCCCTATTTTCCTTTAACCTTTTCTTCTACTCCTTCCCCTACAACTGCATTCCAGTCCCCCATGACTATTAAATTTTCATCTCCCTTTAGTGCACTATTACCCTTTCAATATCATCATATACTTTCTCTATTTCTTCATCTTCAGCTCGCGACGTCGGCATGTCTGCCTGGACTATCGTGTCGGTGTTGTGTTGGTGTCGATTCTGATAAGAAACATCCTGTCACTGAACTGTTCACAGTAACACACTCTCTGCCCTACCTTCCTACCCATAACGAATCCTACTCCCGTTATACCATTTTCTGCTGCTGCTGTTGTCACTTCACTGACCCCTAGTGTATCTAGATTGAGCCTTTGCGTTTCCCTTTTCAGATTTTCTGGTTTCCCTACCACGTTCAAGATTTTGACATTCCACGCCCCGACTCGTAGAACGTTATCGTTCCGTTGATTATACAATCTTTTTCTCATGGTAACCTCCTCCTTTTTCGTGATTATCATTCATGACCCGAATAAATGAAGAAAAAGTACAGTAATAACTTCCAGGTATTGTAATATCCGTTTTATGTATATTTTAAGGTTACATTATTTATTTATATATTAAGTATACATGGCAAATTCATATAGTAGAACCAAAAAAATAACTGTACTGCATTGCTTGAATAAAATAAGACATTGCAATAATAAAGGACAAATTAAAAAAATAATAGTTTATTAGACAACTTAGTCTTGTTAGCGCAGGTGATACGAAATGAAACATCGCTTTGGATGGCGTCCTACATTGCATTTTACACAGTGACATTTTGTGCATTTACATCGTCCACACCTTCTTTGCGTGCTCTGCTCATCAATCATGTGTCCAGCATTATCAGATCTTACGTCTTCTTGCACCTGTGACAAATCTTGGCCTCACACCTCTTGATTTTCCAATGTTGTGTGAAGTCAGAATTGAAAGCGCAATACGTCTGGTAAATTCCAGTAATCTTTCATTGTTATTTAGCTCCAGGTGTATGATCCACATATTCACATCTCACAACAGCACCATTTAGGCAGAATCTGACCATTGGCCATTACCTTTTTTTTTCTTATTCGAATGCGGTATAGACTTCGCAGATTGGAAAAAAAAGATCTACCCCTCCCATGTGGCGATTATATTCCTGTACAAGGGAAGGTTGTGGTATGGAAACCTTCTTTCTTGATTCTCTGTTCCACCTGAAGCATGTACTTTCAGCTAATACACCTTCATCCAGTACATTTGTCCTCAGAGTCACTTGACTACTGTCGTTCCATCTTACAAGTGTGATAGAATTCTCTGTATCTTTTCCAAGCGGTCATTTCTCAGGGTTCCTATGCATTTGAATTCATTTGAAATAAGAGATTCAAGGAGGGGCAAAGAGTTAAAGTAATTATCAATGTACTCTGTGCTGTTTTGAGGGATGTAGTCCACACAGAGCTTTTCAACTACAGAATATCCCAGTGGCTTATGGGGATCTCTTTGACTTGCTCCAACATATGGCTCAAATTTGATGAGATATCCGTTAGATGTAGCTAAACACCACCATTTGAAACCATAGCGAATTGCTTTGCCTCTTATAAACTGTTTCATAAAGTGGTGGCCATAATAAGGTTCCATGCCCTCATCCAAGGAGAAGTTTGACCCTAGAGGCTATATGATGTCTTGAAATTTCTTATCCAGATGGGAAATTAATGGTCGAACCTTATAAACTTTATCTTCTTTTTCAATGCTGCCATTATCATTGAACTGGAAGAATCTATGAATTTTGTCAAAAGTATTTTTGAAAATAGAAGTCGAAACAAGGGCATTGTTTGTGTCAGGTCTGGTCTCCCAGTACATACGTCTATGCTAGACCTTACAGTATCCAGATAACAGCAAAATAGAGATGTATTTGTAAATGTCATCATGACTTATTTTTGTCCCTTTTGAGCAGAATATGTTACTATATCTCTCGTCAGAATCTCAATCAAATCAGCATCAAAAACTTAACGAAAGAGATCTGTTGGAGTCGAGTTTGAAGTGCGGAGATGTTCTATTATATCAGGTGTAGGATCACGAGGTACCTCACATATTTGGGAAGAGTCTAGTCTGTTTTCTATCCAGTGTCTTTGTTTTCCTAACTCGGGACCGCGATCGTAATTTGGAACAGCGGGGATTTTCCTCTTGAGTGGATAAAGGTGTAACATTTTCAACAAGGCTGTCAGTATTTACTTATCTCATCCCTGCAGTTTCTCCCAGAACCTTCTTCCCTAAACCAGAAACAGTGGCGGTTTATTTGAAATAAATCTGAGCAACTGCGAGAAAATAGCCCCTTACTGCCCACCGTATTATATTTCACACGTAAAGATGTAATCCAGCACCACAACAACAAAAATTAAGTATTATTTTCCAATTTGTGCTTATATATTGCAGTTTAGTATTGAAATTACTAATCCGTAATAATGTGACCGAGTCCGCACATCATAATTTTATTATTACTTAAAGCCTGTCCGCCTCGATAGCTGAGTGGTCAGCGTGACGGAATACCACGCTAAAGGGCCCGGGTTCGATTCCCGGCTGGGTCGGAGAGTTTCTGCGCTCGGGGACTGGCTGTTGTGTTGTCTTCATCATCATTTCATTCCCATCGACACGCAAGTCGCCGCAGTGGCGTCAACTCGAAAGATTTGCAACAGAAGATCGGTCTACCCTATGGGAGGCCCTAGCCACACGACTTGCTTGATTACTTAAAGCCTGTCTATGACGAGAAGCAGCAGAGTCAATAGCACTGGAACAAATGCTTTCCAACCAGGAAATAAACAATCCTGATCTCCAATGCTACTGTTAGTTTCAACTACGGACTTTTAAACTAACAATTAAAACATAAAAGGAATATTTCAGTTGATTATATATTTACTAAGATTGTATCTGTTCTTTCGGACATGTCCGAAAGAACAGATACCATCTTAGTAAATATATAGTTAAGGCTCACCGGCCACTTGACTATTTTCTTCTTCTGAGCGAATGCACAAACAGTGCCCGAACTCTTCCGGGAATCGGCAACGCGCCGCGGGTAATGAGTATAATGGGCGGGGGCACTACGAATGTAGTGTGGGACAATACGTTGAGAATGTGGGTTTCGCGGGAGGCGTGCCAGAGATGAATCCCTGCAGTCACGCTATCCTCTGTGTCCTCGGTGGCTCAGATGGATAGAGCGTTTGCCATGTAAGCAGGAGATCCCGGGTTCGAGTCCCGGTCGGGGCACACATTTTCATCTGTCCCCGTTGACGTATGTCAACGCCTGTAAGCAGCTAAGGGTGTTCATTCATTGAAATTTCAGTTGATGACAAAGACCTTGTGAAAACAGATATGCCTGAGAAAAGCAAGCGTGTGATAAATCATACGATGGGAAATAATGGATTAAGTTGCTTTCTTCGCCGATTCTGCGGAGAACCTCCTATTTATTATCTTATCAGGCCACCAAATTTTCAAAATTCTTCTGTAATACCACATATCAGTTTTTTCTATCCTTTTCTGTTCCGGGTGTCCCACTGTCCACGAATCACTAACATATAATTCTGTGCTCCGAACGTACATTCTCAGAAATGTCTTCTTCAAATTAAGGTCTGTGTTTGATACCAGTAAATTTCTCTTGGCCAAGAATGTCATCTTTGCCTGTGCTAGTCTGTCTTCTGTGTCCTCCTTTCTTCGTCCGTTACAGGTTATTTTGTTTACAAGGGAGCAGAATTTCTTAACTTCGTCCACCTCGTGATAACGAATTTTGATGTTAGGTTTCTCGCTATTCTCATTTCTGGTACGTCTCGTTTCGTCGTCTTCTTCCTGTTTATTCTCAGTCCATATTCTATACTCATTAGACTGTTCATTCTGTTCAGCAGATCCTGTTATTCTTATTCACTTTTACTGAGGATTGCGACGTCATCAGCGTACCTTATGATTGTACAGTAGGAGTGAAAGACTACGTCCCTGTTTTACACATTTTTACGAGGGTAATCCCAAAAGTAAGGTATCCTATTTTTATAAGTACACAGACCTGTTCATTTCTACAATGGTTTACATCAGTTTACAGCTTGAACATTTAGCTATTTTTCGACATAATCACCATTTCTCTCGATGCATTTTTGTAGACGCTGTGGCAGTTTTTGTATGCCCATGTCATACCAGCTCGCCGCCATGCTGTTCAGAAAGTTATGACCCTCTTCTTTCACCTCGTCGTCGGAGCTGAATCGCTTTCTGGCCAAATGTTCTTTTAACCTAGGGAACAGGTGATAGTCACTGGTCGCCAAGTCAGGACTATAGGGTGTGTGGGTGATTATGTTCCACTGAAACTGTTGCAGGAGAGCAACGGTTTGCCGAGCGATGTGTGAGCGAGTATTGTCATGGAAAATGTGTACGCCCTTGCTGTCAACATTCCTCTTCTCCGGTTCTGAATTGCCCGTTTGAGTTTCTTCAGAGTCTCACAGCACCTTCCAGCGTTAGTTGTGGTCCGAGTGGGCATAAAGTCGACCAACAATACCCCTTTCCGATCCCAAAAAACGGTTGTCATGACTTTTCCGGCAGACTGTGTTTGTTTGAATTTCCGCGGATTTGGCGAAGAAGGATGCCGCCACTGGCGTGATTGTTGGTTGGTTGGTTTTTGAGGGAAGAGACCAAACAGCGAGGTCATCGGTCTCATCGGATTAGGGAAGGAAGTCGGCCGCGCCCTTCCAGAGGAACCATCCCGGCATTTGCCTGGAGCGATTTAGGGAAATCACGGAAAACCCAAATCAGGATGGCCGGACGCGGGATTGAACCGTCGTCCTCCCGAATGCGAGTCCAGTGTGCTAAGGCGTGATTGTTGCTTGGTCTCAGGTGTAAAGTGGTATGTCCAGGTTTCATCACAAGTGACAATTGAATCCAGAAAGTTGTCCTGTTCGGCTGCAAGGCGGTGAAGAAATGCGCGAGAAGCATCAACAAGAACCAACGTGCAGAGATCATACAGGGTGATCCGCCGATCTCCACGCATGCTTTGCTTAACCTTCAACGCTGTCTCCTCAGAAACTGACGGTCTCCCGCTCCTTTGTTCGTCGTGAATCTCGGTTCGACTGGCTGCAAACTATCTACACCACTTACGAACATTTTTGACATCCATGCACAACTCACCATACACGTCCGTCAGTTGGCGATGGATTTCAATCGGCGCAGTGCCCTTTGCGTTCAAAAACCGAATAACTGCGCGCAATTCGCACTTGGCGGTAACATCCAACGGGACCTCCATTCTCAACGGCTGCCAAGCCAAGACAGCGCCTCAGCGCGGCGTGCACATGTTTACACACAGCGCGTGAAGCACTCTTCGTAACAGTGTGACCAACTGCCACACAAACAGAGTTCTGTACTTATAAAAAAATAGGAGACCTAACTTTTGGGATTACCCTCGTCGTTGCCGGCCGCGGTGGTCTCGCGGTTGAGGCGCTCAGTCCGGAACCGCGCGACTGCTACGGTCGCAGGTTCGAATCCTGCCTCGGGCATGGATGTGTGTGATGTCCTTAGGTTAGTTAGGTTTAAGTAGTTCTAAGTTCTAGGGGACTGATGACCACAGCTGTTAAGTCCCATAGTGCTCAGAGCCATTACCCTCGTCATTCGAGCTCTCCGTTCTTCCACTCTTATTATACCGTCTTGGCTCTTGTGCGTATTGAATGTCACCAGTCTTTCCCTTTAGCTTATGCCAATTTTCCTCAGAATTTCGAAAACCTTGTACCATTTTACATTCTCCAACGCTTTTTATAAATCGACGTATCCAATGAACGTGTCTTGATTTTTCTTCAGTCTTGTTTCTATTATCAACCACAACGTCGAATTGTCTCTCTGGTGCCTTTACCGTCACCAAATCCAAACTGATCGTTTCTTTCCCTTTCTCCTGTGTATTATCCTTGTCAACAGCTTGAGTTCATGACGTGTTGAGCTAACTCTGCGTTAGCTCTTGCACTTATCTGCCGCTGCTGTCTTCGGAACTGTGTGGATGATGTTTTTCCTTACTTCTGATGGCATGTCGGCAGTCTCATACATTCTATACACCAACTTGAATAGTCGTTCGCTTTCCACGTCCCACCAATGATGTTACAAATTCCAATGGAAAGTTGTCTATCCCCTGTGCTATATTTGATATCATATCTTCCAGAGACCTTTTAAATTCTGACTCTAATACCGGATCCCATATGTCTTCAATACTGACACCAGTTTCTCCTTCTATCACGTCATAGGACAAGTCTTCCCTCTTACAGAGGTCTTCGAACTACTGTTTACACCTATCCGCTCTCTCCTCTGCTTTTAACAGTGAAATTTCCATTTCACTTTTAGTGTTATTACCATTGCATTTAATTTCACAGAAGGTTGTTTTGACTTTTCTTTTTCGATTTCTTCACGTCTTTCCTACAGCTATTTCGTTCTGGCTGCCCTGCTTTTGTTATTTATTTCGTTCCTAAGGGGTTCATATTACTGTTTTCCTACCTTACTCTGAACTTTTTGTACTTCCTTCTTTCTTCGATCAGTAAAAGTATGTCTTCTGTGACCCAAGGTTTCTTTGCAATTACCTCCCTAGAAACTACGTTTGACGGTCCAACATCTATGATGGGCCTTTCTAGCGGTATCTACTCCTCTTCAACTGAACTGCCTGTTGTGATACTCCTTACTGCAGTATCCACATTCTTAGCGAACTTCAAACGCATCTCATCATTCCTCAGTACTTCAGTATCCCATTTCCTCCCTCCCACACTGATTCTTTCGGATGATTCTGTTAAACTTCAGTCTAGTATTTAACATCACTAAATTATGACTTGAGTCTATATCTGCTCCGGGGTACGCCTTAGAATCCTATATCTGTTTTCGAAATCTCTCACTATGATGTAAGCCAGCTGGAATCTTTCCGTGTTTTCTGTATGATGTTTAAGCTACTCTCGACGGAAATCTGTGTCATCGACACAAGAATTTCTTCTCATCGTTAGGTACTTAACGAGCCAACACGAGGTGTTATAATCTCAGACAGGCCAGTGGTAGCAGTACAGGCAATATGAGTGTCTTATCACAAAAATCCTTCATACGGAAACTGCACTTCCAAAGAAACTACCACGTAAACAACCCGCGATTTATGCGTTATACTGTAAGTTCAGCTTGGTTGTTTCACTTCATGTCGTTCTTAATTGTCAGTCTACATGTACATCTACACCTACGTCTATATACATACTCCGCGATGCACCCTACGATGCACGGAGGAGGGTACCCGGTACCACTTCTAGTAATTTCCTTTCCTGTTCCACTCGCAAACAGAGTGAAGTAGATATTTAAACGCTTTCACCGGGGAAATAGCGGATACAAGCGGCTTTCACTTCCTTATGCGCATAACTTTGCATTTTGTTATGTTTAAAGAGGACTACACAGTCCCTGCAGAGACTGTATCAGATCTTTTACTCGTGCTCTTAAATGTTACAAAAATGTTCCAGTGAGAACAACTTTGTGCCGAAGCACTTTACTGAAACATTCTTGGAGAGAAGCCTGTGCTAATTTGTGTGGTTTCTATTGATTCTGAAAAAAAATTATGACAGTGTGCCAAAGCCAACGATACGGTAAGCGCCTGTACAAACACGCCTGATTTTGCCATCCTCTCAGGTACGATACCCATCATTGGCAAGTGGACACCTGTGGCAAATGCACGGGCCTATAGCGGTGAAATATTAGACATCTCTAAAAGAGCACACTAGTAGCTTTGGACACGACGTCAGAGAGCGGACGAACGCTGAAATCCTAACGAGGTGTGTGTTTTTTTTTTTTTTTAATAATATCGATTCATGTGATATGACGTTTAGAAAAAGATACGTGACAGGCAAAAATGTTACAGCCACGTATGTTCAAGTAGTGGTCTTGGCTAGTGTTATAGACTGGGGTGGTTGGCTATTGCCAGACGCTGGGGTGGAGAAAAACTACTATCTGATTAAAACTGTCCGATCACCTATTAGCGGACATTTCCTTTGTGACAGATTGAACTCTCTTGGGGACAGTTTTAGTGAGTTGCCTGAATGTCTCTGGAGGAATGGCAGCCCATTTTCCTCAAGAGCTGAAACCAGAGAAGATAGCCATGTTGACAATGGGGTCGCGACCGAAGTCGATGTTCTAATTCATCCCGATGGTGTTCCTTGGGTACAAGTCGGGATGATGGAAAAAGCAGTCAATTACAGGAATGTTATTGCTACCTAACATTGCCTCAACATGCTGATTTACACTGAAGCGCCAAAGAAAGTGGTATAGGCACGCGTATTCAAATACAGATATATGTAAACAGGCAGTATATGGCGCTACGGTTGGAAACGCCTATATAAGACAACTGTCTGGCGCACTTGTTAGATCGGTTACTGCTGATGCAATGGCAGGTTATCAAGAGTCAAGTGAGTTTGAACGTGATGTTATAGTCGGCGCACGAGCGATGGGACACAACATCTCCGAGGTGGCGGTGAAGTGAGACTTTTCCCGTGCGACCATTTCACGAGCGTACCGTGAATGTCAGGAATCCGGTAAAACATCAATTCTCCGACATGACTGCGGCTGGAAAAGGATCCCGCAAGAACGAGACCAACGACGACTGAAGAGAATCGTTCAACCCTTCCGTAAATTGCTGCAGCTTTCAAGTGCTGGGCCATGAGCAAGTGTTAGCGTGCGAAACATTCAACCAAACATCATCGATATGGGCTTCACGAGCCGAAGGCCCACTCGTGTACCCTTGATGACTGCACGACACAAAGCTTTACGCCTCGCCTGGGCCCGTCAACGCCGACACTGAACTGTTGATGATTGGAAACATGTTGCCTGGTCGGACGAGTCTCACTTCATATTGTATCGAGCTGATGGACGTGTACGGTTATGGAGACAACCGCACGAATACGTGGACCCTGTATGTCAGCGAGGGTCTGTTCAAGCTGGTGGAGGCTCTGTAATGGTATGGGGCTTGTGCAGTTGGAGCGATATGGGATCCCCGATACGTCTAGATACGCCTCTGACAGGTGACACATAGGTAAGCATTCTGTCTGATCACCTACATCCATTCAAGTCCATTGCACATTTCGACGGACTTGGGCAATTCCAGCAAGACAATGCGACGCCGCACATGTCCAGAATTGCTACAGAATGGTTCCAGGAATTCTCTTCTGAGTGTAAGCACGTCCGCAGGCCACCAAACTCCCCAGACATGAACATTATTGAACATATCTGAGATGTCTTGGAACGTGCAGTCCAGAAGAGATCTCCACCTACTCTTACGGATTTATGAACAGCCCTAGAGGATTCATGGTCTCAGTTCTCTCCAACACTACTTCAGACATTAGTCGAGTCCATGCTGCGTCGTGTTGCGACACTTCTGCGGAGGCCGTACACGATATAATTCAGATGTACCAGCTTCTTTAGCTCTTCAGTGTATGACAGAATGCACTGTCATGCTGATACGAATAGCATCTTCTCCGAACTCTCTACTGTACGAAATACACAGTGCTGTAAAATGTCTTCATGTCTTTCCGCATTGAGCGTTTGATTATTCTTATTAAGGGGATGATATCATAACCAAGAAAAATAGACCAGTGCCGTAATCCAGTGTGCTCCATGTTTCACTGTTGGCATTACACATGTTGGTAATAAGGTTCTCCATGCATTCATCAGTGACAAAGCCTTTCATCAGATTGTTGTAGGACCGTAGGATATAGCGTACATGGGCGTGGCCGTGAGACGCGCAGAGTGGAGGAGACAGGAGCAGGTGCGTTGGGGGTGGCGCCACGTGGCGGCGCTCCGCCCCCGCTGCTTGGCAGTCCGTGGGCGGCGCGCGTCTAATGGAGGCGGCGCGTTAGTATGCGCGTCGCGACGCCGGCCGGCGCCAGTGGTCACTGCGCGCTGTGGCCTGTGTCCTGTGTCTGTGTCCGTGCCGTGCTGCCGACTGTAGCGTGCGGCCTGGCCACGCGCTTCGGATTTGCCGAGCCGTCCGCTCCACGCCTCGCCACAGAAAGCGGGGGCGCTGTGAAAGCGAAGCCGCGCGCCGGCTAACTCACTCAGCCCGCCGCAGCTGGCCTCGCCACCGCTCTGTGTGGATTCGAGTGGTGTCCTCCCTGTAAACCCAGGCGAGTCCACTAACCCACTACCTCGATGACACTTCCTCTGTCAATAGTGTGTTGCCCAGACCCTCTCAGCAGACAACGTCCGTGACCAACTGGTTATTGGCGCAAGTAACTTCTGTATGAATGGAAAGTAAGTCGAATTAAACCAGATGATGCTGAGACATCAATAAGTAATGCAACACATTTTTTTCTCGGTGAATTTCGGTTTAAAAAATGCGGAATTTGTTGTGGGGCATAGTGGAATATTCCTGCTTCAGCCCCTGCAGTTTCATGAAATTCCAATAGGTGACGCCGCTATACGTCGCCTTCAAAATGACATCTGTGATGCAAGTGCGTTCCAAGTACAGAGCTGCTGTTGAGTTCCTTTAGACGGAAAACCGGAGCATCACAGACATTACTAGCAGCTTGCAGTATGTCTGCGGAAACCTGGCAATAAACAAAAGCACGGTGAGTCGTTGGGTGAGGCGTACGTTACCACTGCAACAAGGTCGCGCAGACCTCCCGCGAGTCGGCCAACCGCAACAGCTGTGACTCCTGCAGTGTCGGAACGTGCGAACACTCTCATTTGAAGTGACTGACACATAACGATCAAACATCTCGCTGCACAACTGGACATCTCTGTTGGTAGTTTTCGCGCTCCACTATTCTTTCTGTACACTGGTTTACTTTGGTTACTTGTGTGTTGCGAACGAGTGAGATTAATTATTATTATACTGGAACTGGCTTCTTATTAAATGAATAGTTTTGTTACTGTAACTCAGTAGAATACACAACATATCCATCTCTGCTACAACTACCGTAAGAATGTTCTGAAATTATTTCTGTTATCGAAAATAATGAAGTTACCGTATGCAATGCTTAAAGAACCTCAAACCTTGCAGTGGATTTTTCGTCAACATTATTGATCAGTGCCACGGCTAACACTAGAGCATGAGACTATTATTATTTTTCTATAACTTTGACCAGTCCATAATTTTTGCTTAGCAAGATTTCCTTTCGAAACATGAAAGTATGTTAACTTTGACACAGTTAAAGTTTACAATGTTAGCAGCCCGCATCCGCCTGTGAAACACAACGCAAAATCTGCTGCTTAGTACTCCGATCTCGAACTGCTGTCAGAAATAGTTTTCACTTCACTTTTTAGCTGACCGCTTATTGCGGTATGATTGCCCTTATAATCAGATTTGAACCTGCCGTGGCAGCGGCTCGTTCCGCCGTGTCGCAGCTCTGCACCACGGACACTACTTAAAAAGCTGAAAATGTCTTAAATAAATGGGTAAAATACCGGGCAAGCTTTCTAATAATAACATGCGAGTTCTCATTAAATAACTATATTTAAAACTCGAATAATCATAAGTTCACACACCTTTCTTTATAATCAGCGCCTAATGGCGTCCTGCTCACAATCTTGACAAATGAAAGCTATCTATGCGTTAAACATAGCGTCACAGGTTCCTCCTCTCTACGTGACTCCAAGAAGACGACAACGACATTATTATTCTTACACTACTATTTATACAATGGCTGACTGTCATGAAATCTTTGAGTTTTTCTTTATTAATTCATTTCTGTGGCAGTTTCAGAACTCGCCGACACATATATTATTTCACAAATCCACTACTTAGTCCTTTACAAATAGAAAATATAACATAATTGCCTCTGTTCTATTATTATTCAGAGCCCACAGACGTAATCAGTAATTGCACAGTTACAAAGCATGTTTTACGAGGATACGTTATGTAGTCCTGCCATCAGGTGAGGAAATCGGAAATCAAAGGTGGTCCACCCCCACCCCCCAGTCACAATCCAGTCTTGCAACTGTTCTTGCCTCATTCAGCACACAAGATGTTTCGCGGGTAAATGCTGACCACAGACCACACATGCCGCAGAGAATTTGCTCCAACCAATTTTTTATTTTCCCGTCGACAATTTTCCATTGCGGAGGGACTTTCCTCAAGGTTTTATATCTGTATAAACCTAAATACCCTACGCCCCTATACATGAACCAGTTTTGCACACACTATTTCAAGATGTTATCGTTATGAAAGAAAATAGTTTTGAAAATTACTTTCACGATTGATTCTGCTAACTTAATTACACAGAAATATCATTTACATACCTCGTGAATCAAAGAACGTTGTAACATAATTATTGCATTATGCATAAGAAAGAACTACGTGAATTAGGTACAGTTGATGTATTACATAAGTGTCGCAAGCGGCGAGGGAAGGAATGTGTGGAGAATACTGACAAGAAGAAGGAATAGGATGTGTTGCGATGTCAGAAACAACTTTCGAGGTACTAAAGGAATCTGCAGAGAGTAAAAAGTGTAGAAGAAGACAGAGATTGGAATAAACATAAAAATAGTTAAGATGCCAGGTGTAAGTGTTACTCTGAGAAGAAGAGGTTGGCCAGCCAGAAGAAAAAGACGAATAAAAAATCTCCAACTCAGCGAATTGTGCGACTCTGTATGACAGATGGACACCTATTCCCTGACCCCGCAGTCTTGTCTCTGTACGGAGGTATTCAACTTGCCTGATCTCAGCGAAAGCGGAAACTATCAAATTAAAATTTATTTGTGCAAGCGACTCGAGAGATGACGAAAAACATGGAAACGCAATCCTTTCAGCTATTCTAACAGTAAATGTTTCATGGTTGGAGAGAATCCCATGTCTGTCTAGGAAACTCCCAGAGCACTACTCGAAACGTTTTTTTATTATTATTTTCTCACCTGTTATTTAACTTTTAACATCACCTGCTGTAATCGAAAATGAGCGGAAACGTCAGTCGTTCGCAAAATAACACGGAAACATTGTTCCAGAAACGAGGAAGCGCAAAACAACGACGAGTATTTAAAAAAAAAATGGAACGACACGGACTAGCGGGATCTTGCGCCCTGGGCGAGCACACGACACGGCCGCGAGCGTGATTGGCGCTCGACCGCCATGTCGGGGATTTACCGGCCGTTCGCGCTACGCCTCGGGGATCCCCCTCGGCGGGCACGAACGAAGCTCGCACTCCCTGGAGGACAGCGCGCTACAGCGATTGTTGGGGCTAACAGGTAGCGGCGGCCCGTGTTCGGCGCCGCTCCGCCACGGGCCTACCCTGCCGAGCGCGCCGCCGTATTTTAATGTACGGTCCGCTCCCAGGGCTGCTATTAGCAATAACAGACATGTAGCCGCCGCAGCCTCGTCTGCATGCGCAAAACAATAAAAAAAAGAAGAAGCGTATGACAATAAAAGTTGCGTTTATTTGGCGACAACTCTTTTATCCGCCGTGTAAAAGCGGCCGGAACGCGTCTCCCTTGACGACGCTGTTTTCCATTTATTCGGACGGCAGAGATTCTGTGTTGTTTATTTACCCCAAACCACCGCGACCTGGCAGCGGATGCTTCCCTCTCGGGGTGCTACTCACACAACACATATACACCCACGCGCGCACACACACACACGAACACAAACATTCGTGCATCCCGCTACATGAAGAAGTATCTGTCAAAACTAATGTCCGCTAGAAAATAATGTCTGTCACAGGAGTATATATTATCCACAGAGGGGCAAAAAAAAAAAAAAAATGTCGGTCGTATATTCTTGTCCACGTGTGAATGCGAGGTCGCGTTATTTCCCCTTGCGCAAGGACTTTTCGCTGTCCGTCTCTGACCGGCTATCTGATGCATAACATTTTTAATGATTAAGGGCGCGTGTCTGAGAGCATACATCACTCAATTAGAGCGACAGTTGTCAAGTATTTCTGACGGATTCTCTCTGGCTCTCCAGACGATTTGTTTGCTTCTTTTGTTGTTTCCTGACTGCAGATCACTAGAGGGAAATGTAATATATTCAAATTCTGCATAGCTTATGCATGAAAGGTTCGAAACACCATCTGCTTATGTAGTACTTCTTATTAAATTTCTGATTATCTTAAGTGGGCCACTCGCAATGAATAAATACTTCTGTATCATTTGGGGGCGTCACCGAATGCTTCTTTTACAACTGATCTTGTCATTGTTCTCATGTATTTCTTCTATTAATAAAAAAGATACTGCCTCTGAAAGCAAATGTTTTTCATTGTACTGAACTATGATCGATTTAGAAGCTTCTAACCTCATCATAACATGTTTCAGATACATATATAGAGCACAAAAAATCATCGTATACAAAATTTTAGAGCATGTGGAGGAGGCAAAAAGAAAAACTTTTTTATGTGGAGAAAATGTCACAGGTGCCACGGTTCCATGATAGGGAAGGGTCCATGAAGGTTTTGGCGCTAGCGATAGTCACAGACTGTGTTCAGAATATGTAATGAATATTGTTTTAGAAACGTTGCTGATCTATGGATTTCTTTACGGGTGGAGATGAAGCATTTGGTGTACGAGACACCGGTAAACAATCCAGGAGCGATTTGCTCTGTTGACCGAAGCTGCATCCATTATTCGTGAAATACATGCTGGTTATGGCCGTCTTAGACAGTTACTAGCAAACAGGTGCCATTTGTGTATTACTGTAAACGGATGCCATTTTTAAAACATTTGAACGGGAAATGATTCAGACAACACTATAGCTGGGGGATCAAACGCTATTCCGCCCATCTGCTCTGAATGGCCGCCCCTAACTTCTGGTTATTAGCGTCGATGGTTGTCGACACACTGTTTGGGTTTCGTTGTTTCGTTTACATAAGACCACGTCAGGCTTTTTTGGGGTGGTAAAGTCTCGTTAGAAGAATTGAGAGACTATTTGCATTTACAATCACGAACATTATTAGACCAACAGCCAACTGCTTCACATCGAAAATATTAATCCACGTGACCAGGAAAGAATGGGGCATAAGTTTCTATGTTTGATGAACTCGGAGATAAGGCACAATGTTTTGGATCGTGCCCATGTCTGGTACAGCATATGTCCAGAGCAGGTACTCAACTAAGTGACGGACTGATAAATATATCAGGAAATTCCGGTCCGTGTAATGCACCACGTTCTGTTACACACTAAAACTAGCGAATAGTTTACTGTGCATTTTAATGAGGACATGTCGCTTCCGTTTATAAAAAGAATAAAAGAAAGAATGTACAGTATAGCAGACTATTTTTCGGCCGTCTGTCCCATATTTCAAGGTGCAACGTTATTACACTCCCTTGCTAAATCAGCAAGGGACATTAAAAAAGCTCACTGGTGTAAAAGAGAGTTTGCTTTATTCACACACGTAGAACAGCAAACGTTGCATACAGATGTGGTGGTCGATTCAGTTTTTCTAGATTTCTGAAAGGTGTTGGATACTGTACCACATTCCCGTCTGACAATCAATTTGAGATCAAACTCAAAGAAGCTTCAACTGACAGAAAGCACTGTGCTTTACTAAGCTCTGAGTGATCAACAGAACGAAAAAATCTGATGTGACAGTGAGTAGCCAAACTGGGTCTTTTGTCAGGAAGGGTTGCTGGCTGAGGCTCAAAGATGGTCCACGCATTACGTCACCTATTCGTAATACATGGTCCAGTCACGTTAACATGCCCACCGCCTATTTTTGGCGTCAGTGGGCAATAACCACTGACAAACGATAGGTGGGACCACTAACAGTGGAGCGTATTTAAAGCGTGTCGGCGGGTGCTCGGGAGTGGCGGGGAAGGGCTGTCGGATAAACAGTGCAGTCGTTGTCGTAACGTGGAAACCGAGCGATTTATCTGACATCCAAAAGGGCATCGTGACTGGCTTTCGGGACAATGATGGAAGCTTTTCCAAAACCGCTAAGTTTACAAACTGTTCGCCCTCCGCCGTGGTCAAAGTATACTGAGCATAGCAAAATAGCGCCATCCAAAAATGGGCCCGTGCCTGTATATGGCTGCAGAGATGTGTACGGGCGAAAAGACTTGCAACCTCGTGAAGTCTATCATTGTTAAGAAGGAGATGGCGATCTTAACATGATTTACTAAACAAAAATTTTTCTAACAAGGGAAATTCTCTATCGCAACCCCCCCCCCTCTCTTTCTCTCTCTCTCTCTCTCAGAGGGGGTGGGGGGGGGGGGTTGCGATGGAGAATTTCCCTTGTTAGAAAAATTTTTGTTTAATAAATCATGTTAAGATCGCCCTCTCTCTCTCTCTCTCTCTCTCTCTCTCTCTCTCTCTCAGATTTAGTGGTAAGATGGTCCAGTGGATATCCCGTGAAAACTGAAGACAGATCAAGTATGAAAACTGGAAGAACGTGTACTGAGCTGTGTAAAAAGAAGCAAAGTAGAAACAGTCAACGGTCCACGCCTAACAAGTGCAATATTGAGCATTAATTAACAAGCCATATACAGGCACGGCCCCATTTTTGGATGCCATCTCCTTCTTAACAATGATAGACTTCACGAGGTTGCAAGTCTTTTCGCCCGTACACATCTCTGCAGCCATCTGGTGAGCAAGATGTATGAGGCAGGCGAAATACCCTCAAACTTCAAGAAGAATATAATAATTCCAATCCCAAAGAAATCAGGTGTCCGTCCGGTCACTGAAATGTTTGTACTCTTTCTGAAGTCTTGGCGGTTGTCACAATATACAGTACATTGCTTATAGAGTATGAGTCATGTGGTAAGGACCCGGTACTCTCGCAAGTAAACGTGATGAATAGTGAGAGCAGGTGGGGTACCACATTAGTGTATTCATCTCTTGGTCTCCCTCTACGATTTTTACCCTCCACGCTGCCCTCCAATGCTAAATTTGTGATCCCTCGATGCCTCAGAACATGTCCTACCAACCGAACCCTTCTTCTAGTCTAGTTGTGCCACAAACTCCTCTTCCTATTCAATACCTCCTCATTAGTTATGTGATCTACCCACATAATCTTCAGCATTCTTCTGTAGCACCACATTTCGAAAGCTTCTATTCTCTTCTTGTCCAAACTATTTATCGTCCACGTTTCACTTCCATACATGGCTACACTCCATACAAATACTTTCAGAAACGACTTCCAGACACTTAAATCTATACTCGATGTCAACAAATTTCTCTTCTTCAAAAACGCTTTTCTTGCCATTCCCAGTCTACATTTTATATCCTCTCTACTTCGACCAACATCAGTTATTTTGCTCCCCAAATAACAAAACTCCTTTACTACTTTAAGTGTCTCATTTCCTAATCTAATTCCCTCAGCATCACCCGACTTAATTCGACTGCATTCCATTATCCTCGTTTTGCTCTTGTTGTTGATCATCGTATATCCTCCTTTCAAGACACTGTCGATTCCGTTCAACTGCTCTCCCAAGTCCTTTGCTGTCTCTGACAGAATTACAATGTCATCGGCGAATCTCAAAGTTTTTAATTCTTCTCCATGGATTTTAATACCTATTCACTGCTTCCCTTTCATGTCCTCGACTCTTGTAACTGCCATCTGGTTTCTGTACAAATTGTAAATAGCCTTTCGCTCCCTGTATTTTACCCCTGCCACCTTTAGAATTTGAAAGCGAGTATTCCAGTCAACATTGTCAAAAGCTTTCTCTAAGTCTATAAATGCTAGAAACGTAGGTTTGCCTTTCCTTAATCTTTCTTCTAAGATAAGTCATAAGGTCAGTATTGCCTCACGTGTTCCAATATTTCTACGGAATCCAAACTGATCTTCCCCAAGGTCGGCTTCTACTAGTTTTTCCATTCGTCTGTAAGGAATTCGCGTTAGTATTTTGCAGCCGCGACTAATTAAGCTGATAGTTCGGTAATTTTCACATCTGTCAACACCTGATTTCTTTGGGATTGGAATTATTATATTCTTCTTGAAGACTGAGGGTATTTCGCCTGTCTCGTACATCTTGCTCACCAGATGGTAGAGTTTTGTCAGGACTGGCTCTCCCAAGGCCGTCAGTAGTTCTAATGGAATGTTGTCTACTCCCGGTGCCTTGTTTCGACTCAGGTCTTTCAGTGCTCTGTCAAACTCTTCACGCAGTATTGTATCTCCCATTTCGTCTTCATCTACATTCTCTTCCATTTCCAGAATATTGTCCTGAAGTACGTCGCCCTTGTATAGACCCTCTATATACTCCTTCCACCTTTCTGCTTTCCCTTCTTTGCTTAGAACTTGGTTTCCATCTGAGCTCTTGATATTCATACAAATGGTTCTCTTTTCTCCAAAGGTCTCTTTAATTTTCCTGTAGGCAGTATCTATCTTACCCCTAGTGAGATAAGCCTCTACATCCTTATATTTGTCCTCTATCCATCCCCGCTTAGCCATTTGGCACTTCCTGTCGATCTCATTTTTGAGACGTTTGTACTCCTTTTGCCTGCTTCATTTACTGCATTTTTATATTTTCTCCTTTCATCAATTAAATTCAGTATCTCTTCTGTTATCCAAGGATTTCTACTAGCCCTCGTCTTTTTACCTACTTGATCCTCTGCTCCCTTCACTACTTCATCCCTCAGAGCTACCCATTCTTCTTCTACTGTATTTCTTTGCCCCATTCCCGTCAATTGTTCCCTTATGCTCTCCCTGAAACTCTGTACAACCTCTGGTTTAATCAGTTTTTCAATGTACCATCTCCTTAAATTCCCACCTTTTTACAGTTTCCTCAGTTTAATTGTGGTCAGAGTCCACATTTGCCCCTGGAAATGTCTTAAAATTTAATACCTGGTTCCTAAATCTCTGTCTTACCATTATGTAATCTATCTGATACCTTCTAGTATCTCCAGGATTCTTCCAGGTATACAACCTTCTTTCATGATTCTTGAACCAAGTGTTAGCTATGATTAAGTTATGCTCTGTGCAAAATTCTACCAGATGGCTTCCTCTTTCATTTCTTTCCCCAATCCATATTCACCTATTATGTTTCCTTCTCTCCCTTTTCCTACTCTTGAATTCCAGTCACCCATGACTATTTAAATTTTCGTCTCCCTTCACTACCTGAATAATTTCTTTTATCTCATCATACATTTCTTCAATGTCTTCATCATCTGCAGAGCTAGTTGGCATATAAACTTGTACTACTGTAGTAGGCGTGGGCTTCGTGTCTATCTTGGCCACAATAATACGTTCACTATGCTGTTTGTAGTGGCTTACCCGCATTCCAATTTTCCTATTCATTATTAAACCTACTCCTGCATTACCCCTATTTGATTTTGTATTTATAACCCTGTATTCACCTGACCACAAGTCTTGCTTCTCCTGCCACCGAACTTCACTAATTCCCACTATATCTAACTTTAACCTATCCATTTCCCTTTTTAAGTTTTCTAACCTACCTGCTCGATTAAGGGATCTGACATTCCACGCATCGATCCGCAGAACGCCAGTTTTGTTTCTCCTGATAACGACGTCCTCTTGAGTAGTCCCCGACCGGAGATCCGAATGGGGGACTATTTTACCTCCAGAATATTTTACCCAAGAGGACGCCATCATCATTTAACCATACAGTAAAGCTGCATGCCCTCGGGAAAAATTACGGCTGTAGTTTCGCCTTGCTTTCAGCTGTTCGCAGTACCAGCACAGCAAGGCCGTTTTGGTTAGTGTTACAAGGCCAGATCAGTCAATCATCCAGACCGTTGCACCTGCAACTACTGAAAAGGCTGCAGTAACCACACGTTTGTCTGGCCTCTCAACAGATACTCCTCCCTTGTGGTTGCACGGCCATCTGTATCGCTGAGGCACGCAAGCCTCCCCACCAACGGCAAGGTACATGGTTCATGGGGGGAGGGGGGGGGGGGTACCACATAGACCTCCCACAAAAATGAAAACCACAGATAAGCGGGTGTGAACTATGTTACAACAAAAAAATTCAAGAGTCAAAACTTCCAAAACAGAACGCAACTTCAAAAACGTCACAAATCTATGTTTTGTCACAGCAAAGAGAAACTGTGTGATTCTGAAACTGTTGCAGCTTATGTGACAAACTATTATATTTTTATCATTTCCTTGCGAGTGGTCACATTTACATTCATACTAACACTTAAATCGGACATGGAGGCATATCTCACTCACTTGAAATTTGTAAGAGTGCTGATAACCTCGCAGGAGGGCCCAGGCCAGAGGACACAGCTTATGGTCTTGGGAATGTTTTCGTGGCACTCTTTTAGTAATTTCGTCGTTCTGGAAGGAACAATGAATCAACACGCGTACGGATCTATCCTCGGGGACCATGTCCACTCCTACAGGCAGTTTGCTTTTCCTGGCACGATGGCATCTCCCAGCACGATAATGCAACGTGTGATACAACTTCTGCTGTACGTGGGTGGTTTTAAAAGTACCATTCGTTACACTAGTGCTTCATTCGAAGATTTGATAACAACGCGAAGTTCATATCAAGTCTTCGAATGAAGCAGAAGTGTAATGATTGAATTCACGACATCCAAAGATTTATGGGCCTATATGACATCTTAGTTTATTCGGAGAGATGCGTATGTGGCCTGAAGATGGCGTAATGAAATGCTGAAACCAGTAGTCTTCAAAATAAAATAAAATAACTTTCTTAGTTATACGGTTATTGGTAAATTTCATTGACATTGACAAAAATAGTCGGTCCTTATGTGGCCATTTCCCTCGTTTTATGAGCACTATCCTCAGGAAAGGGCAATTCTGCTGTTCATTGCCTAGGATAATTTGTTTCGTGTCAAAATTATAAACATTTTTGGGGTCAGTTTTCTCTGACCAGTCTGTAGACGTGCATAGAAAATTAGCACAGCCCAGACATGCCAGAGTTGTGTAGCTGTAGTATGGTGTTATTTTCCTCCGGATGCTGTTGGCTGAAGAGAGACAACCATCAGCGTGCTGTTGGCTGAAGACACACACACACACACACACACACACTGACGCCAACGACCCGGACGTCTCGAGTGAGCGGCGACGTTCCGTCTGGCACGGTGTTGCTAGGGCCCGACAGGTGCGGCATCCCGCTAATTCTGATAGTTGGCAGCAAGAACTGTGGCACTGTCCCGGCCGCCCTCGCACTGTCAACATCCGGGATGGGATGTTAGCAGCTCTGGCCGCCAGACGAACGCTCCAGACTTACGACGGGCTGTGGGTGACCGCTGAGTCACTGTCTGATGTGGGTTCGCTGTCTGCCAAGGTACGTGGCTGCAGTGGAGTGGGCGCGCCACGCGGGTAGCCTGCCAGCTAGGAGTAGCAACGCCAAGAAGAATACTGCACAAGGAAATATTACTGTGCATGGTTGTACAGCGGCTGGACAAAAGTAAGGAGACACAGCGAGAAACCACCGCTTGGAGTTAAACGTAGATGCTAACCAAACCTGCAGGTTGTGATGTGTTTCACCGCAAACGGCACCAGTACAATGTCTCAATACGTTATTTCTTAGAATAACTATTTTCAAAATTTCTGATTACTTAAGCCAAAAACATATAAAGGCTATTTCACACTGATGCAAGCTGCGAGTTAGTTTTGTTGAGAATAAGCTAACTCAATTATTTAATCTTGATTTTTTTTCTCGCAGCACAAACTGAAATTTGCACTTAAACACTGAAGAGCTAAAGAAACTGCTAGACCTGCCTTGTAGGATCTCCGTGAACACGTAGAAGTGTCGCAACAAGACGTGGCATAGACTCGACTAATGCCTGAAGTAGTGCCTGAGGCAATTGAGGCCATACAACCTGCAAGGCTGTCCATAAATCAGTAAGACTACAAGGGCGGAGGGATATCTTCTGAACAGCACGTTGCAAGGCACCCCAAATAAGCTCAGTAATGTTCATATCTTGGGAGTCTGGTGGCAAGCGGAAAAGTTTAAACTCAGAAGAGAGTTCCTGAAGCCTCTCTGTAGCAATTCTGGACTTTTGTGGTGTCCTGCTGGGATTGTCCAAGACTGTCGGAATACACAATGGACATGAATGGATGTAGGTTACGAGACAGTGAGCTTACAAACGTGTCACCTGTTTGTCGTATCTAGACGTATTAGGGGTTCCATATCACTCCAGCTGCGCACGTTCCACACCATAACAGACCGTCCACTAGCTTGAACAGTCCCCTGCTGACATGCCGGGTCCATGGATTCATTGGTTTGTCTCCATACCCGTACATGTCCACCCGCCCGATGCAATTTGATGCGACACTCATTCGACCAAGCAACATGTTTCCAGTCATTAACAGTCTAATGTCGGTGTTAACGGGCCCAGGCGAGGCATAAAGTTTTGTGTCGTGCAGTCATCAAGCGTACACGAGTGGGCCTTCGGCTTCTAAAGCCCATATCGATGGTGTCTCTTTGAATCCTCCGCAAGCTGACACTTGTTGATGGCTCAGCACTGAAATTTGCAGCAATTTGCGGAAGGGTTGCACTTCTGTCACGTTGAACGATTCTCTTCAGTCGTCGTTGGTTCCGTTTTTGCAGGATCTTTTTCCGGCCGCAGCGATGTGGGAGAGTTGATGTTTTATCGGAGTCCCCATATTCACGGTATATTGGTGAAATGTTAGGACGAGAAAACCCCCACTTTATGGCAACCTCTGAGATGTTGTGTCTCATCGCTCGTGCGACGAGTATAACTTCACGTTCAAACTCACTTAAATCTTGATAACCTGCCATTGTAGCAGCAGTAACCGATCTAATAACTGCGCCAGACACTTGTTGTCTTACATAGGCGTTGTCGATCGCAGTGCCGTATTCTGCCTGTTTACATACCTCTGTATTTGTATACACATGCCTATACCAGTTTCTTTGGCGCTTCAGTGTAGATGTCTTGAGTGTAGTAATGCCACCACTAAGAAAACATAGGCTGAAGGAAATACGAGGGTCACTCCAAAAGAAATGCACACTATTTCTGTAAAAATACAGTTTTCATTCTGCATGTGTGAAAGTTTTACAGTGTGTAGATTCATCCTTCCCGCTTGTTTTCAAACTTAGTTCAACCCGTTCCCGTGAGTGGCGCCGTCACAGAATGTCTTCAAGATGGCTGCTACACTTGACGCTCGTCAGTAGCAACCTGCTGTCATAGAATTCTCGTGCTGTGAAAACGAGACAGTGGGAAACATCCAGAAGAGGTTGGAAAAGGTGTATGGAGATGCTGCTGTCGATCGCAGTACAGTTAGTCGGTGGGCAACCAGGTTACGTGATGAAAGCGGGCACAACAATATTGAGGATTGTCCTCGCAGCGGCAGGCCTCGTACTGCACACACTCGACAATGAGCAGAGAGTTAACGAATTGGTGACTGCTGACAGACGCATCACAGTGAATGAATTGTCACGCTACGTTTGGATAGGGGAAGGAAGTGTTTGCAGAATACTGAAGGTGTTGGCGTTAAAAAAGGTTTGTGCCAGGTGGGTTCCCAGGATGTTGACAGTGGCTCACAAAGAAACAAGAAAAACGGCATGCAGCGAACTTTTGGTACAGTACGAGAATGGTGGAGATGAATTTCTTGGAAGAATTGTGACGGGTGATGAAACATGGCTCCATTATTTTTCACCAGAGACGAAGAGGCAATCAGTGGAGTGTCATCATGCAAATTTACCCAAGGAAAAAAATTGAAAACCACACCTTCGGCTGGAAAAGTTATGGCTACGGTGTTTTTCGATTCCGAAGGACTCTTGCTTGTAGACATCATCTGATGCATCTGTGACGACACTGAAGAAACTTCAAGTTCGACTGAGTCGTGTTCGACCACATCGGAAAAAAACAGGATGTTTTCCTATTGCACGACAATTCACGGCCACATGTCAGTCAAAAAACCATGGGAGCGATCACAAATTCGGATGGACAACACTGAAACACCCGCCTTACAGTCCTGACCTGGCTCCATGTGACTATCATCTCTTTGGAAAACTGAAAGACTCTTCGTGGAGGACGACGGTTCAGTCCCGCGTCCGGCCATCCTGATTTAGGTTTTTCGTGATTTCCCTAAATCGCTCCAGGCGGATGCCGGGATGGTTACTTTGAAAGGACACGGCCGACATCCTTCCCCATCCTTCCCTAATCTGATGAGAACGATGACCTCGCTGCCTGGTCTCCTCTCCAAACAATCCAACCCAACCCCTCTCTTCGTGGAACAAGGTTTGAAGATGATGACTCCCTTATGCACGCTGCTAAACAGTGGCTCCAACAGGTTGGTCCAGAATTTTACTGTGCTGGTATGCAGGCGCCGGTTCGAAGATGGCGCAAGGCAGTTGAGAGGGATGGAAGTTATGTGGAGAAATGAAAATATTGTTACTGAAGGATGTATCTACACACTGTAAAACTTTCAAACATGTAGAATAAAAGATGGATTTAAAAAAAAAATAGTGTGCATTTCTTTTGGAGTGACCCTCGTATATAAAACATTCTGGCCACAAATAGTAAATATGGCCTTATAATGGGGCGCTCCCCTAGACTGCTTTTTTTTTCTTTCTTACACGTTCGATGGTTCAAACCTGGGTCCGGCCATCGTGGTTTAGGTTTCCTGTGATTTTCCTAAATCGCTTCAGGTAAACTCCGGGATGGTTCCTTTGAAAGGGGACAGCCCCCCTTCCGTCCCCATCCTTCCCTAATCCGATAGGACCGATGACCTCTCTGTTTGGTCCCCTCCCTCAAATCAGTGAACCAACCATTCTCAAAGGAAATGAGTGTAAAAGGAGAAGTCAGAATGAGAAACTTATGTTAATCACAAAGCCTGCACCTACCAGAACACTACAGCTACAACGTATCACATCAATAGCATGTGGGAAATGGCTCGCATAAGTGCGAAACGGCTCATATGCAGCCATATTACGATTAAAAAAAAACGTCAGGTAGGGTCAACGTACTGTAGATGGCATTGTCGTAAAATTATACATGTTCTTATCCGCAATTACAAAAGGGTGACAAGTGTATATTTTACACGTTTGCGTATATGCCATTCACTTAATGTCGTATACACTGCTTCACAAAACTTAAGGACGAGATAAATAAGGTAACATAAAATTTGAAAAACTCCGTGGAAACGAATGAAACAGCAGGAGCATCTACATCTACATCTACATGATTACTGTGCAATTCACATTTAAGTGCTTGGCAGAGGGTTCATCAAACCACAATCATACTATCTCTCTACTATCCCACTCCTGATCAGCGCGCGGGAAAAACGAACACCTAAACCTTTCTGTTCGAGCTCTGATTTCTCTTATTTTATTTTGATCATCATTCCTACCTATGTAGGTTGGGCTCGACAAAATATTTTCGCATTCGGAAGAGAAAGTTGGTGACTGAAATTCAGAGTTATGGTTTGCTTACTGGTTCTGTATGACGAAAAAAAACTGGAATTGTATAGCGTGGATGTGCTGCGTGCTCTTTGCTGTTAATAAATAAGTGCATTAGTGACTTTAATTAGGTTATATGGAATATAACATATATTTTACACACGTTTGGAATGACATATGAACGATAACAACAGAACAACATATTTACATTACGTAGAGCTATTATATGCACAGGATGGGTTCAAGGTAGATTATGGTTTTTGACGGTTGTACATAGTGTGTGATTTATGAGCAAATAATGGATACTCATTTGAAAAATTCTACAAACATTTTTCTACTTCTGTCTTGCACAAAAACAAACCAGTATCCGCCATGTTGGCAACTGACTTCTTTGTTTACATCTAAAAATTATATCCATGCTGAAAGATATTTCGCTGACAGGTTCTGGTCTGCGTTTTCTAACAGAATATTACGACATCGTATCTCGGCGTCGAAATATTGTGTTAGAAAAACGCAGACCACCGGCAGTGCACGCGATTGAACGAGATGTCACAAAACCGCCGGGAAAGTCTAAGAAATTACAGGTTCTCGTATGTTCAAAGCTATATTTTGCTCACAGGTGTGCCTAAAAAGATCTGAAATTATTTAATATGAACTTGCCGAGTACTCTGCGTGATTATTAAATAAGTGCATTAGTGGACGTTTAATTAGATTATATGGAATACTATAAAAAAGTGAAACTAAAATATAGTAAATTATATACAAAAGAATTAAGATAATATATTTTACACAGGGTTGGAACGACATTTATATACGATGCAGACAGAACAACCCGCTGTCTGACGTGGCTCCTGGCCTGTTGCACAATGTAGCAGTCATCTGCTGCTGTAGTTGACTGAGACTGACCTCTCCCTCTGACATCACTGCCTATGAGTCGGAACGCTCTCCATCCACGTGGAGCAATGCACTGACTAATAGCAAACTTCTGGGCTACACTCGTCAAAAGTTCGTTCTTATTCCAATTTCCCGATGATTCTTTCCTGTGTGAAATCATCCAAATGTTGAGACCGGGCCATGTTGTAATGAAGAACAGGACCACAGTCCACGGTAACTGCTGGCTAATGGATAAAAACTGCCTTTTCCCATCCTTTCAACAGCCCCATATGGCGCTATGATCACGCTGACCTCACGCCATGTGATGTGCAACCTGATGTGCACGAATATGAGACCTGTGGCAACATGCCGAGATTGTCCTAAATGCTTTCTCCGAAAATTATTTCGAACAGTTAGTCCACGAACCTACGCGAATTGTAAATGGTTGCGAAAACACACTTGACCTCTTAACCACAAACAATCCAGAGCTAATAGAGAACATCATGACTGATACAGGGATAAGTGATCACAAGGTCGTTGTAGCTAGGCTCAATACCGTTTCTTCCAAATCCACCTGAAACAAACGCAAAATAATTTTATTTAAAAAAGCGGATAAAGTGTCACTAGAAGCCTTCCTAAGAGGCAATCTCCATTCCTTCCGAACTGACTATGCAAATGTAGACGAGATGTGGCTCCAATTCAAAGATATAGTAGCAACAGCAATTGAGAGATTCATACCTCATAAATTGGTAAGAGATGGGACTGATGCCCCATGGTACACAAAAAAGGTCCGAACACTGTTGCAACGGAGAAAGCATGCGAAGTCCAGAAGAACGCGGAATCCCGAAGATTGGCTAAAATTTACAGACGCGCGAAATTTGGCACGGACTTCAATGCGAGATGCCTTTAATAGGTTCCGCAACGAAACATTGCCTCGAAATTTGCTAGAAAATCCGAAGAAATTCTGGTCGTATGTAAAGTACACAAGCGGCAAGACACAGTCAATACCTTCGCTGCGCAGTGCCGATGGTACTGTTACCGACGACTGTGTCGCTAAAGCGGAGTTATTGAACGCAGTTTTCCGAAATTCCTTCACCAGGGAAGACGAATGGAATATTCCAGAATTTGAAACACGAACAGCTGCTAGCACAAGTTTCTCAGAAGTAGATACCTTAGGGGTTGCGAAGCAACTCAAATCGCTTGATATGGGCAAGTCTTCAGGTCCAGATTGTATACCGATTAGGTTCCTTTCAGATTACGCTGATACAATAGCTCCCTACCCAGCAATCATATACAACCGCTCGCTCACCGATAGATCTGTACCTACAGATTGGAAAATTGCGCAGGTCGCACCAGTGTTTAAGAAGGGTAGTAGGACTAATCCATCGAACTACAGACCTATATCATTGACGTCGGTTTGCAGTAGGGTTTTGGAGCACATACTGTATTCAAACATTATGAATCACCTCGAAGGGAACAATCTATTGATACGTAATGAGAATGGTTTCAGAAAACATCGTTCTTGTGCAACGCAGCTAGCTCTTTATTCGCACGAAGTAATGGCCGCTATCGACAGGGGATCCCAAGTTGATTCCGTATTTCTAGATTTCCGGAAAGCTTCTGACACCTTTCCCCACAAGCGACTTCTAATCAAGCTGCGGGCCCATGGGGTATCGTTTCAGTTGTGCGACTGGATTCGTGATTTCCTGTCAGGAAGGTCGCAGTTCGTAGTAATAGACGGCAAATCATCGAGTAAAACTGAAGTGATATCAGGTGTTCCCCAGGGAAGCGTCCTGGGACCTCTGCTGTTCCTGATCTATATAAATTACCTGGGTGACAATCTGAGCAGTTCTGTTAGGTTGTTCGCAGATGATGCTGTAATTTACCGTCTAGTAAGGTCATCCGAAGACCAGTATCAGTTGCAAAGCGATTTAGAAAAGATTGCTGTATGGTGCGGCAGGTGGCAGTTGACGCTAAATAACGAAAAGTGTGAGGTGATCCACATGAGCTCCAAAAGAAATCCGTTGGAATTCGATTACTCGATAAATAGTACAATTCTCAAGGCTGTCAATTCAACTAAGTACCTGGGTCTTAAAATTACGAACAACTTCAGTTGGAAAGACCACATAGATAATATTGTGGGGAAGGACAGCCAAAGGTTGCGTTTCACTGGCAGGACACTTAGAAGATGCAACAAGTACACTAAAGAGACAGCTTACACTACACTCGTTCGTCCTCTGTTAGAATATTGCTGCGCGGTGTGGGATCCTTACCAGGTGGGATTGACGGAGGACATCGAAAGGGTGCAAAAGAGGGCAGCTCGTTTTGTATTATCACATAATAGGGGAGAGAGTGTGGCAGTTATGATACGCGAATTGGGATGGAAGTCATTAAAGCAAAGACTTTTTCGTCGCGGCAAGACAGAAGTAGAAAAATGTTTGTAGAATTTTCCAAATGAGTATCCATTATTTGCTCATAAATCACACACTACGTACAACCGTCAAAAACCATAATCTACCTTGAACCCATCCTGTGCATATAATAGCTCTACGTAATGTAAATCTGTTGTTATCGTTCATATGTCATACCAACCGTGTGTAAAATATATGTTATATTCCATATAACCTAATTAAAGTCACTAATGCACTTATTTATTAATAGCACAGAGCACGCAGCACATCCACGCTATACAATTCCAGTTCTTTTTCGTCATACAGAACCAGTAAGCAAACCATAACTCTGAACATAGCAGAACCTGTCAGAAAATGTAACATTGATCGTAAATATAATTTTAATGTAAACAAAGATGTCTGTCTGCTACATGGAGGATAATGGGCTGCTTTTGGGCAGAACAGAAGAAGACAAGTGTTTGTAACATATTTGTGACGCGAAAATTGGAATACCGACAAGCAGAGTAGATAGTAAGTTCACCTATTGTAAATATACAACTCGTGAAGTGTAGTAGCTAAGAAATATTTTTGGTTTGTACACGAGAGCTGCAGCATCCAGTTTGCCGTCGATGATATAATGGTGTACTGATTGCACATTCAAATATGTATTACGCTAATTGAAACTGGATGAAAGCCGGAAACGTGTATTACCGCAAATAAAAATACGTAATTTCCTTTCCGATGCGCCCGCAGCTTGCATCAGGTCGAACATCGACATGTTTTATTTTAAGTACAAGTTTTCTGCTGCACTATTTATTTATTTACTCGCAGTGATATAAGTTTCGGGGTTTTGCCATTATCAAATATGCCTATGGGGGTGGTGTTACAGATGTCATATTGTTTCTTATGTCTATATTAGTCTATGTCTTGATATGGCACCTTACGCTTACATCCTAGCTGGTATGACGGGGTCCATATGTCATCTTGGAGGGTAAATGTTGGTCGTCTTACTTTTTATTTACGTGCTCTTGTGGAGTTATTTTTGACACCTTTTTTGACAGCACGGGTCCAGCGATGCCATTGCTTACAATGGAATTTCTACTCCACGGGAAGTCAGTGATTACGTGTAAATTTTAAAAGATAGTACTTTTGTGGTTTTTACATGAAGTTGGAAAAAGAAGGGAGGTGGCATTACGTCATAAACTTTAAGCCGATGTCCGCCACCTTAAATAGCCCAAAACATTAAGTTCACCGCATTCATGCCGCCATAGTTTACAACGGTGACACTACCCCATGACGTCACTCTTACTGTGTCCTATTACTTGAGAAAATATAAGAACATGAAAACGTTCGATATCGTTTTCGCGACATTATGTTATACTTGTAAGCTCTATAATTTGTAGTAGATGAAACAACTGTTGCGCGCGCACGACTGAAATAATGAACTCATTAACAGTCGTCTGCTAATGTTTTGGGCTACTTAAAATGGCGCCCACTCTGGCTTCAAAACAATGTACAGCGCAAGTCTGTAATGCGACCTCCCTTCTTTTTTAAACCTCCATGGGTTTTCACGTAAGTGATAATTGTTCTGTTATGTGTTTGTCGCTATAATTTACTCTTTATCTTTTGCAATGGCAATAAAATTTTCGAGGTATTTTATTTGAATTTAAAATGTCAAAAACATAAAGCAGAAAATATTGAAAATTCCCGGCGGCGTTTGAGGTTCTGTAAAGAATGCCGCCACTAAACAGTGAATGACTGGAAACGACTGATTTGGAGTGATGACTCACGATATACGGTGTGGTAATCCAATGAAACGGTTTGGTCTCCGTGAATGACTAGTGCTAAAAGCCAAGTACAGAAGAGGTGGTGCCACGCGGGATTAGTCGAGCGGTCTCAGGCGCTGAAGTCATGGACTGTGCAGCTGGTCCCGGCGGAGGTTCGAGTCCTCCCTCGGGCATGGGTGTGTGTGTTTGTCCTTAGGATAATTTAGGTTAAGTAGTGTGTAAGCTTAGGGACTGATGACCTTAGCAGTTAAGTCCCATAAGATTTCACATACATTTGAACATTTTTTTTTGAAGAGGCGGTTTTTATCGTACTGGTGTGTTTTTTGGGTGGTTAGATTTTAGTCCCCTTATTTCTAAAGTAAACGCTTAAGTGTGAAGGATGTGAACACATTACAGGAAGAGTTCGTCGACGACGACTGTATCAATATGACAACAGACCCCGTAATCAAACAGAATATGTGTGGCAGTGATTTGTGGACACCAATAACATTTCCGAAATTGGCTGGCATGACCACATTCCCAACTTGAACCCAATGGAACAACTTTGACATGAGTTAGAATGTTGGCTTCGTTCCAGAACCCAGTGTCTAAAATCACTGTAATTTTTTAGAACATCTGTTCTTTTTATTACTCAAACATGAACAGTCACAGCAGCAAGCAGCTTCTTTTCTTATGAGGTTACCTCTTTCGTTCTGTTTTTAGACCGTATTCAGACCACACACCATGATGGTAGACTGTGGCGGTGCACAGAGCAGGTGCAACGACTCCACGAACTCTGCTCTTCTCCATCTACCATCATGCTGTGAGGTCTGAAGATGGTCAGAAATAGGCCGAAACCGGTAACCTCATCAAACGAAAAAGGAAGTTTCTTAAGGTTGTGACTGTTCGTGTTCATTTTGAAACAAAATCAATATTAAGATAGTAACTGTTCCGAAAGAAAAGATACGAATGATGACCATGCAGCTTCTCCAGAAAGAAATGATAATTAATCGAAACCCTCATCTGCCAACAGATGTTGTTGATATATCTCAATGGGGACAGCTGAAAATGTGTGCCCCGACAATGACTCGAACCGGGGATCTCCTGCTTACATGGCAGACGCTCTATCCATCTGAGCCACCGAGGACACAGAGGAGAGCGCAACTGCAGGGACTTAACCAGTGCACGCTTCCCGTGAGACCCACATTCCCAACTGTCGACAACCTACATTCGTAATGTTCCTAAAGGATATTTGCCCATTCACTCATTACTCGCGCCAACTAAGGTGACGATTCCCGTAAGAGTTCGGGCAAAGTGTGCGCATTCGCACAGAAAAAGGTCAATTGCCGGGTAGCCTTTAACTATATGAAGATAGAATGGGCAAATATCCTTTAGGAACATTATGGATGTAGGTTGTGGACAGTGGGTCTCACGGGAAGCGTGTAAGGAATAAGTCCCTGCAGTCGCACTATCCTCTGTGTTCTCGGTGGCTCTGATGGATAGAGCGTCTGCCATGTAAGCAGGAGATTCCGAGTTCGAGTCCCGGTTGGGGCACACATTTTCAGCTGTCCCCATTGAGGTATATCAACAACACCTGTTGGCAGCTGATGGTTTCGATTAATTATCATTTCAAAATCATTGTCTTTCTGGTTTCGGCTCTTGAGGAAGAATGGGCTACCATTCAGTCGCAGATACTACAACACTTCAATAAAAGTGTCCCCACAGAGTTCAAGACATCATAAAGACGAAGGGTGGATACATCGCTAGTTAATGTCCACTAATAGTTGTCTGGATTCTTTTGACCATATAGTACATTGTGGTTATATTATGAAATTAATCGTTCCGGTAACGTCGGAACCGCACAGTTCAATAGCACCCAGTAACATGTTATTCAGCTACTAGTTGATGCCGTATTGATCAACAAAAGCAGATCTCTAGGTACACAGAGTCGGAAGGTTAAAATCTCGTAAGCGTTAATGTGAGACTTCCCGTGAGTTTGTAAGATGGCAAGAACTATACCCCTTACGTGAAGTCATTAAAGATCACCTAACTCACGTTGAGCGAACAGTAGGGCTGAACAAAAATGACTGACAAGGCACAATGCATCTTGTAGAGGGTATAGTATGGATGTATTAGAATAATTAATGTTGGGTGATGATTTTAAAGTAGTTCACGCAACATGAAAACTTTGTGGAAACACGTCGATTTACTGGAGGCTTGTTTATCCCAGGGAAGTATTCAGAACTGACCGTTGCCAGTGGGGGAGTGGCGAAGCGAAGCGACAATAGGCAGCTTAGGGTGGCTCAAGCTCTGAGAAAGCAGTAACGGGGTGCGGCCTCCAGCTGCCTTAAGATGAGTGACAGTGAGTGGGTGGTTGACCCCATGCTGGTGTACCAGGAAGCAGACAGAGGACTTGTACACCTGTTGATAAATGTCCGTCATCCCGTTTTCAGTGAAACATGCGAGAAAGCCGCTCAAAGCTATAGTGGAGCCGCCGTCAACAGAGGTCAAAATATACGTGTTCGTGACTATAGCAACTTCACGCTGAATTCACGGTTCACAGAGCCTGAAGTAAATCAGGTGAAGAGCGACAGAATGAAATATGCTGGCCTCCAGTAGGAATGTAGGACCAAGGAATTTGAAGTACTCTCCTGGGAGTCAGAATTCCCGAAAACTTGGTGTTTGTGCAGACGCTAACCTTGATGGGTGGCCTGGGAGGAGCTAAATAGCAGAAGTTGAGAGGAAGGGAAATTTTGTGGGAATTTGTTCACTTCCCAGAGCAGGCATTGGTCGGCGCTGCAACTGGCGTAAGTGATTTTGCTGGAGGGAAAACCGAGGCGAAGAGCAGACTGGGAGAAGTCTCCGTAGAGGTCTTCCATTCCCAGCTTGCCTAGAGTGCGGATGTGGCGTTCTTTACTCAGCTTGCCTGAGAGAGAGTGAGCACCTCTGCAGTTTCGGACTTAGCAAACGGAACGATTGAGCTTGGAGATAGAAAGTTTTCATTCAACTATGTACTGAGCAAGATAGCTAGAAGTGAATAGACGAGCGCAGCCTTGCAGCACCACCGCATTACGACGCCGCGCCGCCACGCTGAATTTCGTGATATTGCGCCCGCTCCGGCCACTGATTAATTTGTTAGATCACGTCGGCAAAGCTTCCACGAGGGTTTCATGGGCCGTGTATTGTAGAATTCTTCTCGCACTTCACATTACACCTGGGTCAGTCGATAGGAATTACTTTTGATTTACCGCGCTTTACTCCACACAAATGCAATTTATTACCACTGCCTGTTAGGAGAGTCATGTGATGATTGAAGGACGTGAGTTAGAATAAATCTGTGCTAATCGACTGCATCTGTTTTCATTCAAGTAGTCGATATCCCAAGTCACTTTCTTAATTAATTTTACGTTCAACATTTGCATCTGGTGTTCAAAAGCTGAATATAACATCAATGTGCACCCCTTTTAATTAAAAGTGATCAATTCTGAATCAATTAATGTCAACACTGCCACCGCAGTTCAATCAGGAATCACAGGGGCTTATTACTTTCTTTGCGTTATCCGACACTGCGGCAGTTTTGCACTCTCTGTTGATCTGTTAGTCAATTACCTGGGGAGAACACACACCAAAACCAGATAAGTGACGGGTGGGTTGTTACAAGTTTCCATGGGCGTTCCCAGCTGGTGACTCAGTGGAGCAGGACGACTGCGACGTCAAACACGGCTGGCGCTGAGCGTCACGCGGCTATGTGGGACAGACGCCAGCAGACGGTTGGCGCGGACACACTCGCCCGCGTCTGTCGTCGGACGCCACCGCCTGTCCGCCCACGCCACACACGGAGACAGGAAGAGCGGAAGCCACAGCGCCGAGTGACGCATCACGATCCTCGCGTCCAAAGCTGCGCTGCGACTGGTGTCAGAATTTTCAGAACTCCGCCATTATCGACTGCACTGTGGACAGCCGAGTGATGTCCTCAGTAATCCACGTTGACAGATAAGGCAATTTTGCATCTTGACCCATAAAAAGTTGTCCAGGTCGCAATAATCTTTCTTTGTAATTCTGGTTTGCGGTTTCGCCCTACAAGCCCAACCCCAGATTAAGCTCCAGATGACGTGGGGTACTGGTCCACTGATCTGCTGTGTGGTATCGACTGGTAGTCGTCAGTTTGTGACAGGTATCAGTTGGTACTACTTAGCATATCCGTGCACCGGCTCCTCACGTCATTTGGAGCTTAATCTGAGGTCTGAGGATAGTCTTGTAGACCGAAACCGATAACCAGCATACAAATTTAAAATGAAAACTTATTACGATGCGGAATGCTTTCTATAAAATACTAGCTGAGTAATCGGCGTTTCCCAGTATATATTTATTTCAATTTATATTAGTCCACTTCCATCTCCCCCCCCCCTGCCTGCCCATCTCCTCCTCCCCCTCTCTGTATCCAAGTGCTCCTCCCCCTCTGTGAGTCTGCTCCTTCGTACTCTCCATCTCCTCAATCCTTCCCTCCAACTCAATCTCTTCCTCTCCCTCTCTCCTCCTCACCCTCTGTTTCCTCTTCCAGCCGTTATTTGTCCATCTTCTCCTTGCTCTGTCTGTTCGTATCCTCTTAACCCCATCTCTCTTCTCGATATCACCCACATCCCAAAAGGGATTGCTGGTTCTTACCCCCAAAGTAGTTCTTTCCTTCTAGTAAATCGTACGAATAGCAAATTCGGTTGAAATCTGTCCAGGGGGGCTTCAAATAGTTCAAATGGCTCTGAGCACTATGGGACTTAACATCTGAGATCATCAGTCCTCTAGAACTTAGAACTACTTAAGCCTAACTAACCTAAGGACATCACACACATCCATGCCCTGAGGCAGGATTCGAACCTGCGACCGTAGCAGTCGCGTGGTTCCGGACTGAAGCGCCTAGAACCGCTCGGCCACAGTGGCCGGCCAGGGAGGCCTAAGAGGAGGATTTTACCCGTGGTCTTTTTCGAGTACGCACGTGCCACATGCACTGAAGCGCCAAAGTTACTGGTATCAAACACAGAGATATGTAAACAACCAGAATAAGGCGCTGCGGTCGGCAAGTGTCTGGCGCTGTTGTTAGGTCGGTTTCTGCTGCTACATGGTAGGCTATCAAGATCTAAGTGAGTTTAAACGTCCTATTATAGCCGGAGCACGAGCGATAGTACACAGCAACTCCGAGGTAGCGATGAAGTGGGGATTTTCCAGTACGACCATTTCACGAGCGTGCCGTGCATATCATGAATCCGGTAAAACATCAAATCTCCGACATCACTGCAGACGGAGAAAGATGCTGAAAGAGCGGGACCAACGACGACTGAAGGGAATCGTTCAACGTGACAGAACCGTTACTCTTCCCCAAATTACTGCAGATTTCATTACTGGGTCATCAACAAGTGTCAGTCTGCAAACCATTCAATGAAACATCATCGGCATGCGTTTTTGGAGCCGAAGGACCACTCGTGTACCCTTGATGACTGCACCACACAAAGCTTTACGCCTCGCCTGGACCCGTCAACAGCGACATTGGACTGCAGTTGACTGGAAACATGTTTCCCGCTCGGACGAGTCTCATTTCAAATTGTACCGAACGGATGGACGCGTACTTGTATGGAGACAACCCCATGAACCCATGGACCCTGCATGTCAGCAGTGGACTATTCAAGGTGGTGGAGGCTCTGTAATGGTGTGGGGCGTGTGCAGTTGATATGATATGGGTCTCCTGATACGTCTAGATACGACTCTGATGGGTCACACGTAAAAGCGTCCTCTGTGACCACCTGCATCCATTCATGTCCATTGTGCATTCCGACGGACTTGGGCAATGCCAGTTGGGCAATGCGACACCCCGCACGTCCAGTATTGCTACAGAGTGGCTCGAGGAACACTCTTCTGAGTTTAAACAGTTCCGCTGTCCACCAAAATCCCCAGACAAGAACATTATTGAGTATCTTTACCCTCTCGTACTCTTACGGATTTATGGACAGCCCTGCACGATTCATGGTGGCAATTCCCTCCAGCAGTACTTCAGACATTAGCCGAGTCCATGTCACTTCTGCGTGCTCGCGGCGGTCTTACACTATATTAGGCAGGTGTACCAGATTTTTTTGGCTGTTCAGTGTTTATTTAACGTATCACTCATATTTGTATACATACTTCAGTTCTATCTCACCCTTCAGTTTATTTTTCACGCAGCCCAATATTTATGACATTTTACCTCGTGAACTGGGCGTCATACAGTGACATACTGTAATTTTGTTGGCGCATTCAGCTGCATCAGTGGATTGCGTATGGGAAACGTGTTTAAAAGAATGTCAGTGTGTTTCGAATAGAAGCAGTAGCACAGAAGTAGCAGTAGAAGGACGAGGAGATCAGTGTTTAACGTCCCGTCGATAATGAGGCCAGTAGAGAAGGAGAATGAGCTTTGATTAGGGAAGGATGGGGAAAGAAATCGGCCGTGCCCGTTCAAAGGAGCCCTCCAGACATTTGCCTGAAGCGGTTTAGGAAAATCACGGGAAGCCTAACTCAGGCTGGCCGGACACGACTTCGTATCGTCGTCCGCCGGACTGCGAGGTCAGTCTGCTAAAGCGTAGAAGTAATAAATTTGAAGGTCAAAAATAATGCGGCAGTTTACCGTGCATAAAAATGTTTATGAAATCAAATTTCCTGAATTATGTGTCTTAGAACAGTATTATTTTGTAGGCGCATTCAGTAGAATATGTGTCTACTGTCTACGAAATGTTTTGCAAATAGAGTTAGTAGCACAGAAATAATTTGAACGTTGCGCGCGATGCGGCAGTTTTCCGTGCATCTCAATGTTTATGACGCCATATTATCGCGTAACCTTTTTTCAAAAGAGAACGAAATAAATTATTCTGATAGTTGGAAATGAAAATGTTTTGTTAACAATTCTCTTTTATGTTGGTTAAAAGCCACGGCTAATTTTTTCTCAGGGCGCTATCGCCAGAAATATCATACGTGTTCCAACGTAAAGACATCCGTCTTACTCCCGATGGATTTAAAAAAAAAATCTTTCTTTTATGTTACACGATAAACCAGTTAAATAAACTGCTTAATTATTTCTTTTTCTGTGGGGCTTGGGGCTCCAGTATAGTTGCCTATGTGCAATGGCAGCTTACACATTAATAAAAATTATTATTCATAAAAGTGTACCTCAGCCCTAAAAAATGAAATGGAAAATATTACAAAGACGCTGTTCTGTATTTATTAAGACTATTATCTTTAATACGTCTTGCAGGAAATGACTATTAAACGCGTTTATATTATTTTATCATTAATGGGTCGCTACAACAATTAACTTACACAAAATAGCCAGGGCAACAGTTAATTATTACGTAAATGAATCTTGGGACAGAGTCGGTACTTTTTGCTACCAACAAAGAACACATTCTACCGTAAATAATCGTATATATATTTGACAAAATTGATAAGAACGCTACAGATAATTATATTAATTATTTACAGACCGTGATCTCTATGCGACCGTCAGATAGAACATCAAAACCAACAAGACCAGGAAGACAAAGAAAAAGACAAAGAAACAAAATGTCCTTTTCTTATATACTAAGATACAGAGATAGCAATTATTGCGTATCTGAGGGCGCAGAGAGCGCTTCCATTGTTGATGAATATCTATAAGTTACTTTACATTAATTTTTTCCTGAGAGTATGCTGTAATATCTCCTGAACTATGTGTCGTACAATTATATAATTCAGCTGCATGTGTGAATTCTGTGTGCGAAATGTGTTGCGAGCAGAGTTAGCAACAGTCATGCCATAAGTATAAACGTCATGCCTAAGACAGCAGTGTTACAACGTGAACAACGAAAATGTAGTAACCAATAAACTTCTTTCCTTTTACCACTTTGTTCGGGTTGTCAGCGACAAAAGTTTCGTAAAGATTTGAAATTATATGCTAAGTTTGTTTTAAGTCACTAAAAGTTCTCATTCTGAAATAATGGTCGTATGAAGTCGTAGGTTACATTACTTTTTAACTCCCACCCCCACTCCCTTGACAGGTGGGTGGTTTTTAACCCAATAGCAATTATTTCCATACAGTAGGTGATACATGTAACACGTTTGGTTGAAATCGGTCTACTGATTTAGGTAGATGTGTAACATACATACATACAGATATGTAACATACATACGAACATCCATTTTTATAACATGTATGGATATGGATTAAGTACATTTGCTGTGCTCCACAGTCATTCCAAAAATTATTCATATAATACTGTTCTTTAGGAATGATAGAAGATCGCCGGCCAGAGTGTCCGAGCGGTTCTAAGCGCTACAGTCTGGAACCGCCCGACCGCTACGGTCGCAGGTTCGAATCCTGCCTCGGGGATGGTTGTGTGTGAAGTTTTTAGGTTAGTTAGGATTAAGAAGTTCTAAGTTCTAGGGGACTGATGACCTCAGAAGTTAAGTCCCACAGTGCTCAGAGCCATTTGATAGACGAACAAGTTTAGCGAGCGCTGATGAGTTAGATACACCACTACGAGTTACAACAAGATCACGACTCGGTCTCTTTAAGAGATACATGTTACCTGTCACGTGACAAGGGTAACTGATGCGCAGAGCAAACTTTGACTTTGCGCCCCATTGCTTCCCCCATCCTCGCAGTGATCTTCCATTTTTTTTTTTTATTACGAAATTAATTGTTAGAATGATACAGTTGAAAACATGGAACAGCACACAATCCAAAGTAGCATTGCTTGCAACAAAAACGCTACTCCTTCTTCGGTCTTCAATCAACGCAAAGCCTTAACAAACGAAATATCAAACGTGTAATATATCTCTTCCACTTTCGTTGTGTTGGTTCAAATGGCTCTGAGCACTATGGGACTCAGCTTCTCAGGTCATACGTCCTCTAGAACTTAGAACTACTTAAACCTAAGTAACGTCAGCACATCACACACATCCATGCCCGTGGCAGGATTCGAACCTGCGACCGCAGTGGTCGCTCTGTTCCAGACCGTAGCGCCTACAACCGCTCGGCCACCCCGGCTGGCTTCGTTGTGTTGGTTCTCAGAGGATAAAGAAAGTGGCTGCAGCTAATAGCCGAAAATAAGATACAGGCTTCATCACACCAAAGAGAGGTAGTTCTTATCGAACTATTATCAACAAAGTTCAGTTCGATTTTTCTCGCGGTTTCCTATCATATATTTCTGTTTCCTTCAAATTATAACTTTCTGCAATACTTTTTCATTGCTTCTTGTTTTGATTCCCCTCGTACTTCAGTCTCCTTCTTACATATTTTCTTTTGCCCTTCCTCACTGTTTCGGCACGTCTCAGAACTGCGCCCCCACGGCAGGCATGCTCATGCACGCGTCATCACCCGTTGCCAAAAGTCTACAGAAGAGCAGCTGCAAATAACCACTAATACGACGTTTATAACGAATGAGTTTTTCTATAAAACGCTCTCGTGATAGGACCGTTGGAAATGTCGTGTGGCTAGGGCCTCCCGTCGGGTAGACCGTTCTCCTGGTGCAGGTCTTTCGATTTGACGCCACTTCGGCGACCTGCGCGTCGATGGGGATGAAATGATGATGATTAGGACAACACAACACCCAGTCCCTGAGCGGAGAAATTTTCCGACCCAGCCGGGAATCGAACCCGGGCCCTTAGGATTGACAGTCTGTCACGCTGACCACTCAGCTACCGGGGCGGACATAGGACCGTTAACCCTATACACCACAGCCAACTTGAACAATCAGGTAATTTCGAAGACGCCTTCTTGTACTTGTGTAACTTTCGGGAAGCAAATGCTTTCGCTTTACTTCAAGAAAGCATTCGATAGTGCGAAGGCGTGCTGAAAAGTAGTGCCTCCGAATTTTTTATGTGTAAACTCGTAAAGGTTTTTAAATAAAAGAAACTTTTTTGACACTCTACATCTAGGTGACTTTGGATGGGAACACAATTCGAGCTCCGGAAGAAAGAGAACCTAGTCTACCTTTCTTTGACATCAGACAAAACACGAAAATACTGCGGGCGATGAACTAGGCAATTAAAAGCCAAGACAGAACTACCGCACAAAGTGTTACGAAATCAGCAGCTAAGAGCTTTAATAGCCGTGCAGAACTTGTTAATAACAACAATATAAACAGTAATCATCATTATTAATGAAACTTACTGACGGATTACAACTGTGTGTCGGACTGGGGAACGAACCAGAAAATCTTGCCTTTCGCTAGTAAATGCTCTACCAACTGAGCTATCCAACAAACTTCACGGTCCGTCCCCACAACTTAGCTTCTGCAAGTACCACTCCTTCTACTTTACAAACTCCACAGTTCTCCTGCGTGTTTTGCGGAGCTAGCATTCTTGGAAGTAAGGATATTGTGGAAAACTGTCTTAACCACAAACTTGAGGGAGTGTATTCTGAACGAATTGTCACTCTTCCAGCGGAGTGTACGCTGATGTGAAACTGTCTAAAATGAGTTCCAGTTCCGCTAGTTATAGAGGTTGTTCCGAGAGGTATAGCCAGTATTCATTGATATGACATACATAATTAATCGAAACAAAATGTGAAGAAAACAAGGGCTCTATAATACAAGCTCTCTTCGATACTCCAAGCACTTGTATATATAAAGTGCTTGGAGTATCGAAGAGAGCTTGCATTATAGAGACCTTGTTTTCTAGACATATATCGGTTCAAAACCGCACATCTTAAGACTTATGAGCGCTTGTTCAGTAGAAGTAGTGCGTTTCACAGTATTCAATATGAATATGAATAAGTATTCATCGCTCTTCAGGTACACATTTTACAGTCCAAGTTTACTGAACTTTTTCCTCAGGAATGCTCCCTGAATATTGACCATTCCTCACAGGTCATCCTCCATGGGTGAACTCCTGAGAAATTTCGGAGACAGAAGAAAGGTTCTAGCCGAAGGAAAGTCGTGATGGCAGGCTGTGAGGGCTACACGGTAGCTTTGTGGAAAAAGCATTGTTGCTTTTGTTGTGGTGTTAAGCCCGAAGATTAGTTTGATGCAGCTATCCACGCTACTCTATCCTGTAGAAGCCTCCTTATCTTCAAATGACTACTGCAACATACATTATTTTGAACCTGCTTACTGTATTCATCTCTTCGCTTCCCTCCAACGATTTTATCCCCCGCCCCTCACCCCCTGCGTCTCACTCTGATACTAAATTCGTGTCGCAGAATGTGTCCTACCAACTAATCCCTTCTTTATCTCAAGTTGTGCCACAAATTTCTTTTTCTCCTAAATTCTATTCAGTACCCCCTCATTAGTTGCACGGTATTCCTATAGAATCTGCAGCACTCTTCTGTAGCACCACATCTCAAAGTTTCTATTCTCGTCTTGTCTAAACTGTTTATAGTCCACACTCACTTCCATACATGGCTGCACTCCATACAAATACCTTCAGAAAAGACCTCCTAATAATTAAATCCATAGTCGACTTTAGCAAATTTCTCTTCTCTAGGACCGCTTTTGCTACCATTGCCAGTCTACATTTTATATCCCCCCTACTTCGGCCACCACCAGTTATTCTGCTGCCCAAATAGCAGACCTTACCTAATACTTTAAGTGTCTCGTTTCTTAATATAATTCCTTCTGCACCACCTGACCGAATTATACTACATTCCATTAAACTTGTTTTAGTTTTGTTGATATTCATCTGTCAATTTCATTCAACATATCTTCAAAGTTCTTTGTAGTCTCTGACAGACTTTAAGTGTCATCAGCAAGCCTCAAAGTTTTGATTTCTTCTACCTGAATGTTAGTTCCTGCTCCGAATCTTTCTTTGGTTTCCTGTAATGCTTGTTGAACGTACAGACAGTTTAACTTCGGGAATAGGCTACAACCCTGGCTCACTCCCTTCTCAACCACTGCTTCTCTTTCATGCCCCTCGGCTCTTATAACTGCCCTACGCTTTCTATACAAGTTGTAAATAGCCTTTCACTCCTTGTATTTTACCGCTGCTGCTACTTTCAGCGCTGCTGCTGCGGTCGCAGGTTCGAATCCTGCCTCGGGCATGGATGTGTGTGATGTCCTTAGGTTAGTTAGGTTTAAATAGTTCTAAGTTCTAGGGGACTGATGACTTCAGATGTTAAGTCCCATAGTGCTCAGAGGTGATCTCAGATGTTAAGTATCATAGTCCTTAGAGCCATTTGAACCATTTTTTGAGCTACCTTCAGAATTTCAATGAGATTACTCCAACCAATATTGTCAAAAGCTTTTCCAAAGTCTACAATTGGTGTAAACTTAGATTTGCCTATCCTCAGAAGAATCGCAGGTCAGTATTGCCTCGTGTGTTTCTACATTTCTCCGGTATCGAAACTGATCTGCTCCAAGATTGGCTTCTACAAACTTTTCATTCTCCTTTAAAGAATTCGTATTAATGTTTTGCAACCATGACTTATTAACTGATAGTTCGGTAAAATTCACACCTGTCATCATCTGTTTTCTTCGGAATTTTTCTGCGAAAATCAAAGGTTTCCGTTTCGAGTCTCCGTCCAGAATATAATTTTGATCTACTATGAAATTTCTTATAAGTGCGCAGTCCGATGCAGAGAGAAAATTAATTCTGCAAATAATAATAGCTTTTTTTTTTGCATCCGTTCTCTACGGAGACGAATCGTAATTCAGAGTATCGCTGCTGACTGTGTATCACAAGCAATGTGGTAATCTCGTAATGGTCCCACAGCGCTGGGGACAGTATATTTACGTGACATTACGAGGACCTTGGGTGAAAGTCCCGTGATGCGCGGGCAGAGCCTGCGACCTGACATATGCCGTGAGATGCACCCTTCGTGCCACCCTTGTTGCGTCGTGTGCGCCCCTGGGGAGGGCACAGTGGTCGCATTACGGTTATTGGCCTGCGTGTCTGGCTGTAGCGATAACCTGGCGCTCGGAGCGCACGATTCTTACGTGGGGACTCGGCCATGCGTGGGGACGACAACCTGGACATCGACGGCACGTGTAAATTATAAATCTGGCGGGCGGCCCTCAGGAGTGGGTTCGTGAATGATGGATGCGGCGCAGGGCAAATTTACAGGTTCTTGCTGTACAACCTTTATGCCCTTTTCGTGTCAGCTCCAGCGTACGTCCCTACGACACGGAAGTTCTTTTATCTCGTCGCTGATTGCTGACCCTCCGAGTGGACGGTGGCCCCACTCTTAAGAGACAGCGTCCAATAAAACAGGAAAAAATAAGAGACGAGACAACATTGTGTATTAAAAGATAGCTGGAAGCACAGTTACACAAACATACCACTGTTAGTAATTGAAAATAGAAACCAACGTGAAGTCGTGGACTATCATGAAAACTATTAAATGAAAAGTTCAGCGTTCCGTCTACATAAGTGGCACCCCATTCTTGCATCATGTTCGTATGTGTCAAACCATTCAATGGCGGTTTTAAGAACACTGACTAATTATTTTAATTAAATTTGTGGTGAGTATGATAATGATTAATACGTTGAAATTATGTGTTATCGCCATTTCGACTCGACACACGTTGGGTAACGAATGAGCAAAGGGGTTAATAAGCAAGCTATCCGCATCGTGGGAAACCCTACCTGCAACCATAAGATTCGGCAAATTGCAACTGATGAAGCTGTGAAAAACTGTTTACTATATAGGACAAACTGGAAGAAACATTGAGACAAGGTTCAAAGAGCATATAGATACCATACGTTTGAACAACATTTCAAAATCCGCATTTGTCATCCGCACAACTACCAACAGTCATGGAATAAAGAAAACTGAAGACCATGTACAAGTATTGCACCATGCTGAGAAAGGTAGCCTTATGAATTTGCTTGAGGAGATTGAAATATATATATACATAAAATCAAATCACCACAAAATCTCCTCAATTAATAAACCGAGTTAGCCGATGCACTCTTTCTCCAAAATTTCATTCACCTGCTTTCCAATTTAAAGTTAAAAATAAAAAATTAAAAAGTCCACTTTTGTAAGATTTGTAATATTTATATATGCACATCCATCCCAACCCATTTACTATGCTTTCAACGTATTCCATAATATGCCCGTAGCTGTAACATTTATTTATGTACATCTGGCCCTTATCATTTACTTTTGTTCCAATGTACACCGTAATATTTACGTAATATCACTGCAGTAACACTTTATAACTGACTATTTTATTTGTTTATCTTAATTTTAATCAATTCTCTTTCAATGTAAATGCCGGCTACGGTGGTCTAGCGGTTCTAGGCGCGCAGTCCGGAACCGCACGACTGCTACGGTCGCAGGTTCGAATCCTGCCTCGGGCATGGATGTGTGTGATGTCCTTAGGTTAGTTAGGTTTAAGTAGTTCTAAGTTCTAGGGGACTGATGACCACAGATGTTAAGTCCCATAGTGCTCAGAGCCATTTGAACCATTTTTTTAATGTAAATAGTAAGTAACGTAACATAAACAAATTGCAAATTTCTACTGTCATATACGTGTACATAATGAAATATCTCTGAGAGTGGAAGTCTTTGGCATTGTTATGATTATAATACCGCCATCTTTGTATGTATACCTCCATGTGACGAAAATTCAAAGTGTGTGAGTGGATAAGCAACCTGCACTGAAACGTAATGGAGCGGATTCTTCATTGTAAGTAACCGAAACATCTTCCATTTAATAATGATAATTTGTTTACATTACTTAAAATCGTCGTGAGGCACAATTACAATTAAAAAGACGTTGCTCACACCTTGTTTTGGTTGTAGGGCATCTCCATCCCAAGGAAGTATCGTCAGTTGGGAAAACAAAACACTAAATGTAATGTAAAACGTGAACTAGCCGTCTGAAGATGAACCTGTCTGTTCGAAACCAGTAACGGCGCTGTTTAAATAAATAAATAGCCTTTTAAAAAGTGGCTGGTTGCTTATACTACATAAAGCCAAACTATAGCTATACGGAAAGGCGAGTAATATACAATACGTACAAGAACCAAGAGGGAAGAGTAAGACTGGAAGACCAACAACGAAATGTGTTCAGAAACTGTGAGCTTCCGCACCTCCATAGAAAAATGTATAGTTACCCTCTTTATGCTACCCTCCCGCTACCACCAAGTTTCTTGAATAGCTGTAATGTCTACATCGTATCTCTCTAATTCGTCTAATAATGTCTGGAACGTTCCAGGCCTGTTCAAACTTATAACGTTCCATGTTCCCAACGTGAAAGTGCCTTTTGGCCTGAATCTCTTCGAAGTAGGTTCCGCCCGGTGATCCGAATGGGAACCTAGTTTACCTCCGTAATATTTTCCTTCAAAGGGACCTATGCCCATTAATGTTGTTAAGCTCTACAGGAAAAGTAATAGATAAAAGAAAGACTAAACAGAATATGATGGGACACTCAGTTAACACCAGACGAGGAAGTAATGAAATTGAGAAAAAAATTCTTCCTTACAGAGAGCGAAGAAGGAAGCCTCTTGTTTGATTTCTGGTCCTTCGAGATAAAAAAAAGTAGGGTGCTTTCCCTTCCATTCGAAAAAATACACTCCTGGAAATGGAAAAAAGAACACATTGACACCGGTGTGTCAGACCCACCATACTTGCTCCGGACACTGCGAGAGGGCTGTACAAGCAATGATCACACGCACGGCACAGCGGACACACCAGGAACCGCGGTGTTGGCCGTCGAATGGCGCTAGCTGCGCAGCATTTGTGCACCGCCGCCGTCAGTGTCAGCCAGTTTGCCGTGGCATACGGAGCTCCATCGCAGTCTTTAACACTGGTAGCATGCCGCGACAGCGTGGACGTGAACCGTATGTGCAGTTGACGGACTTTGAGCGAGGGCGTATAGTGGGCATGCGGGAGGCCGGGTGGACGTACCGCCGAATTGCTCAACACGTGGGGCGTGAGGTCTCCACAGTACATCGATGTTGTCGCCAGTGGTCGGCGGAAGGTGCACGTGCCCGTCGACCTGGGACCGGACCGCAGCGACGCACGGATGCACGCCAAGACCGTAGGATCCTACACAGTGCCGTAGGGGACCGCACCGCCACTTCCCAGCAAATTAGGGACACTGTTGCTCCTGGGGTATCGGCGAGGACCATTCGCAACCGTCTCCATGAAGCTGGGCTACGGTCCCGCACACCGTCAGGCCGTCTTCCGCTCACGCCCCAACATCGTGCAGCTCGCCTCCAGTGGTGTCGCGACAGGCGTGAATGGAGGGACGAATGGAGACGTGTCGTCATCAGCGATGAGAGTCGCTTCTGCCTTGGTGCCAATGATGGTCGTATGCGTGTTTGGCGCCGTGCAGGTGAGCGCCACAATCAGGACTGCATACGACCGAGGCACACAGGACCAACACCCGGCATCATGGTGTGGGGAGCGATCTCCTACACTGGCCGTACACCACTGGTGATCGTCGAGGGGACACTGAATAGTGCACGGTACATCCAAACCGTCATCGAACCCATCGTTCTACCATTCCTAGACCGGTAAGGGAGCTTGCTGTTCCAACAGGACAATGCACGTCCGCATGTATCCCGTGCCACCCAACGTGCTCTAGAAGGTGTAAGTCGACTACCCTGGCCAGCAAGATCTCCGGATCTGTCCCCCATTGAGCATGTTTGGGACTGGATGAAGCGTCGTCTCACGCGGTCTGCACGTCCAGCACGAACGCTGGTCCAACTGAGGCGCCAGGTGGAAATGGCATGGCAAGCCGTTCCACAGGACTACATCCAGCATCTCTACGATCGTCTCCATGGGAGAATAGCAGCCTGCATTGCTGCGAAAGGTGGATATACACTGTATTAGTGCCGACATTGTGCATGCTCTGTTGCCTGTGTCTATGTGCCTGTGGTTCTGTCAGTGTGATCATGTGATGTATCTGACCCCAGGAATGTGTCAATAAAGTTTCCCCTTCCTGGGACAATGAATTCACGGTGTTCTTATTTCAATTTCCAGGAGTGTAGTCCCATTTCGCACTATGAGAGCGCTAAGAAGACACGCTGTTAATAAAGTCTTCAAACCAACATAAACATTTGCGGCCTGCCACGGCAAGATTATACAAAATCCCTTGTACATATGGTCGTTTGCGCACAGGAACTACTAAAAGGAGCATCAACACATGCGGAAAACATGAGCAAGTACCGTCTGGGAAAAATGTATATATTGGCAGTAGCAGATGATGCACTGGGACCAGTGCACATATGTTTCTCTGATATCATTGTTTTATCAGAATACAATCATTACCAATGTAGGATGTACAGAAAGGCGATAGAAATTCAGAAGACCGACCATAACTTTAACAGGAAAGAAGAAGGACTGAAATTAGATTAACTGTGGGCCTCAATGAGTAAAGCAAACATGGTCAACTCTGGCCCAGTGCAAGCTTCATAACGTACGTTGGCACCGCTCCGTGATCTTAGGCTGCGTTCACGGCGGCACCGACAACGTCCTCGGATGCTGTCGCCGGAGGTCGCCCTGTAACATCGGTCGACAGCTTGGTCATGGTGTATCCGATCTCCTTCGTCAGTTTTTGGTGGGGTCAAGGAGCTTGGGTTGGAAGAATAAAACGTTCTCGGTTTTCAAGCCGTTTCAATTCCAATAAATTCCTCAGCTTTCGCTGACCATCTCCGCCATCGTCAGGAGTTCACTGGCTGCCGGGGCTGCTAAGGTTTCTCGATTATATAGGCATGATAACATCAACAGCAGCAAGTTGGGACGTCTGTTGCAGAAACATGGGCTAAGACCAGTGTTCCGGCCCGCCCCCAAGATCTACATCTACATCTACATCTACATTTATACTCCGCAAGCCACCCAACGGTGTGTGGCGGAGGGCACTTTACGTGCCACTGTCATTACCTCCCTTTCCTGTTCCAGTCGCGTATGGTTCGCGGGAAGAACGACTGTCTGAAAGCCTCCGTGCGCGCTCTAATCTCCCTAATTTTACATTCGTGATCTCCTCGGGAGGTATAAGTAGGGGGAAGCAATATATTCGATACCTCATCCAGAAACGCACCCTCTCGAAACCTGGCGAGCAATCTACACCGCGATGCAGAGCGCCTCTCTTGCAGAGTCTGCCACTTGAGTTTATTAAACATCTCCGTAACGCTATCACGGTTGCCAAATAACCCTGTGACGAAATGCGCCGCTCTTCTTTGGATCTTCTCTATCTCCTCCGTCAAACCGATCTGGTACGGATCCCACACTGATGAGCAATACTCAAGTATAGGTCGAACGAGTGTTTTGTAAGCCACCTCCTTTGTTGATGGACTACATTTTCTAAGCACTCTCCCAATGAATCTCAACCTGGTACCCGCCTTACCAACAATTAATTTTATATGATCATTCCACTTCAAATCGTTCCGCACGCATACTCCCAGATATTTTACAGAAGTAACTGCTACCAGTGTTTGTTCCGCTGTCATATAATCATACAATAAAGGATCCTTCTTTCTATGTATTCGCAATACATTATATTTGTCTATGTTAAGGGACAGTTGCCACTCCCTGCACCAAGTGCCTATTCGCTGCAGATCTTCCTGCATTTCGCTACAATTTTCTAATGCTGCAACTTCTCTGTATACTACAGCATCATCCGCGAAAAGCCGCATGGAACTTCCGACACTAACTACTAGGTCAACTTCCGACACTATCTACTAGGTCGAGATATGTTGCGCCCTGTTAAAGATGACATCTCGTCAAGTGTCCGGCGTGTATGGTGTACCTTGTGAATGTGGCAACATGTACATCGGACAAACAATTCGCACGGTCGCGGACCGTTGTACTGAGCACAAGCGCCATATAAAACAAAGGGAGGTTGGCAAGTCGGCCATAGCGGAGCATTGCCTAGAAAACGGACATAAAATACAGTTCGAAAATACAAAAGTGTTGGCTCATGCTTCTACATATTGGGCCTCCGTTATAAAGGAAGCGGCCGAGATTCGTTTAAACAACAATTGCAACAGAGACCAGGGGTACACACTCAGCAGCGCATGGTGACGGGCGTTGGACATCTAAAGAAAGCGAAGACAGATGCGCGACGCGGGAGCGGCAGTTTCAAACGTGGCGCCTCCCCCTGGCGCCACCTGACGTCACCGTGCTTCTCCGGGTTATAGCTCCACTAACTGCCCAGGTCGACTTACGCCCGCACGCCACATTAGGTCCATCTGATTGGCTGCTGATGATGTCATCATGCCTATATAAGCAAGAAACCTTAGCAGCCCCGGCAGTCAGTGAACTCCTGACGACGATGGCGGAGATGGTCAGCGATAGCTCGAGAATTTTATTCGAAATGGCGCGGCTTGAAAACCGAGAACGTTTCATTCATGTATGCCGTCGCGAAAGACTCCGAGGACACATAGCTTGTGTTAGGTTAGAATCTATTCTATTTAAGAAGTACGAGGCTCATGTATGCCGTCGCGAAAGACTCCGAGGACACATAGCTTGGGTTAGGTTAGAATCTATTCTATTTAAGAAGTACGAGGCTGTCCAATAAATAATACAACACATTTTTTCTTTGAAAGCAGGTTGGTCTTACTCAGGATTCTAAAACGTCTTTTTTGGTTACAAAACTCTATCTTACGTCAACTTACTGGGACTGTCTGCATGAACGCTTGGTAGCACTCCGCTGGTCGACGTCGGAGCCAACGCTTTTCTGCATCAACAACTTCCCCATCATCCACATGTTGCTTCCGACGGAGTATATTCTTCATTACGCCAAACAGATTGAAGTCGGAAGGTGGGAGATCCGGGCTTTAGGGTGGATAAGGAAGATGTTGCGATAATGACAGACGTCCTGCCCAACGTCTTACCCTGATTTTGTTCACTGCCAGGTCTCTGTAGACATTCTGCGAGCTCCCGTGAATATTAGTGGTGCTCTGGTTTTCCGCCAAAAGGAACTCAGCCATCTTCTTGGAATGCACCTAAGTTACAGACTCCATTTTGAAGGCTACGTACAGCGCAATCATCTTTCGGAATATCATGAAACTCTAGAGGCTGAAGCGGAAATATTCCACGATGTTTCACAGCAAATTCCGCATTTTTTCAAACGAAATTGGCCAAGAAAAAAAATGGTCCATTACCTACTGAACGCTCCTCGTAGGTTGAATTGTAACCTCCTAGTTTGGGTTCAGATGGTTCAAATGGGTCTGAGCACTATGGGACTTAACTTCTGAGGTCATCAGTCCCCTAGAACTTAGAACTACTTAAACCTAAGTAACCTAAGGACATCACACACATCCATGCCCAAGGCAGGATTCTAACCTGCGACAGTAGCGGTCGCGCGGTGCCAGACTGTAGCACCTAGAACCGCTCGGCCTCTCCGGCCGGCTCCTAGCTTGGGCTGGACACCCCGACAATTCTATGCTTGCAGAGGAGCGCCGCAGTACGGCCTCTGCTATTAAAACGCTTCCGAATGTATGTGAATGAGCTGCTATTAAAACACTTCCGAATGTATGTGAATGAGCTATATTCTCCGTGCTGAATTCTGTACGCTCTGTCCTAAGTTATTGTTACCAGACAAGTTCTACGAATATATGAAATGAAGAAAGGAAACGTTCTGTTACATAGTCGATATGATTCGTGGTGACCTTGAAAAGCAAGATTACGAACACTTTGCTTGAGTGAGTTTATTTCAAGTTGTGCAAAAATATGTCAATTAACCTTCAATGACTGTCGTTCAGCATATATATGAAAGACAAACATAAAATTTAGAATAAACACATAAAGCACTGAAAAGTGAAAACACATAGGTCACATTTTAAACCACTTCACGTATCAGAATCACCACCCTACTGGCATAAAAACGCCAGTAAATGGTAATAACAATTTATAGACAGCCAACACTCATCCACCACTACTCGAAACAGAACCATTACAGTAACTCTAAGCGTATGATACGCCACCCTTCTTCTTTTTTGGTCTTAAAATTTACACCTAATAACTCCGACAGTGGTTTTGCCTACTTATGGTTCCCAATACACCTACGATTTCAGTCCATATACTCCGAACCATATATCGATTATGTATCCTTCACAGTCAGGATGCCACAAAATTCTTCTTGGATTAAAAATATCGGTTTCTCACAGTTCATACTTTGTATCGTGTCGGCCATTACGACAGAAGAAATCAAACGGATTAGAATTTCACCGATTATCGCGCGAAGTCTGTACGTTCAGGCGATGATATCTACGTATACATCTATGATCACATTACATACATACTCCGCCAGCCATCGAACGGCGCATGGCAAATCCTTTATGAAGGCTAGCACAGTATTTATGATAGAAAAAGCAAATAAGAAGTTGTTAGTATCCAACTTAGAGAATGAATGGACATAGCTCCAGTATGACGGTTTTAGAGGAATTATGGGAAAAGTTTAAATTGATTGAGAAATTGTGCTCTGGGGACGCATGTGCCAAGCAAGTGGATTAAGGATCAAAAAGAAACTCCGTGTTTAACACACAAATTCGGAAAATGCTGAGGAAACCAAATGTCGCACTCCTGGTTCAAAAAGGAACAAGCATTTCGTGCGTTCGTAAGAAGTTCAATGCTCGAAGCATACAACTACTTCCACCTTCTTGCCTTAGCAAAAGATCTTTACAGAGAACCCGAGAAAACTCTGGTCATACGTAAAATCACTAAGCGGGTCGAAGGCTTCTAATCTTACAGCTCGTCGAAGACAGCAAAAGTAAAGCTGAAATTTTAAATTTTACGTTTAAGAAATCATTCACGCAGGAGCATGGTACAAACATACCATCGTTTGACTGTCGCACAGACTCCCAAATGGAGGACATAAAAATACATATCCTTGGTTTAGAGAAGCAACTGAAAGAGTGGAGAACGAGTGAGTCGCCTGGTCCAGATGGAAACCTAGTTCGGCTTTACAGAAAGTATTCTGAGGCATTGGCCCCTTACTTAGCTTGCATTTATCGCGTATCTCTCTACCAAGCGACTGGGAAAGAGTGCAAGTGACTCATGTGTATTAGAAAGGTAAAAGAACGCGTCCGGATAATTACAGACCAATATCCTTAACATCAGTTTTCTGCAGAATTCTTGAAAATATAATAAATAACCTTGAAACAAAGAAGCTTCTGTCTACAAATCAGCACGCATTTAGAAATCATCGCTCTTGCGAAACTCAGCTGGCTCTTTTCCCACGTGATATCGTACAAACCATGGACAAAGGGAAACAGGCAAATTCCATATTCTTAGAATTTCAGAAAGCGTTTGACAAGGTGCCCCCACTACAGTCTGTCGACGAAGGTCCAAGCATATGGTTTAGGTTCCAAAATAAGTGAGTGCCTCGAAAACCTTTTTAGTTAATAGAACACAGTACGTTGTCCTCGGCAGCGAAAGTTCATCAGAGGTGAAGCTATCATCAGAAGTGTCCCAGGGTAGCATGATAGGACCGATCTTATTTTCTACATACATAAATGACCTGACGGAGAGGGTGAGCAGCAGTTTACGGGTGATTGATGAAGATGATATGGTGTACGGAGAGTGTCGTCGTTGAATGATAGTAGGAGTAGATAAGATGACAGACAGAATTTCTGCGACGAATGGCGGCTTGCTCTAAATGTAGAAACATGTATGTCGCGTCACTAACAGGTTGCCGCTTGACACAGTTAAATCGATTATATGTCTAGGCGTAACGTTGCAAAGCGATATGAAATGGTAAGAGCACGTCCTGTTGGTCGTCAGGAAGGCGAATGAATGGTAGGCTTCGGTGTATTGGGAGAGTTTGGGGGAAGTGTAGCAAAGCTGTAAGAGAGACCGCATATACACTACTGGCCCTTAAAATTGCTACACCAAGAAGAAATGCAGATGGTAAACGGGTATTCATTGGACAAATATATTATACTAGAACTGACATGTGATTACATTTTCACGCAATTTGGGAGCATAGATCCTGAGAAATCAGTACCCGGAACAACCACCTCTGGCTGTAATAACGGCCTTGATACGCCTGGGCATTGAGTCAAACAGAGCTTGGATGGCGTGTACAGGTACAGCTGCCCATGCAGCTTCAACACGATGCCACAGACCATCAAGAGTTTTTTTGTTCGTTATTGATCGTTGTGTTTGGTCGTTGCGGGCGTCGCAAGACATTCTGTTCAAGTTCGGTGGTTGATCCTTCCACTCAGTTTATTTATTACAGAGGCCAACCGGCTCTCTGACCGAACACGCTGAGTTACCGTGCCGGCTCGAGAGTAGTGACTGGCGTATTGTAACGAACCAGTTGCTCGGCCACCATTGACCAGACCTTTTCAATTGGTGAGAGATCTGGAGAATGTGCTGGCCAGGGCAGCAGTCGAACATTTTCTGTATCCAGAAAGGTCCGTACAGGTCCTGCAACATGCGGTCGTGCTTATCCTGCTGAAATGTAGAGTTTCTCAGGGATCGAATGTAGGGTAGAGCCTAGGGTCGTAACACATCTGAAATGTAACGTCCACTGTTCAAAGTGCCGTCAATGTGAATAAAAGGTGACCGAGACGTGTAACCAATGGCACCCCATACCATCACGCCGGGTGATACGCCAGTATGGCGATGACGAATACACGATTGCAATGTGCGTTCACTGCGATGTCGCCAAACACGGATGCGACCATCATGATGCTGTAAACAGAACCTGCATTCATCCGAAAAAACGTCGTTTTGCTATTCGTGCACCCAGGTTCGTCGTTGAGTAAACCATCGCCGGCGCTTCTCTCTGTGATGCAGCGTCAAGGGTAACCGAAGCCATGGTCTCCGAGCTGATACTCCATGCTGCTGCAGACGTCGTCGAAATGTTCGTGCAGATGGTTGTTGTCTTGCAAACGTCCCCATCTGTTGACTCAGGGATCGAGACGTGGCTGCACGATCCGTTAGAGCCATGCGGATAAGATGCCTGTCATCTCGACTGCTAGTCATACGAGGCTGTTGGGATCCAGCACGGCGTTCCGTATTACCCTACTGAACCCACCGATTCCATATTCTGCTAACAGTCATTGGATCTCGACCAACGCGAGCAGCAATGTCGCGATACGATAAATCGCATTCGCGATAGGCTACAATCCGACTTTATCAAAGTCGGAACGTGATGGTACGCATTTCTCCTCCTTACACGAGGCATCACAACAACGTGTTACCAGGCAACGCCGGTCAACTGCTGTTTGTGTATGAGAAATCGGTTGGAAACTTTCCTCATGTCAGCACGTTGTACGTGTCGCCACTGGCGCCAACCTTGTGTGAATGCTCTGAAACGCTAATCATTTGCATATCACAATATCTTCTTCCTGTCGGTTAAATTTCGCATCTGTAGCATATCTTCGTGGTGTAGCAATTTTAATGGCCAGTAGTGTAGAACACTAGTGAGACCTATTCTCGGATACTGTTAGGGATTCCCATTTATCAGATGAGAGGGAGACATTGAAGAAATTCATAGGCGTGTTGCTAGATTTGTTACCGGTATGTTCGATCAGCACGGAAGCATTACGGAGGTTCTTTGTGAACTCAAATGGTAATTCCCTGGGCGCCAGACGACGCTCTTTCAGCGAGGCACTATTGAGGAAATGCAGAGAACAGGCAGCTGAGGTCGACTGTAGAACCATTCTACTGTCGCTAACATACATTTAGCGTGAAGATCAGGAAGATAAGATGTGAGAAATTAGGGCAGGTACGTGGACTTTTAGACCTATGTATTTCTCTCGCTCTATTTGTGAGTGGAAATGACTAGCAGTGATAAGTGGTGCTCTCCACTACTGCGATCGCGCACGTAGCGGTGTACTGATTTGAAAAGATCGGCCGTCTTCGACCGATGTCGGTCGTCGGCGGAATCCACTAATATCGGTGCCACTGTGACCGCATCTCTAGGCTGTGTGATACGAGACGTCAAGAAACGATCGTCGCATAGATACGTATAAACACTTCGGTTTGCTGAACCTGTTTATGTTTGAAACTGCTGTCTGCGTATCTGTAGCTTCCGATATCTGGGTGAGAAGAAGAAATGTCACGCACAAAAATTTGTGTTTAACCACGAAGACAAAATTCACGTAGGACGCAGATACCAGTGTCAAAGCGTGCATTGTGCGATCTATTGCCGGAATCGTTTTGAAACGTGGATGGTAGAAGGAATTTCGCTATCTGGCCGTGCGCGCAGTAGGGAACAGTCGGAGGCAGGTGAATGAGTGTTACATTGTCTGTCTCCGGCGTTAACTTGGCGACGAGCGCCATTAGGCTAATGGCAGCGCTACACGATCGGCTGGCTAACCTCTCGGGATTTCCCGTCATCCATTAGTCCAGCGGTCATGTGGGCACGCTGGGCTGGACGCACTGCCGTTCCGAGCGAAATCGCACAACGCTTAACAAACACGACGCTTCTCTCGTGCTGCGTTCACAGACGCTACACATAATCAATCTCCTCATCTATTTTAAAACAGTTCTTCTCAAATTACTTCTTCTTAAATAACAGGCATTAAATTATGGTGACTAACGAAAGTTTGTTTCCTGATACGGGTTCTAACCCGCACTTCCAGTTTTCTGCACATCACTGTCTCATTAGAAGACATGTCCTAAGAGTTTTGCCAATAAAACGCAACCATGCAATCGGAAGCAATCAACATGTTCTCCCAACCACTTTAAAAAAAAAAAATGTTCAGATGTGTGTGAAACCTTATGGGACTTAAATGCTAAGGTTATCAGTCCCGAAGCTTACACACTACTTAACCTAAATTATCCTAAGGACAAACACACACACCCATGCCCGAGGGAGGACTCGAACCTCCGCCGGGACCAGCCGCACAGTCCATGACTGCAGCACCTGGGACCGCTCGGCTAATCCCGCGCGACCCACTTTTTAAACTTCCTCACAGTTGCACAGGGACTTCCATTAGAAGAAAGTAATTTGGTACATCTAACATGTTCTTGTCTCTTCTGTGTCTGCTTTGTCATATGCATTACTCTTTTATTGAAGGTACTGTTAATGTTGAAGACTAATTCAATCGCCGGCCGCGGTGGTCTCGCGGTTCTAGGCGTGCAGTCCGGAACCGCGCGACTGCTACGGTCGCAGGTTCGAAACCTGCCTCGGGCATGGATGTGTGTGATGTCCTTAGGTTAGTTAGGTTTAAGTAGTTCTAAGTTCTAGGGGACTGATGACCACAGCTGTTAAGTCCCATAGTGCTCAGAGCCATTTGAACTAATTCAATCTCACAGTATCTGAAAATACTTCCAACTTTACCTGAAAATTTTCCCAAATATGGTAGGCATGTGTGTTTATTTACGTCATCTTCCTCAACGCTGCCAGCTGGCGGTTGGTATTTATGTCCATTTCGCTGTACTGTCATTTGGGGAGAGTCGCTCTTTGATTGTATACTGGGTGGTTATAATTAAATTTGCACTGCCTGAGGGGGTCCCCTTGAAAAGCGAATGATCGTAGGACAATGAAATATTGCGGAAATATGTGTAAGGACTAGTGGAAGATAAAAAAATGAACATAGCCATTGAAAGAAACACTTTTTCATATGCACACGAGGAGGCAACATTTGTTAACTGCGTATCTGAACCACGTTCCACGTTGCTCAGTGTAACAAACGTCTGCATCAACGACAGCCCGGAACCGTACTAGAGATTGCTCAGTTGCTGTCCGAAACGGGTCAGGTGACGATTTTCGCACATTGCGCCCAGCATTCAAAGCTATCTTATTAATTAAGTTCATTTCTTGGCTGAACGCTTCTAGATTTAAAGGGAATTGCTTTGTGCCAGACTTGTGCAAATAAAGTATCAAGATTATGGATGAAAGAAGCTAATAATGTTACGTGATGGGATGTAGCCGCAAATATAGAGCTTTATTTTCGTCATAAGTCACGGACCAACAACGATCAGTGTAAATAAATTAACTGTAAAATTTGTCTTTGCCGTTGTTGATTTCTTGGCGTGTTTTGGCCACTGTCTTCAAAACGTTATCAAGTAGATTGATAAAATGTTTCTTGAGAGTGTTACCGAACAAATCTTAAGTTTCCACATATAATTTGTGCCAACAACTTTATGAAATACTTTGTGTCAAACTGTTTTGTGTCCTTCCGAGGTAGGTCAGTGGCCGAAACACGTCAGGAAATTAAGAAAATATTTGAGGTCGAAAAAGCCTACCGTTAAGTTATATAAATACAACTACGACCCCTGCATCGGTTTTCTGCATTGATGCAATATATTTCTAACGGTCAATATGGTTCATAAAGCAGCCGATTAGAAATCTTGAAACGTTCGAATTACAATGCTTTTCTTGTGTAATCGCACATAATAAGAACCACAAACATTTCAACATTTTGGAGCTACCTTAGAAGAGATCACTGAACAGTCTTCTAAGTATGTCTCACATCTGTAGGAGAACCCACTGCAAGACAAGTACTGATTATTGAATTCGGGTTTTGGTTGTTCATTCATTTTAGCAAAGGATTTAAATATATCGCAGTACAGTTTGTACTGTATAGTAACACAAATACCTTAATCGTCTAAGGGCCATTTCGTGTAAGGAGTCACCTTGGGCGCAAAAGGTAAAGGCGATCTTTGCTCGAGCAGCAGTTGTACATTATATTAAACGTTACGGCCTGTTAACGTTAATAAGCTCCCAGCTTATCCGTCAAGCCACGAGTCGACTGGAGGGAATTACAAGCAAAAAATTAAGCTTCCAGGTTCCCCAAGGAATTTAGTAGACGGAAGTTTCAAGAACATTAATGCAGACCAGTAATAAACTTTGTTTTACTTTTATCAGGACTGCGAGGGAAAGGGGAAGCAGTGCCCGGCATCTCATTTAACTTTTTCAGTTTCAACTTTGATTCTCAGCAGCACCGTGTTCAGCGCCTGGCAGCAGCAGCCAAGCCTCGGCTGGTCCGCGTCTTGAAATCTGCACAACACTGACGCTTTCTCTGCGAGAGACTCAGCATAGGTCAGGGCCGGTTTAAGATGTCACCGTATACCTTACAAGTCAGTAATGAACTACAGGGTCCCTATTCAGTTGCGTGCATTCATTTTTTAAGTGAATTATTTTACTTCCATACAACAGGAGGAAGACAATGTAATTAATTTTAGCGACATATTGCAAAGCTGAAGAATAGCAAAGCATGTGGTGAAGACCGAATAGTTGTTGCGGTCCTTAAATGAGCTGGACCAGAAACCTTAAAGGAAACAAACGGAACAAATTATGGATGACTGGAAAAGTGCAGTGACAAATTCTGAGATACACTTGTTGTTTCTTTTGATTTCCATTAACTCGAGCCACTATAATAATGCAGAATATCGTATCAACAAATCCAGTGGATATAATTTGTAGTCTTTGTTGCCCAGGATGCAGGTCCACGGCTTCATATTAACCTCACCGAACAAAATATTAGTTAGTTGGTTGGTTGTTTGGTTTGAGGTATCATGCAAACAGAACTCAAGTTAAAACAATTCCCAAAAGGAGTCAGGGAAAGGAAAAGGGGGGGAAAACTAATGGGGAACCACTTGGAAAGAAAAAACGAAAGAAGCTAACCAGAAGGCGAAAATGTACATTAAAAGGAAAAGTAGTTGAAGTTATTAAAATAATATAGCAGGTGGGCGAGGCTGGCTGATCACAAGAATAAAAAAGGATGAGCCAGCCACTCTGCAACACATTAAAATCTCCAACCTAAAAGAGAAAGTGAGATGAACGCACATAGGGACAAGAAGAATACCAAGGCAAGAAACAGCAAAGAAAGAGTGAGGAACAGTTAAAGTGGATAGAGGGTGGAGGCCTCGTAGAGAATACCAGACTCCCACCCTTAGATTGTGTGATAAAAAAAAACCCTTACGAATAAATCGTAAAACATCGCCAGCCATTGAGGCACTGTCGCCGAACACCGCAGGCAGGGTGCTGGGAAGGTTAAAAGTCTGCCGCAGAGCGGCAGTCCAACAAGATGTGGACGACAGTCATGTGGGAGCCACAGCGACAGCGAAATGGGTCCCCGTGATGGAGGAAAAAAATGGTTCAAATGGTTCTGAGCACTATGGGACTTAACATCTTAGGTCATCAGTCCCCTAGAACTTAGAACTACTTAAACCTAACTAACCTAAAGACATCACATACATCCATGCCCGAGGCAGGATTCGAACCTGCGACCGTAGCAGTCGCACGGTTCCGGACTGAGCGCCTAGAACCGCGAGACCACCGCGGCCGGCTGACGGAGGAGGTGGCCATGTTTTAGCCAAGTGTGGCGATGACCGCCGCACATCCTCTGTCTCCGTGATAACACGTAGTTTGTTTGGTGTACTAAGGGTGCGCCATTCAGTATCCCATATCGCGAAAACTTTGCGGTGGAAGACCGATCGAAGATCAGTGTCTGCCAGGCCAATCTCCAGAGTTGGTTTACTGATAGCCTGTTTGGCCAGGCGGTCATCAAGTTCATTGCCCTGGATACCGACATGTCCTGGAGTCCAAATGAAGGTCACTGGACGTCCACTGTTAAAGAGGGCATATAGACACTCCTGGATAGTCAGTACCAAAGGATGCTGAAGGAAGCACTCTTAAAGAGATCGTGGCAAGCATCATTTGATACCGCCTGGATTCCATTAGCAAATCAGTCCACGAGGTTGTGCAGATACGTTGCATCCATGTTAAATCGCTCGCTGAGGTTCTGATCGCAAAATTCCACCAGCTACAGGCATCCTGGTGCCAGCGTTTCACCCACTGTTTCTACATATCGCACAGATTTTCTACGGCGTTCGAGTCAGATGATTTGGCAGGCCAGTCAAGATGTAATAGCATGGGAGAGTGTTCAGACAACCAGTTACATGATCTTAGAGCCCGAGAACGTTGCAGCTGTGGTCTTTATGTACCTACGTGAACGATGGTCTCTTAAGGAGTGATTGACACCAAATGTCCACTGCATGCAGCTCCTGTCGCAATGTTGTCTCATTAGCACTTTTGGATGGATCTTCATTCACCACCTGCAGCAGTTGCTGTCGGCTCTGAAAGCGCCTTTGATTCACACCCTGTCGAACGAGTCTCCGTCTCAGTCTGGATCACAATTCTGAAGTTTCGTTTCCAGGCCACATGTGTTACATCACTGCTTTTAGAAAAATTTTACAGTCCGTCGCTAAATACCAACAAATTCAGAAACTTCACTCATCATATCACCATGGGCATGGCTGAACACGATTGCCTCTTTCTGCCACTTTGTCACGTCCATATATTTACCCAAGTTTACGTATAATGTATTCTTGAAACATAAATGTCTCACTGCCCGCTACAGCTGTATACTCATGTAGGGGTAATGCAAGCATGGTTGAGCAAGTTACTCGATTGCTGTGTCATCTGTAAAGCCTTAACGATGCATCTGAGTGTGTACACGGGGGTGGCTATTTGTCCGGTGAGTTTATGTGTGAGGCGATCTGTAAGCTGTATAAATGGAAGACAAAAACTTCGAATAACCTTAGTTTAACACTATTCTACATGCAAACAACATCGATGCACTTTTTTTAGAGGTGGAGCCGCTCCACGCCCACACCGGCATGATTGCCAACTCAAAAAGTCTACTGCCATCTCTGCATAAGGGTTAATTTCACTAGAGTGAGGTGTCGCAGGATGTGGGTACTGCGATGTTTGCGTACGTCTGGTTAAGGTTAACCATTAATACGCGCTCATCTGGACACAGATTGGGTCGAAGTCGAACGAAGGATAGCGGTTTGAAGGGCAGAGGAAAAAAAGTGCCAAGGCAAGAGCCAAGTGAAAAGAATCTTTGCGATAGTTATGTCGGGTGGTAAGAGCAGTAGCGGATGTCTTGTTGCCTCCGATAGGTCATGCAAGGGTAGGCTTTGTTAATATTGGGTATCATGCATGTCGATACCTCTGACGTTGTGCGGTGCTGTTGCTCGGCGGCTGCCGTTGAGTGCCGATGCACTGACCAACTGATGTCTCCTGATGTCGCAGTGAGTCACTGCTCCCACCTGCATCTTGGAGCAAAAACCCTACAGCAACATCTTTTTTTTTTTTTTTAAATACACACATCTGTCGTCTGCTAATGCTCTGCCGAGACTCTCATTACAGCAACAGCCTACGTAGATGCTATTGTCTAATACACCCTCGCCCCTTTCAGATGGGGCTGAAGCTTTTGAGGTAGCTGACAGTGGCGTCATTCCCAAGACGTCAGCAAGCCCTGCGGTAGAATTACGGCGCGTCTTATAGCTCAAACTAAGTATTGTTTAAATTTGAATCATGTTGATGCCTAATACACGGTCCAGTCACACTAATGTGACCACCACCTACGTTCAAATGTGTGTGAAATCTTATGGGACTTAACTGCTAAGGTCATCAGTCCCTAAGCTTACACACTACGTAACCTAAATTATCCTAAGAACAAACACACACACCCATGCCCGAGGGAGGACTCGAACCTCCGCCGGGATCAGCCGCACAGTCCATGACTGCAGCGCCTTAGACCGTTCGGCTAGTCCCGCGCGGCTCTACCTACGTTCGAAGTCAACGAGCGATAACTACTCACAGACGGCAGGTGGTGGCACCGGCAGTGGAAGGTATATAAACCGTGTCGGCGAGACGAGGACAACAGTAATATCTTTGTCGTAACGCGGAAACGGGAGAGATTTCAAAAAATGGCTCTGAGCACTATGGGACTTAACTTCTGAGGTTATCAGTCCCCTAGAACTTTAAAATGGCTCTGAGCACTATGAGGTCATCAGTCACCTAGAACTTAGAACTAATTAAACCTAACTAACCTAAGGACATCACACACATCCATGCCCGAGGCAGGATTCGAACCTGCGACCGTAGCGGTCACGCGGTTCCAGACTGAAGCGCCTAGAACCGCTCGGCCACACCGGCCGACTCCCGAGGTAGGATTCGAACGTGTGTCCGTTGCAGCAGCGCGGTTCCGGACTGAAGCGCCTAGAATCGCTCGGCCACAGCGGCCGGCAGGGAGCGATTTATCTTACCTTATCATGGGTTTTCGTGCCAAGAGTGGAAGCATTTGCGAAACAACTGATTTGTAAACTATTCTCGTGCCGCCATGGTTAAAGTATACTGGGCACCGTAAAATGGCGCAATCGAAATCAGTTGCTAAAGCAACTGTGATGCACCACGGGCCACAGATAACAGCGGTGAACGACGGCTACGGAGATGTGTGCATGTCAATAGACGCTGTCTCCTCAACGACGGTTCAGAGAAAGTTGCTGTGTATGGGTCTCCACAGCAGGCGCTTGGTTCATGCACCCATGCTGACTGCTGTTCATCTGGAATCTGCACGCCAATACCGCAACTGGACGTCCACTAAATGGCGACAGATGGCCTTTTCAGGAGAATCACGTTTTATGCTCCATCAGATAGATGATCGATGGCGTGTACGGCGTGGAACGTCTGGAAGGATAGGTCCAGTCCGTGCGAGGGAGCGTTATGGTCTTGGGAGTGTTTTATTGATGTTCCCTGGGTAATCTCGCCGTTCAGGAAATCACAGTGTACCAAAAAAAGTGTACATCTATCGTTCCGAACCTTGCCCACCCCTACATGCAGTCTGTATTTCCTCACCTCTACAGCATCTACTAGCAAGACAATGCAACGTTTCACACAGCTCGAAGTATACATGGGTGGTTTGAAGAGCACCGTGATGAGTTTACTGTACATTCCCGGCCATCAAATTCCTCGAAATGAAACCCAATCGAGAATCTGTGAAACCACTTCGAACTAGCTGTTCGCTCCATGGCTCCTCAACCGAGAAACCTGGCGCAGCCTCTCACGGCACTGACGTCGGCTTGGCTCTACATTCCTACCATTACCTTCAAGAACTCTCTTTCTGCTCGTCTCGCATCGGACATGGGTGTGTGTGTGTTTGTCCTTAGGATAATTTAGGTTAAGTAGTGTGTAAGCTTAGGGACTGATGACCTTAGCGGTTACGTTCCATAAGATTTCACAACATTTGAACTTTTTTTGAACCAAATGACACTGGGAGTACCTCAAAAATTGCCGGTTCTGGTAGCATACAAATAGCGCGTTTAATGTTTTGACTCAACCGGGATGAAAGCGGTGCAAAGGGCTAAAACCATACAGCACAAAAATCATTAGAAAAATGTAAAAATAGAGATCTAATGGAATCTTATCAAGTTATACATACAACGATTCCATTTGATCAAAGTAATTTGGTTCTGTAATTAACTATCGTCTAGAGTAATGAATTGTGAAAATTAGTGACATGTTTTCATCGACGTTTTAATTAATTAGTAGTGACTAAAACATCGTTTTTTAAGTGAAACTACACTCCTGGAAATTGAAATAAGAACACCGTGAATTCATTGTCCCAGGAAGGGGAAACTTTATTGACACATTCCTGGGGTCAGATACATCACATGATCACACTGACAGAACCACAGGCACATAGACACAGGCAACAGAGCATGCACAATGTCGGCACTAGTACAGTGTATATCCACCTTTCGCAGCAATGCAGGCTGCTAGTCTCCCATGGAGACGATCGTAGAGATGCTGGATGTAGTCCTGTGGAACGGCTTGCCATGCCATTTCCACCTGGCGCCTCAGTTGGACCAGCGTTCGTGCTGGACGTGCAGACCGCGTGAGACGACGCTTCATCCAGTCCCAAACATGCTCAATGGGGGACAGATCCGGAGATCTTGCTGGCCAGGGTAGTTGACTTACACCTTCTAGAGCACGTTGGGTGGCACGGGATACATGCGGACGTGCATTGTCCTGTTGGAACAGCAAGTTCCCTTGCCGGTCTAGGAATGGTAGAACGATGGGTTCGATGACGGTTTGGATGTACCGTGCACTATTCAGTGTCCCCTCGATGATCACCAGTGGTGTACGGGCAGTGTAGGAGATCGCTCCCCACACCATGATGCCGGGTGTTGGCCCTGTGTGCCTCGGTCGTATGCAGTCCTGATTGTGGCGCTCACCTGCACGGCGCCAAACACGCATACGACCATCATTGGCACCAAGGCAGAAGCGACTCTCATCGCTGAAGACGACACGTCTCCATTCGTCCCTCCATTCACGCCTGTCGCGACACCACTGGAGGCGGGCTACACGATGTTGGGGCGTGAGCGGAAGACGGCCTAACGGTGTGCGGGACCGCAGCCTAGCTTCATGCAGACGGTTGCGAATGGCCCTCGCCGATACCCCAGGAGCAACAGTGTCCCTAATGTGCTGGGAAGTGGCGGTGCGGTCCCCTACGGCACTGCGTAGGATCCTACGGTCTTGGCGTGCATCCGTGCGTCGCTGCGGTCCGGTCCCAGGTCGACGGGCACGTGCACCTTCCGCCGACCACTGGCGACAACGTCGATGTACTGTGGAGACCTCACGCCCCACGTGTTGAGCAATTCGGCGGTACGTCCACCCGGCCTCCCGCATGCCCACTATACGCCCTCGCTTAAAGTCCGTCAACTGCACACACGGTTCACGTCCACGCTGTCGCGGCATGCTACCAGTGTTAAAGACTGCGATGGAGCTCCGTATGCCACGGCAAACTGGCTGACACTGACGGCGGCGGTGCACAAATGCTGCGCAGCTAGCGCCATTCGACGGCCAACACCGCGGTTCCTGGTGTGTCCGCTGTGCCGTGCGTGTGATCATTGCTTGTACAGCCCTCTCGCAGTGTCCGGAGCAAGTATGGTGGGTCTGACACACCGGTGTCAATGTGTTCTTTTTTCCATTTCCAGGAGTGTAGTTCTCAGAAGTGAGGCAATTTGACCCTCTGATTTGACTAATCTAATCTACTGAAATATTTCAATTATTTGAAAAGACTTTTCTATAACAAGTTTCGAAACTAAGCAATGTTCTCTTATCGGGCTTTGGAGGATTAATGACCAAATCCATCCCCAGCTAAGTCAATTATGTCTCTTCAAATAAGAGGTGGTTCTGCCCTCTAATAAGCATTAGTATAGCTGCTAATAATTTCTAAAAGACAACCCGACTACGAAAACCTCAAGCACATAGACACGGCTGATGAAGTAAATGAAAGTAAAAGGATCAATATCAAAAGAAATGGATAATTTCAAGCAATTTTTTTGCAGTGGCCGGAAGTACCCGTTATGTTACATCATGGACTGTGAGGTTTGTTCCGCGCCCGGGTTCCCGGGTTCGATTCCCGGCGGGGTCAGTGATTTTCTCTGCCTCGTGATGACTGGGTGTTGTGTGATGTCCTTAGGTTAGTTAGGTTTAAGGAGTTCGAAGTTCTAGGGGACTGATGACCATAGCTGTTAAGTCCCATAGTACTCAGAGCCATTTGAACCATTTTGTGAGGTTTGTTGCAATAGAAGAATGTCGGAAATTAAGTGGACAGATAAGTAAATAAGATAGGAAATTTGGAGATGCTTCACAGAATCTGTGAAGAAAACAACATACGGAAAACACTAATAAAAGGAAAGGACATCAGAGAATAACTTTCATGATACTAGAGGGTGTTATAGAGGGTAAAAATTGTAAAGAAGGAAAGAGATCGGAATGGGCCCAACTAATAATTGAAGACGTTGGATGCAAAGGAGTTGGTACAAGAGAGGTATTCGTGGCGGACAGCACCGAAACAGTCAGAAGTCTGAGGGTCATAACAAAAGTTCTTATAGGTGAGTTCTTATAGCCACAGAAGTGTGAAAGATTGGGTGTGCTTATCGATTACTGCTTTTCCTGCGTATTCTGTTTGCTGCTGAAATTAACTACAGTTGAATCGGAATAGGTTGATCCCCGGCAGTTGCAGTGGGCTGGCCACGGCAGCTTCGTGGGCCTGTTTTGTAAACGTCTCTCTGGCAACAACCCAGAGCTGTCACAGATCTGTAGGGCTGCAGCCGGTAGCGCTTCACAGTTAAAAGCTGGAGACAGTGCTACGAGCTGTCAGCCGTCTCGACTTTAAATCAGCGTGACAGCAACTCAGTAAGAAGAATTCTCTTTCTTCTAACTACAATTGTGCGTGATCTCATTTTCGTAACACTTGCATCGACACTTGACAGTGTGGTAATACCCATTTGTCGATCACTATCTGAGATTAATTAACGCCTTATGTCTTATTTGTTACCGCAACCGACTGTGCCAGTATGGGAAACTGAAATGATTGAATGAAGTACGGTCGCAAGACTAACGTTACTCGACGATTCATCTCAATCCGTTGCATGCAGTTCCATCCACTGTATTTTTTTCAGAATGTTGTACGCCATTCTTTGTAGATACATTGGACAGCCCGCATCGCTAAACATTCGAGGAGATTTATTCTTGGTGTGGGCAAGGACATGTCCAAATATGATAGTTCCTTTCTGCTGTTCCGTCCCATTTCCATGTTGACCCATTATACTATGCTGATTCCACACAGCCACCCAGCACATACACTGATGAGCCAAAACAATATGACCACTGCCCACCGCGAGGCTGTATGCTGCCTATTGGCACTGACGGAGCATGACGCGGTGAGAGAAGTATATTGGCGGAGCAGAGACGAATGGGGACTCACTCTAGAAACGACAAGTAGCGCAAATGCGGAAATCCGCCGCCTTAAGTGACTTTGACAAAATCCAGGGTGTTGTGGTCCAGTGCCTTGGAGCGAGCATCTCGGAAATAGCGAAGCTGGTCGGTTGTTCGCGTGCTACTGTCTTTAGTATCTATGGACAGTGGTTGAAGAATGCTGAAACCACGAGTAGACGACAAAAAGATGTCCATATCTCATCACACAACACAGGGATCAGAGGCTTGCTCGCTGTCTAAAGCAGGACAGGTGGCGATATGTGCCAGATCTGACGACACAGTACAGTGCTGGCATAAGCAAAAATGTTTTGGAACACCCCAATCAGTGCAGAGTATTGAACATGGTGTTCTGCAGCAGAGCACCCGTATTTGTTCCCAAGCTGATCCAACAACGTCGTCAATTATGATTACAGGTGGCTCGGAATAAACGAGATTGGACCTTGGATCAATGGAATCGTGTCGCCTGGTGGGATGAATCCCTTTCATTGCTAAACCAGCTCGATGGTCGTGTCCAAATACGCTGCCATTCCGGTGAACGACTACTCGAAACATGCAGCGCGCCACGGACGCAGGCTGGTGGGACCAGTATTATGTTATGAGGGACATTCACCTGGGCTTCCATGGGATCTGCAGGACTAACCGAAGGCACCACGACAACTACCGAGTACGTGAATATTATTAGTGACCCCTTACGCTTGATGTCTTCCTCCACAGCGATGGTTTCTTCCAGACGGATAACTATCCGTGTCGCAAGGCCAGGATCATGTTGCAATGGTTGGAAGAGCATGATAGTGAACCCATTTTGGTCATCAACATCGGCTTATCTGAATCCGATGAAACCCAGTTAGAACGCTACCGCACGCCAGCTCCGCGCCCAAGAACTAACCCCTGCATATTAAGGGAAGTGTGTGATGTGTACATAGACATCTGATGCCATAAACCTTAGGAAATTTATCAAGTACTTGTCGAATCCATGGCACGCAGAATCGCTGCTGAGCCATTCCAGAAGTGGACCAACACGTTTTCAGTTTGGTGGTCATAACGTTTTGTATCATTAGCTTACGTGTCTCCACACTGCCTTGACTTCTGTCAGCGGTGGAGCGTCAGATGAGCGCCTGGTACCATTTCTACACCAGCACAGCTCTCCAGAGCGATCTTTGTGCTTTTTTAAGGGGTTGGCTAATATTTGGTCAAGTGAGCTCAGAGAATAGTCCAAAAATGATCGATGCGTTTTATTATGGACAGACAACAGCGAATTTTTCCTTCCTGTGTGTACAGAGCTACCAAGGCAATTGTAGTGTCTTGACTAATGATAATTATGTTGCTAGATTACTGTTCAAAAATCAAGTTTCATTTCATTTGTTACTGCTTAAATTAGGGAACTGAAATTTAGTATTATTCCGAGGGACAGTCAAAACGTAATGTCTCTTTTTCTTTTATTAGCCAAGAATTCAAATGCAGCTACACAGGTGGAGCACTACTACACTGACAAATAATTTTTGAGTTTTCAAAATAATTTCCTGCCATTTCCACAGTTTCGGCCTATCTTTTAACAAGGGCATGTATTCCAGTATGAAAAAATGCACTGCCCTGCTTCCGAAGACATTGACACACGGGAATTTTCTCGGCCTTCTCATCTTCAGAATCTCACGATGAGCTTCTTTAAGTTGATGCATGTTTAGCCTGCATTTTTCCATAAGCCAATAAACGTTGCTGTACTTTATAATTTCTTTGTTTATTGTTAATCCGTATGTTCCTCTTTCAGTTTAATTCTAACCTATAGTTCTCCTGATTCTTTTCGTTCTCTCTTCTGGATGTATTCAGTGTTTCAGCCCCGCAAAGACAGTCTGATTTGACGACTGTTTGTACTGTATCAGTTTCGTTTATACTGAAATGAACGTTCCTTGTAATTACCTTTCATTAGACTGAAGGCGTTTCCTTTTTCTGGCAACGAATAGTCCTGTACTTAATTTTAATATTTTGGGTGCTAGGTTGTTACTAGACATTTTCTTTGCATTTTCATATCATATTTGTTTTTTTTAAGAATTTTTATTTGTGGCTACGAAGTTTTTCGGGACGAAGTCATTGCATAAAAAGTTCTCGGTTTATCTGCTGCGTGAAATTCGGATGGAATGTGATTTTATCCGAATGTGACGCGGCAGTTAAACAGCGAACGTTATTTTTGCAATTTCCACTTGTTTTTGTGCTGTTTGATTGTCCTGGCATAGAATCGCCGTGTCGTCTGCAAAAGTTCAGCAGTCTGTCCTAAGATTGGTTCTTTCTAATTCGATTGGTTCGTGAATTTCTATTTTCGCCATTCCTTGACTGATGTTCCTAAAACATAGTTGAAAAATGATGGAGGAAGTCAATCACCTTGTCATACTTCCGTTTCACGTGCAAAATGTTCAGAGATTTCTGCCCTGATTTTCAGTTAGATTTTGTGGCATTTAGTGTTTCACTAATAACTGCAACGGTTTTGAGGCCCAGACTTTGCTTCTGGACGAGGGTATGGTCGAGTTTAATGACGTCACATTTCGAAGAGTGGAACAAAGACTCTGCCAAGTCGAATTTTTGCCTCCTGAAGCGGAAAGTGTCCAGTGAGATTCAGCACAAGCAGAAGGGAGGAGAAGCCATATTGGATTAATTCATATGTATCTGAACCCCGTTTTTCCATTATAAAATACTTGCTATGACTATGACCTGTTTCAAAACACCGCCACGTTGAGGATCTTTCGAAAACGCGTCGTCATTGATACTATTCCTTACATTAAAATTACAGGTAATTGCTTATCATTCGTTAAAGGCTTCACATATTGGATGGTTTTCGACTATATCTTGCATACTATGACAGAAAGTCGTTCCAATGTTATGGCGCAGTGATGATTTATCAAAAGCGCCTCGCTTTTGGTACAATATTTTATAATTAAGTTTCAAATAGTGACATCTAAGAGTGGAAGCAAGTAGCTTATATTATAACTAACATCATGCTGTCATATTTCACCTGTAGCGTAGCAGTAAAATTCGCCAACCATGAAGCAAAAGGTAGCAGTTTCATGTCTGATCACTGGTATATAATTTTTTTTCACCTTATGTTTTCCAAAGTATCCTTGGATTTAATTATTAATATGACACAAGTATGATCTGAAATACTCGATGTGGAAGCGCGCTGGGCCCATAACCTAGACGTCCGTGGATCGAAACCACGCTCTGCCAGTAATGAACCGTAATTTATTTTCAAAGAATATTCTTAAGAATTTATTTTATTTACTAGCGATTCATCAAGAACAGTAACACATTTAATCACGCTATGTAAGCATGGAAGTAGTTGCCAGGGAGTAACTGATGAAATCATAACCAAAATTCCTTTTAACAAATGGGAATTTTATTCACTTTAATAGTGCCTAAAAGCATTTTTTAAAAGAAACAGATTTAAAATTGTAATCAGAAAGAACCCTCTAAATATAAAGTTACAATTTATTCAGAGGTAGAAAGAAACAAATTTTGACTGTATGAGCTTTCGGGCAGAGAACCTTGCCACTCCCTTTTGACACGGCCGTATTTACGACCGCTCGCAACAGCCTCTGAAAGACTACACTGATGCAAATTTGCAACACACCAGATAACTTTAAACGAAGAGTTTTAACAATTTACACAAGCACACAAACTATGCACCCCCCGTAGGAGGGATGGAAATGGTACAAAACGTTAACAGTTAAAATATTAACCTTGCCGCCGATGGTGCAACTTGATTTTAACTTCTAAGAAAAGTCTTACGGTGAAAGGGTGGCAACTTTGTATACTAAAACGATCATTTAAATAAAAGCCCATGAATTGCAATCTTATGTAAAATTCTACAAGGTTGGCCAAACAATAGTGAAGATGCTCTACAGTACACAGATACCGCCTCTCAAGCAATTTCTGGTGAACTGCAGCCACATTTTCTGGTGCTCGGGAACATTTTGGACTGTTTTTTGAATTGTTCCAATTAGATCCTGTCTGACACCATTTTCGGAATAAGCGTTGCTTGACACTCTTTGCTGGCACTTTAACATCATTAAACTTCTCGGCAAAGAACTGAGCACACAGTTTCCACGATTTTGTTGTCAAGTAACTTTCCACAACGAACACCCGATGCTCCACTGTCAGTACCATTGTCCCCTTTGCACTGCTCCACTCACACTGATACAGCTCGCACTACGCTCTGAACCGATGTGGATCACGTGACGGGTGTAGGGGTGCTTTGTGCGTCACAGGGTGTGATTATATGCATACATTCAGGCCCAATCATATCCACTCGTCTGGTACACTTTTATTTGCTCCACCCTGTACTAAGCTGCGGCATAGACAGTAGGGGTTCAGCAGACGGTACAACTTGCTGAGCAGACGTTTGGACCTTTACCAGAATCTAGTCTGCTTTTTCCAACACATAATACTGTCTGCAAAATATGCTGTCAATGAGGGTGTTCTTTCCAAACCCAAGCAATATTTCGTTTCTGTGGTGATCATATATAGGTAGGGATGTAAATGTGGAAACCCAGTTTGTTTTTGCTGTATAAAAAAAGTGTTTACTTATCTTTCAACTTCAAAAATTAGCCAAAGCTAATTCATAATGTTTTAGCAATGAATGTAATATTATGAAACACAAAAACAAAATATGTTAAAAATTAAAAAACATTTTCTGTTTGCACAACAACTCGTTAATTTTTCAAGAAGTGCGGGTAACGTGAAAACGCCTTAAAATTGTGGGAAAATGACTACTTAAAACGAAAACTATTAAAAACGTTAGAAACTATTTTATTTTATATTAAATTTAAATTAGACAAAAGTATTTTTAAACGCAACTGTAATAGAAAAATGCTTCATAAGCGAAGTTCACTTGCAAAAAATCTCAAAGGTAAATATCTTCTTCATTTCCGGCACACAAAGTGACTCCACTCCTCACACACTACACACTTAATCCACAATTCTCCCCGAACGTCTTTGGAAAATGCGCCTCCACAAAAAATAATACGAATGGCATCTTCTTCAGTAGGTTTTTCTGCTCCAACTGGGAGATCCAAATCTGACTCGCCTGAAGAGACAGTTGGCGCAATGAGCTCTTCATCTCAATCCTCAGACAACTTAAGCCGTTTTTGCATGGTTTTCTATAAGGAGCTTCACTTTTTTCTTGCTTTTGGCAGGTGCCTTAGGAAGCTTCTGTTTACCCTTCAGTAAGGACTCTTCAAGGCGTGTTTTTTAAGGCGAAGATGTCAAAACAGCTGATGAACCTGGCTTACGATCTCAGTTGGAAACCTTCCTCTTTAGTGGAGGAATTGGCGTGATATCTTGTGGAGACACACACATGTTTGATGAGATATTTGACAACGATGTTGACCTTCTGCTTTCTCTTTGGCCATCTTCACTTGGGCTGTCAGTTGTCACATGTCTGAATGCGTTCTGAGTGTCTTCTTGTCTGAGGTCATTACTTCCACCTGGAGATGCTGGATTCTCATAAGTTCCTCTCAGACTTCTGGCCTCATCTAAAGCCGACGTGGCAGCGATAAAGTCGATTTCTGCTAAAACAGTCCTGTCACATGGGAAAATTCCGGTCTCCAAAAATCCTTTTGCAGTAATAGAGCCAGTCTGGCACTTTATGTAGGCTTTCCCAAACAACTCAGATTTGTCATATGGTCCTAGGGCCGGCTGCTGTCTCGCTACCATTGGCGAACATAGTCAGCGTAATAGGTTTTTAAAGTGCCCATAAAGTTCTTATCAAGTTGCTGAGTTTTATGAGGGGTGTGTGGCGGGATGCTCACGATTGTAACATGGTTCTCCCTTGCACGTTCTATAGCTTGAAGGTTTCTGGCATGACTGTTATGCCCATTAATAATTAACAACACAGGAGATTCTTTTGAGGGATGTGCCTTAGAAACGAAGAGGTCAAACCACTCAGAGAAGAGCTCAGTTTGAATCCAGCCTGAAGGATGGCATTTACCAATTGTTCCAGGTGGTACTCCTTTCAGTAGAGTATCAGTCCAGTTCTTCCTGGGGAAGAAGGTACTACTAGCACTCTTACAGCATTTGACAGTCACCAGAGATCCTCGCTCTGCTGATGTGAGTGTACCTACTTGACGTTTACCTTTCAGTCCAATTCCATGTGGGATGCTGCTCTGGACGACAGAGAGCCCAGTCTCGTCCACATTGTGCACACGATCAGCACGAGTGTTTACTGTACTCAGCTTCCAAAATGTCAAAGAAACTTGTCTACAGCTTGTTTGTTGAACCCGTTTGCTGTCGAGAATGAGGTCCCCATAGGTTTGTGGATTGCGAGTTTATTCCTGTGTCGTCTAAGAAAAAGGTCAAACCGAGCTCTATCTGCAGCATTTGAAGTAAAAGGATGATTAATATTATTTCTTTCCGCTAGCTCGTATGCCATTCTCTTGACATCTAATCTGTTAAGGGGACAGAAGCGATTATCCATTTCAATGAGATACTGTAACAACTGTTTCTCAATAGCATCAGGTAGTACAGGCCTACGTCCAAGTCTCAAAGGAACACATTCTTCAGGTGACATATCACTATGCACAAACCTTTAAAGTGTCGTCTGAAGTACACTGAAAGCTTTTACTGCTCTTCTTAACCCCATCTGCTTTTCGCTTAAGGCTATTATAGTCTTCATCATGTTTTCAGCATCCCATTTCTTCACAATAGCTTTTGGTTTCCGATCAGTTAGCTTTCGTGGCATCTAGAAACAGACGCAAAACGTTTCCACAATGCCATCGTATGTATGCTTTCGGTAGATTACATAAAGCAACTATCCATTTAAGGTTGACAAAGGACTGCTAAAACCTTCTATGCACCTCCCTTTATAAGCCATCAGGCGTAAAGAAAGATAGCTACAAAGTATGTAGATAAATATGATACCACAACTTACCTCGAAAAAGGTTTAGGAAATGCTCGGACGTAAATTGCATCACTGTAACAGCGTCTGTTGCTCAACTGACAGCTAACCCTCTACCGTGACAAATAGGCACTATTGCAACAATTTCTGGCTGCCCTGCTAGAGTGCAGCACTGTGCAGCCCAGATACTAGACGTTTCCACATTACCCACACGCTTCCACATTTACACCTCTACATACCGCCTTTTTGCGACACATGGGTGCTTCGTCTTTCCCTGGGGATATCATGACAGCGTAACAACGCAGTATTTTTCTCTTTAACTCGTTTCCTTCCACCTGCGAGCTTCTGATACGGACTCCAGGGCGCTAACTCGCCGCGTTGTCTCTTAGTTCCCTCTGCTACCCTGGCATCAATAGTAACGAAAAGTGGTCAACAAAGAAGCGTAATCAAATCTCCGCCTTACTAACTAAAATGGTTTTCTTCACGATAACACCAAAATTACAGTCGACGTTACCAGAACGAATTTTCACTTTGCAGCGTAGCGTGCGCTTATTTGCAGCTTTCTGGCGGATTAAATCCGTACTCTGGGAGAGGACTCGAACCTGGGACGCGTGTCATTCGCGGGAAATTGCTCTGCCGGCTGAGCTATCCAATCACGACTTACGACCCCCCTTACATTTGTAAGGTCTGGAATGTAGGAGATAAGCTTTGCCGGAAGCAGACCAGTGAGCATGAATCGTGCTTCGACCGGCGTTAAAAGAAAAAGAGAAAGTCGGTAGAGAACTTGCCCGTAGAGGTACTGGGTTCGAATCCTGGCCCATCATACAGTTTGAAACCACGAAGTTTCTTAAGAGACCTTATATTTTAATGAACCTACTTATAAACTAACGTATTAAAAGTTAAATTTAAATTAAGATTGAACTTTGTCATTTTGAAAAGACTGAAGGAGCGATCTGTTTTACTTGCTACAAACATTCAACAGCCAGGATCAAATAAATGTTTTTATCTCGTAAAAATTAAAAAGTGCAGCAAAAACTAGCTATTTCGAATTCGTGCTACATTTTACAACTTGTTTTATTGTATACAGAAGTGATTATTGTACACACATTCTCTTCTGCTTCAAGGCGGGCATCAGGGGCTATCAAAAGGTTTCCATTTGAGGGCGTTGCTAATGTGTATATGCATCGTAGTGCGACTCCGATGCTGGTATGTAAGCACTGACGTCTAGACAAAGAATTAGTGTGGCATTCGTGTCTTTCCGACACGCGTGCTGTAAATGCGGAAAGATAAATTTTGGCGACGTTATTACCAAATGCGTCGAAACGGAACCTAAGTGCGATTAGTCTTTTCTTGGCTGCCGAAGGGCGAACGCAGGGTAGACATCCATTGGAGAATGGAAAATGGGTATGACGCAGCATGTCTATCGAAAACCACTGTTGTGGAATAGTGCGCAAAGGAGTGCTACTGCTTCATTATAACGCACAAAACCATTCTGCAAATGTCGTAAAGCAGAAGTTGCATCAACTCAAGTGGGAGACACCCGAGAAACCGCCCTATAGTCCTGATCTCTACCCATGTGATTATCATCCCTTCGGTCCCTTAAATAAGCACTGAAGGATCGACGATTCCTGTCTGATGATGATGTGCAACAGGCACACGGAGCTTCTCACGCAGCAGGAGACGGTGTTTTACCAAACGGGCATCTTCAATCTAGTGCGTCGGTTGGATGCTTGCCTCAGCGCTCATTCCTTTTCTTCCTGGCTGGCATACCGAGATTCTGGACTGTATGGCCATCGAACGGAAACCTTTGATCGCCCCTTCTGTCTAAGATAACGATTCTTTCACTGTGCATGGAAATTTTAAATCTTCTGTAGTAAAGCTGTATTTCCTCTTTTCTCTCCAGGTAAGCACATCACGCTTCCAGTACGTAGAACTGTCCGTTCAACCAAAAGGTAAGTTAAAGCTCAACAACGGTAATGAATTCTTTGTTATAATAAACAGGATTTGCTGTGGGTAGAAGGTACCACCTCGTTACGACCCAAATTAATAGTGAAACCCGCCTCGTACTCAATTCACAGCGTAATTGTGTTACCCTTTAATTAACTGGACACCCACCTTGTAGAGACATCATCTCTAGTAGATGGCGAGCAAATTGTGACGTACCGTGAAATAAGAGGGACTTTTCCTACTGAATGTGGTCTCAGCTTTACGGTTCACGCTGACGCTTCACTTTAATTACAAGCATTCGTCGTTTTTATTTTCATTAAATAGATGTGTTATTCGAAAAGATCTCATCGACTGATAAGGGTTTCTTCAGAAATTATACCATTTGAGTTTGTGTGCATTTATGTTGTGTGTATTAAACCGGAGACCTAGAAACGACAGAGAGACTTCGTCCTCCGGAGACCTCAGTGGTTCACAACAGCCCCCCCAGGGAAGGTCTCATACTAGATGAGTGTAGCCCCAAATGTTTGAGTGGTAGAGAAATGATGGTGTACGCGTACGTGGAGACAGTGTTTGCGGAGCAATCGCCGACATAGACCACTAGAGTTTACTAGGTGTATGTTGTCAATGTTTTTCTTATTATTTCTAGGCAGTTTTATCGAACATTAAGAAATTTTTACATCAAAACCCATTTCTTCTGCTAAAAGTTACTTTGTTAACTACGCAAAGCCAATGGCTTCACCATAGCAAAAAATTGATTTATTTATTGTTGTTATATCAAACCTCTATAGTCTCTATAGCACATAGTTTGATATGCACCGTAATGCCGCATCAGAGTCCATCGCTGCATGATTTGTTCTTGTTTGCACAGGGAGAAAATATTTAACACAACTTTGCTGACTCCATCAGCAACTGATACAGCAACTGGGGACGCAGTTGAAAACTGTTCATAAACTTAAAGTTTCTTATCAGAAAGTTTCACTTCATTTGTGACATTCAACTTAAAATGTGAACTTTTACGGAGTATTAAAGTTCCATCCTCAGAGATCGCCTGTCGCATCACTAAGATGTGCTACGTAATTTAATGAAATTAAATACGGTTGCTCTAAACGAAGCACCTACCAAATTTAGGAATGCGGGACCATATTCATCTTTTATGCATTTCCTTCCATTCAAGAAACGACAGAGCGCGATGGTGTAGCGGTAATACCGAACCGAGGACTCGCGTTCTGGGAGGAAGACGTTTCAAATCCCTATTAGTTCATCTAGTATATTTAGGTTTTAGGGACTGCGTTTTCGGGTGTCTCCCTAAATCGCTTAAGACAAATGCCGTGACGGTTCATTTGTACCTCCGATTTCTTTTCTTAGCCATCACCAATGCGAGTTAGTTCAAATGGTTCAAATGGCTCTGAGCACTATGGGACTCAACTGCTGAGGTCATTAGTCCCCTAGAACTTAGAACTAGATAAACCTAACTAACCTAAGGACATTACAAACATCCATGCCCGAGGCAGGATTCGAACCTGCGACCGTTGCGGTCTTGCGGTTCCAGACTGCAGCGCCTTTAACCGCTCGGCCACTTCGGCCGGCTGCGGGTTAGTGTTTCAACTTTCATGTCTATCGAGCTTGTCGTTGACGGGGTGTTAAACCGTAATCTTCCTTCCGTATTTCCTTTTAATCCAGGAACAGTAAAGGTTTTGTTCTTCTTCCGGAAGGACTTCGAGAACTGTCCCTCCCTTTTCGTACATCCGCACCAAGATGACTATGTCTAACAGTTGATAGCTTCCGCCAGTTGTGTATTAGGCACGACCAGACACAAGTCTAACAGGATTTCCGTACTCTAATTCTAATAGAAAATTCGACACGTTACGTACAATAAAAATTATGGACACCATTTAGTCATTTGTGTTTACAACAGGGCTATTAAGTCAACTGAAATGAAGAAGAATATGACTCAGATTTTACCATCAATCAGTACTCATGAACTGAGCGAAAAGGGGAGGGGGGATTGTAAGTGGTATCATACATAAGCTAATTATTTATAGCAAAGATTATTTTGTTTGATTAATACTCTGTCTGGCATCTGTTGGAGTCACGCAGATTTTTTTTTTTTGTGAATGATCAGTATTGTGACCGATGTGATGCGACTGGTGACGAATTCCTCCCTTGAACCAACCTCTTCATCTCAAGGTAGCTCTTGCAATCTACGTCCTCCGTTATTTGCTACATGTACTTCCGTCTTCCCCTAGACTTTTTACCCCCTACAGCTCCCTCCACTACCAAAGAAGTTATTTCCTGATGTCTCAACACATGCCTTGTCACCCTGTCCGTTCTTCTTCTCATCGCTGCATGTTCTTTTCCATCGCCAATTCTGCGGAGAAACTCCTCATATCTCGTCTTATCAGTCCACCTAATTTTCAACATCCTTCTATAATACTACATCTCATACGCGGCCACGGTCTTCTTCTCTGGTTACAAGACTATTGAACCTTTAATCGATGTGACGAGACTCTAGGGATGTTTGACGACTGGTTTCAGCCATTTATCGCCGAGCATACAACCACGCTAAATCTGGTCTCTCCGTAGTACATCTACATCTACATACATACTCCGCAATCCACCATATGCTGCGTGGCGGAGGGTACCTCGTACCACAACTAGCGTCTTCTCTCCCTGTTCCACTCTCAAACAGAACGAGGGAAAAATGACTGCCTATATGCCTCTGTACGAGTCCTAATCCTCTTATCTTATCTTTGTGGTCTTTCCGCGAAATATAAGTTGGCGGCAGTAAAATTGTACTGCAGTCAGCCTCAAATGCTGGTTCTCTAAATTTCCTCAGTAGCGATTCACGAAAAGAAAGCCTCCTTTCCTCTAGAGACTCCCACCCGAGCTCCTGAAGTATTTCCATGACACTCACATGATGATCAAACCTACCAGTAACAAATCTAGCAGCCCGCCTCTGAATTGCTTCATGTCCTCCCTCAATCCGACCTGGTAGGGATCCCAACCGCTCGAGCAGTACTCAAGAATAAGTCGTATTAGTGTTTTATAAGCGGTTTCCTTTACAGATGAACCACATTTTCCCAAAATACTACCAATGTACTGAAGACGACTATCCGCCTTCCCACAACTGCCATTACATGCTTGTCCCACTTCATATCGCTCTGCAATGTTACGCCCAAATATTTAATCGACGTGACTGTATCAAGTGCTACACTACTAATGGAGTATTCAAACATTACGGGATTCTTTTTCCTATTCATCTACATTAATTTACATGTATCTATATTTAGAGTTAGCTGCCATTCTTTACACCAATCACAAATCCTGTCCAAGTCATCTTGTATCCTCCTACAGTCACTCAACGATGACACCTTCCCGTACACCACAGCATCATCAGCAAACAGCCGCACATTGCTATCCACCCTATCCAAAAGATCATTTACGTAGATAGAAAACAGCAGCGGACCTACCACACTCCCCTGGGGCACTCCAGATGATACCCTCACCTCCGATGAACACTCACCATCGAGGACAGCGTACTGGGTTCTATTACTTAAGAAGTCTTCAAGCCATTCACATATTTGGGAACCAATCCCATATGCTCGTACCTTAGTTAGGAGTCTGCAGTGGGGCACCGAATCAAACGCATTCCGGAAGTCAAGGGGTATGGCATCCGTCCGATACCCTTCATCCATGGTTCGCAAGATATAATGTGAAAAAAGGGCGAGTTGCGTTTCGCAGGAGCGATACTTTTTAAAGCCGTGCTGATGCATGGACAGCAACTTCCCTGTCTCAAGGAAATTCATTATATTCGAACTGAGAATATGTTCGACAATCCTGCAACAAACCAATGTTAAGGATATTGGTCTGTAATTTTGAGAATCCGTCCTTCTACCCTTTTTATATACAGGCGTCACCTGCGCTTTTTTCCAGTCGCTCGGAACTTTACGTTGGGCAAGAGATTCGCGATAAATGCAAGCTAAGTAAGGAGCCAATACAGTAGAGTGCTCTCTGTAAAACCGAATTGGAATCCCATCAGGACCTGGCGATTTATTTATTTTCAACCCATTCAGCTGCTTCACAACCCCAGGGATGTCTATCACTATGTCCTCCATATGGGAATCTGCATGAGACTCAAAAGGCGGTATGTTTGTACGATCCTCCTGCGTGAAAGATTTCTCAAATTGTGGTGTGCGTACTGTAAGACCTTCGGTACACACACCATCAGATTATTTGACTTGTCGCTGTAACGAAGTAGGCGAGTGTCAGCAATATGTCTCGTGGACTTATCGTGGCGTATTTATCTTCTGCCGTTAGGTCAGACGATAGAAATGCCACTTGCATGCTTAGAGTAGCAGATTGACGGTGACCAACTTTAAACAGAACTTGATTAATTTTCACACACATTTATTAAAATAATAACAAGCATAAAAATAACTTAACTTGGTTCTAGATGCTATTTACAATTGACAATCTGAAGTTCCTTTGGTCTTGGTACTTTAATATTATTCTCACATATCTCTGATACTTGACAAAGTGTCTATACATTTATCTTCATGGCTATGTACAGGAATATGAGAATCTTTCTAGGCGCAGACTGAAACTTGACTACAGACTAATGCAGACTGGTATAGACTAATCGGAGGTCTGTACACTCGTTATAATACCTTGAGCGCTCAGGTATCACTGCGCCAGTGTGATCCACGAGGAGAAAAGGTTCTACGTTAGCAGCAATCTCATTTGCTGCGTTACATATTAATACGCGGATCAGCGGAAGCAGAATTTGGTCCGTCTCTAAGACAGCGCCATCTCGTAGTGTGGAGACGGACGAGCGCTGCGCCTGCACTGTTGTGCTTAGCGGGGCGCGCTCTATTGGGAAAGTTGTGTATGGGCTGACTACGCGGAACTATGTACACAACACAAATGCTAAATTTAAAATTTCAGCTTTCGTTTTGCTGTCTTCCGTTGCGAGGCCAGACTGATCAGTGAGTGACTGGATGGAAGCCTTCGACCCGCTTACCGATTTTACGTTAAAACCAGAATTTCCTTGGGTTTTCAGCAAGATTTTTGCTAAGGTATGACGGTGGTAGTGGTTGTATGCATCGCGCATCGCTCTTTTTACAGCAGCACGGATCTCTACTAACTTTTGCTTGTCCTCATTCTCCCTATCTTTCTTGCACCGCTAGTGCAAGTGTCTTCGCTTCCTGACCATGCTCCGAATTGCGCTGTTAAACCACGGTGGGTCTTTTCCGTCCGTAACCCACTTTTTCGTCACATACTTGTCCAATGCGTGATTTACAATGTGTTTAAAATTTGCCCATAATTCCTCCACGTCCATCGTACCGGAAGTAAATGAAGTCGATTCATTTACTAAGGGGGATGCTAACAACTGCTTATCTGCTCTTTCTAGTAAGAATGCTCTCCTAGCCTTCTTGACCGACTTTTTAACTTTCGTAACCATAGTCGTAATGACAACATCGTGATCACTAATCCCTGTCTCAACACTGACACCGTCGATGAGGTCTGGTCTGTTCGTGGCTACCAGATCTAAAATATTTCCATTACGCGTTGGCTGTCGATTTAGCTGCTCACGACAGTTTTCGGATAATGCGTTCAAAAGTAATTCACACGACGGCTTGTCTGTACTACCTGTGATGTAGGGCGTCCACCACTTCACGGACTCAGCTTACGCCATTATTTGCTTGTCCCCTCATCCTTACGCCAAACAGCGAATATTTCTGGCTCAATAACGACAGCAGACAAGTCCCCATCCGGCAAGAGAGTCACTGCGAGCGCGCCTTTGTCTCTCCCCCCCCCCCCCCCCCTTGGCGTCGGACTCCCGGCGTCGCCTAAGCACAACTGCGGGCCAGACGAACACAAAGAATCTCATTTTCCGGCCACTCGAGGTTTGCCCGGCGGCGGTAATAGCTGACGCTCTGCTCCCCGCCATATTGGCCGCGGTCGGTACGGAAAACACCCATCCCTCCCCCTCCTTGCACGTCGTCCCCACAGTAGTTGTGGGGTGCGCGCCCTCTGCCCTGCGTGGGAGGGGCGGGCAAAACACTGCGCAGCTGTAATTACAGGAGCGGCGTTGCCCTCCGGCTGCGATTGCCCCGGCCTGTTGGGGTAGGTCAGCGGCTATGGCCATTCCAGAAGCTGTCGCCCTACACATGGTTCCAGTTTTAGTGTGATCCCAACCGGTCTCGGGATCTCGCGTAAGTCGTCACTCCTCCAGTTACTAATGTCTCTTCGCGTCGCCTCATGCCACGTCCGAGATCCACGTCATCCATCGCTTTGGTCGTAACAGTAGCTGCTCAAACAATGTGGAAAAGGAAATTCTAAGACAGTTTACCGCCTTCAATGTCTGTCGTGTTTTTTATCGTTTTACGCACTGACACACTGCCGGAAAAATTTGCAACAGCCTCAAGTACAAGGTCATTTGAAAGACAAGTTAAGTGACAGGTAGTTTTGAAGGTGGCAGGGGTAAAACACAGGGAGCGAAAGACTATTTACAATTTGAACAAAAAGCAGATGGCAGTTATTAGAGTCGAGGGACATGAAAGGGAAGCAGTGGTTGGGAAGGGAGTGAGAAAGGGTTGTAGCCTCTCTCCGATGCTATTCAATCTGTATACTGAGCAAGCAGTAAAGGAAACAAAAGAAAAATTCGGAGTAGGTATTAAAATCCATGGAGAAGAAATAAAAACTTTGAGGTTCGCCGATGACATTGTAATTCTGTCAGAGACAGCAAAGGACTTGGAAGAGTAGTTGAACGGAATGGACAGAGTCTTGAAAGGAGGGTACAAGATGAACATCAACAAAAGCAAAACGAGGATAATGGAATGTAGTCGAATTAAGTCGGGTGATGCTGAGGGAATTAGATTAGGAAATGAGACACTTAAAGTAGTAAATGAGTTTTGCTATAAAACGTAGACTGGCAATGACAAGGAAAGCGATTCTGAAGAAGAGAAATTGGTTAACATCGAGTATTGATTTAAGTGTCAGGAAGTCGTTTCTGAAAGTATTTGTATGGAGTGTAGCCATGTATGGAAGTGAAACATGGACGATAAATAGTTTAGACAAGAAGAGAATAGAAGCTTTCGAAAGTTGGTGCTACAGAAGAATCTTGAAGATTAGATGGGTAGATCACATAACTAATGAGGAGGTATTGAATAGAATTGGGGAGAAGAGGAGTTTGTGGCACAACTTGGCTAGAAGAAGGGATCGGTTGGTAGGACATGTTCTGAGGCATTAAGGGATCACCAATTTAGTACTGGAGAGCAGGGTGGAGGGTACAAATCGTAGAGGGAGACCAAGAGATGAATCACTAAGCAGATTTAGAAGGATGAAGGCTGCGTAGGTACTGGGAGATGAAGAAGCTTGCACAGGATAGAGTAGCATGGATAGCTGTTATAGGACTAAATGATAAAAAATTTAGACCAAATGAAAAACGCACGTCACAGTAGGGGGTGCACAAATAGTTGCATCAATAGACAGTGTACCCTCCTCGGACGGCAATGCAGTCTTCTATTCTCGCATGCAAACAATCATACGGTGCCTAATAGCCTCCTGACATACAGTCATGCTCATAAATTAAGGATAATGCTGATACATGGTAAAACAACGCTCTGGTAGGCGGTTTGCGGGTTTAAATCACCTCGGGGTATGACCATGCGGTGCATTTGACCTGCGGTCGTCACACGGTGGCGCTGGCAGCGGTCCACATACGCAGAGGTGTGTGGGTGCATGTCAGAATACGCTGCAGCGAGTAAGTGTGCAGACGTTTTGAGACGTGCTAATGGTGACTGTGTGTTGAAAATGGCTCATAGAACACATATTGATGACGTTATGAGGGGTAGAATACTAGAGCGACTGGAGGCTGCTGAAACACAGCAGCTCGTAGCACGGGCCCTCCGTGTGCCACAAAGTGTGATCTCACGATTATGGCAACGATTCCAGCAGACAGGAAACATGTCCAGGCGCTACATTACGGGACGTCCACAGTGTACAATACCACAAGAAGACCGATATCTCACCATCAGTGCCGGCAGACGGCCACGGAGTACTGCAGGTAGCCTTGCTCGGGACCTTACCGCAGCCACTGGAACAGTTGTCTCCAGACACACAGTCTACAGACGACTGAACAGACATGGTTTATTCGCCCGGTGACCTTCAAGGTGCATTCCACTGACCCCTGGTCACAGGAGAGCCCTTAAAGCCTGGTGTCAAGAAGACAGTACATGGTCACTAGAACAGTGGTCCCAGATTATGTTCAGGGACGATTCCAGGTATAGTCTGAACAGTGATTCTCGCCGGGTTTTCATCTGGCGTGAACCAGCAACCAGACACCAACCCCTTCATGTCCTTGAAAGGCACCTGTATGAAGGTCGTGGTTTTTTGGTGTGGGGTGAGATTATGATTGGTGCACGTACACCCATGAATGTCTTTTACAGAGGAACTGTAACAGGTGAGGTGTATCGGTACGTCATTTTGCACCAGTATGTCCGCCTTTTCACGGTGCAGTGTGTCCCACCTTCCTCCTGATGGATGATAATGCACGGCCCCACCGAGCTGCCATCGTGGAGGAGTACCTTGAAACAGAAGACATCGGCCGAATGGAGTGGCTTGCCTATTTTCCGGACCTAAAACCCATCGAGCACGTCTGGGATGCTCTCGGTCGACGTATCGCTGCACGTCTTCAAACCCCTAGGACACTTCAGGAGCTCCGACAGGCACTGGTGCAAGAATGGGAGGCTATACCCCAGCAGCTGCTCGACCACCTGATCCAGAGTATGCCAACCCGTTGTGCGGCCTGTGTACGTGTGCATGGTGATCATATCCCATACTGATAACGGGGTACATTCGCAGGAAACAGTGACGTTTTGTAGCACATGTGCTTCGGGATGGTTTTCTCAACTTACCACCAACACCGTGGACTTACAGATCTGTGTCGCGTGTGTTTCCTATGTGCCTATGCTATTAGCGCCAGTTTTGTGCAGTGCCACGTAGTGTGGCACCACATTCTGCAATTATCCTGAATTTATGAGCATGAGTGTAGATTGCAGCAAGCACCATGCGGATATTTTTCTTTTTTTGTGATTTGACAATGTTTCTTGCAGTCTCTGGAGAACGAGTAAGACCCCGATTATCATGTCCCATACGTGTTCAGTTGGGGAGAGATCTGGTGATCTTGCTGGCCAGAGCAGTTGTTGAACATAATGAGGAGCACGTTGCGTCGTAGCAACCGTATGTGAACGTGCATTGCCTTGCTGAAAAAGCACGTCACCTACCTGTCGGACACCAGTATCATGCGGTTAACAGTCTGTGCAAAGTAGCGGTCTCCGGTTACTTTACCCTCTAGAAATACAAAGTGTGACAGCGAAATGTAACTGATGATCGCCCACATCACGAATCCTGGAATGAATCCTGTGTATTGTGGGCGAATGCACTCTGGAATAAGCAGTTCACCAGGTCCACGCCATACACTTGTTCGCCCACCCCTTGCTTAAATATAGAGCCTACTCTCACCACAGAAGACATTAGGGGGCCATTCCACTCTTCAGTCTTACATGAGAGCATTATAGCCATGCTTGGCGGTGTCGTCGTGTCACTGGTAAATTGACCAGAGGCGCGCGTCATCTTAATACAGCTGCAAGCTGACGATTCCCAGAGGTCCCTGATGACGCAGCAGGTGCAGCACGTTCCCAGAAGATGCTGTGATATGCAAATGATTAGCTTTTCAGAGCATTCACACAATTTTGGCGCCGGTGGCGACACCTACAACGTGCTGACATGAGGAAAGTTTCCAACCGATTTCTCATACACAAACAGCAGTTGACCGGCGTTGCCTGGTGAAACGTTGTTGTGGTGCCTCGTGCAAGGAGGAGAAATGTGTACCATCACGTTTCAGACTTTGATAAAGGTCGGATTGTAGCCTATCGCGATTGCGGTTTATCGTATAACGACACTGCTGCTCGCGTTGGTCGACATCCAATGACTGTTAGCAGAATATGGAATCGGTGGGTTCGGTAGGGTAATACGGAACGCCGTGCTGGATCCCAACGGCCTCGTATCACTAGCAGTCGAGATGACAGACATCTTATTATCCGCATGGCTGTAACGGATCCCTGAGTCAACAGATGGTGACGTTTGCAAGACAACAACCATCTGCACGAACAGTTCGACGACGTTTACAGCAGCAGCATGGACTATCAGCTCGGAGACCATGGCTGCGGTTACCCTTGACGCTGCATCACAGACAGGTGCGTCTGCGACGGTTTACTCAACGACGAACTTGGGTGCACGAATGGCAAAACGTCATTTTTTCGGATGAATCCAGGTTCTGTTTACAGCATCATGATGGTCGCATCCGTGATTGGCGACATCGTAGTGAACGCACATTGGAAGCGTGTATTCGCCATCGCCTTGTTGGCGTATCACCCGGCGTGATGGTATGGGGTGACATTGGTTACGCGTCTCGGTCACCTCTTGTTCGCATTGACGGCACTTTCAACAGTGGACGTTACATTTCAGATGTGTTACGACCCGAGGCTCTACCCTTCATTCGATCCCTACGAAACCCTACATCAGCAGGATAATGCACGAACGCATTTTGTAGGTCCTGTACGGGCCTTTCTGTATACAGAAAATGTTGGACTGCTGCCCTGGCAGTCAGCTGCTCTGGCCAATTGAAAACGTCTGGTCAATGGTGGCCGAGCAACTGGCTCTTCACAATACACCAGTTACTACTATTGATGAACTGTGGTATCGTGTTTAAGCTGCTTGTGCAGCTGTACCTGTACGCGCCATCCAAGCTCTGTTTGATTCAGTGCCCAGGCGTATCAAGGCCGTTATTACGGCCAGAGGTGGTTGTTCTGGGTACTGATTTCTCAGGATCTATGCACCCAAATTGCGTAAAATTGTAATCACATGTCTTCCCAGATTTCGTCCTTGGATGATCATCAGTCGACCACCTCTGCTCGCACAATGTGTCGATCTTGACGTGCGTTCGTACCACGCTGATTTCCAAAAAACCTCGCCTCCATTGGTACATTGTGCCAGCAGTCAGCCGATACATCCACCCTTCATACCACAGACCCAAAGTGCTGCGGCGTTCAGATGGTTGAAGTTGTTCAGCAGGGGTACATACTCTTCGGTGGGGCATACTTGTACCCTAGAATTAATGTTGCAAACACTGCTCACTTCTAATCTCAACACAGTTACTGCCTTCTGAGTTAAAACAGACGGTGCCTGATCGCCGACGACTGTGACAAATGAATCACAAATACTGCAGCGACTCTGTATGCACATATTATACCTTAGTGCCATGTGACATGAACCAGAACACCAGCGATAAACTTTTAGAGGTTATCCAAGGACATCGTCTGGTTATTCTGGTTTCAGAGACCCGGTTTCCGGCGGCTCGTTACAGAGTAATAACGTAACTACGATTTATTCGGTTTGTTACCGCACTCACCCTTGTCTCTGCGGAAATACCTTCGCAACAATGAAAAAGCCTGTAATATGCAAACACCAAAATGTGCAACACAAAACACAGAAGCAAAGGTACTGTGATGTGGTTGCTGCCACTGTGGGATCAACTCGTTATGCTGCTCTACCATTTGATTCAAAAACGTATACTCGAGTTGCATACCGACCAGCTTCTAAACATTAAACCTCTACATGCTGATGTGTATCAATGCTAACGCACGGCTAACTCTGTCGCAAAAATAAACTCGAGATATAACGGAAACGTACTCAATGCAACATTAAGGGCGAAGGATGAAGTGGAAGTTACTGTTGTCAACAGCAAGCACCACAGCGTGTATCGTCGACATTTGCACTATTGTACACTATTTTCAGTGCAAGACAGATAGAAAGTTAATTGGGGGCAAAAAACCAAATGAAATGCAAAAACTCTGTAACGAGCCATCAGAGACCTTGAGTCCCTGATACCAAAACACTCAGAAGTTAACCCTGAACGAACTCTGAAAATTTATCTGTGTAGTTCTGGTTCAGCCCTATATATGGTTGTTTTATAGCTAACACTGTGTAACCTCCCCCCTCACTTTTCGACCTTAATGACAGTGAAAAATGAAACCGCGTGTACCTAATGGAAATTTGGGAAAAGCAATCGTCACCGAAGTTAATCTATCGGTAAAGAGGGAGGAAAGGGTTACATCTAAATGAAAGGAAATGTGCTAATGAAACTGGTGGAAATTAATTTTGAAAAGGGGTAAAGTTAATAAAGAAAGTAAATGTGCGGCCGTTACGTTAACAATTAACTAGCGGTAATTAGATATTTGAGATTTGGGGGAAATCACGGTCGCCAGTCCTAAGGACAATTACTATAGTAACTGAAAAAGAAAGGTTATTACACATATAATTAACACTAGAAGCGTGGCAACTGAAGGTTGACACGTGTAGTGTGAAAACTGAAAGTTTGTCAGAAGTAATAAATTTCGCTACACTCTGACTTAATTTAGCAAAAGAATTAATAAAACCGGAAAATCGAAAGTTAATTTAGTGACTGAAGTTAATAGTGAGCTTTCTTTCTGAAGCACATCGAAATCCAGTAAAATACGGTTAGTCTTGGACTACCCCAACAATCATTTCAAAAGCAACTTGACTCTACGCAATTTAGAAACAAGAGATTTTACTTTGAACATGAATTAAATGATTCTGAACTATTAACAATAGTAAAATTTAGTACGTACCAAGCTGAGCTGCAGTCACAGGTAAGCTAAAATATGCTAACAAAACTCGCACTCTAAATTTGTGCTCGTGTAACCTAAATATTGTAGCCAGCTACTGAACTTTGAAATTAAAGCAGTGAAATCTAATTATATTATTTTAATGCTGGCGTTTGAATTTCAACGACACTCGGGTTCATTTCGGAAAAGGAAGGGACCCTGCTTGGCAATGCAATTGGGACAATGAGCAACAAAGGTTCATGCTAAGTTGCTGTAATTTTGCGAGGCAAATGGAACAATTTGAAAAGCTGAGGTCTGCCATACAGTTCTGAAACTTTACGTGCTTTTAGTCTTCGTTGTTGGTTGATTGAAGGTTTGAAGCCGTCGATCGAGGAGGTGGCGACAGTCACTCATTGTCGGCCGTCGCTGTTGCAGAAGCTGGATGTTGGCGCGCCTTCTTCTCGACACGGTCACCAGGCGAAACGGGCTCTTGATGTGCGCCAGCTAATGCTTCCCGTCCGCGACACCATGTCAGAAACTATCATCGCGAGTCGAGCGCAATTACATGCTGCCAAACCCCGAAAGCGCGGCAACTCGCGGGAGCGTCACACAACACCTGCTCCACTCGCTACTCCCGCCAGACTCTCCCTGCCCGCGCTCCACGCGGCAGAGTTAACACTACCAAAGATCCTACACACTTTGATTCTTCACACGACCCATCGATGTAATCGTTCGATAGCAGTTTTCCCTAGGCAAGACCCAGCGTAAAAATACAAATAATATTTACGAAACAAACCAATTATACATCGACATGAGTGCATAAATATATATATACAAACAGTAAAACAATTACAATATATAAAGAGACAGAAATGTCGTATCTTGAGGTAACAAAACACGGAAAAAAAATAATAGTACAATAGATGGAAATATGAGGATATGCATTTCCGGCGTTACAACTGTTTCCTGTTTATTATTCTCCATAATTTAAGTCCTTCCAGACCCCCTCTTAGAGATTCCAGGAGTCCATAAATCTTTGAACTCCTTTCCTTCTCTCCCTTTGGGATACATCTACATACTTCATTTGGTTACCTTAGCATCAGTTCCCTATAATGGCTATACAGTAGTATATCTCTTCTTTCCAATACCTTTCATATGTAATCTACCTTCCCTACTACCTTAAAATTTCCGATATTCAACGCTCCGCCTCGTAGAATGCTACCCTCTCGTTACCTGCTGTAGAGAGATCATCATGACTTCTTCCACTACGAGCCACATGCCATGCACATATGTCATGCTTGCCTTTAATGAAATGCTTTGCATTGCCTTCTGCATCCTCATGCCGTTGGCCATTGCCGATTCTTACGCCTTTAAGAGCAGATTCCCACCCCAATGGCAAGGTGTTGCCCCCAATCTCTTTCCGCTCTTCTGCCCTTTTTGGGAAAAACGTTGGTAGAACGAAGTTATCTCCTTATAC